>NC_090184.1:2242546-2950046 GCF_024679245.1 Pseudorasbora parva
TGGGCCGACTGATTCAAGCTGATAGAAGAGCAACTTTGACTGAAATAACCACTCGTGACAACCGAGGTATGCAGCAAAGCATTTGTGAAGCCACAACACACACAACCTTGATGCGGATGGGCTACAACAGCAGAAGACCCCACCGGGTACCACTCATCTCCACTACAAATAGGAAAAAGAGGCTACAGTTTGCACGAGCTCATCAAAATTCTACAGTTGAAGACTGGAAAAATGTTGTCTGGTCTGATGAGTCTCGATTTCTGTTGAGACATTCAGATGGTAGAGTCAGAATTTGGCATAAACAGAGAACATGTTACCACTGTGCAGGCTGGTGGTGGTGTAATACTTCCAGCAGGATAATGCACCATGTCACATAACTTAAATCATTTCAAATTGGTTTCTTGAGCATGACAATGAGTTGACTGTACTAAAATGGCCGCCACAGTCCCCAGATCTCAACCCAATAGAGCATCTTTGGGATGTGGTGGAACAGGAGCTTCGTGTCCTGGATGTGCATCCCACAAATCTCCATCAACTGCAAGATGCTCTCCTATCAATATGGGCTAACATTTCTAAAGAATGCTTTCAGCACCTTGTTGAATCAATGCCACGTAGAATTAAGGCAGTTCTGAAGGCAAAAGGGGGCCAAACACAGTATTAGTGTGTGCTCCTAATAATCCTTGATGATGTTTTATGTGTATGCCAGGTTAATGAGATGTATTTTAGTCTGACAGAGTGTGTCTTTCCCGAACAATGCTAGGAAAACTAAATGCTAAATAGGAAAACGATTTACCGCCCACAGTGTTGTTCCAGACAGACAACGCAGCGACAGTGGCATATATAAATTAACAGGGAAACATCCAAGTTTGTTGCATGTCACAACTTGCCCTCCATCTCCTCTGGAGTCAGCAGATAGTCCAGTTGATCTTGAGTCGATTTGGCCAGGCACACAGATCGGTTCGCCCCCAAGAGTCCTCTGTGGTAATTCCAGACCGAGACCCTACTCGGCACAGATGCACTGGCACACAGCTGGCCCTGGGGCTTGTGCAAGTACACATTTTCCCCAGTGAAAGGTTAGAGAGGACACAAAACAGAAAAACCTCCCTGGCGAATCCCCCTGAGGAAGGACCGTCTTTCTCAGGGGCAGGGCACAATATCACACCCATGCCCAGACTTCTTGAACCTCCATGTGTGGTCTCTGGATGGGATGAGGAGGTGTGATGGAATGGAGGGATGGAACTCTACACAGAGACTATTCCATATGGACTACCTATTAGTAAGTCCAAAGGATGTATTTACATGACGTGCTGTACTTTACATATAGGAGTGGAAGTGGAAGTGACTGTAATTTTTAAAATGATTACAGTGGGTACAGAAAGTATTCAGACCCCCTTACATTTTTCACTCTTTGTTATTTTTCATTTCATTTTTACCCTTTTGCCACTCTTTGTCACAGGCACTTGTGGGCGGCAGTGGCTCAGTGGTTCATGTAGATTGTGCACAAACCGGAAAGTTGGTGGTTCGATCCCCGTTTCCACCTGACCAAGTGTCGAGGTGTCCATGAACGAGACACCTAACCCCAACTGCTGGTGCTGGATGGCGCTTTGCATGGCTGACACCGCTGTTGGTGTGTGAATGAGAGAATGAATGGGTGAATGTGAGGCAAGATATAAAGCGCTTTAGATGGCCATGGGTCTGTTAAAAGCGTTATATAAATGCAGTCCATTTACCAGTTATACTGTTGACATTTTTTAAAAGAGAAAAACTGAAATATCACAAGGTCCTAAGTATTCAGGCCCTTTGCTGTGACACTCATATCAGGTACTGTCCATTTCTTCTGATCATCCTTGAGATGGATCTACATCTTCATTTGAGTCCAGCTGTGTTGAATTATACCGATTGGACTTGATTAGGAAAGCCACACACCTGTCTATAAGACCTTACAGCTCACAGTGCATGTCAGAGCAAATGAGAATCATGAGGTCAAAGGAACTGCCTGAAGAGCTCAGAGTCAGAATTGTGGCAAGGCACAGATCTGGCCATGGTTACAAAAAATATTTGCTCCACTTAAGGTTCCTAAGAGCACAGTGGCCTCCATAATCCTTAAATGGAAGACGTTTGGGATGACCAGAACCCTTCCTAGAGCTGGCCGTCCGGGCAAACTGAGCTATCGGGAGAGAAGAGCCTTGGTGAGAGAGGTAAAGAAGAACCCAAAGATCACTGTGGCTGAGCTCCAGAGATGCAGAGATGGGAGAAAGTTGTAGAAAGTCAACCATCACTGCAGCTTCACCAGTCGGGGCTTTATGGCAGAGTGGCCCGACGGAAGCCTCTCCTCAGTGCAAGACACATGAAAGTTTGCTAAAAAAAACAACTAAAGGACTCCAAGATGGTGAGAAATAAGATTCTCTGGTCTAAGACCAAGATAGAACTTTTTGGCCTTAATTCTAAGCAGTATGTGTGGAGAAAGCCAGGCACTGCTCATCACCTGTCCAAAACAGTCCCAACAGTGAAGCATGGTGGTGGCAGCATCATGCTGTGGGGGTGTTGTTCAGCTGCAGGGACAGGATGACTGGTTGCAATTGAGGGAAAGATGAATGTGGCCAAGTGCAGGGATATCCTGGATGAAAACCTTCTCCAGAGTGCTCAAGACCTCAGACTGCGCCAAAGGTTTACCTTCCAACAGTTAAAACAACGAAGGAGTGGCTTCACAACAACTCGTCACTGTTCTTAAATGGCCCAGCCAGAGCCCTGACTTAAACCCAATTGAGCATCTCTGGAGAGACCTGAAAATGGCTGTCCATCAACATTAACCATCCAACATTACAGAACTGGAGAGGATCTGCAGGAGGAATGACAGAGGACCCCCAAATCCAGCTGTGGAAAACTTCCATCTTTCCCAAAAAGACTCATGGCTGTAACAGATCAAAAGGTTCCTTCTGCTAAACACTGAGCAAAGGGTCTGAATACTTAGGACCATGTGATATTTCAGTTTTTCTTTTATAATAAATCTGCAAAAATGTCAACAATTCTGTGTTTTTCTGTCAATATGGGGTGCTGTGTGTACATTATTGAGAAAAAAACAAACTTAAATGATTTTAGCAAATGGCTGCAATATAACAAGGTGAAAAAATGTTAGGGGGACTTAATACTTTCCGTACCCAATGTATATCTTCTAAATGTGAATATTGTCATTGTTTTGGACCACAAGCTTATAGATGACAGCAAAGCTCTCATATTCATACTTAAAGCCAAACATATTTTATAGCAGTCTTCTCATTAACATTGTTTTCACTCACTGATCATATCCCACATCGCAAGTAAACTTTGAAATAATTCTAAAATAAAGCATAAAAAGTGCAGTTTGTTCATCATAACTGTGGTGCCCTCAGTTAATCAATGCTTATAAATCAATGCAAGTTAACATGATAAAATGATAAACATTTATGTTATTAAAACAATGTTATAACGATTTTAAAATTCCAACCAAGAAATCAATAGTTATAGGTTAGATAATAGTGCTGATTCTAGTTCACTTTTGTTTGAAAGAACGATACATAATTAAATCAATGTTAATAAGTAAACAGAAAATAAGTCAAATAAAAACGTTCATTCAACAACCTTGTTTTGAACAGTATTAATCATAAAAATACTAAAGTAAAAGAAGAAGAAAGCATGATTTCACAGAATAATGATATGGTATCATCAGATGATATTGTGGTCATCAGCTCCAAACCTCTAGACTCATTTGAGACGTCAAATGTCTCGTCTTGGAAGTAGGAGAGAGTAGATGACTGCGGTCAGTTCTCAATGCTCATAGTGTATCAAACACCTACGAAGTAATGTGACGGAGGATATCATGTGATTTACCCCCATGTGCTTGGTTGCTAATAAACTGGATGTAGGCTAATTTAAGCGCTGTTGCATTAATGTGAAAAGAAAAATGATGACCTCAAAGTACCGGTTGTTTTATTCCACTGCGCTCAAGCACTCACTGTTATTAATCACCCAGAATGCAGTGTGGGCTGAACTGTCCAGTGATCGCCAGGAGAGGCGGCGGCCCGCAGGAACGTCAGCTGAAGGCATGTGTGCCAGAAGAGCTTTCTAAAGGGATCTGCACTCACACGCCTGTCGCAGCACAGACCGTCCTCATCATCTCATCATTCCTGCAGTCTGCCCACCACACACGACGGGTGAGTGGTGTATGTGTGTGTGTGTGTGTGTGTGTGTGTGTGTGTGTGTGTGTGTGTGTGTGTGTGTGTGTGTGTGTGTGTGTGTGTGTGTGTGTTGCACGTTTTTGTAATTACCAAGGTCACTCGACTAGGTCTAGGTGGACTTGCTAGAATAGATCAAAATCCAGCTATGACATATCCAGAAAGAAACTTAGAAAACATCAAAGCACCTTTGAAGGAAAGTCTGTTTACTCGGCGGCCATATTTGCAGCTGTTTTGGGCATCCAATCCACGTCCTATCTATTGGATTGGGGTCGTTATACTCATAACATTGGCTGCGTCTGAACACCGTCCTAGACAGCTGACTCGTTGCCTCGCTGCCTTATTTTAGACAATGACTTGTTAGGCAGCGTTTTGTGCACGGAGGCACCTCACGAAACTGATTTCAGACAGACTTCTAAGGCAGTGTAGCAGTTTAATGATCTACAGCAAAATAGAGCGAGCTCTGGTGAGAGCTAAACACATATTTAATTACTACAGTGGTGATTTCTCGCTAGAAATGACATCAGAAGTGGAAAATATTGGTAAAAAACATGCATTAACACACAAACTGACCCACAAACGCAACTTTCGGACGCCATCTTATTTCCCAGCTTGACTGTCACTGAATGGAAAGCACAGGATTGTGGGATATCAACGGCAGCGAAGGACACGTGCTGCCTTCAAAACTCGATCAGATGAAGGTCTCTCAGGAGACAGGAAGTGAAGCTAACATTAGATTCGGACGTGGATTGATGCCTTCCTGCCTTAAATGTGTCCTCCAAAGGCAGCATTCTCCAGGTTTCGGACGCAGGCTATGAGTCTGATACGGCTCCACTGGGCTGTGGTTATGGGGTGTGTTTCAACCGAACCAGGAAATAAAAATGCCTCTGTACTCAATTGGATAGACCTACAACCAATCAGAGCAATGAAGTAAATGAGGTATGTTGAGCAACGCATAATTGTCCAATGCAATTCACTAATCATCTAATAAGATTAAACATCAAGTGTCTGTGAAATATGAGGTTTATTTAATCAATTTCCTGAGCCTGTTTTGTTTGTTCAATGGATGGCTCAGCTGGACAGGCCTTGTGTCCAGAATAAATATAAACTGGCGTGCCAGATAAGGACCCGATTCGAGGCCTGTGTTGTTAGCAGAGAAATCGCGTGACCGATGAGAAACTCGGCCTCGGTTTGTGTGGACACGTCATCGGTTCGGTCTGAGTGTCGCTTCGGGTTCGAAACTCTCGCCACCTTGTGGTTGTTGTGGCGTTTCAGAGAGAGTAGTAGAAGTGTGACCCTGCGTCCCAATTCACATACTATCCATCCTAAATAGTATTCAAAAATATAATTAGTATGTCCCAAACCGTAGTATGCTGAAAAGATTATGCCAAAGATTCCCGGATGATTTACTATTTCCGGTCCGAATCTGAAGTATGGATCGATGGGCACTCTAACGGCTGATATTACCCACAACCCACTGCGAGTTGTATGAGGATTCGATTAGAACTACAAACGCGGATAAAAAGCGTTAAAAAACTACAAACATGATGGATGTGTGAGTTTGACGGTTAAGTGGAGAAGTTTAGATAAAGGGGTTTGAGTGACCAACTATCAATATTTAACCTGACAATAATATATTTATTCAGTGTTGTCCACATTATATTTCACCTGCAGCAGCGTTAAGGACTTCTGTAATGACACGTGTGGACATTAACTTTTAAATGCATCATTATATTTAAACTGCAAACACGAGGAGAGTCTCTGCATTAAAGACACACACATGGCAGATCAACGAGCGGCTACATTTCTCTCCGATACGGCAGGAGATTAAACTGAATGTGGAGGATTTGAACTGAATCTGACGATGATTGACAGGGCACGGATGGTGACGGGACGCTCGTAACTAAGCGACAGAGTCCGTTAAAGATGGCGAAGTAGTCCCGAAGCTTGCATACTCTTCTGCTACACACTCAAAAGTATGTACCTTTTCTTCACAAAAAGAGTACATACTTTTAGGACGTAGTATAAGTAGGCGAATTGGGACGCAGCATGAGTGTTAGTCAGAGAGTTGTGTCATTGTCGTTATTGTGGTTCATATGTGTCATGTGTGGGCTATACACACACCTAAAGGATTATTAGGAACACCTGTTCAATTTCTCATTAATGCAATTATCTAATCAGCCAATCACATGGCAGTTGCTTCAATGCATTTAGGGGTGTGGTCCTGGTCAAGACAATCTCCTGAACTCCAAACTGAATGTCAGAATGGGAAAGAAAGGTGATTTAAGCGTTTTTAAAACAAAATTGTTTCTGACCACATCCATTCCTTTATGACCACCATGTACCCATCCTCTGATGGCTACTTCCAGCAGGATAATGCACCATGTCACAAAGCTCCAATCATTTCAAATTGGTTTATTGAACATGCCAATGAGTTGACTGTACTAAAATGGCCGCCACAGTCCCCAGATCTCAACCCAATAGAGCATCTTTGGGATGTGGTGGAACGGGAGCTTCGTGCCCTGGATGTGCATCCCACAAATCTCCATCAACTACAAGATGCTCTCCTATCAATATGGGCTAACATTTCTAAAGAATGCTTTCAGCACCTTGTTGAATCAATGCCACAGAGAATTAAGGCAGTTCTGAAGGTGAAAGGGGTCAAACACAGTATTAGTGTGTGCTCCTAATAATCCTTTAGGTGAGTGTATATTATTACAGTATACAACATTATTATTATTATTGGGTTAGATCGTTTTTTTCTAATAGAGTTTTCCTCTTTTATTAGCTGTCCTTTGGCATCTAGTACGGTTGATCACAGTATATAAATAATTAATTAATTAACAGTGTGTCTGACAGTTGTCTTTATGCAAGTGAAGAAATAGGGAGAAAGATACATATTTAATTTTTTACCAAGGCAATGGACAAATGTCTGCTCAGGTCATTGGCTCAGGATTAATGGATTTGTCTAACAAGACTGTAAAACAATTGTCTACTATTTCTTTGCACTGTAGCTAGGTGTCACTCATGAGCAATGATAAATGAGGCTTTGGGTAATAAACCTTTCAGTAGTTCAGAAAGCCTCATTTTGCCATCACTACTGAGAACCAGAGAATATAAGGGCTATTTAAACAGAGGGGTAAATGAGCTTAACAAGGAAAACGGACACACCTGTTGCAGACCAATGAAAATGGAAAAAAGACTACAAAGCTACAACCTGGAAACAGGACACAGAAACTAGGCACGGAGAAACTTCAACATCAAAGTCCCCCAGAGCGCAAGACAGAAGCAGATCTGACAGTATTATTCCTTTCAATTACACTAATGTCTAATTAAAATGTCTACGGATGAATAAAACTGTCAGGTAAAAAAACATAGACACTTGTTCAATGGTTTGCCAGCAGTGAACAATTTAAAATGTTAAACGTTTCGAAGCTGTTTTTGACGTAACAAAGCCCTGTTTGGGCAGTTTGATACACGCTCCGAAACACAAAAATGTGTTTCGATGCAGTGTTTGTGTTTGTCCATCAATATTTCTAACACACACTCACAGCGTTCGGCTGGTCTTGTGTCTGTCAGAGCAGAAAACTAAAGCTGTTTTCTGTTTTCACCGAATGTGTTCATATGTAAACTGCATGAGCTTATTTGGTTCATTAGGTCAAGAGATCTGAAAGAGCCCATACAAACACCGGCCCATAGTACCTCCCGTTGAAAAAATCAGGACAGAAGTGGTTGAAAGTGACTGAAGTGCGTAAAAATTAGAAATTGATTATAAAATAAATATCTCTTGTGGGCTGTTCCCGGTCTGCAGTGGTCAGTCTCTATCAAAAGTGCTCCAAGGAAGGACCAGTGGAGAACCGGCCACAGGGTCATGGGCGGCCAAGGCTCATTGATGCACGTGGGGAGCGAAGGCTGGCCTGTGGGGTCCGATCAAACAGACGAGCTACTGGAGCTCAAACTGGGGAACACATGGCCCCAGGATGCACTATGGGAAGAAGGCGAGCCGGCGGAGGCAGTGTGATGCTTTGGCCAATGTTCTGCTGGGAAACCTTGGGTCCTCCATCCATGTGGATGTTACTTTGACACGCTCCACCTACCTAAGCATTGCTGAGACCATGTTCAGCCTTTCATGGAAACGGTATTCTGGTGGCTGTGGCTCTTCCAGCAGGATAATGCTCCTGACACAAAGCACAAATGCTTCAGGAATGGTTTGAGGAGCACAACAACCAGTTTGAGGCGTCGACTCGGCCTCCAGATTCCCCAGATCTCAATCCAATCGAGCATCTGTGGGATGAGCCGAACAAACAAGTCCGATCCATGGAGGCCCCACCTCACAACTTACAGGACTTAAAGGATCTGCTGCTAACATATTGGTGCCAGATACCACAGCACACCTTCAGGGGTCTAGAGGAGTCCATCAGAGACGGGTCAGCAAAAGGGGGACCAACACAATATTAGGAAGGTCATAATGTTATGCCTCATCGGTGTGTATACCACAGAAGCAATATCTCATCCAAAGTTTGATGTCTCATATATCAGGTGATCAAACTTAATTAAAACATTTGACTGCCTGTTATTGATATGGCAATCTTTACACTGTGTTGTTGTGTCGTGCTAAAGTGGGGATGAAAGGGAAGTTGTGCTAGTCTTCTCTTCTCTATGTTGTCAGAATTAAGTTTTTAGTTACAGTAGCTTTGCCATTGCAGAACGAACAGAGAGGCTTAATGACTTTAAACAGGTGTTCATGTGTGTCTGGGCTCATGAGGTGACCCGCTTTTATTAGGCCACCAATTTGTGGTGAACATGTTAGGGCAATATTTGCCAAAAACGGAGTGTCTATTTACACCAAGTGCTGCCTAACAATATAAAAAAAGAGCATCATATATCTGAGTGTTCATCAGTCGAGCGTTAGGCTTAAGGATCTTTGACGCGATCTACTCGAGTAAATTTTCTGGTTAATATTGTGTGTGTGTGTGTGTGTGTGTGTGTGTGTGTGTGTGTGTGTGTGCGTGTGTGACCTGGTAATCCCTACGTTATGGGGACAAAATGTCCCCACAAAGATGGCAATAAAAAAATCCTTGTCCTTGTGGGGACATTTTTAGGTCCCCATGAGGGAAACATCTTATAAATCACACAGAAGGAGTTTTTTTGAGAAAGTAAAAATGCAGAATGTTTCCTGTGATGGGTAGGTTTAGGGGCTGTGTGTGTGTGTGTGTGTGATGGGTAGGTTTAGGGGCAGGGGCAGTGTAAGGGGATAGGATGTACAGTTTGTACAGTATGAAACGCATTACGCCTATGGAAAGTCCCCATAAAACATGGAAACACGACGTGTCTGTGTGTGTGTGTGTGTGTGTGTGTGTGTGTGTGTGTGTGTGTGTGTGTGTGTGTGTGTGTGTGTGTGTGTGTGTGTGTGTGTGTGTGTGTGTGTGTGTGTGTGTGTGTGTGTGCGCGTTGTGTGTGTGGGTGTGGGTGTGTGGGTGTGGGTGTGAGCGAGTGAGCATGTGAGTGTGTGTGTGTGTGTGTGTGTGTGTGTGTGTGTGTGTGTGTGAGAGAGAGAGAGAGAGAGAGAGAGAGAGAGAGAGAGAGAGAGAGAGAGAGAGAGAGAGATGAGGCGGGTGAGAGTGTTTTATGCTCGTGTCCGTTCAGTGTTTGTCAGTCAAGATGGTTCAGCGATTCAGTCTCCGCAGACAGTACTCACAGGTAACACTTTCAGTGTGTGTGTGTGTGTGTGTGTGTGTGTGGTGGGGGGTGGGGGGGGGTTGAGTGTTCATAAGCTTGAGCAGAAAACCGTACCTTTGAAAATGTTTGATTGTGGAGTATACAGTGATCGTGTGAGATTGAGAGTCTCCTTGCGAATCCTTCAAGACATTAAAGAGATTTCTCTTTCATGGCCTGAGGCTGTGAAATGTGGACGTCTGTTTGAGAACTCAGCACTGGATAAAGCGTCTTTATTCTGTTCCTGATAAAGAGCATAACTCAGTGTTGAGGATGAGTTGAAGCTTTAACTTATTGACTGCATGTGTCAACAATCCCAATGTTTTCAAAGGGGTAGGCTCACACACTCTCAGCACACAGATACAGAAACCACACACGTCTAGTGTGTATGCATTTAAGTTGCATTTTGTTCATCCTCTCAAATTCAAGTCATGTGTAAACACTAGAAAGAAAAGATGAATTTGATCCATACAGTCAGGATGAGCTTGGCTTCTTCATTTGAATGACAAACAGTGATTATTATGTGTTTAACTGGAGGTCAAAGATGCTTTTGGAGGATGACATTGTCATTTTACATCCTAAATACTTGCCAGGTTATTTTTTGATGCAGGAAAAGTGATATCTGGTTATTTTGAGGTCTGTGAAAGAAGGGCTTTATGGGTCAAACTTTAACTCCTTTAACTTCTTACATTATAGTCCGAGGGCTCTTTTTTATTGTGAATGATACATGTTCTCCATCCTTTCTCATTAATGGAGCTAAAAAAGTGGATAAAAGTAGTGAAAACGCCATACATACACCTAGGGAATGCACTAAGCCCTAACTAGAGCTGATGGACTTTATTTGCATGTGGATTATTCACACTCTAAAATATGCTGGGTTAAAAAAACAACCCAAGTTGGGTTAAAAATGGACAAACCCAGAAATTGGGTTGCTTGATCCCTAGTAAATGGACCCATTCAAACAACCCAATTTCTGGGTTTGTCCATTTTCAACCCAACTTGGGTTGTTTTTAACCCAGCATATTTTAGAGCGCAGTGTATCTGAACTCGCATTTCCTTATTTCCTCTTCTTTTCATCCTCTAATATTTATCTTGGGTGTGTGTGTTCACAGAAGTTGCACTGCTTTATAACAGATGCGGTGTCTTAACTTTGCAAAAGAACAAACACTCTAAAATTGCTGGGTTAAAAACAACCCAAGTTGGGTTGGAAATGGACTAACCCAGAAATTGGGTTGTTTGAACCCAGTGAATGGAACGATTCAAACAACCCAATTTCTGGGTTTGTTCATTTCCAACCCAACTTGGGTTGTTTTTCACTCAGCATTTTTTAGAGTGCATGTGTTTCCAACATGCATTGATCAAATTATATGTTCAATAAGTTATGACAACATATGTTTTTACATTGTTTTAACTCATCAAAATAAGTTAAGAAATGTTAAACTTTTTTTTATACAAGATGTAACTCATTTTTTAAAGTCAGTTTAACATAATATAAGTTGAAACTTAAACATCCAAGTCGATTGTACTGCAACAAGTTAAAAATTTGCCTGTTTTTTACAGTTTGTTGAAAGCTTGAGAAAAAGTCTGATCTCGGTTTTGACACCACACACTGTTTCCTGTTTCCTGTGTGAGATTCCACTGGCAGCTATTATTGTCGCTCTGCACATGGTTCGAGCGCAGTGATGAGCACATTATCAGTCATATCCTCACTCGCTTTAATGTCGTCACTTGCACGTTCAATGAATATTCATGAGTAATTATTTATCTAGGTCAGCCAGAGTTCAGATGATCCCTGTATAATTTGACATTTAAAGGAATAGTTCACCCCATAAATGAAAATGAGCCCCTGATTTACTGTAGGGGAAAAAAAGTATTTAGTCAGCCTCCAGTTGTGCAAGTTCTCCCAAAGATGAGAAAAGCCTATAATTCTTATCATAGGTTTATCTTGTTCTAAGATTATTTTTCTCACCCCATTGGCAGATTATTATTTATCTTATTTGAACCAAAAACTCTCTTAATTTTGAGTTATTTTTCCCAAAACAAGACAATTACTTTTGCTTGTCTAGTAAATGTTTCTTAATGTAAGAATATTTAGATGTTTGGACTAGAAACAAGACAAAAATACAGTGAGCCTTTTAGGGTTTGTTCTAAGGCTTCAACTATGAGAACTACTTCATCCATTTGAACCTACCTGTAGCATTTCGGCAACACTTTATTTTACAGTGTCCTTGTTACACACATTACATGCACTTACTGTATAATATCACAGTAAATGATCCATTACACGCAACTAACCCTAAACCAGACGCTAACCTATGTAACTGAATGGGACTGTGCTCCTCCGCAGCAGTACCGACCAGTCTGGCCTGAAATAGTCCCAATATAAACACTTATTATAAGTGGACCATAATGATTCAGGGTAAGACAAAAAAAAAAAAAAAACAGTTTGCAAAATGGATTCATGCTGTACATTCTCATTATATAATTTTTGTAAATCTTGAACACAAAAAAAAGTACGGACAGCAGCTTTAAATGTGTTTATATATAGTGTGTGTGTGTGTGTGTGTGTGTGTGTGTGTGTGTGTGTGTGTGTGTGTGTGTGTGTGTGTGTGTGTGTGTGTGTGTGTGTGTGTGTGTGTGTGTGTGTGTGTGTGTGTGTGTGTGTGTGTGTGTGTGTGTGTGTGTGTGTGTGTGTGTGTGTGTGTGTGTGTGTGTGATGGGTAGGTTTAGGGGCAGTGTGTGTGTGTGTGTGATGGGTAGGTTTAGGGGCTGTGTGTGTGTGTGTGTGTGTGTGTGTGTGTGTGTGTGTGTGTGTGTGTGTGTGTGTGTGTGTGTGTGTGTGTGTGTGTGTGTGTGTGTGTGTGTGTGTGTGTGTTGGGTAGGTTTAGGGGCAGTGTGTGTGTGTGTGTGATGGGTAGGTTTAGGGGCTGTGTGTGTGTGTGTGTGTGTGTGTGTGTGTGTGTGTGTGTGTGTGTGTGTGTGTGTGTGTGTGTGTGTGTGTGTGTGTGTGTGTGTGTGTGTGTGTGTGTGTGTGTGTGTGTGTGTGTGTGTGTGTGTGTGTGTGTGTGTGATGGGTAGGTTTAGGGGCAGTGTGTGTGTGTGTGTGATGGGTAGGTTTAGGGGCTGTGTGTGTGTGTGTGTGTGTGTGTGTGTGTGTGTGTGTGTGTGTGTGTGTGTGTGTGTGTGTGTGTGTGTGTGTGTGTGTGTGTGTGTGTGTGTGTGTGTGTGTGTGTGTGTGTGTGTGTGTGTGTGTGTGATGGGTAGGTTTAGGGGCAGTGTGTGTGTGTGTGTGATGGGTAGGTTTAGGGGCTGTGTGTGTGTGTGTGTGTGTGTGTGTGTGTGTGTGTGTGTGTGTGTGTGTGTGTGTGTGTGTGTGTGTGTGTGTGTGTGTGTGTGTGTGTGTGTGTGTGTGTGTGTGTGGGTAGGTTTAGGGGCAGTGTGTGTGTGTGTGTGATGGGTAGGTTTAGGGGCTGTGTGTGTGTGTGTGTGTGTGTGTGTGTGTGTGTGTGTGTGTGTGTGTGTGTGTGTGTGTGTGTGTGTGTGTGTGTGTGTGTGTGTGTGTGTGTGTGTGTGTGTGTGTGTGTGTGTGTGTGATGGGTAGGTTTAGGGGCAGTGTGTGTGTGTGTGTGATGGGTAGGTTTAGGGGCTGTGTGTGTGTGTGTGTGTGTGTGTGTGTGTGTGTGTGTGTGTGTGTGTGTGTGTGTGTGTGTGTGTGTGTGTGTGTGTGTGTGTGTGTGTGTGTGTGTGTGTGTGTGTGTGTGTGTGTGATGGGTAGGTTTAGGGGCAGTGTGTGTGTGTGTGTGTGTGTGATGGGTAGGTTTAGGGGCAGTGTGTGTGTGTGTGTGTTAATGATTCAGGGTATGTGTGTGTGTGTGTGTGTGTGTGTGTGTGTGTGTGTGTGTGTGTGTGTGTGTGTGTGTGTGTGTGTGAAAACATCCTCACATCCCAAAATAAGACACTCCTGAGAGAATAAGAGGAGTAAAAAACAGGAAACATGAGTCTGCCGGACACATCAAACACACACACAAAATGTGGGGACATTCCATAGGCCTAATGGTTTTTATGCTGTACAAACCATATTTTATATCCCCCTACACACTGCCCCTGCCCCTAAACTTACCCATCTCACACACACACACACACACACACACACACACACACACACACACACACACACACACACACACACACACACACACACACACACACACACACACACACACACACACACACACACACACACACACACACACACACACAGGAAACATTCTGCATTTTTACTTTCTCATAAAAACTCCTCCTGTGTGATTTATAAGCCTTTTGTAAAGTGGGGACATGGGTAATGTCCTCATATTTCACCCTCTCCTGTAATACCTGTGTCATACCCATGGCATTATACACATTTGTGTCCTGATATGTCACAAAAACAAGTGCACACACACACCACAAACACACAAACACAGGTTTGTTTCACTATATTAATAAGAATGTATCATGGTTTATACAGAGGTGATGACACACAGATGTCCTCTATAAGGGATTGTGGTTCGTCACAGTATAGCTCAGCTAAATGTTGTCTAAAAGTTGGAATCATGGAACAAAACATCAAACTTAAAATGTCATAATCACGGCATAAAATTATGAAACACTAATATGGGATGAAAAGAAAATTATGACATACTAAGTTGTCATAATTTTGACCTTCATCTCACAGTTTTAATATGTGATCTATGTTATGACTTAGTATGTCACAATTCTGACTTTATCTCATGATTAAGATTAACCGAATCATTTTTGTTGCCCTGAGCTGCTGATTGTTTTGGTGAAGACCGCATCGCCCTCTAGTGGTTGTGTGTAGTGGCCAGTCTGTGAATGTGTGTGTGATGGTGTTATATCTCAGCATCTCTCCTCGAGGACACAGCACTGAGATCATTATAGTCCTGTAGGGTTAGGGCTTTTCTGAATTGGTTTGTTCACATAATATCAGTGCCACGTCTCCAAAGCAGAATGTGTTTATGAAATGTAGCCGTCCTGACCGTTGCATACATTCTCTTCCGCGTTTGTTTTCAAACCTAATAATTATATAAAATGTTTTCAAATCAAAGATTCAAAAGGTTATGAATCAGTGTATTGATTCATGATTCGGATCGCCAATGTCACGTGATTTCAGCAGTTTGACACGCGATCCAAATCATTGCGAAGAGAAGCCAATGCTGAATAAAGTCGTAGTTTTTGTTATTTTTGGACCCAAATGTATTTTGGATGCTTCAAGAGACTCTAATTAACCCACTGATGTCTCATATGGACTACTGTGATGATGTTTTTATTCCCTTTCTGGACATGGACAGTATAGTGTGCATACACTTGCATACGCTCTCGGACTAAATATAAAATATCTTAAACTGTGTGTGAAGATGAACGGAGGTCTTACGGGTGTGGAGCGACATTAGTGACATCAATTTCCTTTTTGGGTGAATTAACCCTTTAAGTGTCTAATACGCTGCATTTCTTCAAGGGACTCATTATTTCATCAGCTGTTGTTTGAATTAATTTCCTTACCACAGGATGCGGTGCTGTTCCTGATCTCAGTTTTGTTTTACAGTAATGACTCAAATGAGGAAACAGTGCATGTTATTTGCAACTAGTTGTGGTTTTATTTTAGCTCTGGACGTTTTGTTTTCTATTGAGGACATGTTTATGCTTAAAATAGTCTAATCCCTGAGATGTGACCGCAGAACAGAGATGGCCAGAATCACTCCAGACGGTGTTTTGGTTCACTGCTGCAGGGACTGAAGATAACAGCGAATCTCACCAAAGCACATCAAATGACTAAATGTAGAGCATGCTCACAATGCCATTTTTGTGTTGTGTGTAAGCATGTAATGTTGGAGTTGTTAATTGTCCCGATCTCACGAACAGAGAGTGATGTTACGTAAGGATGCACTCTGATAACCTGCTGTACGGACACACAGAGAGAGCGGACTCATTCTGGATCTCTCTGGCCTGTTCAGTCGTCCAGCTCATGCTCGACGCTGACGTCCTTCTAATTCCAAACGCTAGTAACTGTGTTTTATTAAAAAAACTTCAAAACTTTTTCTGTGAGGGTTATGTTCACGGCAAAGGGGGATAGAAATATATGATTAGCTCGGTATAAAACCATTACACTTATAAAAAGTCCTCACAATGGTGTGTGTGTGTGTGTGTGTGTGTGTGTGTGTGTGTGTGTGTGTGTGTGTGTGTGTGTGTGTGTGTGTGTGTGTGTGTGTGTGTGTGTGTGTGTGTGTGTGTGTGTGGGCATGTTTTTATGACATATGAGGACACAAATGTGTATAATGCCGTGGGTATGACACAGGTATTACAGGAGAGGGTGAAATATGAGGACATTACCCATGTCCCCACTTTACAAAAGGCTTATAAATCACACAGGAGGAGTTTTTATGAGAAAGTAAAAATGCAGAATGTTTCCTGTGTGTGTGTGTGATGGGTAGGTTTAGGGGACAGGGGCAGTGTAAGGGGATAGGATGTACAGTTTGTACAGTATGAAATCCATTACGCCTATGGAAAGTCCCCATAAAACATGGAAACACGACGTGTGTGTGTGTGTGTGTGTGTGTGTGTGTGTGTGTGTGTGTGTGTGTGTGTGTGTGTGTGTGTGTGTGTGTGTGTGTGTGTGTGTGTGTCCAAGAGTGGTTCATAATGAACTGGTTCTGCAAGTGAGATGTAAGGTAAATACCCGCTGCTTGATGACATCATCTGTTAGCATAGCGTGAATAATGCAATCTGTTTGATATGCAGAGAATGTTTATAGAATGTGGTGTGCGTGTGTGTGCGCACGCGTGTGCGTGTGTGTGTGTGTGAGAGAGAGAGTGTGTGTGTGTGTGTGTGAGAGAGAGAGAGAGAGAGAGTGTGTGTGTGTGTGTGTGTGTGTGTGTGTGTGTGTGTGTGTGTGTGTGTGTGTGTGTGTGTGTGTGTGTGTGTGTGTGTGTGTGTGTGTGTTCTCTCTCTTCTTTCTCTACAAATGTCTCCACTGCTAAAACAACATACTACCACAACAAAATCAACAATTGCTCTGACTCTCGCCAACTCTTTAAAACATTCTCCTCTCTCCTTTGTCCTCCTCCTCCCCCTCCTTCATCAACTCTTACAGCTGATGACTTTGCATCATTTTTTACAAACAAAACATCCCTCATCAGCAAACAGTTCTCCTCATCACAAACTGACACGCACATCTCAACAACTAACACGAACACGCTTCCATCCTTCTCTCCGCTCTCCGAGGCAGATATTTCTAAACTCATCCTTTCCAATCACCCTACTACCTGTCCACTTGATCCTATACCCACTCACCTCCTTCAGGCCATTTCTTCTTCAATCACTCCTGCACTCACTCACATTGTCAACACTTCTTTTCACACGGGCACCTTTCCCACAGCATTTAAGCAGGCTCGGGTAACCCCACTGCTTAAGAAACCCTCTCTGAATCCAGCACTTTTAGAAAACTACCGACCGGTATCCCTTCTGCCTTTCATTGCAAAGACCCTTGAGCGAGTTGTGTTCAATCAACTCTCTAAGTTTCTTGAAAGGGACAACCTCCTAGACAACAACCAATCGGGCTTCAAAAGCGGTCATTCGACTGAGACGGCCTTGCTCTCGGTAACTGAGGCACTGAGACTGGCAAAAGCAGCTTCCAAATCCTCAGTGCTCATTCTGCTGGATCTGTCTGCTGCTTTTGACACAGTTAACCACCAGATCCTCCTGTCAACACTTAAGAGGACGGGGATCTCAGGATCTGCTCTCCAGTGGTTCAGGTCTTACCTCTCTGGTAGGTCCTACAGGGTGTCATGGAGAGGTGTAGTGTCTAAGTCTTATAATCTAGCTACTGGGGTTCCCCAGGGCTCAGTCCTTGGACCACTTCTCTTCTCCATCTACATGTCATCATTAGGTTCCGTCATTCAGAAACACGGCTTCTCCTATCACTGCTATGCGGATGACACTCAACTCTACTTCTCATTTCAACCAGATGATCCTACAGTCAGTGTTCGTATCGCTGCCTGTCTGACAGACATTTCTGACTGGATGAAAGAGCATCACCTTAAACTCAATATTGCAAAGACAGAATTACTTGTTTTCTCAACCAACCCAGCACTTCATCAAAATTTCTCCATTCAGCTTGGTTCATCGACCATAACTCCATCAAGGACAGCCAGGAACCTTGGAGTTGTGATTGATGACCAGTTAAACTTCACTGACCACATTACTGCAACAGCCCGGTCCTGCAGATTTGCTTTATACAACATTAGAAAGATTAGACCCTTCCTATCAGAACAGGCTGCACAACTCCTGGTTCAAGCTCTTGTTCTCTCCAGACTGGACTATTGTAATGCTCTTCTGGCTGGGCTTCCAGCATGCACTATCAAACCCTTGCAGCTGATCCAGAATGCAGCGGCCAGAGTGGTCTTTAATGAGCCGAAGAGAGCGCATGTTACGCCTCTCTTCATCAAACTGCACTGGTTGCCAATGGCTGCTCGCATCAAATTCAAGGCACTAGTTCTCGCCTACAAAACAACCTCTGGCTCGGCACCAATATACCTAAATTCACTTGCTCAGACTTACACACCCTCCAGAAGCTTGCGTTCTGCGAACGAGCGGCGCCTCGTGGTTCCATCCCAAAGAGGCATGAAATCGCTCTCACGGACATTTTCCTGGACCGTTCCCACCTGGTGGAATGACCTGCCGATCTCAATTCGTGCTGCCGAGTCTGTAGCCATTCTTAAAAAACATCTTAAGACACATCTTTTCCATTTGCACTTGACCAATACAGAATAGCACTTACTGATCACCACAGCAACGACCAAAAAGCGCACACTCCTGGATCATATCTACGTCTCTCATCCGGATTTGTGCCTTCAGGCGGGTCTGTTACATAAGTAATCATAACTATCAGAATCCAGTGTTCTGTATATTGCGTACGTGAGTTTTTGTTGTAGATGGCTATTGCTGCGCGTTTAGCTAGAATACAAAACCAACCCATTGGGCCACTGAATCTGCATTAACGACAACAGCTGGGGCAACAGCCTTAGTCCTAATGGGTTGTAGCTATCTTAGCTATCAAAATCCAGTGTTCGGCACTGTGCGGACGTGAGTTTTTGTTGTAGATGTCTGTCTTTAAAAAAATAAATAAAAAAATAAATAAATTGTGTATTGTGCTAATTAATTGAGATTTCTTACAGCTCTTACAGGTTTTTGGCCTTGTCTGTTTCGTTGCTTCTATTACTCTCCCCTTTTTTGTAAGTCGCTTTGGATAAAAGCGTCTGCTAAATGATTAAATGTAAAATGTAAATGTGTGTGTGTGTGTGTGTGTGTGTGTGTGTGTGTGTGTGTGTGTGTGTGTGTGTGTGTGTGTGTGTGCGCGCACGTTCACCTGAATGTATCTCCAGGTTTGTTGCTTGAAAAATTGGTATTTGTGGTGTTAAAGGAGTAAAGATTTTAATATGTTCCTTGATGTTCACTTAACCCCAACAGATATATATGAGTACAAATTATTATTTTCAACTCCCATTCTGACCCTGTGTGTGAAATGATCTGTTTTAATGGGCAGCTTCTTGTATGATTAAACTGAGCCTCGTTTAAAGGGGTCATGTAATGGCATTTTTGTACAAGTTAATATGATTATTTAGTGTCTAAATGAAAACTTTGTAATATACATTAATAAAATATTCTCATTAGTATTGTAAGAGAACACTCATTTTACCTGGTCAAAAACAGCTCTGTTTTCAGCAAGCCTTTAGCATTATTAGCTTTAAATGCTAATGAGCTTTGCTCACCCCGCCCCTTTGTTTTGTGGGGCGCTTTCACTCACTCACACACACACACACACACACACACACACACACACACACACACACACACAGAGTGTCGCCGTTGACAACAGTAGAGCTGAAAGAATGGTGAAGCGAGTCTCTGAGGAGATCTGTGCAACTTTAGCAATATGAACCGGTGTCTGACAACGGGATAAGACGACAGCTCCAACGAAATGTGACAATTAAGGCTAAACAGGAGGTTTCTGAATGGGTTGTTAACGTAATGTCACTGATCTGTCTTTATGAACAGGCAGGATAACGTTAGCGATGAATGCTATGTGTTTACAGATGTTTACATTAGTTCATTGACAGATTGATGTTACAGCTAATGCCAATAAAAACCTTTTTCTGTAAATCGGCTTGTCAGTGATGCTGAACGTTATCAATGCAGTGTAATAACTGTTACAACACAATTTATTACTTTTTTGACAGTAACTTATAAACCGTCTAACTTACATAATTAAGCTTATGTTAGTTACCACGTCCACGTTAACTTTTAAACCGGCGTACACAGTTTGTAACAACACAACCATAACGCGTTGTTCATTATAAACGTGTGATTATGAATAATATTGAGAACGTCATACAAAGAAAGCATGCAGTAATGTAACTTACCCACTTTAGCCGCATTCATCCTGAAATGTGTACGCGTTTCAAACTACTCATTGGTGAGAAATGCTTCACGGTTCGCACAGACATAAAAAACATCGACAAAAACAAAACTCAGCCACTGCGTCTCGAGCGGTTCGGATTTAGGAACATCAGAATGACTGCTGTGTACATTATTACACCCAAGATCAGAACACCACAATCGCTGAGACGCCATTCTGCTCCAGCGTATCCACAACAGCAGACTGGCGGAGCTCACTCAGGGCGGGTCTGAGATGAAACTGCTTGTCAATCAACAGTCGTGGGAGCGGTGTCGGGTCGTGTGACGTCACACGGTCGAACGGCTCGATTTGAGACAGTGGAAAACATATAAGGAGATTAAAAAAAACACTTGATGGATTTTTATCATTATAAGATGGTTGTGTACAGGCACTGCCAACACACATTTCCATACAATCAGCTTGTAAACGTGCATGTACCGTTATATGACCCCTTTAAGCAAAATGCTCTGAACAAACATATAATCAATCGACTGGATCCGGCACGACTTGTTTCTGACGCTGGGATCCTTCTGAAGCACAGAGATGCAATCCAGCAGTTTAATGGGGTCATGAACTGAGAAATATAATTTTCCTTGAGCTTTTGACATACTGTAATACTATCTTGTATGTTTCAGAACTGTCCAAAAACAGCTTTTATTGAAACCAAGCCCAGAGAACGACTCGTTGTGAATGAGCCTACAATAGATGGAGAAAGACCGCCTCTTAAATCAGAGGAAAACGCCTTTTTTATTTTATTGTGAAGATGTTTGATGTGCACACTCCGGGAAACATTATAAAACAATGCAGTGCATGATTTGCTAATTGCTTTTTGACGCGAGGCAAATGTCAGTCGTTAAGAGACTGAGGCCTATGGTGTGATGTATGACTATTACATATGACGGGCATATGCAAATATATTTGCCTGTGTGACATCACAGATCCCCCAATATCAAAACAAGTTGTTTTTGAATCTTGATTAAATAAATGCTTTGTTTATGATTCGAAGGACACTTTAAGCTCTGACACTTGCTGGATGTTTTACAGAATAATTACTCTTTTAACAACACAAATACCAATTTTTCAAGCAACAAACTTAGCGATAAATTCATGTATATACACACACACATGTAGTGTTTCCATGTTTATGGGTACTTTCCATAGGCGTAATGGATTTCATACTGTACAAACCACTGCCCCTAAAGCTACCCATCACACACACACACACACACACACACACACACACACACACACACACACACACACACACACACACACACACACACACACACACACACACACACACACACACTGCCTACAGGCTTACATCGAAGGCGGAACTCAAATATGGAGGCCGATAATCAAGCATCCAGACACAATCCAGCATTAACAAAAACCCTGGATATCTTGTTTAAAGGGGTGGTCTTAATACTTCTTTTTTTTTTAAACGCTGTATTTTTCTTCTATTCTCCCTTTATTCCACACCGCTGTTTGTGCTTTGAACGGCTCGTTTGCTTCCTGCTTCTATCAAGCCCCTCCCTCTGAAAAACGCAATGGTCTTAGATTGGTCAGATGGCCAAATGTAGTTTCCTGTATTTTTATTGGCTGACGTGCCAAAGGCCACGCCTCTTTCCATTACGGGCAGAAGTCACATCTGCGGAGACTAGCGAGGGTTTATGATGTCACCAACCCAGGAAGAAGCTTGTTGTAGTCCAAAACGGCCATTTTTGTAGGCAATAAACTGCCGTAACTTTAAAAGACAATATCTCTGTTTGCAGTGAACTTTCAGCGCTGTAACTTTGCAGAGACTGTTTATGCTCAAGTAGCGACATCACACACCAACTAAAGTTAAAAAAGTCAAATCGCATGACACCACCCCTTTAAAGAATGTGCTTTATTCACTGAAAACAGCCTGTGTCTCTCCCGAATACAGCGACTGAAAAGTCTGAATGAGGCCTGGAGTTATATAAGCCTTCCCTCACCTAAACCACAGATTCAGTGCATTCTCTCTCTCTCTCTCTCTCTCTCTCTCTCTCTCTCTCTCTCTCTCTCTCTCTCTCTCTCTCTCTCTCTCTCTCTCTCTCTCTCTCTCTCTCTGTCCATTCAGAAGAGTTTTGGCAGCTTCTCGTCCAGCCCTCTTACGCACCCCATTACACGCACACACACACACGCACACACACACACACACACACACACACACACACACACACACACACACACACACACACACACACACACACACACACACACACACACACACACACACACACACACACACACACACACACACACACACACACACACACACACACACACACACACACACCACATACCAGTACCTTTGTGAGTCTGTGTGGAAATACAGTGTTCAGTATGTATTGTTTTGTAACTGAAAGCAAAGCCAGTCATTAGTCTGGACACAGTGGATGGTTATGATCTTTGTCTGTGATTGGCCGAGGTTGGTAGGTCAACATAACTCATTGGCTAAGCTCTTGAAACCCGTGAATGAATTCGCTCATTAGTTTGTCCAAAACTGTTCTTCTGGCCAAAAGAGTCCCGCCGAGACAAAACCCTTCTCATGGGCTCTGGCTCTCTCTGCTTCTCTCACACACTAACCCTTCACGCTGAGCTTTTGGGGTTTTCATTCCGCTAGACTCCGGCGTGCATTCAGAACACTTGCTTTATCAGGTCCAGTGTTTCCCGAGTACTGTAAGAGCCCAGGCCTGAAGCACTCGATTTCATCTTAGATTTGAGATCGTCTCTCTATGGACTCAACATCATCTGCTCTCGTTTGAGCTCCTCTGCATGTTGTAATGGATCAGCACAGATACTCCTCCTGACTCTCAAATCAGAGGACCCGATTGAAGCCTCGTCAAATGCTCACCGTCTCAATGATTTCTCCAATGGACGTCATTCTCAACCTGATAACGCCAGACTCCTCGCCATCCACCTCCCCAACCAACACCGTGAGTTAGTTCAGCTTCTTTTCACAAAGCTCTGCAAAATCTCAATATTACAATTGAAATGTGCATCTTACACTGTACAAAAAATGTGGCTAAAGATTATGTTTTAGTTAACTGGACAATTAAATGCAAAAAAAGTTGGCTTAACCAGTGAAAATACGTTTTAATTGTTGGATTAACCTAGTCTTAATTTTAAATTCGATTTGTATCATTCTGCGTGCATCATGCCAAACGCATCCATGGCTCCCAGCATGCATTGCGGCATAAAGCATGGAAACAAAAAAGCATTTCAACACAAAATAAAATAAACAATAAAAATCAATCTGCTGAACAAAAGATCTTAAATTGGAAGACATGTGACCTTACTCAGTTAAGTTGCCTTACAATTTTAAGTTATGTCAACTTTCCCTTTTTTTACAGTGTATGAAGTATGCCTGTTTTAAAGCAAACTGCAGCTGACCGGGAACGTTCTGGAAAGGTTCTCTCAAAGTTATGAACAAATTTTCTCCCCGTAACGTTAATAGAGCGTTCATTCAACGTCTTTAATAATGTTCTCAAAACGTTAGCACACACACAGAAAAATAGGTGTCAAAATTGTACCTTTAGGGGTACAACGGCTTGTCGCTGGGGCAGTATACTTAAAAGGACATCCTTGTACCTTTTTTACTCCTAAAAGGTGCATATTAGTAGCCTGACGAGCCGGACCCACATCAAGATGTTTGTTCTGGAAACTCACCATTGACGGCTCAATCCGAGGGGCGGGATAAACGGTTGTCTTTAAACTCCCTCTGCACGCGATAGGATAGCGCTACACCAACCAGAGCAACGAAGGTGAAGCAGAGCTCGCTGACTGATTAAACATTCACCGTATCCGGTCCGAACACATCTTCCCTTTTTAAGAATGACTTCAGTGCCGCTCTTTGTTCTTTTCTCAGAGAAAAGCTTAACTCCAAGTCTTCCAGAGTCGCGGTCAAAGCTGATTCGACAGACCGCCGCCGTTCGCCAGTTTCTGTGTTTACTAGAAGCACGCAAACGCAACTCGGCCGTCGTCATTATGACCCCGCCCGCCGACTCTATACACGATGTGATTGGCCCGACCAGAGTTTGGCGTTTACAGCTCAGAAGGGTATTGAGAGTTGCTAGACGACACTCGCGGGCAGATTAAATTTGCGGCCGCTAGGGTGCGTCTAGATTTCTAGGCTAGCATATTAGTACCTTTGAGTAAATGCGTACCTTAAGGCACTACTATGAACCTTTTTGTGGTAAAAATGGTACAAAGTTGTCCTTTTATGTCCTATTTTTCTGTGTGCAGAACATTATTCATACATCATTCATGGAATGTTATTACCTCAAATGTTTTTAAATGTTACTGAAGTAACGCTCCCGTAACGTTTGAAGAATGATGCGAAGGAATGTAACATTTGCATAACCAAGAAAAAAATTTTGTAAAACGTTTTTAAAGAATTGATGTTTTGAACATTCAGGGAACATTCAGAAAAAACATTTTCATAACTTGTTTACTAAAACGACAATGAGTAAATGAGTTTATATCACAGTTTATAACACTATAACTTCTGTAGTCTTCTGAAGATATCTTTTTAAAAAACAGACTAAAATAACAGACCATAATCTTCCCCTCTGTGGTGACTCACACATCTCATTAATCACAGATTTAATAAAGGGATTCAATTTGCTCGTATGTGGTTGGAATTGCATATCAGCGAGTCAATTTTTGCAACATTTACATTTCTGGGTGAGAAGAGAGTCAGACATATTGGTGTGAATCTTATTAAAAGCTTATGAGAGACTTTCACAAATGCTGTTTTGACACAGTTACTCGTGAAAGGCTCTCTTGTAGTTCCTGACCCAAGATAACCAGAGATTCGTTCAGTTTCACAACAGTAACATTAATGTTAATATTAGCGACGGCAACACCGTGTACACATATACTGGCATAAAGTGCAAAAGTTTGAAAGTTAAGTGATATAAAGATTTAGCATGAGTAATCTCTCTCTCTCTCTATCTCTCGCTCTCTCTCTCTCTCTCTCTCTCTCTCTCTCTCTCTCTCTCTCTCTCTCTCTCTCTCTCTCTCTCTCTCTCTCTCTCTCTGTGTGTGTGTGTGTGTGTGTGTGTGTGTGTGTGTGTGTGTGTGTGTGTGTGTGTGTGTGTGTGTGTGTGTGTGTGTGTGTGTGTGTGTGTGTGTGTGTGTGTGTGTGTGTGTGTGTGTGTGTGTGTGTGTGTGTGTGTGTGTGTGTGTGTGTGTGAGAGAGAACACAGTGTAACATGTCCAGTTATGTAATTGTCCACTGATGATGAATAAGGCTTTGTTAGTGCCAGTCTCCCTTAAAGCAACAGTAAAGAGGATTTCCAACTTTCTCAAACTGGCCTTTGTGTAAATATGAAGGGCTTAGAATGGCATAATGAACGAGCTAAAGAAACAAGAGAGTTTAGATGAAGAAAAACAGAACAAGCAATCTGATGTCTCCACTATGTGATTTAATGAATTTTGAAAATCCCATTAAATTTTCCCATTGATTAGTGAGTTACCACTTCCATGACCTTTTATGGATTTTTTTTAATGAAACCTTATTCAAATGTTAATGCTGTTCCAGTTGTCCATGGTTACTGAATATGGATTATTAAAAATAATTTTACATAATGCATTTAAGAAGAGCATTGTGTAGGAAAATAAATACTATTAAAGGTGTCATGATCTGGCTTTTTTGTCTGAGGTCAACTAATGACGTTCGTGTGGTTTTTACATTCAAAAACATCATAACTATTCAGTAATAGGCTATTTTCTACGCTGGTTTTGAGGCTCTCTCCTGAACGCTGGGTTTGGATGCGCGTGTCACTGGAGACTAGACCACGGCTAGGATTGGATAAGATTTGCATATTTAATGAGCTTCAGGTCCCCTGTCAGATCGCATGAGGGAGGGATTGTTTTGAAAGCGGCACCGGAATGATTCTCTCGATCCCAGGGCTCGTAAACGTCTTTATCAAACAAACACAAAGATTTATTTCTCATCCACCCGTGCTTGATTGGACTATTATTTCTGTATTAGATGGCCCGTCCGATCGGTGGATATAAGCACAAACCGCGCACGGCGCAAACACGTGCGCGAACGCCCAGATCAATAAAGGAAAATTACGTCAGGATGAAGCACACTATCGTTTTCTGGGCCTGGTGTCTATAAAAGCTTTTCTTTGACTAACAAGTAAGTTTTCAGCTCTGAAACTTACAGGATAATCTTACAGTACCATGACCTTTTATATATCAAAAGCTCAAGGGAAATTTGATTGCTCAATTCATCACCCCTTTAAAGTTTAGTAGTAGAGCATACCTATACAAAATACAGTGGGGCAAAAAAGTATTTAGTCAGCCACCAATTGTGCAAGTTCTCCCACTTAAAAAGATGAGAGAGGCCTGTAATTTTCATCATAGGTACACTTCAACTATGAGAGACAGAATGAGGGGGAAAAATCCAGAAAATCACATTGTCTTTTTTTTAAAGAATTGATATGGTGGAAAATAAGTATTTGGTCACCTACAAAAAAGCTAGATTTCTGGCTCTCACAGACCTGTAACTTCTTCTTTAAGAGGCTCCTCTGTCCTCCACTAGTTACCTGTATTAATGGCACCTGTTTGAACTCATTATCAGTATAAAAGACACCTGTCCACAACCTCAAACAGTCAGACTCCAAACTCCACTATGGCCAAGACCAAAGAGCTGTCAAAGGACACCAGAAACAAAACTGTAGACCTGCATCAGGCTGGGAAGACTGACTCTGCAATAGGTAAGCAACTTGGTGTGAAGAAATCAACTGTGGGAGCAAAATATTAGAAAATAGAAGACATACAAGACCACTGATAATCTCCCTCGAGCTGGCAGAACCACACGGGGGACCTAATGAATGACCTGCAGAGAGCTGGGACCAAAGTAACAAAGGCTACCATCAGTAACACACTATGCCATCAGGGACTCAAATCCTGCAGTGCTAGACGTGTCCCCCTGCTTAAGCCAGTACATGTCCGGGCCTGTCTGAAGTTTGCTAGAGAGCATTTGGATGATCCAGAAGAGGATTGGGAGAATGTCATATGGTCAGATAAAACCAAAATAGAACTTTTTGGTAAAAACTCAACTTGTCGTGTTTGGAGGAGAAAGAATGCTGAGTTGCACCATACCTACTGTGAAGCATGGGGGTGGAAACATAATGCTTTTGGGCTGTTTTTCTGCAAAGGGACCAGAACAACTGATCTGTGTAAAGGAAAGAATGAATGGGGCCATGTATCGTGATATTTTGAGTAAAAACCTCCTTCCATCAGCAAGGGCATTGAAGATGAAACATGGCTGGGTCTTTCAGCATGACAATGATCCCAAACACATTTTAAGTGGGATAACTTGTACAGTTGGTGGCTGACTAAATACTTTTTTTTGCCCCTCTGTACATATATTAATTAAAATACTGTACATGTCTACCTTTCTAGAATAGATTTGTATTAATTTTCAGTCTTTTAAGTTACAATTTTAAATAAGATCCAAAGACACAAAAGTAAATGTCAATGTATCTACTGCACACACATTAGCATACAGTGCCTGAGTGAGCGCATCTGATACGGGACACACTGATATCTCATGATGAAGTGAGATATGGGACTGGTCAAATCTAACTAAACGCAGCCTGTGGTTGACCTGTGGCTTTATTTAGAGAGTGTCAGCCTCATTCCAGCAAATACTGACACCAATCACCAACATACCACATCCTTCAGACAGTTTTACTCGCATAAATCCATTAAAAGGAGGCTTATGTCAATCTTGCAATAGTTATTATTTAAAGCTTTGAATTGTAATAAGGACTTGACTTACAGCCACACACACATGTGATGCCTTAAAATGGGTTTAGAGTGAGTTTTTATCAGACACGTTCAGAGAGCTACAGTGTATTTAGTGTTTTTATTGAATCACACACTTTTCACAGCTTTTGGTCAAGTGAGTCTGATTGACATATAAAGTGACCAACCACTATTGGCTTAGTTCAGTGTTCAGCGTTTCTTTCCATATCTCCTTCCTTCAGATGTAAATCTTTCCGTGACTCAACCCTGATGTAATCAGATCCTGGT
Source organism: Pseudorasbora parva (assembly GCF_024679245.1). Classification (NCBI taxonomy): domain Eukaryota; kingdom Metazoa; phylum Chordata; class Actinopteri; order Cypriniformes; family Gobionidae; genus Pseudorasbora; species Pseudorasbora parva. Next base: position 2,271,065 of record NC_090184.1, read on the forward strand.
TCCAGACCAGCATGGTCTCAGGACTGGTGCAGAACTAGTTTTTCTCAAGCAGAAACTGTCTTTTCTGTAATGGAAAGATGCAGATCGGATCAGAAACCATGAACAGATCCAACAGAATTCATCTCTGCTCCATATTTGATTTACTGCTACTAATAAAAGTGCTCATCTTTAACACAGTTTAACACCTTTCAACAGAAAATATCATATGTCAGACTGAACCTAGCTGTATGTCAGTTTTCACAGGGGAGAGTCTAATTGACACGCTCTCTGGAGACATTTCAGGCTAACATTAGAGTAGATGCCGTTCTTCTTATGATGTAGCGAGTACATCAGGTGTTATGGGAAGTGTTCCCGGTTCCGGCTGACCAAATTATTGTAGCCTAACAATCAGTTAACTGATTTTAATAATAGAAATTGATTATGTTCTATGCGTATGCCATAGTAAAGAGATGTGTTTTTAGTCTAGATTTAAACTGATAGAGTGTGTCTGCTTCCTGAACAATGCTAGGAAAATTGTTCCAGAGTTTAGGAGCTAAATAGGAAAAGGATCGACCGTCTGCAGTTGATTTAGATATTCTAGGTATTATCAACTGGCCAGAGTTTAGAGACCGCAATAGGCGTGATGGAGTATAATGTGTTAAGAGCTCGCTTAAGTACTGGAGCTAAACCATTTAGTGCTTTGTAAGTAATAAGCAAGATTTTAAATGTATGCGATGTTTAATAGGGAGCCAGTGCAGTGTTGACAGAACTGGACTAATATGATCATACTTCCTGGTTCTAGTAAGAACTCGAGCTGCTGCGTTTTGGACCGGCTGGAGTTTGTTTATTAAGCGAGCAGGGCAACCACCCAGTAGAGCATTACAATAATCTAGCCTTGAGCTCATGAACGCATGTACTAACTGTTCAGCATTTTGCATTGAAAGCATGTGCCGTAATTTAGATATATTTTTAAGATGGTAGAATGCAGTTTTACAGATGCTAGAAACGTGGCTTTCAAATGAAAGATTGGTATCAACGAGCACACCCAGGTTCCTCACTGCTTGACAGAGCAGTCATCAAGTGTTAGACAGTATTCTAGGTCACTATTTGTGTAGCTTTATTGTCTAATAATTAAAAATACGTTTTTTTCCTGAATTAAGTTTTACTATGTTAAATTACTATTCATCCAATTTTTTTATATCAGCTATGCATTCCGTTAATCTTGTGAATTGGTAAATTCCGTCAGGGCGTGAAGAAATATAGAGCTGAGTATCATCAGCATAACAATGAAAACTAACACCATGCTTCCTAATGATATCTCCCAGGGGCAGCAGATACAGGGTGAAGAGCAGCGGTCCTAACACTGAGCCTTGCGGTACTCAAAAGTTGTGATTCTCAATTTATCCAGAATTGTGCAGCTCTAACTAGAAGTGTGTTGCTGATAGTTACAGTATTTCGTTGATAAATAGAGCACAACAATTCTGGAAGTTAAAATATTAGTTAATATTATAGTTAATAGTTAATATTTTGACTTTTGACTATAACACAGGCTGATTCTTTTATGGCAGACCTACAATCTCTGACGGACAACAGTGTACGATTCTGTAGCCACAAGCGATGATTTTGGCTTCATAAAAAAAAGTTACTTCCCAATGAAGTCAATCTCAAAATGAACAGAAACACTGCAAAAGAATATTGTTGATTTAACTTTAAAAAGTAAGTTATCTGGTTGCCTTTAAGTTAATACAACAAAGGATATTTGTTTAATATATAGAAACTCTAAATATTATGTTATCTGAACCACATTAATCATCTATTTTGATTTGACAAATGAAACAAAATTGTAATAAGAAATCATAAATATTTTTTTGCAGTGTATCAATCACTATTTCTTAGGAAGCGTTTTCTCACATAATAGGAATGTATTCAGCACAATAAGGTTTAGTCAGCCAGAGATCGTAAAATTATTCCCTGCAGGGTTTTCTCATAATGACCGTCTGACTGTACATTACTCCTAACATAATACATTCTATTATGACTTTAATGAATTTGAGCAATTGAATTGAATGCTTTAATTTGTTTGTGTGCTTGTGAAGGGCTTTATGGCTCCAGAACTGGTTGAACTGGTCAGTTTGTTTTTAATCACCCTCGAGACGCCATCCAGACGGCCGAGATTATACCACAGATTACCAGACATCATAAATATTGAGAGTTGGATTTGTACTGTAAACACATGCGTAGTGTTGCTGCAGTCTAGGAAATCTGTTGCTGTCATTCATTCAGTAATAAATCTTGTCAATATGAGCTTTATGCAATGAAACTTTGTTGTTTTTTGAGAAGTTTCTGTGCAATGGATTATTTTAATATGGCTTTATTAAAACGCTGTTATAATGTGGCGCATGGGCTAATTCACAGGTACAAAATGACAATAACAACCAAATACATAAATGTTCTTTTTTATTCATAACTTTTTTTGTCTTTGTTTATTGGCCAGATGTATTTCTGGCTTCTTTTCATGTAATTCTAAAACATGCTTTAGTTTAGAGAAAAATGGTTAGATTACTCAAAATGACTTTTATATTATTTGTACAATTGGTGAAGTATTTGGTTTATTTCCATTTCAAACGTGATCAAATACCATCCAGTTCTCGTTAAAATATATAGTATACAGACATGGAGATTGTTGAAATATAGCAGTCAATTAAAACATCCGAGTATTTGTATAATAAATCCTTAATCTCCTGGTAATCTCTGCAATTTCTATAAGGAACATGCACTTTCCTAGCAGCTAAAATACACTTAAAGATAAATATTGTACAGCCACTCTGTACAATATTTACAAATAAAAAATAATGAATAAACAAATTAAATAAAATAAAACAGAAAAGGATGAAACAGAGAAAAGTAGATTAAATAACACTTTACAATAAGGTTTTATTAGTTAACTAATTAAATTGTTATTATAAATTATATAATTACTAATTTAGTTATAAAAAATATACTTTTACCGCATTTATTAAGTCATAATGTTAATTTTAACCTTTACTAATACATTATTAAAATCAAATGTGTATTTGTTAACATTAACATGAACTATCAATGAACGACTGTATTTTTATCAAATGACTAACAAAGATTAGTAAATACAGTATTGCTCATTGTTAATTCATGTTAATTAATGGCATGGTATGTAATTTTTTGTCGTTTATTCAACACGAAGGCGTGTCTTGACTCTTGATTGGGCGGAGCTTTTATGCTGCCAGTCAATGTGTGTGTGTGTGTGTGTGTGTGTGTGTGTGTGTGTGTGTGTGTGTGTGTGTGTGTGTGTGTGTGTGTGTGTGTGTGTGTGTGTGTGTGTGTGTGTGTGTGTGTGTGTGTTAACGCAGCCCTGTTTCATCATATCACACACATCTGAGTTAAAGTGATGTTATAATGCTACTCGGCGTTACTATGAGACACTTGTTCACACTGCAGTGAGCGAGATCATATCAGACATGGTGAAACATGGTACTCTGTGCGGTAAATCAACCACACCAGATTTAAACAATACGAGTAACTGTGTTGAGCTGGAGAACAATCATTAGTTTCTGTCCATCAATGATCCAAACAGTGTCTAATAAAACACATCAGATATTAAAGCGACGATAGTGTTTCCATGGTTACTACACAATAACACCGGAGGGTAACACGGGGATGATGTTACTGATAGGCGACACACAGTCCATGTCCTGGTTAAAATTGCTAATTTCTCTGGATTTAAACATTCTTGGAAACATTTGGGAGAATGTAAGTAAGTCAACCAACATTGGACAGTTGAAGACTGGAAAAATGTTGCCTGGTCTGATGAGTCTCGATTTCTGTTGAGACATTCAGATGGTAGAGTCAGAATTTGGCGTAAACAGAATGAGAACATGGATCCATCATGCCTTGTTACCACTGTGTAGGCTGGTGGTGGTGGTGTAATGGTGTGGGGGATGTTTTCTTGGCACATTTTAGGCCCCTTAGTGCCAATTGGGCATCGTTTAAATGCCACGGCCTACCTGAGCATTGTTTCTGACCATGTCCATCCCTTTATGACCACCATGAACCCATCCTCTGATGGCTTCTTCCAGCAGGATAATGCACCATGTCACAAAGCTCGAATTATTTCAAATTGGTTTCTTGAGCATGCCATTGAGTTGACTGTACTAAAATGGCCGCCACAGTCACCAGTTCTGAACCCAATAGAGCATCTTTGGGATGTGGTGGAACGGGAGCTTCGTGCCCTGGATGAGCATCCCACAAATCTCCATCAACTGCAAGATGCTCTCCTATCAATATGGGCCAACATTTCTAAAGAATGCTTTCAGCACCTTGTTGAATCAATGGCACATAGAATTAAGGCAGTTCTGAAGGCGAAATTGGGGGTCAAACACAGTATTAGTGTGTGCTCCTAATAATCCTTTAGGTGAGTGTATGTACAATTATTCGATATCACAAATTTAATAACAACATAAAAACCCTAAGAATACATTAAAATACGGATTCGAACATGTGCGCATGGTAGTTGAATACAAGAATCAATTCGGCGGGATTCGAGCGATTCACTCAAGAGAACCGACTCTGATAAGGACTCGTTCGCTTTAGGGATGATGTCATGTTTAAAGCTCCACGCTGGATTGCGGTGGGAGGAGCTTAGTCCTCCAGCTCAGTCACTGACACTGACACTTCAAAACAAGTTTGGGAAGTTCCAGGGAGATAAACCGGCAGAGCGGCGTGTTTCCCGCAGAACTCATTAGACTCCTCGATGAAGCGGAGCTTTCGCTCGGTTAGAGAATGCACTGGGAGCAGCTGCTGCGCGCGAGCAATGGGAAGGTGAGAGGACACACACACACACACACACACACACACACACACACACACACACACACACACACACACACACACACACACACACACACACACACACACACAACTATCTCCGTGTTATAACAATAGGCGAGAGTATACACACCGATTCGTTCGTTAGACTGCCGGTGAATGGAAAGTCTGAAGCTTCATCTGATAAAGCGCAGGATGTTGTGGTGTGAGTCATGTGTGTGATGATTGTGTCATGCTCCACCTGTGTTGTCTAACATGTTTCCCTTGCTTTACCTCATCTTGACTCACAGATACTGAAATGTGACTGAAAGATCATTTTAATGCATGCTTTGTAACTTTACAGAACCTTCAATACAAAACATTTACATGGATGATATATTCAAATGTATAATGATTAGGACATGCATGTACAATCCATGCTTACATTGTAAAATGCATATCAAATCAATATTTATTGAGCATTCAAAAAGTTAGAAATGCGGTTTTGTGTTTTCACACAGCCCAGGAAAACCCCTGGATTTAGTGTTGATTGACAGGAGTCATTATTTCTCATATTTAGGTCAGGTCTAGACTTTATGACCAGACAGGCTTTAGTGGACAAACCTGAGCGTTCTGACCTCAATATTCAGCTCATTCTGTCATTGAGGTCGACACTGTACATACTGTACTGTACTTTTTTCCTCCTCGGTGTGATAAATTAGTATCTTTGTCTTTTTTCTCTCTTCTTTTCCATCAAAATGTAATTTAAACAAGTGCACCTGAAACACACACTTGCCATAGGTTTTCAGCACTTTAAATCTTAAATTGTGTGTGTGTGTGTGTGTGTGTGTGTGTGTGTGTGTGTGTGTGTGTGTGTGTGTGTGTGTGTGTGTGTGTGTGTGTGTGTGTGTGTGTGTGTGTGTGTGTGTGTGTGTGGTTGTGTGTGTGTGTGTGCGTGTGCGTGTTTGTGACATATCAGAACATATATGTGTATAATGACAAGGAGAGGGTGGCTTATGACATTTTTCAAAAGGCTTATAATCATAGAATGAGTTTTTTGTTGTTTAGAGAGTAAACTGCAGTTTCCTGTGATGGGTAGGTTTAGACATTGTGTGTGTGAGAGTGGGTGTGAGCAAGTGTGTGTGATGTTGTTGCAAGACACTGTAGCCTCTTAGTGTCGTAAAATGACAGGAGTTTGATGATGTTTGAATGATGACCTTAGATCGCCTCCTGCACGCTGATTGCAGAAGCGGCGATTGCTTCATTGTGTCAGCAAAAAGTCACACAAAGACCTGTTTTCCAAGAACTGACGTGGCTTCCTCTTGGCCTGTGTTCCTCCAGATCGAGCGGCTGGAGGGCAGTCTAGCTCAGGCGGCTCTGGCTGTGTCATACGGGACCGATGGGTCAGTCCTGGGCCCCGAGGACGGCAGTCTCGACCCCCAGCGCACGAGGCAGGCTATAGCTCAACTGCAGCAGAAGATCCTGAAGCTCACGGAGCAGCTGCGCATCGAGCAGACGGCAAGAGATGATAATGTGGCCGAGTACCTGAAGCTGGCCAGCAATGCCAACGACAAACAGCAGAGCACCCGTATCAAACAGGTCAGTATTATTACACATTTTCATTCATATATTGAGCATGAATCAGTCTGTTGTCTCATGTATGTGTCTTCAAAACCTGTCTATATTTTGAACAGAAGGTTTTTTTCATTTTGACATTTTCGTGGCAAACGCATCCTGTTACATCCAGGGTCAAAATTACACAAAGCACTAAAATTATCCTTATCTCACTTAATTTTTATAATGTGATACTGGGACCACAAAACCAGTCATAAGGGTCTTTTTTTTTTAAAATTGAGATGTATACATCATTTGAAAGCTGAATAAATAAGCTTTCCATTGATGTGGCTTGTTAAGATGAAAATCTGGAATCTGAGGGTGCAAAAAAATCTAAATATTGAGAAAATCTCCTTTAAAGTTGTCCAAATGAAGTCCTTAGCAATGCAATGTAGCATGATTTATTTATGATATATTCACGGTAGGAAATGTACAAAATATCTTAATTGAACATGATCTTAATATTCAAATGATTTTTGGCATAAAAGAGAAATGGATAATTTTGACCCATTCAATGTGTTGTTGACTATTGCCACAGAAATACCCGTGAGACTTTTGGTTTTGTTCTCCAGGTCTCATATTTTGTTCTATTTTTAAATCAATGTTTTGGAGATTTGTATTTTATTTTTATTTGACTTTAAATTACTAGATTTTATAACATAATTTAAGCACATTCTTCACATTGTTTTAACTTAACTCCAATACATGCAATAACCAGCTCAAAATATCTCACATTGGGTCTGTTTTGATTTTGCCCTGCTTTGCTCTTCCACACAACCTAATTTTCATTTTTGGGTGAACTATCCCTTTAAAGGGAACCCTTGGTATTAAAGGGTTAGTTCACCCAAAAATGTAAATTGTGTGATTAATTCCTCCTGTGGTTGGCCAGCCGTCAGACCTCCGCTCATCTTCACACACAGATGAAGATATTAGTGTTGAAATCCGATGGCTCAGAAAGGCCTTCATTGACACCAATGTCATTTCCTCTCTCAAGACCCATAAAGGCACTAAAGAATCAGTGAATCGATTCATGATTCGGATCGTATGTCAAACTGCTGAAATCACATGACTCTGGCGATTCGAATCATGATTAGATTCACTGATTCATAACGGTTCGAAGCTTTGTTCTGAAATCGGCCATCACTATATAAGTCGTTATTTAGTGTTTTTTGCGCACTAACTCTATTCTGGCCTCTTCATAAATGATTGTAGAGCCGCTGTAGTGAGATGGGCTTTGTAACGACGTCTTTAGTGCCTTTATGGGTCTTGAGAGAGGAAATGACATTGGTGTCAATGAAGGCCTTTCTGAGCCATCGGATTTCAACACTAATATCTTCATCTGTGTGTGAAGATGAGCGGAGGTCTGACGGATGTCCAACCACATGAGGAATTAATGACACAATTTTCATTTTTGGATGAACTAACCCTTTAAGTACAGTATTCAAGTAAATGTACTTAGTTACTGTCCACCTCTGGCGGCTTTTGATTGTAATTTTCAGTCATTCACTCTTTTAATCCACTTGTCTATGTTTTGATTTTCTCCCTGCTTTGCTCTTCCACACAACCCCGCGATGACTCTTCAGGTGTTCGAGAAGAAGAACCAGAAGTCGGCCGCGAGCATCGCCCATCTGCAGCGCAAGCTCGAGCATTACCATCGGCGTCTGCGTGAGGCGGAGCACAGCGGGGTTCAGCGCCAGCCCAAAGATGTTCTGCGGGACATGCAGCAGGGCCTGCGGGGCGTGGGCGCCAGAGTCATAACGGGCCTCAGCGAAGGCGTGGTCGACAGCGTGAAGGGAGGCCTGTCCAGTTTCTCCCACGCCACACACTCCGCCGCCGGGGCCGTGGCCTCCAAACCTCGCGAGATCGCCTCACTGATCCGCAACCGCTTCGGAAGCGCGGATAATATAAACGTCGCGGAGGAGGCGGAGGAGTCCCTGGCCGGACGCTCTCTGGGATCCGCCGCGGGACACCTGCAGTCCAGCCCGAAGTTCGGCAGCGAGGAGGATTGTTCGAGTGCGGCCTCGAGTGTGACCGGAGCGCCCGGAGGTCCTCCCAGCTCCAGAGGGAACACACTGGAGAGGGGACGCAGCGGAGACATGATGCTGCAGGAGCTGCAGGAGCTGAGGGACGCTCAGGCTCGGCTGGAGGAGACTGTGGAGAATCTGAAGAGCAGTTATCTGAAGGAATGCACGCTGATGATGCAAGCGCTGCAGGAGGAGAGGTTCAGGTACACACACACACACACACACACACACACACACACACACACACACACACACACACACACACACACACACACACACACACATTCATTCATACAGACCTCAGATGTGATGTGAGCACAGCGAGAAATGCCAGTCTGTGCTTATTTATAATTTTATCTCATAATGAGAGTATTATAATTTTGACTTTTTATTTGAAATCATAAGTTGACTTTGACATAAAAAGTTGATTATTATTGTATATAAAGTCATAATGTCTTTATATCCTCATAATATCAACTTTATTTCATAATTTCATGCCAGTGCAAGTCTGTGCTTATTTATAACTTTATCTCATAATGGCACTATTTTAGTTTTGACTTCTTATTTGAAATTATAAGTTGACATTGACATACAGTGTGGCAAAAAAAAGTATTTAGTCAGCCACCAATTGTGCAAGTTCTCCCAAATAAGTATTTGGTCCATAACAAAAGTTAATCTCAAATACTTTGTTATATACCCTTAGTTGGCAATGACAGAGGTCAACCGTTTTCTGTAAGCCTCCACAAGGTTTTTACACACTGTTGCTGGTAGTTTGGCCCATTCCTCCATGCAGATCTCCTGTAGTGCAGTGATGTTTTGGGGCTGTCGCTGGACAACACGGATTTTCAACTCCCTCCAAAGGTTTTCTATGGGGTTGAGATCTGGAGACTGGCTAGGCCACTCCAGGACCTTTAAATGCTTCTTACGAAGCTACTCCCGGTCGGTGTGTTTGGGATCATTGTCATGCTGAAAGACCCAGCCACATTTCCATCTTCAATGCCCTTGCTGATGGAAGGATGTTTTTACTCAAAATCTCACGATACATGGCCCCATTCATTCTTTTCCTTTACACGGATCAGTCGTTCTGGTCCCTTTGCGGAAAAACAGCCCCAAAGCATTATGTTTCCACCCCCATGCTTCACAGTAATTATGGTGCAACTCAGCATTCTTTCTCCTCTAAACACGACAAGTTGAGTTTTTACCAAAAAGTTCTATTTTGGTTTCATCTGACCATATGACATTCTCCCGATCCTCTTCTGGATCATCCAAATGCTCTCTAGCAAACTTCAGACAGGCGCGGACATGTACTGGCTTAAGCAGGTGGACACGTCTAGCACTGCAGGATTTGAGTCCCTGATGGCATAGTGAGTTACTGATGGTAGCCTTTGTTACTTTGGTCCCAGCTCTCTGCAGGTCATTCACTAGGTCTCCCTGTGTGGTTCTGGGATTTTTGCTCACCGTTCTTGTGATCATTTTGACCCCATGGGGTGAGATCTTGCGTGGAGCCCCAGATCGAGGGAGATTATCAGTGGTCTTGTATGTCTTCCATTTTCTGATAATTGCTCCCACAGTTGATTTCTTCACACCAAGCTGCTTACCTATTGCAGAGTCAGTCTTCCCAGCCTGATGCAGGTCTACAGTTTTGTTTCTGGTGTCCTTTGACAGCTCTTTGGTCTTGGCCATAGTGGAGTTTGGAATCAAAGACTTTATATATAGGAAGACGGTGCACTCCGATTACTTATGAATGGGAGAAAGTGCAACGCCCAATATGGCGTATAAGCCCTGCCTTCTAAATGATAGAGCCAATTGTTGATTAGTAAAGTCATTGCATCACTGCAGCTGCTGTTAGAAGTTCCGGTTCCCAAACAGGCAGTGTTATGAGACGCGCTTAGGACTGCGCATCTGCATTAGCTTCATCCATGCTGAAAATGCATTTTTTTGGTCATGATTCAAGCATTTAGAAATCAAATTGTTGTCAGATTGTATTGGTGATTTGAAATATTAAATTTAGTTTTAAGCTTGGCGAACAGTTTTGGGGAATTTGATGTTTCCCCATTGAAAGAGAGCTACACTTGCACGCCCGAGAGCGCTTCTAAGATGGCTGCCGAGTGAAAGGACTTGTCTTAAAGGGATAGTTTATCCAAAAAGGAAAATTCTGTCATCATTTACTCACCCTCAAGTTGTTCCAAACCTGTATAAGTTTCTTAGTTCTGCTGAACACCAAAAAAAAAGATATTCGGGAGAATGTTTGTAACAAAGCAGAGAGAACAAAGAAACTCATACAGGTTTGGAACAACTTGAGGGTGAGTAAATGATGACAGAATTTTCCTTTTTGGATGAACTATCCCTTTAAAGTGACTTTGTTTTGATTGGTTTTCCAAACACATTCCTGTCATAAGCGGCATGAACACGGATAGGCGAAGTGGTATCGGCACACACAGAACCGCTTGCCTCTAACCTGACAAGCCTGACCCACATCAAAATGTTTGGTCTGGGAACACACCGTTGGCAGGGCTCAGTCCGAGAGGCGGATAAACGGTTGTCTTTCAGATTCCCTCTGCACGCGATAGGATAGCGCTTCAACCAACCAGAGCAACGTGAAGCGGAGCTAGTTGACAGACCGTATCCGCTCGGCAAAACTCCGACCACATCTTACTTTTTTGCCATTCTTTGCTCTTTTCTCAAAGAAAAGCCCACCCACAGACTCTATACACGATGTGATTGGCCTGACACGAGTTTGTTTTTTCCGGCTCGTTAGCAATGTCCTCTTGTGATGCCACGGCCACCAGATGTGAAATGAGGGGAGAAATCTTTAAAAGAGAAATAATTGCAGTGCTCTGTTCAACTGCTGTAGAGCTAGAACCGGTGAGTCTGAATGTTTGCGGTCCGAAAAGCTCAATATGAGAGATAACGTGAAACACAAACACGTGAAATAAAGCGTCATTGTGTTTTAAAGAAGAGTTAAGTTATGGAAATAACAGATGATGGACACAGTACAGTAACAAAACTGACATTTACAGTCACACACACCACAAGTGTAGCGTGAAAACTCAAAACACCTCAGAAACACGTCAGTTTAAATAGATGTGTGTGTGGTTTGGGTTTCAGAGATGTTTAGATAAATATAAAAGTGTTTACATGTTCCCTTAAACATATTTAGCTAGTAGATCTATTTAACTGCTCAGTGTTTTTAACTAATGAAGCATGACAGCTGTGATATAATCGCCTATATCATTTTAAATACTTCAATTAGTTTTTATATTATATTTTTGGCTATTATAATTATAATATATTGCAAGCCTAATTAAAAAAAAAATATATATATATATATATATATATATATATATATATATATATATATATATGTATATGTATATATATATATATATATATATATATATATATATATATATATATATATATATATATATATATATGTATATATAATCTCAGTCTAATTAAATTTGACTTCTGAATTAACTGCTTTAAAAAAAAAAAAAAAAAAAAATATATATATATATATATATATATATATATATCACTAAGTTACATTGAGGGTTAAATAAAATAGAAATGGCATTAAAACAGCATTAAAGTTAAAACGTATTACTGCATGATGAAACCATGTGTGTGTGTCTGTGCGTGCGTGCGTGTGTGCGTGCGTGCGTGCGTGCGTGTGTGTGTATGCTGTACAGGTCTGGTATAAAGAATGTTTTTGCTCAGGTGAACAAAATGTCCGCCCAATAGAGAAAAGTTTTGCTCAACGAGAAAAGAAATTAGAGGGAACATTGCTCGTAATCTAACGGAGAGTTACTAGACGCCCTGACTGCAAAATACATTTGCTGCCGCTAGGGTGCGTCTAGATTTGTAGGCTAGCTTGCCTCACTTTCACATCTGCATTCCCAACTTAGCACTATTAACTTAACTATGATCGATTATCAACCCAAACTGGGTCAAATCAACCCAACATTCTCAACCCAGCGTTTTATAGTGTGTAAATCAAATGCCAACCCAACATAGAAGGTTATTTAAAGTCAACAAAATGTCATGATTATCATGCACCAGATATATGACCATATATAATGTGCCAACAATCAAAATTGTCATCTATATTGATAGACGTTTTGCTTTTATGTTTATGTGATGGTATGTAAATATATGCGTGCAGTTTTCAGTAGGCAGGACTGCGTACATTTTATTTTATCTGAGCGGTGGCTTTCTGTGGCACGCAGTTGATATTTTCATTGAGTAGTTTTCCCTGCTCCAACTGTACCAGGAAACAGATCTGCCACTCAATTTCGGGTCGTGACCCACCAGATTTGTGGCCTGAAATAGTCTCAACTTGGCCGTTTTCCTCTTAAATGGTAAAAGATTGAGAAGCAGAATTAGGAGAGGGGAGAATGTAGAGAAAGGGAGAGAAAGAGCTTCACCAATGAATGGACAAACATATTTCTGCCCTAAATGTCCAGCTCACGGTCAAGTGTTATTCTGTCGCTTATAATAACAGAAGCACTAAAATAGCCGAAAAATCAACATGCTTTGAAACGAATGGGTAATTTTATCTTTTAGTAGTTAAAGGAATAGTTCACCAAAACTGAACATCCAGTCTTTGTTTGCTCTCCTTCATGCTGGTCCAAAACTGAGTGTGCTTGTATTGTCAACAGTGTGACGTAGTTCATACTTTACCCTGGTGAATTCATACTGTACGGTGGGATTTTAGAGCCGCATCATATCATAAATCATATTTTTATTCTGCTTAACTTTGAACTGTTTTTGTATGTAAGCAGGAGCTCCTTTTCCAATGAATGAATGAATGAATGAATTGGTTCACTCTATTTTAAGGTGTCATGGTTACATTGTTCTTACTCGCATATGTACTAATGAGTAATATTAATTGAATGCATACTTACTATAGAGTTACGGTTAGGGTTTAGGGTTAGTTACTTGTAATTATGCATAATTTACTGTTATTACTATAGTAAGTATATGTAGCAATGTGTAACTACTTCATCTTAAAATAGTGTTACCGATTTTTGTTTTCTTATGTTCAGTGCATTCATATAAAGCACATTTACACAGTCATGCTTTTCTAAATCATAATTTTGACAAAAGGCCGAAATTATGACATACTAGTTTGAAATTACATGTTTAAAATGATGTCTTAGGACATAATTATGACATTAAAAATGTGAAATTCTGACATAAAAGATCATTTTATAATCTCATAATTTAGTGTCATCATAAGTCATGAATAATTGTATGCCATAATTTTCTCAAAGTCAAAATTGAAATAAAATGATCTAGTCCTAGAAGGTCATAATTTCTACTTTAATCTCATAATTTTAACTTTATATCATGACAGTAGTATAATTTTGACTTTTTATTAGAAATCATACATTGACATAAAGTCAATTATTACGGTATCAAAGTTTAAAATGATGTCTTAGGTCATAATTATGAAAGTAAAAATCTGAAATTATGACGTAAAAGAAATATGACATTATGAATAATTATGATTTAGTTGCCATAGTTTTCTACTCAAAGTCAAAACTGGCATACAAAGACAACCTAGATTACCTAGAATATCATAATTTCAATTTAATCTCATAATGATATTAATATAATATTAATATTATAATTGTGACTTTTTGAAATAATAAATTGACATTGACATAAGTCAATTAATATGGTTTAGAAAGTCATAATTTCAACTTTATATCTCAAAATGTTGATGTTTAAATACATAAAGTGTATTTAGACAACCTAGACGGCCTAGAAGATCATAATTTCTATTTTTATTCCATAATTTCAATTTAATCTCATAAAGACAATATTATAATTGTGACTTTTTGAAATCATAAATTGACATTGACATAAAAATTAAATTATTATTGTATAGAAAGTCATAATTTTTTTTTAATCTCATAATTTCAGCTTGATCTCATAATGACAGAATTATAATTTTGACTTTTATTTGAAATCATAAACTAACATTGACATTAAAAGTAGATTATTATGGTATAGAAAGTAATAATTTCAACTTTACTCTCAACATTTAGATATTTTAATACAGATTCATGTTTTAATTATAATTATGAAATATGCCATAATTTAGACCTTATTTATTGTCATAATTTTAATTGTCATCATAATTACTATTATTTTTTTTTAGAACAAAGCCATTTTTTCCCCTTGTGTCAGAAATGGGCTTTATGAGTGTTAAAGGCGTTTAAAAGTGAATCCATCAGTCGTCTCTGAGAACTTCCCTTTCCACAGCAGGATCAGTGACGCTCCGTCACACACACATTGTTTTAGAGAGATGAGTAAAGAGCGAGTCTCAGTCACTCACACACACACACACACACACATCGCAGCTCAATCAGCCGCATGTTCCTCATGTTCTCAGGAAGTGATTGGGCGTTGGTTGTGTTTTGTAGGTGCGAGCGCTTAGAGGAACAAGTGAATGATCTGACGGAGCTCCACCAGAACGAGATCCTGAACCTGAAGCAAGAGCTGGCCAGCCTGGAGGAGAAGATCGCGTATCAGTCCAACGAGAGAGCCCGTGACCTGCAGGTGTGTGTGTGTGTGTGTGTGTGTGTGTGTGTGTGTGTGTGTGTGTGTGTGTGTGTGTGTGTGTGTGTGTGTGTGTTCACCGTACGGGCAGAACATGAAGCGATACACTAGCCTGCCCTCTAATGGCGAGAGTGAGCTACTACACAAACTAAACCTCCCCTAAATGAGCCACACACAGATGTTTTAAAGCAGAGATTACTTTCACCTGTGATGATATCATACATTTTACTTCTTAAACAAGCAAAATCAGTTTTACTTTATTTTAAGGTGTCCTAGTTACACGTTTCTACATGTAGTTACTATGGTTACAATAGTAAATTATGCATAATTACAAGTAATTAACCAAGTCTAAAACCCTAAAGTTAATCTGATTTAATGGGCCTGAACTAACATGCATTAATTAACCTTAACCTTTCTGTAAAGGGTCATTATCACACACGTAATGTCAGATTAAGATCAACATCATGCCGTATCAGAGGCACTTCAGATATTATTACTCCAGACTATTTTAGTGTGTGTGTGTGTGTGTGTGTGTGTGTGTGTGTGTGTGTGTGTGTGTGTGTGATTAAATACAAATATACTGCCGTTTACTAAACAATTAAATACAAATATACTGCCGTTTACTAAACGATTAAATACAAATATACCGCCGTTTACTAAACGATTAAATACAAATATACTGCCGTTTACTAAACAATTAAATACAAATATACTGCCGTTTACTAAACAATTAAATACAAATATACTGCCGTTTACTAAACAATTAAATACAAATATACTGCCATTTACTAAACGATTAAATACAAATATACCACCGTTTACTTAGCGATTAAATACAAGTATACTGCCGTTTACTAAACCATTAAATACAAATATGCTGCCGTTTATTAAACCATTAAATACAAATATACTGCCGTTTACTAAACAATTAAATACAAATATACCACCGTTTACTTAGCGATTAAATACAAGTATACTGCCGTTTACTAAACCATTAAATACAAATATGCTGCCATTTACTAAACCGTTAAATACAAATATACTGCCGTTTACTAAACGATTAAATACAAATACTGTTTACTTAACGATTAAATACAAATATACCGCCGTTTACTAAACGATTAAATACAAATATACCGCCGTTTACTAAACGATTAAATACAAATATACCGCCGTTTACTAAACGATTAAATACAAATATACGGCCGTTTACTAAACGATTAAATACAAATATACGGCCGTTTACTAAACGATTAAATACAAATATACCGCCGTTTACTAAACAATTAAATACAAATATACCGCTGTTTACTAAACGATTAAATACAAATATACCGCCGTTTACTTAACAATTAAATACAAATATACTGCCGTTTACTAAACGATTAAATACAAATATACGGCCGTTTACTAAACGATTAAATACAAATATACGGCCGTTTACTAAAAGATTAAATACAAATATACTGCCGTTTACTAAACCGTCAAATACAAATATACTGCCGTTTACTAAACGATTAAATAGAAATATACTGCCGTTTACTAAACCATTAAATACAAATATACGGCCGTTTACTAAACGATTAAATACAAATATACGTCCGTTTACTTAACAATTAAATACAAATATACTGCCGTTTACTAAACGATTAAATACAAATATACCGCCGTTTACTAAACGATTAAATACAAATATACCGCTGTTTACTAAACGATTAAATACAAATATACCGCCGTTTACTAAACCATTAAATACAAATATACCGCAGTTTACTAAACCATTAAATACAAATATACCGCCATTTACTAAACCATGAAATACAAATATACTGCCGTTTACTAAACAAATAAATACAAAAATATACTGCCATTTACTAAACGATTAAATACAAATATACTGCCGTTTACTAAACCATTAAATACAAATATACCGCCATTTACTAAACCATTAAATACAAATATACCGCCGTTTTACTAAACGATTAAATACAAATATACCGCGGTTTTCTAAACGATGAAATACAAATATACTGCCGTTTACTAAACGATTAAAAACAAATATTCTGCCGTTTACTAAACGATTAAATACAAATATACTGCCATTTACTAAATCATTAAATACAAATATACCGCCGCTTACTAAACGATTAAATACAAATATACCGCCGTTTACTAAACCATTAAATACAAATATACCGCCGTTTACTAAACGATTAAATACAAATGTACCGCCGTTTATGGTAAATGGACTGCATTTATATAGCACTTTTAACAGACCCTATGGCCATCCAAAGCGCTTTACATCTTGCCTCACATTCACCCATTCATACACTGACGGCAATGTCTGCCATGTAAGGCGCCATCCAAGCTCGTCGGGAGCAGCTGAAGTTAGGTGTCTTGCTCATGGACACCTCGACACTTGGTCAGGTGGAACCGGGGATCGAACCACCAACCTTCCGGTTTGTAGACAATCTACATGAACCACTGAGGCACTGCCGTTTACTAAACAATTAAATACAAATAAACTGCCGTTAATAAACGATTAAATACAAATATACTGCCGTTTACTAAACGATTAAATACAAATACCATTTACTTAACGATTAAATACAAATATACCGCCGTTTACTTAACAATTAAATATAAAATATACCACCGTTTACTAAACGATTAAATACAAATATACCGCCTTTTACTAAACCATTAAATACAAATATACGGCCGTTTACTAAATGATTAAATACAAATATACGGCCGTTTACTAAACGATTAAATACAAATATACGGCCGTTTACTAAACGATTAAATACAAATATACCGCCGTTCACTAAACGATTAAATACAAATATACTGCCGTTTACTAAACGATTAAATACAAATATACCGCCGTTTACTTAACAATTAAATACAAATATACCGCCGTTTACTAAACGATTAAATACAAATATACCGCCTTTTACTAAACGATTAAATACAAATATACCGCCGTTTACTAAACCATTAAATACAAATATACTGCCGTTTACTAAACGATGAAATACAAATATACTGCCGTTTACTAAACGATTAAAAACAAATGTACTGCCGGTTACTAAACGATTAAATACAAATATACGGCCGTTTACTAAACGATTAAATAGAAATATACTGCCATTTACTAAACCATTAAATACAAATATACCGCTGTTTACTAAACCATTAAATACAAATATACCACCGTTTACTAAACCATTAAATACAAATATACCGCCGTTTACTAAACCATTAAATACAAATATACTGCCGTTTACTAAACGATTAAATACAAATATACCGCCGTTTACTAAACGATTAAATACAAATATAGCGCCGACCAAACAATTAAATACAAATATACTGCCGTTTACTAAACAATTTAATACAAATATACCGCCGTTTACTAAACGATTAAATACAAATATACGGCTATTTACTAAACGATTAAATACAAATATACAGCCGTTTACTAAACGACTAAATACAAATATACGGCCGTTTACTAAACGATTAAATACAAATATACCGCCATTTACTTAACAATTAAATACAAATATACTGCCGTTTACTAAACGATTAAATACAGATATACCGGCGTTTACTAAACGATTAAATACAAATATACCGCCGTTTACTAAACGATTAAATACAAATATACCGCCATTTACTAAACGATTAAATACAAATATACCGCCATTTACTAAACGATTAAATACAAATATACTGCCGTTTACTAAACCATTAAATACAAATATACTGCCGTTTACTAAACCATTAAATACAAATATACTGCCGTTTACTAAACGATTAAATACAAATATACCGCCTTTTACTAAACAATTAAATACAAATATACTGCCGTTTACTAAACGATTAAATACAAATATACCGCCGTTAACTAAACGATTAAATACAAATATACCGCCGTTTACTAAACGATTAAATACAAATATACCGCCGTTTACTAAACAATTAAATACAAATATACCGCCGTTTACTAAACAATTAAATACAAATATACTGCCGTTTACTAAACGATTAAATACAAATATACCGCTGTTTACTAAACGATTCAATACAAATATACAGCCGTTTACTAAACGATTAAATACAAATATACTGCCGTTTACTAAACGATTAAATACAAATATACCGCCGTTTACTTAACAATTAAATACAAATATACTGCCATTTACTAAACGATTAAATACAAATATACCGCCGTTTACTTAACAATTAAATACAAATATACTGCCGTTTACTAAACGATTAAATACAGATATACCGGCGTTTACTAAACGAATAAATACAAATATACCGCCGTTTACTGAACGATTAAATACAAATATACTGCCGTTTACTAAACAATTAAATACAAAAATATACTGCCATTTACTGAACGATTAAATACAAATATACTGCCGTTTACTAAACCATTAAATACAAAAATATACTGCCATTTACTGAACGATTAAATACAAATATACTGCCGTTTACTAAACGATTAAATACAAATATACCGCCGTTTACTAAACGATTAAATACAAATATACTGCCGTTTACTAAACGATTAAAAAAAATATACTGCCGTTTACTAAACGATTAAATACAAATATACTGCCGTTTACTAAACAATTAAATACAAAAATATACTGCCATTTACTGAACGATTAAATACAAATATACTGCCGTTTACTAAACCATTAAATACAAAAATATACTGCCATTTACTGAACGATTAAATACAAATATACTGCCGTTTACTAAACGATTAAATACAAATATACCGCCGTTTACTAAACGATTAAATACAAATATACTGCCGTTTACTAAACGATAAAAAAAAATATACTGCCGTTTACTAAACGATTAAATACAAATATACTGCCGTTTACTAAACGATTAAATACAAATATACTGCCGTTTACTAAACGATTAAATACAAATATACCTCCATTTACTAAACCATTAAATACAAATATACTGTCGTTTACTAAACGATTAAATACAAATATACCGCCGTTAACTAAATGATTAAATACAAATATACCGTCATTTTTTTTGTGTGTGTGTGTGTGTGTTTATGTGGTTTATGAGGACACAAATTTGTATAACTACATGGGTATTACACTGGTATTACACAATAAATGTGGTTTATGAGGACATTTCAAATAGCTTCAAAAACATACTAAATGATGTTTATTTGTGAAAGTAAAAATGCAGAATGTTTCCTGTGATGGGTAGGTTTAGGGGCTGTGCGTGTGTGTATGTGTGTGTGATGGGTAGGTTTAGGGGCAGGGGCAGTGTAGGGATATAGAATGTACAGATTGTGTATATACAGTGTAAAATCCATTACGCCTATGGAAAGTCCCCACAATTCACAATACCCTAACGCGTGTGTGTGTGTGTGTGTGTGTGTGTGTGTGTGTGTGTGTGTGTGTGTGTGTGTGTGTGCAGGAGGCTCTGGAGGCGTGTCAGACGCGGGTCTCTAAGATGGAGCTCCAGCAGCAGCAGCAGCAGCAGGTGGTCCAGCTGGAGGGTCTGGAGAGCGCGGCCGCTCGGACTCTGCTGGGGAAGCTCATCAGCGTTCTGCTGGCTCTAATGGCCGTCCTGCTGGTGTTCGTGTCCACCGTGGCCAACTGCGTGGTGCCGCTGATGAAGACCCGCAGCCGCTCTGTCTCCTCGCTGCTCCTCTTCCTCCTGTTCGCTGTCCTCTGGAGGAACTGGGACACTTTCTCAGGACACACATACCGATTTCTGCACGTGCCCAGATGATGCTACTCGTTAAAGGGATACTCCACCGCTTTTTCAAATTAAACTGTTATTCCCTTAACTAAGACGAGTTGACACACACCTCTCTCGTCTCAAGTGTGTTCTCTTAATCTCTCTGACACGCGGTGATGATCTGATAGCATTTAGCTTAGCCCACTAAGCCCAGTTCATTCACTATGGTACCAAACAGAGATCAATTAGAAGCCACCAAACACCTCCATGTTTTCCCTATTTAAATACAGTTACACCAATGGCTGAACGATCAAGTATGAGGACACAAAATAAAACGCGCCGCTTTTCCAAGCGAGTTAAAAAGGAGAACTATAATGTGTGGCGGAATAGCACTTCTGAGAGTACTTCGGCTCGGCGCAGTAAAAAGTCCCGGCTGAAAAATCCTTGACTCCTATTGACAGAAATGAGAGGGTGAGGGGGAAATTCGAGGGAGGATTTTTCATGTGTTTTTTATCAAATCATCTTAGTTAAGGGAATAACAGTCTAATATGAAAAGACGGCGGAGTATCCCTTTAAAGTGGACCGATTATACACCTTTCAGAGTCTTGCTGTTGTTTCTGGCTCTACTAGAGCAGGTTTTTCTGCTTGAATGTTGATTATTCCTCATATTCTCCATTGTTGCGGCTCCTCTCTTCCCAGTCTGTCAGTAACTCTGATTAGTTCCTGTCTTTATGGCCTCATTTACACCGCATGGTTCAAGTGACACAATTCTGAGGTTTCCCTCTCATGTGGCTCAGATCGGATATGACATGTGAAAAGGTAAGCAGTAAAAAATGCATTAATCTCGATATCCTCAGATAGGATTCAGGCCTCACTCATATGTGGGAATAAATAGGATATGATTCGGATACGTGCATTTGCGTCTGCCCTGTGTGCAGTCCAATCAGATGTTCTCCAGTAAATGCGAATCGTACGTCATTAAAAAAGCGACAGAGGCAAGTGACGTGACACAAACTGCGATCAAGAGTTCTCCTCTTTATCTCCACTTTAAGAGAGAAATGTTTTGCTGACCTTTAAAGATGAGTGGAAAAGTGTGGAAAGCAAAACAATGAATAATTATTTTGTCTGTGTCCATTGCATATCTGAAAGCCCTCCTCCCGAATCTTTGTTAATAAACATCGTATAGTGTAAATGCAAATATCGGATACGGGTCGCTTTTAAAAAAAAGATGTAAGTGGGTCGACAGAAAAATCGGAATCGTGCATCAAGTCCTGCAGTGTAAATGTGGCCTATGAAGCCCCGCCTTCTGAAGCACACTGTGTTCTGATTGGTTGGCTGGAGCAGTGTGTTGTGATTGGTGTTTGGGAAATGCCCCGCCCCTTACCATAATCGGCAGTCTCAACACACGACTGGCTAACTCAACAAGGCTCCGCCCCTTTATTCTGCGCATGAATTATTATAATGAGGAATATTGTGAGGTGTTTGTTCCTGAAGAAACTCAAGACTACAGTTGAGTTCAGAAACACGGACACTTTTTCACGCTCAAACTGCATCACACACTAAAGACAGACGGAGAAAGCATCACAGGTCCTCTTTAATACTCGAGCTACAGAAGAACTGCTGCTTGTTGTATTTTTCTAATATCATTTAGTTGAATGTAGCATTCAGGATTAGTTCACACAGAAATGAATGATTCGCTCAGTGTTGTGAGTGAACGCCCGCAGGTCTTTTGTGTGGAAAACGTGCACGGCTCGGCTGTGTTTGACCTTTGACCTCCAGCGTTTCGGGACTCTTTCCTCCTGCTTGAAACGTGCCGGCGGACGTGACACACATCAGCATGTGCTTTTTAGGTTATTATTTTCAAAAAGTTAAAGGGTTTTGTCTTGCATCATCTGATGTAAAAACACTGTTTTAAATGAAGTATTAATTTATTGAACATTGCACTGCGTTACAGGACAGCAGAGAAGCACCGCTGTTATCACTCATGATATGTGTAATATCAAAAACTGAATGTTTTTGATATGAGGGAGAGATTCTCGATGGGTCTGTAGTAGTCGATCGGGACTGGTCTTATTCAGCGCGTTATATGTGTTTGATCTACTCACACCTCACAACTTATGCAGATTCTTATGGATTTAGTCTAACTGTACGATAAGGTTATGAATAATAATGCTCAGGGCAGTGTCCTCTGCAGAAGCTGTATTATGCTGTGAATGATTTAAACCGCTATAGTGCCTTCAACACATCTTCTGTAAGACATCTTTGTAATAAAGATCACTTCTGACTAGCAGTGTTGGTTAATATCACTGATATACTATTATAGTTTTGGTTAATCATTTGAATTGGTTTATTTTAGTCATTTTAAGTGCATTGTATGTATCAAAAGGCTTATTTTAAGTAGGTGGATGGAAATGTAGCTGATAAAAAAAAAATTAAAAGCCAGGTCATTACTATATGTAAAAAAAAAAAAAAGTGTATGTTTTAGTCGACTGATTTTAACTACAGGAAATATTCCTGTGTCCCTCTCTGTCATAGTGGATCCCATCATTTTGAGCAAAATGTGTTGAAAAGTCTGAAAATCTGTGTATACCTTTAAGGAACATTACTACCAAACACCAATTAAGCAAACATTTTATGGGTGTTATTCAATCAAATGTAGCTTTAGCTTTGAACTGTTCAGAACTGAGCTAGCTAACATGTGCTGATTGGCATCTTTGAGCTAGGCCTAAAATTATCACAACGTGATAATCAATGAGCAATTTTGTGAATGTTTTGGTAGTGATAAAAGGGAACATAATAGTTTATTATGGGAAAATAAACTATTATGCTAAATAAACTAATAAACTATTACACAATTTTAGTAGTTATGCAAATCATTAGTGTTTTAGTATGCAAGTTAAATGTTGTAATGTGATGTAGTCACTACCAAAACATTACTGTCACTACCGAAAATGTGGATGTTTTGTCAAAAAAAGAGTATATTTAATAATCAACTAAGATGTTATGATGGTGTTTGGTTCGATGTGTATTCAAATTAATGAATGCTTAACTCTGAAATGAGTGTGATTAACTTTATACCTTTTATAAAGAAAGACTGGATTCAAAATACAACACATCTCATCAATTACACTTGAAATATTTGTAAAATTGGATCTGTTATTGATTTGACAGTGAAAGTGTATATCAAAAAATATATTGACATGGTAGGTGTAAACAAAATCTTAATAGGTCAATATAAGCCTTCTAATTCAATTATATATTATTGAGTTTCCGTAGTGACAAATTTGGGGAGAGGAAAAATATTCCAAAAATGTCTGAATATACAATATGAGAATTAACTGCACAATTACAAGAAATGTGTACCTTGGATATTATACAATTTGCATACATACACAATTGTGAGAAAAGACACATTTTTGTGTTTCCAACTCTGACTTTGAACCAGTTTTGTAGTCTTCTAGAGAAAGCTGTGAGAATACACACACACACACACACACACACACACACACACACACACACACACACACACGTGGTCTTTGCACTTGACCCCTTGTCTACTCACATGATGTATTTCCTGTATTTAGCTCAAGTGTTCAAGAAGACGTGAAGACCGCAAGTGTGTGTAGAACTTTTGATTAACCGACGGGATTTATAGTGTTGCAAAAATGCAAGTGTTTACAGAGCTTTCAAAACTTTGCCATTTAAAATAACTTCTAAACGTCTGTTCGGTTGCCTGTGTAACAGAAGACAACATTTAAAACTGTGGTGCTTCTACGTAAGTGATAGAATGCACTTTGTTTTACTGCATTACATTTAGGCTACATTATATTAGCCTAATATCTAATGAATTTAACGAACAGTGGAATGTTTTCCTCAACAGTTCCCAGAACTAATGCATGATGGGATAAACTTTGTCTCGAATACTGCTCTAGTGGCAGAGTCGGAGAACTGCAGGTATTTGGAAATATAAGCAGGTCTTGCCGTTTGCCATTCTCAAGAAAAGCATTTGGACGCATTTTAATTACGGTTATAATATCTGCCGATGAAGAGAGAACAGGGATAGTTTAGTTTAATTATGGTTATAATATCTGCCGATGAAGAGAGAACAGGGATAGTTTAGTTTAATTACGGTTATAATATCTGCTGATGAAGAGAGAACAGGGATAGTTTAGTTTAATTACGGTTATAATATCTGCTGTTGAAGAGAGAACAGGGATAGTTTAGTTTAATTACGGTTATAATATCTGCTGATGAAGAGAGAACAGGGATAGTTTAGTTTAATTACGGTTATAATATCTGCAGATGAAGAGAGAACAGGGATAGTTTAGTTTAATTACGGTTATAATATCAGCTGATGAAGAGAGAACAGGGATAGTTTAGTTTAATTACGGTTATAATATCTGCAGATGAAGAGAGAACAGGGATAGTTTAGTTTAATTACGGTTATAATATCTGCAGATGAAGAGAGAACAGGGATAGTTTAGTTTAATTACGGTTATAATATCTGCAGATGAAGAGAGAACAGGGATAGTTTAGTTTAATTACGGTTATAATATCTGCTGATGATGAGAGAACAGGGATAGTTTAGTTTAATTACGGTTATAATATCTGCCGATGAAGAGAGAACAGGGATAGTTTAGTTTAATTACGGTTATAATATCTGCTGATGAAGAGAGAACAGGGATAGTTTAGTTTAATTACGGTTATAATATCTGCCGATGAAGAGAGAACAGGGATAGTTTAGTTTAATTACGGTTATAATATCTGCCGATGAAGAGAGAACAGGGATAGTTTAGTTTAATTACGGTTATAATATCTGCTGATAAAGAGAGAACAGGGATAGTTTAGTTTAATTACGGTTATAATATCCGCTGATGAAGAGAGAACAGGGATAGTTTAGTTTAATTACGGTTATAATATCTGCTGATGAAGAGAGAACAGGGATAGTTTAGTTTAATTACGGTTATAATATCTGCTGATGAAGAGAGAACAGGGATAGTTTAGTTTAATTACGGTTATGATATCTGCTGATGAAGAGAGAACAGGGATAGTTTAGTTTAATTACGGTTATAATATCTGCTGATGAAGAGAGAACAGGGATAGTTTAGTTTAATTACGGTTATAATATCTGCTGATGAAGAGAGAACAGGGATAGTTTAGTTTAATTACGGTTATAATATCTGCTGATGAAGAGGGAACAGGGATAGTTTAGTTTAATTACGGTTATAATATCTGCTGATGAAGAGAGAACAGGGATAGTTTAGTTTAATTACGGTTATAATATCTGCTGATGAAGAGAGAACAGGGATAGTTTAGTTTAATTATGGTTATAATATCTGCTGATGAAGAGAGAACAGGGATAGTTTAGTTTAATTACGGTAATAATATCTGCTGATGAAGAGAGAACAGGGATAGTTTAGTTTAATTATGGTTATAATATCTGCTGATGAAGAGAGAACAGGGATAGTTTAGTTTAATTACGGTTATAATATCTGCTGATGAAGAGAGAACAGGGATAGTTTAGTTTAATTATGGTTATAATATCTGCTGATGAAGAGAGAACAGGGATAGTTTAGTTTAATTACGGTTATAATATCAGCTGATGAAGAGAGATGCTTTGAGCGGCGTAACTTTGCAGATGTTTTTCATGCTCAAATAGCGACACTACACACTCACTAAAGTTAAACCAGTCAAATCACAATCAACAAGCCCTTTAAAATAACCATACTGGGGCATATGACTGTTTGAAATAATTTTTTGACCTAGGTTTATTAGTGATTATTTTAATGCTTTAGTTTGTGCATTATTTACTCAGGTTGGTGTTGTGAAATATTTTATATCATATTCAAAACTCACCACTAAAACCCTGTTCTAAAAGTGGCATCTTTCATTTTTATTGCAGCATGTGACCATGTGAGTCTATAAATTATTTCCATTTATACTTATTAAGCCTGTGGTTCAAATCGACATGAAAAGTAAGTTCCCTATTGTGCCATATATTGAGTGAAACGCTTCTCAAACAAGAACAAATGTAGGATGAGGCTTGATTTTGTCTGTAGGAATTGATTGGACGGTTGTGGTTTGCTATTGGTGGATCTCATGTGAGTGACAGGATAGAGAAGATGAGATAGAGAGAGGGAGGAGAAATTATAAATATGAATCGAGACCATCACTGAGTTTTTTGGTCTTGTCTGAAAATATTTGGGTTGATTTGTGAAGTGTGTAAAACATCTTAACACAATTGAATGGATTGATTGGGGAAGTTAAGGGTGGTTTTGGTGTTGAAGAGCTTTTTTCTTTGTTTCGTTAGTATGTATGTAGTGTGTGATGCATGTATGTTTTTTCTCTCTCTCTCTTTTGTTGAGGTCTCCTCGAAAACGAGATATCATATCTCAAGGGGTTTTCCTCTTAATAAATAAATTTCAAATCTCAGCACTTCTCAAGCTGGAACTACAGGAGCAATGATTTCCTCAAATCAGGAGTCGTTTCCAGAGACACTGTCCTTTTGATGTTTGATTTTTTTTAATAAATCATCAAACTAAACACTGAAGATTTAGTTAAAAGAACATAGTATTTCAAAACCTAAAGACAGACCAAAAAAATATTTTCTCGCCTGGTTTTCAAGCCCGTTATTTTTCCCCCATTATACACAAGTGTGAAGTTCAGATTTCCATAATCCATACAATGTGTGCACTATAGTCCAAGTGAGACGATATCTTTGTGAGCAGGTCAGACAGAAACGTGCCATATAAAGATGTGTTGCGGAAGATTTGACGCCAATAACGCCAAACGCAACTGACCTTGACACATCACATTTGAAAGTAGGACACATTCAGTCAATAATGACTTTAATTTGAAAGACTTGGAAAACAGTTCAATTATCTAACCAGGAGGTATTGCTCTGAAGCTTTTACCGTTGTAATTGCTTCATATATGCGAGTTCAAGTCTTGACGGGAATGGTGAGGTGTCCTGAATGGCTCTGTTCCGTAGCTTTGACCAGATGGACTTCGGCTGGTCAGTTGGTTAGAGATCTTCAAAGGTTGAGGAGCCACTGTCCAGTCCATGCATAGATTCAGAGGAAAACACTTGGGCTGGTAATGTGTCACATTTGGATCTTGCTGGAAATCTCCTAAGACAAGGTTCGCTAACAAATGCCGCCTTCACATGCTACCAGAATTATCGTAAATACGTGTTTCCGAGGTAAAAATTGCACATGAACGCCCTCAGATGTCGTGTTTTGCTCTAGGAAGTTCAGAAATAATTGTGATACCCAAGTTCCCGTGATGGGCGTAGCATAACCATTAAAAATGGCGGATGGGAGACGAATTTCTGCTGTGGAAGGTGTTTTATTCGTTTGTTTTTTCTCGCAACAGTTTCATTGTCTTGTCTAGTCATTAAAGTAGTCCATATTTAGATAAATTAATAATCATTTAAAGCATATTGTGTATTTTAAACACATCGAAAATTACATCATTGCAGAATAGTAAGCAAGCTGACTATCTAGATAGTGTGGTAAAAGTAACTACAATAGGATCATATAGGGCTGAAAACTATATCCATTTTAGTCTTTAAAGGAACACTCCACTTTTTTGAAAATAGGCTTATTTTCCAAGTCCTTTTGAGTTAAACAGTCGAGTTTTACCGTTTTTGAATCCATTCAGCCGATCTCTGTATCTGGCGGTAGCACTTTTAGCATAGCTTAGCATACATCATTGAATCGGATTAGACCGTTAGCATCTCGCTCAAAAATGACCAAAGATTTTTTCAAAGATAATATTTTTCCTATTTAAAACTTGACTCTTCTGTAGTTACATCGTGTACTAAGACCAACGGAACAATAAAAGTTTAGATTTTTAGACCGATTATAGATAGGAACTATTCTCTCATTCCTGCGTAATAATCAGGGAACTTTGCTGCCGTGCCATGGGTGTAGCAGTGCAGTGATATTACGCAGAAAATAGTTCCTAGCTATATCGGTCTAAAAAAAAATCCCAACTTTAATTTTACATTGGTCTTAGTACATGATGTAACTACAGAAGAGTCACGTTTTAAATAGGAAAATATTGTGAAAATCTTTGGTCATTTTTGAGCACGATGCTAATGGTCTAACCCAATTCAATGATTTATGCTAAGCAGGGCCGTGCACAGGGGGGTGGCCCGGTGGCTAGAGCCACTGCCCCTTTGCCCTCATCGGCTAAGGTGCCCCCCTTGCCCTTTTCCCTCCCTCACCCTCAGAGGATTCCCATAAAAGCATTCTGTTCCGCTAAAAATCCACTAATTCTGCTAATCCGTTCAGTGTTTTCCTGCTTGCTCCGCAGCATCGCTCAAAGTCTGCGGCGGTGCCCGCTCTCTGTGGAGACGGCAGTTAAAGAATGTCGAAGAATATTAGCTACAAACTACAATCCACATACAGACAGTGGTCGATCCGCGAATTAGTAGTTTGTTTGTTTCAACAGTGCAAACATGGATTCAAAGCTCCAGCATGCCAGCGGGTAAATCGCCATAGTGTTGGCTATACTGAATATTGCTGACAGTTTGTCACTCTTTAACTCCTGTAAAATAGATTTCTGATTATAATCAATTTTACGAGTTAATACTATTATCTATAACATATGTCATATTTATGATATTTTATTTAGACCATATTAATCGTATACACAATTTAAAAAGGTAATAACGGCTATTATAAATATAAATAAGTTGTATCAGGGTACAAGCACACCCTAAGAAAAATTTGCTCATTTTTCAAAAACGCCCATGCTTTCAAAAAATCTCTAGCAACGTTTGCAGTATTTTCTGTTTATTTTAATTAATAAAATAATCAACCATTGTTCAGTAAATATTAAAATGTTAATATAAAAATATTTTTAAAATACAGAAACTAATTTTTAAGTAAATAATCTGAAAACACTGAGATCCCATAATAATTGAATAAAGTTTTATCGTTGTAACAACTAAATATATTTTTGTATTATATGATTATTATCATATTTTTATTATAAATAGGATGTTACCTCTAAGATGGACACCCAACTTAAGATATTTACCAGCTGAATCTTAACCATGTCATGTCAACAAATGGAAGTCAGTCAGCTGTTTATCATCATGTTAAGCCTTTTACCCCAAATACCATAAACAATACCTTTGTCTCAAAATATATTCAATCATTTTAGTGATTCTCATTTGCTACTTAAATCTCCAACAAAAATGTAAAATAGAAAAGAGAGTTAAAATTAGCCTAGAATCTTTTTTTTTTTTTGAAGAATAATTAGAACAACATAAATTTAATTAGCTCTAAAGCATAACAAATGTATTTACAGTATGATTGTAAAATGTTTGTTATTCATTCTCTACATTAAGATGATACTCAATCCCCTTAATGCCCCTTTTTTGGTTTGGGCCACTGCCCCTCAAAATGTCTGTGCACGGCCCTGATGCTAAAAGTGCTACAGCCAGATACAGAGATCCACTGAATGGATTCAAAAACGGTAAAACTCGACTGTTTAACTCTACAGGTCTTTGAAAATAAACCTATTTTTTTTAAAAAGTGGAGTGTTCCTTTAAGCAGCCTAATCTTGTCTACATTATGCCTTTATTGTGAATGTGAGTATTAAAGATCTTGTTCTTTGCGTGTTTTCGAAGCTTTGATTATGTTTATAGTGTGCAATATGTTTTGTGTGTAAAAAACACAGTATTTTTCACACAATTGCCTTATCTGTACAGCGCTGTTTCCTCTTTCCTAAAAACGGCCTGATGATTTCCTTGTTCTATGAAGTCCCTCCTTCAGAAACACGTAACGAGTTCTGATTGGGCCAGCGCTTCCCGTGTTGTGATTGGACAGCAGCTTAGCGCACTTTGCCCGGAAAGGTCCCGCCTCTTACCATAACGGGGCGATGCAAGCGCTGAATGCGCGCTCTTCTCCACGCGGGAGAGCAACGAGAACACGCCCCCTATTTTGCGTGTTCTTGTGGGCGGAGCTTTAGTCAGCAAGCGGTTCCAGTGACGTCATCACAGCAGGAAGTGCAGCGGTGTAGTCCAAACTGGCCGTTCGCCGTAGGCTTTGAAAGGGAACTTCTGTTAAATAAAATATCTTGTTTGGCATTGAACTTTGAGCTTTATAATTGTACAGGTATTATTTATGCTCCAACAGCAACATTTCACACTAACTTAAGTTTGAAAGATGGAATCGCGAAGAACAGGACCTTTAACAATATGCTTTCGTGTTGTGCTGCTGTGTTTGCCAGTGATTGTATGATTTTCTGGGACCAGGAAAAGACTGAAATGGTTAGTGTTAAAATAACATTTTCCCAAGACGCACAAAAGTATGAACCTGGCGTCCTCTATTCTTTCTGACAACAAAGCACCTGAACACAACAAGCTCGTAATAATCACGACTTCTGAAGTGGGAAGTAGGAAACTTCTGATAGCACGTGAAGGCAGCATAAATAAAAAGATCCAAGCATAAAGCGATCGATCCACGCAAGCCATCAGACACTCCCGTTTAAAGGCACAATTACCTCATTCATTCGTTATTTCTACATGATTTAGTTTTGTTGGGGGATCTTTACTATAATACTGAGACGTAGAACATTTCGTCTGTGAGATCCTCCTCGCGTTTGCTGCTCGCGTCCATCTCCTCGTCGCTGTAGTCGCGGACATTGCTCTGACACGTCTCTTCTGCCTCCGGCCCGTGGCCTAGCGTGACGTTCAGTAAGTTGCTAGCAGCACTTTCCATCTCGTCAATAGTCATTTCACAAGCATCTGCAATCTCGTGTTTTGTCGCCGTCACAAACTTTGGATCCTTTGCATATTTGCCCAATCCTCCAGATATCATCACCTACAACAAAAGGCATCGTGTCAGCGCGGCAAGTTTTGACGAAGGAATATACATTTATATATAACTATATGCAAAGCCCAGGATAATGAAATGAAAAAAAAGAAAACTTAAGTACAATCAGCAAAACAAGCAACAGACAAAATAATACAAATAAATGGGCATTAAGTCCATAAAGTCCCTCTTGTCAATATTCAACAATGGAGGCAAGCTTTACTTGTATGTATGATATGATATAGCATAAAAGATATACAGCATGTCAATATTTTACAGACTCATATATTTGATGTATAGACCAATATTAATATTAATATAGACTATTAATATAGGCCAATATTAATATTAATATATTTGCTCTTAAATGTCAAAAATGTCAGATTTATTACATACGAAGCATCATTTCAACCATACATTTTTGTCAGTGTAGTTAAATACAGTTGAGGTCAGAATAATTAACCCCCTTGATAAATATGATCATAGATGGCTGTAAAAATAAATCTGCATTGTTTATCCTTTTGGTCTTTCATTAAAAAAATAATTTAAAAACCTTTTATTGAAGTAAAAGAATTGAAATCACATTATGAAATAAATGTTTTCCTCCAAAACACGTTGGACACAATTATTGACACCCCTAAAAAAATGTTATGAGTAAAATATCTCTCAAGTATATTCCCATTCATTTTGACATCTTTTAGCACACCAGGGAGACTTAGGAGCATGAAACTGTCCAGCCATGACTTTCTGTTTCACAGGAGTATAAATATGAGGAACACAAAGACTAAATTCCCTTAATCATCATCACAATGAGTAAAACCACAGAATATAGTTCTGATGTGAAGCAGAAGATTGTTGAGCTTCACAAAAGAGAAAACGGCTAAAGCACTGAAAATCCCCATTTCCACCATCAGGGCAATAATTCAGAGGTTCAGTCAACAAAAGATGTTCTGATTCTGGAAGAGGACGTGTGTGTGTGTGTGTGTGAGTGCGTGTGTGCGTGCGTGCGTGCGTGTGCGTAGACACCTTCTGAGCTGGCGTAGGATTGGAGCGTGCCGTACGCCAACGTCCATATTGATAAATCTAAAAGTCACCGTGGGTTTGGGTGTACACTGGAAATTTGGTTTACGCACTTTTGATAAATGAGGGCCATTGTTACCTATCTATTAGGGGTGGGAGAAAAGTTGATTCACATATGAATTGTGATCTTATACCAATTTGCATCGATTCACACGTTTCAAAAAGGCAGCGGCTATTTACACTCAGTGAAAAAAGCGTATTTTCTTAGCTATAGATGATATTTACACCAAGTGAAAATAGTGATATATGCTATTTACATATGCTATTACAATGTAAAAGTAGCAGTTATTTGCAATGTGTGTAAATAGTAATTACATGCAATTTATACTTTACTTTGACAGATACACACTATTTGCACCTCAGTGTTGTTGTACATTAACATGATGCAATAATAAAAGAGTGTAAATGATTAAAGTGATAAATGGATGCCGCCTTAATGGGACAATAAAAGCCCTCCCTACACCGACCCCTAAACCTACCCAATAAATGCTTTATTATTATTAAACATCTTGTTAGGCACTTTATTTCCATTTTTAGAGCTTTTATTTTATTTTAGTGAAAGTAAATGCCTTTCCGATGTTATAAGTCTGACGGCTGTCCAACCACAGGAGGGAGAGGAACTAATGACAGAATTTTCATTTTTGAGTGAACTAACACTTTAAGACAAACAGGACCAAACACAATGAGTAACATCGGCACGCACCGCTTCCACCAGGCTTTGAGCGCTGCTCCGCGTCTGCAGGTGATGGCCGCTCAACCGGGGCGGAACCTTCAGGAGCACGGGGGAGCGTGTTGACCAATCAGAGGCGTGCTGGGAATTCCAGAAGCCCCTGTGGACCAATCCAGGAGTGCTGCTAGCGCTGGGCGTGGTCTGAATCAGAGGGGTGTAGGGTGGGGGTGTGGCCGGGGGCGTGACCCATGAGCGGATGGAGCGCGTTGGAGAGAGCCGCGCTCGACTTGATTCTTGTCCGCTCGCCATCTTCACCTGTGAAACCGCGAGAATAAATGTTTAAAACTGACCTGTATGTTCACAAGTGAGTTTTACTGGTGTTTGTGTTTGAGTGAGAACAATTTTATATAATTTAAATTTAAAGTTAGGGACAGGTGTGGTGGTGTGGGTCAGTTTAAGGGTAGAGTTAGGGACAGGTGTGGTGGTGTGGGTCAGTTTAAGGGTAAAGTTAGGGACAGGTGTGGTGGTGTGGGTCAGTTTAAGGGTAGAGTTAGGGTCAGGTTTGGTGGTGTGGGTCAGTTTAAGGGTAGAGTTAGGGACAGGTGTGGTGGTGTGGGTCAGTTTAAGGGTAGAGTTAGGGACAGGTGTGGTGGTGTGGGTCAGTTTAAGGGTAAAGTTAGGGACAGGTGGGGTGGTGTGGGTCAGTTTAAGGGTAAAGTTAGGGACAGGTGTGGTGGTGTGGGTCAGTTTAAGGGTAAAGTTAGGGACAGGTGTGGTGGTGTGGGTCAGTTTAAGGGTAGAGTTAGGGACAGGTGTGGTGGTGTGGGTCAGTTTAAGGGTAGAGTTAGGGTCAGGTGTGGTGGTGTGGGTCAGTTTAAGGGTAAAGTTAGGGACAGGTGTGGTGGTGTGGGTCAGTTTAAGGGTAGAGTTAGGGTCAGGTGTGGTGGTGTGGGTCAGTTTAAGGGTAGAGTTAGGGTCAGGTGTGGTGGTGTGGGTCAGTTTAAGGGTAGAGTTAGGGTCAGGTGTGGTGGTGTGGGTCAGTTAAAGGGTAAAGTTAGGGTCAGGTGTGGTGGTGTGGGTCAGTTTAAGGGTAAAGTTAGGGTCAGGTGTGGTGGTGTGGGTCAGTTTAAGGGTAGAGTTAGGGACAGGTGTGGTGGTGTGGGTCAGTTTAAGGGTAAAGTTAGGGTCAGGTGTGGTGGTGTGGGTCAGTTTAAGGGTAAAGTTAGGGTCAGGTGTGGTGGTGTGGGTCAGTTTAAGGATAAAGTTAGAGTCAGGTGTGGTGGTGTGGGTCAGTTTAAGGGTAAAGTTAGGGTCATGTGTGGTGGTGTGGGTCAGTTTAAGGGTAA
The DNA here is from genome assembly GCF_024679245.1 of Pseudorasbora parva. NCBI lineage: Eukaryota > Metazoa > Chordata > Actinopteri > Cypriniformes > Gobionidae > Pseudorasbora > Pseudorasbora parva. The sequence continues at coordinate 2,305,758 of NC_090184.1, forward strand.
AGTTAGGGACAGGTGTGGTGGTGTGGGTCAGTTTAAGGGTAGAGTTAGGGACAGGTGTGGTGGTGTGGGTCAGTTTAAGGGTAGAGTTAGGGACAGGTGTGGTGGTGTGGGTCAGTTTAAGGGTAGAGTTAGGGACAGGTGTGGTGGTGTGGGTCAGTTTAAGGGTAGAGTTAGGGACAGGTGTGGTGGTGTGGGTCAGTTTAAGGGTAGAGTTAGGGACAGGTGTGGTGGTGTGGGTCAGTTTAAGGGTAGAGTTAGGGACAGGTGTGGTGGTGTGGGTCAGTTTAAGGGTAGAGTTAGGGACAGGTGTGGTGGTGTGGGTCAGTTTAAGGGTAGAGTTAGGGACAGGTGTGGTGGTGTGGGTCAGTTTAAGGGTAAAGTTAGGGTCAGGTGTGGTGGTGTGGGTAAGTTTAAGGGTAGAGTTAGGGACAGGTGTGGTGGTGTGGATCAGTTTAAGGGTAGAGTTAGGGTCAGGTGTGGTGGTGTGGGTCAGTTTAAGGGTAGAGTTAGGGACAGGTGTGGTGGTGTGGGTCAGTTTAAGGGTAGAGTTAGGGTCATGTGTGGTGGTGTGGGTCAGTTTAAGGATAAAGTTAGGGTCAGGTGTGGTGGTGTGGATCAGTTTAAGGATAAAGTTAGGGTCAGGTGTGGTGGTGTGGGTCAGTTTAAGGATAAAGTTAGGGTCATGTGTGGTGGTGTGGATCAGTTTAAGGGTAGAGTTAGGGACAGGTGTGGTGGTGTGGGTCAGTTTAAGGGTAGAGTTAGGGACAGGTGTGGTGGTGTGGGTCAGTTTAAGGGTAGAGTTAGGGTCAGGTGTGGTGGTGTGGGTCAGTTTAAGGGTAGAGTTAGGGTCAGGTGTGGTGGTGTGGGTCAGTTTAAGGGTAGAGTTAGGGTCATGTGTGGTGGTGTGGGTCAGTTTAAGGATAAAGTTAGAGTCAGGTGTGGTGGTGTGGGTCAGTTTAAGGGTAAAGTTAGGGTCATGTGTGGTGGTGTGGGTCAGTTTAAGGATAAAGTTAGAGTCAGGTGTGGTGGTGTGGGTCAGTTTAAGGGTAAAGTTAGGGTCATGTGTGGTGGTGTGGGTCAGTTTAAGGGTAAAGTTAGGGTCAGGTGTGGTGGTGTGGGTCAGTTTAAGGGTAGAGTTAGGGACAGGTGTGGTGGTGTGGGTCAGTTTAAGGGTAGAGTTAGGGACAGGTGTGGTGGTGTGGGTCAGTTTAAGGGTAGAGTTAGGGACAGGTGTGGTGGTGTGGGTCAGTTTAAGGGTAGAGTTAGGGACAGGTGTGGTGGTGTGGGTCAGTTTAAGGGTAGAGTTAGGGACAGGTGTGGTGGTGTGGGTCAGTTTAAGGGTAGAGTTAGGGACAGGTGTGGTGGTGTGGGTCAGTTTAAGGGTAGAGTTAGGGACAGGTGTGGTGGTGTGGGTCAGTTTAAGGGTAGAGTTAGGGACAGGTGGGGTGGTGTGGGTCAGTTTAAGGGTAAAGTTAGGGACAGGTGTGGTGGTGTGGGTCAGTTTAAGGGTAAAGTTAGGGACAGGTGTGGTGGTGTGGGTCAGTTTAAGGGTAAGGTTAGGGTCAGGTGTGGTGGTGTGGGTCAGTTTAAGGGTAAAGTTAGGGACAGGTGTGGTGGTGTGGGTCAGTTTAAGGGTAAAGTTAGGGACAGGTGTGGTGGTGTGGGTCAGTTTAAGGGTAAAGTTAGGGACAGGTGTGGTGGTGTGGGTCAGTTTAAGGGTAAAGTTAGGGACAGGTGTGGTGGTGTGGGTCAGTTTAAGGGTAGACTTAGGGACAGGTGTGGTGGTGTGGATCAGTTTAAGGGTAAAGTTAGTGACAGGTGGGGTGGTGTGGGTCAGTTTAAGGGTAGAGTTAGGGACAGGTGTGGTGGTGTGGATCAGTTTAAGGGTAAAGTTAGGGACAGGTGTGGTGGTGTGGGTCAGTTTAAGGGTAAAGTTAGGGACAGGTGTGGTGGTGTGGGTCAGTTTAAGGGTAGCGTTAGGGACAGGTGTGGTGGTGTGGATCAGTTTAAGGGTAAAGTTAGGGACAGGTGGGGTGGTGTGGGTCAGTTTAAGGGTAGAGTTAGGGACAGGTGTGGTGGTGTGGGTCAGTTTAAGGGTAGAGTTAGGGTCAGGTATGGTGGTGTGGGTCAGTTTAAGGGTAGAGTTAGGGACAGGTGTGGTGGTGTGGGTCAGTTTAAGGGTAGAGTTAGGGACAGGTGTGGTGGTGTGGGTCAGTTTAAGGGTAGAGTTAGGGTCAGGTGTGGTGGTGTGGGTCAGTTTAAGGGTAGAGTTAGGGTCAGGTGTGGTGGTGTAGGTCAGTTTAAGGGTAAAGTTAGAGTCAGGTGTGGTGGTGTGGGTCAGTTTAAGGGTAGAGTTAGAGACAGGTGTGGTGGTGTGGGTCAGTTTAAGGGTAGAGTTAGGGTCAGGTGTGGTGGTGTGGGTCAGTTTAAGGGTAGAGTTAGGGTCAGGTGTGGTGGTGTGGGTCAGTTTAAGGGTAGAGTTAGAGACAGGTGTGGTGGTGTGGGTCAGTTTAAGGGTAGAGTTAGGGACAGGTGTGGTGGTGTGGGTAAGTTTAAGGGTAGAGTTAGGGACAGGTGTGGTGGTGTGGGTCACTTTAAGGGTAGAGTTAGGGTCAGGTATGGTGGTGTGGGTCAGTTTAAGGGTAGAGTTAGGGACAGGTGTGGTGGTGTGGGTCAGTTTAAGGGTAGAGTTAGAGACAGGTGTGGTGGTGTGGGTCAGTTTAAGGGTAGAGTTAGGGTCAGGTGTGGTGGTGTGGGTCAGTTTAAGGGTAGAGTTAGGGTCAGGTGTGGTGGTGTGGGTCAGTTTAAGGGTAGAGTTAGGGACAGGTGTGGTGGTGTGGGTCAGTTTAAGGGTAGAGTTAGGGACAGGTGTGGTGGTGTGGGTCAGTTTAAGGGTAGAGTTAGAGACAGGTGTGGTGGTGTGGGTCAGTTTAAGGGTAGAGTTAGGGTCAGGTGTGGTGGTGTGGGTCAGTTTAAGGGTAGAGTTAGGGACAGGTGTGGTGGTGTGGGTCAGTTTAAGGGTAGAGTTAGGGTCAGGTGTGGTGGTGTGGGTCAGTTTAAGGGTAGAGTTAGGGTCAGGTGTGGTGGTGTGGGTCAGTTTAAGGGTAAAGTTAGAGACAGGTGTGGTGGTGTGCGTCAGTTTAAGGGTAGAGTTAGGGTCAGGTGTGGTGGTGTGGGTCAGTTTAAGGGTAGAGTTAGGGACAGGTGTGGTGGTGTGGGTCAGTTTAAGGGTAAAGTTAGAGTCAGGTGTGGTGGTGTGGGTCAGTTTAAGGGTAGAGTTAGGGTCAGGTGTGGTGGTGTGGGTCAGTTTAAGGGTAGAGTAAGGTCAGGTGTGGTGGTGTGGGTCAGTTTAAGGGTAGAGTTAGGGACAGGTGTGGTGGTGTGGGTCAGTTTAAGGGTAAAGTTAGAGTCAGGTGTGGTGGTGTGGGTCAGTTTAAGGGTAGAGTTAGGGACAGGTGTGGTGGTGTGGGTCAGTTTAAGGGTAGAGTAAGGTCAGGTGTGGTGGTGTGGGTCAGTTAAAGGGTAAAGTTAGGGACAGGTGTGGTGGTGTGGGTCAGTTTAAGGGTAGAGTTAGGGTCAGGTGTGGTGGTGTGGGTCAGTTTAAGGGTAGAGTTAGGGTCAGGTGTGGTGGTGTGGGTCAGTTTAAGGGTAGAGTTAGGGACAGGTGTGGTGGTGTGGGTCAGTTTAAGGGTAGAGTTAGGGTCAGGTGTGGTGGTGTGGGTCAGTTTAACGGTAAAGTTAGAGACAGGTGTGGTGGTGTGCGTCAGTTTAAGGGTAGAGTTAGGGTCAGGTGTGGTGGTGTGGGTCAGTTTAAGGGTAGAGTTAGGGTGAGGTGTGGTGGTGTGGGTCAGTTTAAGGGTAGAGTTAGGGTCAGGTGTGGTGGTGTGGGTCAGTTTAAGGGTAGAGTTAGGGACAGGTGTGGTGGTGTGGGTCAGTTTAAGGGTAGAGTTAGGGTCAGGTGTGGTGGTGTGGGTCAGTTTAAGGGTAGAGTTAGGGTCAGGTGTGGTGGTGTGGGTCAGTTTAAGGGTAAAGTTAGAGACAGGTGTGGTGGTGTGCGTCAGTTTAAGGGTAGAGTTAGGGACAGGTGTGGTGGTGTGGGTCAGTTTAAGGGTAGAGTTAGGGTCAGGTGTGGTGGTGTGGGTCAGTTTAAGGGTAAAGTTAGAGACAGGTGTGGTGGTGTGGGTCAGTTTAAGGGTAGAGTTAGGGACAGGTGTGGTGGTGTGGGTCAGTTTAAGGGTAGAGTTAGGGACAGGTGTGGTGGTGTGGGTCAGTTTAAGGGTAGAGTTAGGGTCAGGTGTGGTGGTGTGGGTCAGTTTAAGGGTAAAGTTAGGGACAGGTGTGGTGGTGTGGGTCAGTTTAAGGGTAGAGTTAGGGTCAGGTGTGGTGGTGTGGGTCAGTTTAAGGGTAGAGTTAGGGTCAGGTGTGGTGGTGTGGGTCAGTTTAAGGGTAGAGTTAGGGTCAGGTGTGGTGGTGTGGGTCAGTTAAAGGGTAAAGTTAGGGTCAGGTGTGGTGGTGTGGGTCAGTTTAAGGGTAAAGTTAGGGTCAGGTGTGGTGGTGTGGGTCAGTTTAAGGGTAGAGTTAGGGACAGGTGTGGTGGTGTGGGTCAGTTTAAGGGTAAAGTTAGGGTCAGGTGTGGTGGTGTGGGTCAGTTTAAGGGTAAAGTTAGGGTCAGGTGTGGTGGTGTGGGTCAGTTTAAGGATAAAGTTAGAGTCAGGTGTGGTGGTGTGGGTCAGTTTAAGGGTAAAGTTAGGGTCATGTGTGGTGGTGTGGGTCAGTTTAAGGGTAAAGTTAGGGACAGGTGTGGTGGTGTGGGTCAGTTTAAGGGTAGAGTTAGGGACAGGTGTGGTGGTGTGGGTCAGTTTAAGGGTAGAGTTAGGGACAGGTGTGGTGGTGTGGGTCAGTTTAAGGGTAGAGTTAGGGACAGGTGTGGTGGTGTGGGTCAGTTTAAGGGTAGAGTTAGGGACAGGTGTGGTGGTGTGGGTCAGTTTAAGGGTAGAGTTAGGGACAGGTGTGGTGGTGTGGGTCAGTTTAAGGGTAGAGTTAGGGACAGGTGTGGTGGTGTGGGTCAGTTTAAGGGTAGAGTTAGGGACAGGTGTGGTGGTGTGGGTCAGTTTAAGGGTAGAGTTAGGGACAGGTGTGGTGGTGTGGGTCAGTTTAAGGGTAAAGTTAGGGTCAGGTGTGGTGGTGTGGGTAAGTTTAAGGGTAGAGTTAGGGACAGGTGTGGTGGTGTGGATCAGTTTAAGGGTAGAGTTAGGGTCAGGTGTGGTGGTGTGGGTCAGTTTAAGGGTAGAGTTAGGGACAGGTGTGGTGGTGTGGGTCAGTTTAAGGGTAGAGTTAGGGTCATGTGTGGTGGTGTGGGTCAGTTTAAGGATAAAGTTAGGGTCAGGTGTGGTGGTGTGGATCAGTTTAAGGATAAAGTTAGGGTCAGGTGTGGTGGTGTGGGTCAGTTTAAGGATAAAGTTAGGGTCATGTGTGGTGGTGTGGATCAGTTTAAGGGTAGAGTTAGGGACAGGTGTGGTGGTGTGGGTCAGTTTAAGGGTAGAGTTAGGGACAGGTGTGGTGGTGTGGGTCAGTTTAAGGGTAGAGTTAGGGTCAGGTGTGGTGGTGTGGGTCAGTTTAAGGGTAGAGTTAGGGTCAGGTGTGGTGGTGTGGGTCAGTTTAAGGGTAGAGTTAGGGTCATGTGTGGTGGTGTGGGTCAGTTTAAGGATAAAGTTAGAGTCAGGTGTGGTGGTGTGGGTCAGTTTAAGGGTAAAGTTAGGGTCATGTGTGGTGGTGTGGGTCAGTTTAAGGATAAAGTTAGAGTCAGGTGTGGTGGTGTGGGTCAGTTTAAGGGTAAAGTTAGGGTCATGTGTGGTGGTGTGGGTCAGTTTAAGGGTAAAGTTAGGGTCAGGTGTGGTGGTGTGGGTCAGTTTAAGGGTAGAGTTAGGGACAGGTGTGGTGGTGTGGGTCAGTTTAAGGGTAGAGTTAGGGACAGGTGTGGTGGTGTGGGTCAGTTTAAGGGTAGAGTTAGGGACAGGTGTGGTGGTGTGGGTCAGTTTAAGGGTAGAGTTAGGGACAGGTGTGGTGGTGTGGGTCAGTTTAAGGGTAGAGTTAGGGACAGGTGTGGTGGTGTGGGTCAGTTTAAGGGTAGAGTTAGGGACAGGTGTGGTGGTGTGGGTCAGTTTAAGGGTAGAGTTAGGGACAGGTGTGGTGGTGTGGGTCAGTTTAAGGGTAAAGTTAGGGTCAGGTGTGGTGGTGTGGGTAAGTTTAAGGGTAGAGTTAGGGACAGGTGTGGTGGTGTGGATCAGTTTAAGGGTAGAGTTAGGGTCAGGTGTGGTGGTGTGGGTCAGTTTAAGGGTAGAGTTAGGGACAGGTGTGGTGGTGTGGGTCAGTTTAAGGGTAAAGTTAGAGTCAGGTGTGGTGGTGTGGGTCAGTTTAAGGGTAAAGTTAGGGTCATGTGTGGTGGTGTGGGTCAGTTTAAGGGTAAAGTTAGGGACAGGTGTGGTGGTGTGGGTCAGTTTAAGGGTAGAGTTAGGGACAGGTGTGGTGGTGTGGGTCAGTTTAAGGGTAGAGTTAGGGACAGGTGTGGTGGTGTGGGTCAGTTTAAGGGTAGAGTTAGGGACAGGTGTGGTGGTGTGGGTCAGTTTAAGGGTAGAGTTAGGGACAGGTGTGGTTAAGTGATAAATAATCCCCAGTTTACCTCACATAGACTCATTTCTCAATACTTGGGTCACTGTTACAAACCTCATCAGTCTAAGCGAATGTAAAAACACTACTACTATTGTTCTTCATCTATTATGTTGGTGCCAGTAGGGCGGTGATGCTTGAGACGGTCCATATGCTAGTTATGCCATGTCTGTTTTTGCGATGATCACCTGATGCAGGGCAATCTCATCTTGACTGCACTGTTTGCGTAGACACTCGAAATGGAAAACGGGCTTGTGAGAGGCTGTATGAAAGAATACACATATGCACATTTATTACAGTGGAGGAATGTTCAATAACAACGATTACACTGTAAAAAAAAATTGTGTTGCCTTAAATTAAGTACAATCCACTTAAATTACATTAATCTTGTATAACTTATAGAAAAAGAGATGAACATTGCTTAACATATTTTGATGAGTTACAGCAATGTAAAACAATTGTTGTCATAACTATGATCCTATAATATTTTATAGTGTGTTGCGAGAAGTCTTTGCCCTGAAGTCTAAATTTGGAAATAGTTCAATTTTAACAAACACATTTCTATCCGTTTAGCCGCTGATATACTTCTCAAAATATGCAGGTATCCTGTAATAGTGGGAACATTGGGTCTCATTCACTAATAATTGCATGGATTATTTTGTATTTATACACGCATGAAAAAAACGGCCTAATATACAGAGAAAACCTTAAAGGGTTACTTCAGCGATTTCGCTTTCAATCAGCAGAGATCCGGTAGTATTTTCGAATGATCGTGCCCCAGAGACGAGAGAATTATGTATTTTATTTCTGGAAAAAATCCTCAGATGACACAAATATCGTCATTTTGGTCCCACTTTATATTAGGTGGCCTTAACTACTATGTACTTACATAAAAAAAATAAGTACAGTGTACTTATTGTGTTCATATTGTATTGCAAAACACTTTTGCTGATATTGAGGTGGGACATGGGTACGGTTAGGGACAGGTGTAGTAAGTTTAAGGATAGGGTTAGGTGTAAGGGAAGGGTCAGCAGTGTAATTATACATGTAACTACACAAATTAATTACTGATGTAATTACATTCTGGTATTTTTCAAATGTAAGTACAATGTTAAATCATGTATGTACACAATAAGTGCACTGTCTTAAATTATTAATTCAAATGTTAGTACATAGTAGTTAAGGCCACCTAACATAAAGTGGGTCTGTCATTTTTTGTGTTTACATAGCAAGCACCAAAACCTTTACCAAGTTTCATACCATTCCAATTACGTAAAGAAATCGAGAAAAACTAAATCAGTCAAAAACCAGAGCACCAGAGGGTTAAAACCACATTTCATCTTCATTGTAGCAACTGCACTATTTTCTCATATTTCCTCTCCATGATAGGAGTTAAAAAAAACACCAGAATCTCAGAAGAAAGCGAAGCGATAAAATATCAATATAACCGTTTATCCAGCGGCTTGTTCAGGAGCCTCAGCCTCATGTTTATTCCCTTACTAATCCAAGCTCTCAATTAAAAGCAGTTTGGTAGCCGCTCAGTGCGATTCTGTTGATTATTTATGATTAATAGTATCTCACATTGAGCTGGGGACAGCAGGAGTCGTTTTGATGACCTCTGGGATATGAGCAGCTCATCATCGTCACAGACGCATTCACACACATCCTGCTGTCTAACTGCATCACAGTCACTCAGAGTGTCCTGAAAGTCTTTGTACGACCTTGCGAGAAAAACAACAAGAAGATCAAGATATTTTGATATTATTGATACACAGCACTGCAAAAAATGCTTTTCTTACTTAGTATTTTTGTCTGGTTTCTAGTCCAAACATCTAAAAATTCTTAAAACAAGAAGTATTTACTAGACAAGCAAAAGTAATTGTCTTGTTTTGTGGAATAATAACTCAAAATGAAGAGAGTTTTTGCTTAAAATAAGATAAATAATCTGCCAATGGGGTGAGAAAAATAATCTTGTTTTCTGTTTGAATTAAGATTATTTTTCTCACCCCATTGGCAGATAAATAATCTTATTTTCAGCAAAAACTCTCTTCATTTTGAGTTATTTTTTCCAAAACAAGACAATAATTTTTACTGGTCTAGTAAATGTTTCTTAATGTAAGAATAGTTAAGTAAGAAAAACATTTCTACACTGCAAAAATGCTCTTCTTATTTAGAATTTTTTTTTGTTTCCAGTCCAAATATCCAAAAATTCTTAAATCAAGATTAATTTACTAGATAAGTAAAATGTCATAAGATATTTTTGCCTGTTTTATGGGGGAAAAAGTTAGTTTTTGCTTAAAACAGGCGAAATGATCCGCCAATGGGGTGAGAAAAATAATCTTTTTTTTTTTTTTTTTGACGGAAACAAGAAACAAAATTATTTTTCTCACCCCATTGGCAGATCATTTCACCTGTTTTAAGCAAAATCTCACTTCATTTTGAATTAATTTTTAATAAAACAAGAAAAAATATCTTACGTCATTTTATTTATTTAGTAAATGCATCTTGATTTAAGAACTGTTAGATATTTAGACTAAGACAAAATATTTTGCATTGAGTTTCTTAAGCGTATATAAGTATTACCTGTCTCTAGCCAGCGTGACGTCGTCCTCGTGGAACTCTTCTCCGCTGTAATACTCCGTGGCAGAGTTCCTGTCGTCATCACTGACCTCACCATGGCTGGGGTTTTGCACGTGGATAGTCGGATATCCGACAGCACTAGAGCAAGGCCTGCAAGACATTGGAGCATCAAAATATTAGTGCACAAACCCCTACCCCAGTTTTAAATGTGAATATTTTTCTTACACAAAACCTATCAATTCACTTCAGAAGGTCTTTATTACATTTACATTTATGCATTTGGCAGACGCTTTTATCCAAAGCGACTTACATTGCATTCAAGGTACACATTTTACATTTTGTCAATTCTTTATTAACCCCTGGATATTGGACTAATTTAAATTTTTGGGTGACCAAACCATTTTAAGGGGTCTGAGTGTTCACATATGGGCAAAAAACACGCAAACCTCTAAAAAAGGACCAAGTGTGAAAACACCCTTTAAAGTTCACATGAAATCAATATGGACAATTTTTGCATTTTTTATGGAATATTGTCGTGTTTGTTATAAATGATATATCTGTGCACATTATTTTTGTTCCTGGTAATATTGAATCAGAATAACTTTCCCTCCCTCTTGCAGCGACATCTCTTCTCTGATGATGAGGGCGGGGCAACCTGTCACTCACATGAGATCCACCAATAGCAAACCACAACCGGCCAATCAACTCCACACGGAAAAAATCAAGCCCCGCCCTACATTTGTTCTTGTTTGAGAAGCATTTCACTCGGATATGCGGCACAATAGGGAAAATAAGACGAGAGAAACTACTGTTTCATGACGACGTTAAGATCTGTCTGGTCCATAACACACAAAACAGAAACCAAAAGCCTCTTTTCCACCGCAGGAACTTTACCCAGGAACCAGGAACTTTGGTTGGTACTCGGTGTGTTCTGACCGCAGGAACCAGGGTCTAAATGAAGTTCCGGGTAAATATTTCCCCCTCCAAACGGCCCTGCTTGCGAGGTAGTACTTTTTCAAAGTTCAGGAACTTTCAAGGGCGGGACTTGGGTGCTGAACATGCTGATTGGTTTAGCATTTTGTTTCAACCGGGATTTTTAAAAGTCTTTTGCGAGGTTCGTTCTGCTCTGTCTGATGGCGCGCGTTCGTCTCAGCCTTCTCACGTTCAATGTCTGTAATAGCTGATAATAATTTTAAATCTAGCTTTACAAGCTTTCTGAATATGCTAGTGCTCTTTTCAGTCGTTGTTAATTACCTCTTTAGTAAACCTAACGTTATACATAACCAGCAAAAGCAGCACAGCTTGAATCTCTTCCATACTCGTTATTCATTTTTTTACAGTCTATTTTTCACCATGTAAACGACCTGACCGATTACTTTTAAGTAATCGTCCTTACATGACGTGACGGCGCGCCGCGCTCATGTTGTCGAGAGGGGCATTTTTCTGAGGGGTAAACTTTTTATTTCGTAAGTTATTTCGTGAAGATTATTTCGTAAAGATAATGTTGGAATAATGACACAGCGTATATTGCCCCAGGCAGTTTTTACTTTAACTGCGCCTGACAGAAGAATACTTTTTTTTCTGAGATGATTATTACACTTTACAACAGATAAATAGCTTGTATAATACTGTATTAGTACTGGTGGCCGTTAAGAGTTGCTATGGCTACAACTGCATGTCACAAAATGATTGCGATTGAAAGTCATCACATATAAACACCAGATCGGTTTAGATAACGTCTCATGTAAACAGTTCACTAAATCTTTCAATCGGAATGACAAAAAAAGCGTGCTTGTAAACGTGGATATAGTATCGCGCAAAAATGATTACTGCCCGTCACTGACTTGGAGGAGCAGTCGCGCGCAGTCCTACATCACCGGACTAATCTGCCTAATCTTCACTGTACTTAAGATCGCGGTGGAAACGCAGACAGCTGCAGGTCTGGGGGGAGAAAAGTTCCTATAAAAAAAGTTCTTGGTACAAATTGTTCCGGGTAATTTTGGTGGAAACGGGGCTAAAGTTTCATATTATCAGGTATAACATCACAGTTGCTGAATATGACCCCAAGATTGCTGGCTGACTCTATTGTTGTACAGCCAGGGATATTTTGAAGTGTAAACAGCAAACCTTGCAGAAAGAAAGAAAAAACAGCATATTAAGTATGTTTTAAAGCATGGCAGCAGGTTTGAGCTGCACTCTTAAAAATAAAGGTTCTTCAATGGTTCTTTTCCATGAAGAACCTTTAATATACAAAGAACCTTTCCATTGCACAATAGGTTCTTTAGAATATAAAATGGTTAGAAAAAAAATGGTTATTTAAAGAACCTTTCACAAAACAGTTCTTAGGGAAATCAAAAATGGTTCTTCTATGGCATCACTGTGAAACCCCATTTTTGGTTCTCCTGGCACCTTTATTTTTAAAGCTCCACTGTGAGATATTTTCCCCCATCTAGCGGTGTAAAGGTTTATGTCCATCCAGTGAATATTAGTTTCTGTTCCTCTCAATTCTGATTTCGTTTTAACTCCTACGGTGGCTGATTTAGTCCAAGATCAACATGGCAATCCTCCTCTTCACATTCGACACGGTGCCATCGAGTGTTAAAACGCGAAAGGCGAAGCTTGATTTTACGGGTATGTCCCTCTTTGGCTACTGTACTTTCAAGATGGAGGAGCAACATGGCGACCGGCATTCGAACCCCTCACCCGTATGTGTTTTCAGTGGCATATTATAAACTTACGAGAATACTTTATTACTTGAAAGAAGTAAATATACAGTAATGAGCACATATATTTTTGAAAGAATAAGTGTTTTTAGCTAAGAATAAACTAAAAAAGTTACACAGTGTAGCTTTAAGGCTGTGGTCCTGAGCTGGAGCTAGTTTCTTAGGACCAGCACTTGATGAGCTGCAATGCTTCAAAATGCTTTTTTCAGCAGGAAAGATGGCCCGTTTGACTCATATTAATCAACAGTAAGCCCAGTTTTTGTTGTCCTCACCTCTTGGAGTGAGTCCTGAGCTGTAGTTCTCCATCACTCTTGAGGTTGAGGTAGGAGCTCAGAGAGGACACCAGGCCTCGCGAGGGCCGACGGCAGCGACTGTGCCAGCCGTTGGTGAAGGCAGGGGCCGCTGGCACATTGGCATTGTTGATATTTAAGTTGGATGATTTGGTGTCTGACTGGCAGTAACTCTGGTTGGAGCACAGGGGGAGCGGCAGCTGCAGAGGACGCTGGGTAACGCTGCTGCTGTACGGGTCTCCACTCACGTGATTGACCAGACTGCCAAACACAACTCCATTCCTCTGCAAATACAGACAACAGAGTGAGAAACAAATGCAGGATTAACATTGTTCCCCTTAGATTTTCATCAAATCTAATAAATATTTTTTAAATTATATACAAGTGCTATTGAGCTTCTGTGGTATTGGGCTCTGCGCTACAGGTCCAAGGATATTAGCCAAGCCCGGCATTATTCAATGAAATTAATGATATTTAAACAGAACCGAACCAAACCGTGGCTCCGAAACCGTGATTTCCCCGAGTGTGTGCCCCTATAATCTTAGGCCCTGTTGTGACGACCCTGAGTCTCCTGTCATCCCTAATTGGGCAAAATGGGAGGAGTTTCTGATTATCTCCTGTGCTAATTGACAGTTACTTAGAGTGTATATAAGAGTGATGTGTATCATTATCAGTAGCTTCCTCTGTGTGATAGACCTTCTAAGAGGTGGCTCTGTGTACTGATGTAAGCTCTTATTGATTATTTTCTCATTCATGTTTGTTTGCCATTTCCTAAGTCATGTAGTGTATTCATATATTCTATTATATGCATGGGCGTCGGAACCATTGTGTGTGTGTGGGACAAGACCCACCCACTTTTTAAGACCAATGATATTGGACCCACTCACTTTTATCGTCTTTAATAATTCAGCATGTCTGTTTACCTTGACTACCAATTAACGGAGAAACTTATTAAGAAACTTATTATTAAACACATGTTAACGCTTTTCTAATATTTTCTCTTTTTTTATTGAAAATAAACACCTTTCCGATCTGATATGTGATGGGGAAAGGGAGTAGAGCGAGTGTGGCTAAAGGCGGATTCGAACCTAAGCTCGATTTGCAGCAAAACTTAATGCCATGCGTCTTACCCCTACTCTATAGCCACAGTATATGATTTAGAGATTTCTTATTCTTCGTAATTTTGTCTGGCCCAATCAATCGTTTAGTAAACGGCACTTTTTCTGTCTGGACACGGAGCATAAAAAACATGCAACTTATTCATTATCTTTATCTGTGAAACTGTTGATTATGGCAGTTAAATGAATATAGCCTTTTTATTATTATTAGACTATTGGTATTGACTGGTTTGAGGTCTTTTTTGGTATAGGAAAGGGATATGGCCTCAAACGCACCATAATGCAGGAAATCACATCTATGAAATCATTTTTTTTTCTGTGGGAGAACCCCCAGACCCCTGCAAAGCTATTTCCCCACCTATCATACTTTGCCTTAGCCGCTACTGACCCACCCACTTTTTATTTGCTTCTGACGCCATGATTATATGTTTACTTGTTTCTTTGATCCCTAGACGTCTGTTTGTTTATATTCATTGTGTTAATTTCACTTTAATAAACTAGTTTTTTTTAAAGCTACACTGTGTAACTTTTTTAGTTTATTCTTAGCTAAAATCACTTAGTTCTTTCAAAAATATATGTGCTCATTAATGTATATTTACTTCTTTCAAGTAATAATGCATTCTCGTAATTTTATAATAAACCATTGAAAACACATACGGGTGAGGGGTTCGGATGGCGGTCGCCATGTTGCTCCTCCATCTTGAAAGTACAGTAGCCAAAGAGGGACATACCCGTAAATTCAAGCTTCGCTTTTCGCGTTTTAACACTCGATGGCACCGTGTCGAATGTGAAGAGGAGGATTGCTTGAGGCTGCTATATGATGATGGAGGATCACTCTTAAGCCCCTTTCACACTGCACGTCGGACCCGCAATATTCCCGGAGCATTGCCGGGTCGCCTTCTGTGTGAAAGCAACCACGTCCCGGGATTGATTACCGAATTCGACCCGGGTCGGGGACCTAGTAACATTGCGGAATATGTATCAGAGTCACCAAGGAAGCGGAAAAGAGAATTAAGACGGCAACGCAACGGGCAAATCAACAAGACAAAAGTAAATATTGGAGTGGCCTTTCCAAGATGGAAAGAGCTCATGAGGAGCAACGATTTTAAAAAGAACGCCGACGTTGACTGCTTTCTTCTCGACAGGTAATATTAATTCAGCCTATTATTGTTGCTTGGCTAATTATATCATGGTGTGCTGAGCATAACACTAGAACGACGTCTAGGATAGTTTTCCTCGCGTCAATGATGAAAAAGTATTGTTTACCTTATAACATAAATCCGTGTTCTATGACGGATAACATGAGATTAATATTTTAATTGCATTATAATTTGTTTGCCTTACGCTAGTGATGTCATATAATATACAGAATAACGATAGCACTGATAAAAGTTACTTTACTAAGATTAGCTCGCATTCGTCTGGAACCTGATAGCTGATGTTAGCAATGAAATGGTAAAAAATAACGAAAACCTAAAACTATTATTAATTTTACATATATTAATTTGATCATAGATCATTTGGCAAATTAAATAACTGCAAATTATAATAGTTTTCAAAAGTAACCTCATCACTTGAAGCAACACTCACCGAAGAGGTCGAACTGGAAGCCATGACTAAATTGGCCACCGTAGGAGTTGAAACGAAATCGAAATTGAGAGGAGCAGAAACTATTATTCACTGGATAGTCATATATCTTTACACCGCTAGATGGGGGAAAATATCACACAGTGGAGCTTTAACTAGAAGTGTTGTCCGTTTTCCCCTTTTTATGTTGCGACTTTCAACGAGCGGGTCGTAACACCTGTCTACACGAACACGGGTATTTTCAAAACCGCAGCTTTTTCTACGCGGTTTGGCTGTTCGTCCACACGCAAACGCTGTATCCGGTTACTAAAACCAGACTTTTTTGAAAACTCCGGCCAGGGTGAAGATTTTTAGAAACTCCGGTTACAGCGTTGTCGTGTAGATGGTGAAACCGGAGATTTCAGCTTTTTAAATTGAAGTGCGCGCCGTTCTCTCCTTTGTTTGACGTCAGATTTTCCACGTTATCTCCTTTTGATTTACGTGAGTCGAGTCTAAGCGGTGGACTCTACTAACAGCACTTATCTCATGTATAGCCTACAGATACATGTTCAGTTATTTCATTGTATTGAACAAAGGCGCCAGAATGCAATTAATACAAAATAGTAAAGCAAGTGTGTGAAGCTATTACAGTCCACTTCGGCCCTGCACCTGTGTATACAGTTACCTGTCACTGAGTCCAAAGCAAAGGAACTTGTAGGAAGTGTTTCACTGAGTCCATGGCATCCCTCAGTCAGTGCAATGTGCATCGGTGCCGTGAATGGGACCCATGTGGAAATCAGGCAGACAATCGTAGCGTAGTTTTGCGTTCTCATGTGGACAGATTTTTTTAAACCGTGCTCGTGTGGACGTGATTGTTTTTTAAAACGGAGGAGGAAAAACTCCGGTAATAAAAATACCTGTGTATTTAGGACTAGGCCTTAGTGAAAGTGGTAAACAAATGTGGCTTGCTGTCTGCTATAGAGAGGCTCGGAGAGAGGATATTCTACCCGAGCTTCGATTGCTCCCCGATAGCAAGCAAAATTTTACAAAAAGGAGGAGCAGGGAAGGAGGAGGGATGCTGCAAGAACTAACAACAGGAAGAGGTTAGCAGCTGGTTGTATACCTTGGTATTAATTGAAAGATTTGATGTGCGTACTCCTCCCGAAATGACGTTTAATAACTTGACTTGAACTGAACCGTGGCATAGGTGTATCGTTATACCCCTACTAATGACATACATGTCATTAGGCCAATGTTAGGCCAATTGTCACTTGGCCTAACAATGTCATTTATACAATCGTTATTTGATCGCAATGATTGTTTGAATGATTTTGTCAAAGGTTTAATAATAATAGATAGGTTCACGGGGGTGTTTGAATGGAGATGGTGATGTTTTAAGGATGAATCACAGCTCTAATATAATATGATGCTGTACCCCGTATATCTCTTCCTCCTCGTGGAGGGTGACCAGGCCTTCCTCCTGTAGATCACATGATATGGCTCGACGGATCTCAGGCCCGATATCATGAAGTGTGCGCAGACCAGCCTGCAGAAGACACGGAGAGAAGACACATTTCACATTATGATACAGGAGACCTTTTACAGAATGATATTATAATATGTTCCAGTTTTTAGTTCACCTGTAGAGCGGTGGTGGTGTTGAGATGCGTCTGGCCTCCCACAAGCCCTTGCTCTTTGCGCTTCCTGAATTTCCTGAAGTAGTCTTGTATCAGGAAAGTGGCATAGAACTTCCCAACGGTAATCTCATCATCTAAACACACACACACACACATACACACATACACACTTTTGTTTCACTATATTAGTGAGGACATTACATAGACTTCCATTGATTTTATATCAGTTTAATTATATTTTCTATCCCCTAAACCTACCCATCACAGAAACACGTGCAGTACAATAGATTTAAATAAAAACATGTGTTGGCCGATTTATAAGCCTTTTTAACTAATGAGGACCAGTCCAATGTCCTCACTAGTGAGTTGTTTTCATATTTTACTATATAAGTGATGACATTTGTGCCCTCACAAGTATTGGCAAACAAGGAACACACACACACACACACACACACACACACACACACACACACACACACACACACACACACACACACACACACACACACACACACAGCAAATAACCTATAAGACAACTATATTGTATGTATAGCTACATTTTAGTCTTGAGTATTGGTCACACCCTATGTTAGCTGTACTTGCATAACAAATAAAACAAATGTACAATGTGCTTATTGTGTTGATGTTGTGTTGAAAACACTTGAGCTCCTGTTGAGGAGAGATACGGGTGAGGTTAGGACAAGTTTAAGGGTGGGTTCAAAGGTCAATAGAGCAATAGATGTGACTTCAGAAATCAATTACA
This sequence comes from Pseudorasbora parva, assembly GCF_024679245.1. Taxonomy (NCBI): domain Eukaryota; kingdom Metazoa; phylum Chordata; class Actinopteri; order Cypriniformes; family Gobionidae; genus Pseudorasbora; species Pseudorasbora parva. Next base: position 2,323,101 of record NC_090184.1, read on the forward strand.
GCTATAACTACATACTGGTAACCATACATTTTATCATAATTTTACTTTGGTTTGAGTGAATTAAGAACCCTTAGAATCTGTAGTTTCTTCTTCATTGTGTGTGTGGGCATGTTTTTGTGTAATATCAGGACACAAATGTGACCAGTCACGGAAAGTAGGGACACAAGTCGGTTCTGGGGCATTTTGAGTTATTCACAGATTCTGAAAGTGTAGTCTCTAAGCATTCCAACGATGTGTAACACATGGAAATCGGATAATATTTGGAGAAGTTGTGTCCATCTGAATGTAGGCCTTTAGAAAAGAGTAAACGAGAGAAAACAGCCTCTGAAGTTTTGCAGTTCTCACCTGTTCTCACCTGCTGGGAGTGACAATAGGGCTCATTTACATCTCATTTAGATAAGCCACACCCCCTGTAAAGCTGTATGGTTGCTAGTAACGACAGACGCAACGGGAAAAATCGGACTGCATACTTTTAATAATAAAGGGTAGCAAATGCTAACATTACCATCTAAAAGCCCATTATAGTAACGGGGTTTTTTGGCAAGTGATACGATGCTAACGATTACAATTAAAATGAAGAACAAGAGGTAGGTATGGGAAGGTCTAAACATGAGATAACGTGTGTGTGTTCTTAGAATGAACACAAAACGACAAACTTTGGTGTTTATGGAAACACACCCCATAAGAAACAGAAAAGTATTCTTGCAAATCTTGTTGCCTCCAATGAAATAAGTCATTGGGGCACACTTTCTGTTTGCCGGGGTCTTCTTAGTGGATGTACTGAGCGTCTGTTCAAAGGGGATAAAGACAGAGATGTGGGTATAGTCCATAACCGTGGCTGTAGTGTAGGGCTAAGGTGCATGTCATTAAGTTTTGACGCAAATCGATCAGAGGTTCGAATCTGCCTTTTGCCACACACTCTAACCGAGAAACACTTATTAATAAACACGTTAGATGCTTTATTTCCGCTAACATTTTCTCAATTCTTTTTGAAAATAAATGCCTTTCCGATCTGATATGTGATGGGAAAAGGGAGTAGAAAGAATGTGGCAAAAGGCGGATTCGATCCTCTGATCGAGTTGCGTCAAAACTTAATGACATGCGCCTTACCCCTACACTATAGCCACGGTTACAGATTTGACCCATTTCTCTGTCTTTATCCCTGTCAAATGTTACTATCGATATCGCCTCTGATTTCTTACGGTCCAACTCGTCTGACGCCAGTCTGATACATTCTTCCTCTTCTTCATCTTCGCTCAGGTGTAGATTAGGGTATTATCCAGTCTTATTATGCCGCTTTCATCACCGCTCAGATCATCTCTGCAGCCGGCCAGAGCGCTGCATTAATAATTAGCCACGCGTCCCTTGGAGGGCGGGGCAGTAACAAAAGCCAGTATAGAAATACACACAGACAAAACAAGGCGATTTCAACCTCAAAATATACGCTTTTAAATATACCATTAATGGCATCTCAAACACGGAGAGGCTTCATCGTGATTTCAACTAACAGATTCTGCAAAAACGCGAAAATCACATAATTTGAAAAAAAAACTTCTTTCTCATTTTTCTCAATATAGCGCTGCCGACTTGTGTCCCTGGTTTCCGTGACGGGTCACAAATGTGTATAACATGTATCTAACATGACATGGGTATGACACAGGTATTACAGGAGAGGGTGAAATATGAGGACATTACCCATGTCCCCACTTTTCAAAAGGCTTATAAATCATACAGGAGGAGTTTTTTTGAGAAAGTTAAAATGCAGAATGTTTCCTGTGATGGGTAGGTTTAGGGGCAGGGGGCAGTGTGTGTGCGTGTGTGTGTGTGTGTTTGACCTCCAGCAGGTGGCACCACTTGGTCCAGCAGTTTCATGCTAGTCCTCTTCCAGATCTTCTTGATGACGGCTCGTAACTCCTCATTGGCTTGCTCCAGATTGCCTGAGAGACACACACTCGTGACTAAGAGCACACGTTCACACCAGCACAGACGTGCGAACGCCTCCATCATGAAAGCTTTACCTTCAGTCTTGATTTTCAGAGCCGTTCTGACCAGAGCGAACAGGGTGGCGTTGAACATGACTGTCCCATCACTGTTCAGCGGCATATTCATGGCCACCAACCTCTGGAGAGAAAGAGGGACGTTACAGTCTGTGGGTATAATGTGTGTGATGTGTGTTTGTATTTACACTTCCTGTTAACAGTATTATATAGTATCCCACCAAGATTTCTGTCACGAACGCCGGTGAAGATTCCAGAGATCTCACTCACCTGAATATTAGTGTTTGATTCAGACTTCATTTCACAAGTATCCACATTCTGGGACTGATTGCTGCACACCTGATCCTCATCACAGACTATTTAAACCTCGGTTGTTTAGTCCCTCATTGCGAAGTCTTGTTTGCCCTGGATGCATTTCTGAGTGTGCTTTCCCTGTGAATGTTTTATGCCTTGCCTCTGCTATTGCTGTTCTCTCCTACTTGTAAACTGAAACTCTCTTTTTTTTAAATCGCACATGGATCCCAACTAGCCTCGTTACAATTTCACAGGACTTTTTTCTGAAAAGAGTTTGCAAACATTTACAGCAAAAATTACAGCGATTGCAAACAACTGCAACTTTTTAAATGTTTTGAATGATTATTTTATGTTTTTCAATTGAACAATTATATTGTTTATTGCTGTAATATGGTTTGTAAAATATTTTTTACAATTACCCGTACGCAACAAACTGAGATGCTCTGTGTATTCTGACAGCTTTCTATCAGAACCAGCATTAACTTCTGGAGCAGTTTGAGCTCCAGTAGCTCGTCTGTTTGATCGGACCCCACGGGCCAGCCTTCGCTCCCCACGTGCATCACTGAGCCTTGGCCGCCCATGACCCTGTGGCCGGTTCTCCACTGTTCCTTCCTTGGAGCACTTTTGATAGATACTGACCACTGCAGACCGGGAACAGCCCACAAGAGCTGCAGTTTTGGAGATGCTCTGACCCAGTCGTCTAGCCGTCACAATCTGGCCAAACTCGCTCAAATCCTTACGCTTGTCCATTTCTCCTGCTTCACACACATCAACTCTGAGGACTAAATGTTCACTTGCTGCCTAATATATCCCACCCACTAACAGGAGCCGTGATGAAGAGATCATCAGTGTTATTCACCGGTCATAATGTTATGCCTGATCGGTGAATTCACACCAAAATACATTACATTCAGTATTGTATAGTAGTTTAATGGTATCAGTATAGAAAGTTTCATTTCGTTCCCACACACTTAAATGTAAACAATTATTTAGGGCTCAGATTTATGTATTTTCATTAACTAATATTGCTCCCACACCCACCCCCCAAGGTAAACATCCATTTTATTTAAAATAATAATAATAATAACAACTCAGAAATAAGACCAAAAAAAAACAAGCTCTCAGGAAAAAAAGTGGAATTGATTGATTTTGCGTTATATATTGCAATTGCAAAATCTTGGAGGGACTGCTTAAACATACCTCTGGAAAGCAAGTCTTGATCAGAATTTCAAATTGTAAAATGTGTGTATCTTTATATTGTGTGTGAGTGTGTTTTATGTGCTTTATACCTTGCAAGCCACTCTATGAGGACACAGCTTTCCAAAGCCCAGAGGTGGCTGAATCCTGCGCAGCAGCGTCACCACATCTAAGTGTTTGATACGACCCCTGACGACACACACACACACACAGACACAGACACAGACACACACACACACACACACACACACACACACACACACACACACACACAGACACACAGACACACACACACACACACACACACACACACACACACACACACACACACACACACACACACACACACACACACACACACACATTGTATTCACAGTAAAAGGAAACATACAGAGTGAACTAGAAGCACAACATCGTTTGCATATATACTTGGCCTCTGGATCATATTCCGACCAGATCCTCTTGAATTCATCTAAATGATGCGGTCCAAGAATCGACCAATCACGCGTCAGGTAGTCAAAGTTGTCCATGATGACAGCGACAAACAAATTAATGATCTGGGGGATTGGAGAACGGTGATAAAACTGAGCAAAATCATTTGTCAAATAACAAAATAAAAATATATTAGAGAGTAAGAAAACAGTTATATTAAACTGTATAACCAAGAGATATTAAAAAGAAAAGAACAACAACACATGTTATTAGAATCTGAATATGCTTAAAGAAGGATCTATTATGCCTTGATTATGTGTTCTGGCTCTACTAGAGCGGTTTTTTCTGCTTGAATGTTGATTATTCCTCATATTCTCCATTGTTGCGGCTCCTCTCTTCCCAGTCTGTCAGTAACTCTGTCAGTAAGTCTGTCAGTCTGTCAGTTTAGTTCCTGTCTCTATGAAGCCCCTCCTTCTGAAGCACACTGTGTTCTGATTGGTTGACTGGAGCAGTTTGTTGTGATTGGTGTTTGGGAAATGCCCCGCCCCTTACCATAACCAGTTTCAACACACGACTAGCTAACTCAACCAGGCTCCGCCCCTTTATTCTGCGCATTAATTATTGTGTTTGTTCCTGAAGAAACTCAAGACTACAGTGGAGTTCAGAAACACGGACACTGATGGAGAGAAGAACTCAAACGCCAACATCACACACTAAAGACGGATGGAGAAAGCATCACAGGTCCTCTTTAAAAATAGTAATTATGACATTTTCTGAAGTACTGACAAAATATTAAACACATTTAGCGGTACCAGAAAAGCACAGAGCATGTAGAAGCTGATGAAGTAGAGGATGGCGAAGGAGCTGCCGCAGGTTTTCTCCTCTCCAGGGTTATAGTCGGACTCAGAGTCGCACTGTTTGCCAGGAAGACAGGCCAACATGATCTGCTGCCACGCCTCACCTGTCGCACATCTGACATACGGCCAGAGAACACACACTGACACACTGTCCTGTACTTTCACCATGTCAATTACTACAGTTAATGGCACATTCATTCCAGACCAGCCAGTTTAACGAAGCCATTAAAGGGACAGTTCACCCAAAAATGAAAATGTGATGTTGATCTGCTGACCCCCAGTGCATCCAACATGGAGGTGTGTTTGTTTCGTCAGTAGAACACAAATGAAGATTTTTAACTTAAACTTTACAATTCTGTGAGAAACAACAGTATTTATATTATTTTTTTACCTTATATCCAGACGAATCTCATCTAGTGTTCCCATTCGTCATTACTTCCATCTGGTAAGGTCAAACTGGCGCGATCATAGATATATATTCCTCATTAGTCCCTGCGCAGATCTGAATGAGGCATCTACATAATATATATATCTCTGATGATCACACCAGTTTGACCTTACCAGACGGAAGTAATGACGAATGGGAACACTAGATGAGATTCGTCTGGATATGAGGTAAAACAATTATTTTTCACAGAAACCGATCGGTTTGTGTCTTAAGACATCAATGTGTCGTCACGAGCAGCAGGGTTTGTGTGCATGTTGTCTAAGCATGTTTTTTTGAGTTGTTACCCATTCACATGCATTATGAATGGCAGACAGCAACGGTTGAGTTAAAAATCTTCATTTGTGTTCTACTGAAGAAACAAACACACCTATATGTTGGATGAACTGGGGGTCAGCAGATCAACATCACACTCATTTTTGGGTCAACTAACCCTTTAACTTGCATAGTATTTTACTTCTACTATGGAAGTAAATCGGTGACGTAAACTGCCTGGTTACCAACGTTCTGTAAAATATCATGTGTTCAACGGAACAAAGAAATTCATACAGGTTTGGAACGACATGAGGGTGAGTAAATTATGAAAAAATATTCATTTTTGGGTGAACTAAACCATTTTGATAAACGCTTATCCTTATTGAAAACATCAATTCGCCTTCACATGTTATACTAGATAAAGTCCTACGATTTTACTTATTTTCCACTGCTTTGATAAAGAAAGTGAACAGATTTTGCAATGCCAGTAAGACTCACTAAATCACACAATAATCCCATGATGAACACACCTGAACAGCAAGAGCACAGATTGTGGAAATGTCTGGAAATTATTGTTACGGTTAATGCTGGTTCCATCCACCATAGCGACCTTCCCGAACACCTAAAAGAGTAAAACCATCACATTATCATAATTCACAAGAGTGTTACTGCACCCCCCCCCCCCCCCCCCCCACAGATGATTTACCTGCATCCCGATGACAGCATAGATGAAGAACAGCATGGCAATGAGCAGAGCGACGTACGGAAGAGCCTAAGAGACACAGAGAGGAAATGACATCGGCCTGTCTTCATGACTGAAAAACGATACACTTACACTGCTAGTAATTACAATATTACAGTTTAATATGTTTTTATTAATCTGCAATCAAAGATACTTTTCATATGGACTAGATAGGTAACAATTAGTCTTAGATGTGAGGGACAAACAATCCGTACAAATAATCCAGTGTCTGTAATCGTTCCCTATCCCCTATATAGTGCACTGTCTGATCGTTCTCTATCCCCTATATAGTGCACTGTCTGATCGTTCCCTATCCCCTATATAGTGCACTGTCTGATCGTTCTCTATCCCCTATATAGTGCACTGTCTGATCGTTCCCTATCCCCTATATAGTGCACTGTCTGATCGTTCTCTATCCCCTATATAGTGCACTGTCTGATCGTTCCCTATCCCCTATATAGTGCACTGTCTGATCGTTCTCTATCCCCTATATAGTGCACTGTCTGATCGTTCTCTATCCCCTATATAGTGCACTGTCTGATCGTTCGCTATCCCCTATAGAGTGCACTGTCTGATCGTTCCCTATCCCCTATAAAGTGCACTGTCTGATCGTTCCCTATCCCCTATATAGTGCACTGTCTGACCGTTCCCTATCCCCTATATAGTGCACTGTCTGATCGTTCTCCATCCCCTATATAGAGAACTGTCTGATCGTTCCCTATCCCCTATATAGTGCACTGTCTGATCGTTCCCTATCCCCTATATAGAGCACTGTCTGATCATTCCCTATCTCCTATATAGAGCAATGTCTGATGGCTCCCTATCCCCTATATAGTGCACTGTCTGATCGCTCCCTATCCCCTATATAGAGCAATGTCTGATGACTCCCTATCCCCTATATAGAGCACTGTCTGATCGTTCCCTATCCCCTATATAGTGCACTGTCTGATCGTTCCCCATCCCCTATATAGAGCACTGTCTGACCGTTCCCTGTCCCCTATATAGAGCACTGTCTGATCGTTCCCTATCCCCTATATAGAGCACTGTCTGATCGTTCTCTATCCCCTATATAGAGCACTGTCTGACCGTTCCCTATCCCCTATATAGTGCACTGTCTGATCGTTCTCTATCCCCTATATAGTGCACTGTCTGATCGTTCTCTATCCCCTATATAGAGCACTGTCTGATCGTTCTCTATGCCCTATATAGAGCACTGTCTGATCGTTCTCTATCCCCTATATAGAGCACTGTCTGATCGTTCTCTATCCCCTATATAGAGCACTGTCTGACCGTTCCCTATCCCCTATATAGTGCACTGTCTGATCGTTCCCCATCCCCTATAGAGTGCACTGTCTGATCGTTCCCTATCCCCTATATAGTGCACTGCCTGACCGTTCCCTATCCCCTATATAGTGCACTGTCTGATCGTTCTCCATCCCCTATATAGAGAACTGTCTGATCGTTCCCTATCCCCTATATAGTGCACTGTCTGATCGTTCCCTATCCCCTATATAGAGCACTGTCTGATCGTTCCCTATCCCCTATATAGAGCAATGTCTGATGGCTCCCTATCCCCTATATAGTGCACTGTCTGATCGTTCCCTATCCCCTAAATAGAGCAATGTCTGATGGCTCCCTATCCCCTATATAGAGCACTGTCTGATCGTTCCCTATCCCCTATATAGAGCAATGTCTGATGGCTCCCTATCCCCTATATAGTGCACTGTCTGATCGTTCCCTATCCCCAATATAGAGCAATGTCTGATGGCTCCCTATCCCCTATATAGTGCACTGTCTGATCGTTCCCTATCCCCTATATAGAGCAAAGTCTGATGGCTCCCTATCCCCTATATAGTGCACTGTCTGATCGTTCCCTATCCCCTATATAGAGCAATGTCCGATGGCTCCCTATCCCCTATATAGAGCACTATCTGATCGTTCCCTATCCTCTACATAGTGCACAGTCTGATCGTTCCATATCCTCTGTATAGTGCACAGTCTGATCGTTCCCTATCCCCTATATAGTTCACTGTCTGATCGTTCCCTATCCCCTATATAGAGCACTGTCTGATCGTTCCCTATCCCCTATATAGTGCACTGTCTGATCGTTCCCTATCCCCTATATAGTGCACTGTCTGATCGTTCGCTATCCCCTATAGAGTGCACTGTCTGATCGTTCCCTATCCCCTATATAGTGCACTGTCTGATCGTTCCCTATCCCCTATATAGTGCAGTGTCTGACCGTTCCCTATCCCCTATATAGTGCACTGTCTGATCGTTTTCCATCCCCTATATAGAGAACTGTCTGATCTTTCCCTATCCCCTATATAGTGCACTGTCTGATCGTTCCCTATCCCCTATATAGAGCACTGTCTGATCGTTCCCAATCCCCTATATAGAGCAATGTCTGATGGCTCCCTATCCCCTATATAGTGCACTGTCTGATCGCTCCCTATCCCCTATATAGAGCAATGTCTGATGGCTCCCTATCCCCTATATAGAGCACTGTCTGATCGTTCCCTATCCCCTATATAGTGCACTGTCTGATCGTTCTCTACCCCTATATAGTGCACTGTCTGATCATTCTCTATCCCCTATATAGTGCACTGTCTGATCGTTCCCCATCCCCTATATAGTGCACTGTCTGATCGTTCCCCATCCCCTATATAGAGCACTGTCTGATCGTTCCCTATCCCCTATAAAGAGCACTGTCTGATCGTTCCCTATCCCCTATATAGTGCACTGTCTGATCGTTCGCTATCCCCTATAGAGTGCACTGTCTGATCATTCCCTATCCCCTATATAGTGCACTGCCTGACCGTTCCCTATCCCCTATATAGTGCACTGTCTGATCGTTCTCCATCCCCTATATAGAGAACTGTCTGATCGTTCCCTATCCCCTATATAGTGCACTGTCTGATCGTTCCCTATCCCCTATATAGAGCACTGTCTGATCGTTCCCTATCCCCTATATAGAGCAATGTCTGAGGGCTCCCTATCCCCTATATAGTGCACTGTCTGATCGTTCCCTATCCCCTAAATAGAGCAATGTCTGATGGCTCCCTATCCCCTATATAGAGCACTGTCTGATCGTTCCCTATCCCCTATATAGAGCAATGTCTGATGGCTCCCTATCCCCTATATAGTGCACTGTCTGATCGTTCCCTATCCCCAATATAGAGCAATGTCTGATGGCTCCCTATCCCCTATATAGTGCACTGTCTGATCGTTCCCTATCCCCTATATAGAGCAAAGTCTGATGGCTCCCTATCCCCTATATAGTGCACTGTCTGATCGTTCCCTATCCCCTATATAGAGCAATGTCCGATGGCTCCCTATCCCCTATATAGAGCACTGTCTGATCGTTCCCTATCCCCTATATAGTGCACTGTCTGATCGTTCTCTATCCCCTATATAGTGCACTGTCTGATCGTTCTCTATCCCCTATATAGAGCACTGTCTGATCGTTCTCTATGCCCTATATAGAGCACTGTCTGATCGTTCTCTATCCCCTATATAGAGCACTGTCTGATCGTTCTCTATCCCCTATATAGAGCACTGTCTGACCGTTCCCTATCCCCTATATAGTGCACTGTCTGATCGTTCCCCATCCCCTATATAGTGCACTGTCTGATCGTTCCCCATCCCCTATATAGAGCACTGTCTGACCGTTCCCTGTCCCCTATATAGAGCACTGTCTGATCGTTCCCTATGCCCTATATAGAGCACTGTCTGATCGTTCTCTATCCCCTATATAGAGCACTGTCTGACCGTTCCCTATCCCCTATATAGTGCACTGTCTGATCGTTCTCTATCCCCTATATAGTGCACTGTCTGATCGTTCTCTATCCCCTATATAGAGCACTGTCTGATCGTTCTCTATCCCCTATATAGAGCACTGTCTGACCGTTCCCTATCCCCTATATAGTGCACTGTCTGATCGTTCTCTATTCCCTATATAGTGCACTGTCTGATCGTTCTCTATTCCCTATATAGAGCACTGTCTGACCGTTCCCTATCCCCTATATAGTGCACTGTCTGATCGTTCCCTATCCCCTATATAGTGCACTGTCTGATCGTTCTCTATTCCCTATATAGTGCACTGTCTGATCGTTCCCTATCCCCAATATAGTGCACTGTCTGATCGTTCCCTATCCCCTATATAGTGCACTGTCTGATCGTTCCCTATCCCCTATATAGTGTTGAGAAGCTGAAGTGCAGTGATGTCATCAAAATAATGTATCCATATGGGCAGAAGTGAAAGAAAGTTTATGTCTTCTAAATGTGAATTTTGTCATTGTTTTGGAGCACACTAGCTTATACTGTAGATAACATTAAGTCTAAATAAACATTGATTGATTATTTTAAATAATCCCCTAAATTATGCATCTGATAGGGTAACTCCAACAAATGCATATGCAATAAGGTCAGCTGCATGTCTTTCATAAATCCTGTAGTTTTTTAATGCCAGAAGAGGGTTTGCGCTGGCAAAAGCTGTTAGTAAATCTGGCCCTTAATATAAGTCCTTTTACATCTCACGTAAATGTGATTTAAAGGTGCAGTGTGTAGTATTTATGAGGATCTATTGACAGAAATGCAATATAATATACATAACTATGTTTTCAGTGGTGTATAAAAGACCTTACATAATGTACCGTTGTTTTTATTACCTTAGAATGAGCCATTTCTATCTACACACTCTGACAGTGAAATCACTGCCATGTTTCTACAGTAGCCCTAAAGGGACAAACTGCTCTAAAGAGTGCTAGCTATTTTCTGCTGTCTCAGACGAGATCTTTGTCCTATGTCAGCCACCGTAGCTTCTCTAAGTGCTTCGAAAGGAAGGGGTGAGCGATGGGCAGTTGCAATTCCCAACCTCACCACTCGATGTTGCTAAAATTGACACACTACACCTTTAAGGATGTTTAAACATTTGTACTGGAAAACAAGACAAAATCATGTTTTGCAGTGCAGTGTACCTGAAATGACTTGATGAAGGTCCACAAGAGCGTTCGGATGCCCTCTCCTCTGCTCAACAGCTTCACTAAGCGCATAACACGGAACAGGCGGAAGAAGGTGATTGAGATCCGTGCGCTGTCCTCCGTGTTCTGAGAAAAACACCTCATGTTAATGAGTTATAAAGTGCCTCCACTCTTTACTTCAATGTGTCTCTGTCACACATCACGCAGTGTGTGGAGTGAGTGTGAACAGGACCGTGACCTTGAGTGTTCTGCATCATTCACTGCTGAGTTTCATGCAGAGTTTGTTCATGCACTGCAGGCTTTGCATTCTCAAACAGCAAACGCTTCAAGGCCCCATACACATGACACACATCTTCTGTCAAGGCAACACACAGGGCATCTTACCCCTGACTATACTGCAGCTCCTGTGTGCTTTAACAAATCAAAGCGCTCGTATTAAATCTCACATTCAGATGTGAAACTCATGCCTGAATTATTGAGCTTTCTCATGATCAAGTACAGTTCTGTCATGACAACTCTCGGAGTCTGTGGCAAGGTCATGGATATGATCATGTTAATATGTTTGGACGACAGGATTGATCTGCTATACTAAGATATTATTGCTGCTGCTGAATTGCTGCTGCTGTATTGCTGCTGTTATTGCAGCTGCTGCTATTATTGCTGCTGCTGTTACTGTTTTTGCTGCTGCTGTTATTACTGCTGCTGCTGATGTTACTGTTTTTGCTGCTGCTGTATTGCTGCTGTTATTGCAGCTGCTGCTATTATTGCTGCTGCTGTTACTGCTGTTATTGCTGCTGCTGCTGTTACTGTTTTTGCTGCTGCTGTTATTGCTGCTGCTATTATTGCTGCTACTGCTGTTACTGCTGTTATTGCTGCTGCTGTTATTGTTGCTGCTGCTATTGCTGCTGCTGTTTTTGCTGCTGCTGTTATTGCTGCTGCTGTTATTGCTGCTGCTGCTGCTGTTATTGCTGCTGCTGCTGTTATTGCTGCTGCTGCTGCTGTTATTGCTGCTGCTGTTACTGCTGTTATTGCTGCTGCTATTATTGCTGCTACTGCTGTTACTGCTGTTATTGCTGCTGCTGTTATTGTTGCTGCTGTTATTGCTGCTGCTGTTACTGCTGCTGCTGTTATTGCTGCTGCTGTTATTGCTGCTGCTGCTGTTATTGCTGCTGCTGCTGCTGCTGTTATTGCTGCCACTGCTGTTATTGCTGCTGCTGTTATTACTGCTGCTGTTATTGCTGCTGCTGTTGTTATTGCTGCTACTGCTGTTATTGCTGCTGCTGTTATTGCTGCTGCTGTTTTTGCTGCTGCTGTTATTGCTGCTACTGCTGTTACTGCTGTTTTTGCTGCTGCTGTTATTGCCATTGCTGTTACTGCTGTTGTTGCTGCTGCTGTTATTGCTGCTGCTGTTATTGCTGCTGCTATTATTGCTGCTGCTGTATTGCTACTGTTATTGCTGCTGCTGCTATTATTGCTGCTGCTGTTACTGTTTTTGCTGCTGCTGTTATTGCTGCTGCTGTTACTGTTATTGCTGCTGCTGTATTGCTGCTGTTATTGCTGCTGCTGTTACTGCTGTTGTTGCTGCTGCTGTTATTGCTGCTGCTATTACTGATGTTATTGCTGCTGCTGTTTTTGCTGCTGCTGTTACTGCTGTTATTGCTGCTGCTGTTATTGCTGTTATTGCTGCTGCTGTTACTGCTGTTGTTGCTGCTGTTATTGCTGCTGCTGTTACTACTGTGATTGCTGCTGCTGTTACTGCTGTTGTTGCTGCTGCTGTTATTGCTGCTGCTGTTACTGCTGTTATTGCTGCTGCTGTTATTGCTGCTGCTGTTACTGCTGTTATTGCTGCTGCTGTTACTGCTGTTATTGCTGCTGCTGTTACTGCTGTTGTTGCTGCTGCTGTTATTGCTGCTGCTATTACTGATGTTATTGCTGCTGCTGTTACTGCTGTTATTGCTGCTGCTGTTATTGCTGCTGCTATTATTGCTGCTACTGCTGTTACTGCTGTTATTGCTGCTGCTGCTGTTATTGTTGCTGCTGTTATTGCTGCTGCTGTTTTTGCTGCTGCTGCTGTTACTGCTGTTATTGCTGCTGCTGTTACTACTGTTATTGCTGCTGCTGTTACTGCTGTTGTTGCTGCTGCTGTTATTGCTGCTGCTGTTACTGCTGTTACTGCTGTTATTCCTGCTGCTGTTACTGCTGTTATTGCTGCTGCTGTTATTGCTGCTGCTGTTACTGCTGTTGTTGCTGCTGCTGTTACTGCTGTTATTGCTGCTGCTGCTGTTATTGCTGCTGCTGTTATTGCTGCTGCTGTTACTGCTGTTATTGCTGCTGCTGTTACTGCTGTTGTTGCTGCTGCTGTTATTGCTGCTGCTGTTGCTGCTGTTATTGCTGCTGCTGTTACTGTTTTTGCTGCTGCTGTTATTGCTGCTGCTATTATTGCTGCTACTGCTGTTATTGTTGCTGCTGTTATTGCTGCTGCTGTTTTTGCTGCTGCTGTTACTGATGTTATTGCTGCTGCTGTTATTGCTGTTATTGCTGCTGCTGTTACTGCTGTTATTGCTGCTGCTGTTACTGCTGTTATTGCTGCTGCTGTTACTGCTGTTGTTGCTGCTGCTGTTATTGCTGTTATTGCTGCTGCTGTTACTGCTGTTATTGCTGCTGCTGTTACTGCTGTTGTTGCTGCTGCTGTTATTGCTGCTGCTGTTACTGTTGTTATTGCTGCTGCTGTTACTGCTGTTACTGCTGTTATTGCTGCTGCTGTTACTGCTGTTGTTGCTGCTGCTGTTATTGCTGCTGCTATTACTGCTGTTATTGCTGCTGCTGTCACTACTGTTATTGCTGCTGCTGTTACTGTTGTTATTGCTGCTGCTGTTACTGCTGTTATTGCTGCTGCTGTTATTGCTGCTGCTGTTACTGCTGTTGTTATTGCTGCTGCTGTTATTGCTGCTGCTGTTATTGCTGCTGCTGTTATTGCTGCTGCTGTTATTGCTGCTGCTGTTACTGCTGTTATTGCTGCTGCTGTTACTGCTGTTGTTGCTGCTGCTGTTATTGCTGCTGCTGTTACTGCTGTTATTGCTGCTGCTGTTACTGCTGTTATTGCTGCTGCTGTTACTGCTGTTACTGCTGTTATTGCTGCTGCTGTTGTTATTGCTGCTGCTGTTATTGCTGCTGCTGTTCCTGCTGTTGTTGCTGCTGCTGTTATTGCTGCTGCTGTTACTGCTGTTATTGCTGCTGCTGTTATTTCTGCTGCTGCTGCTGCTGCTGTTATTGCTGCTGCTGTTAGTGCTGTTGATATTGGCTAATGATAAAACAGGAACCAATCAGTGCCTGATGAGTGAATGATGTGATTGAAAGCAGATTGATTTAAGGATCAGACTGCACCATCTAGAGTTTCATGACAGAACTTTGTATTTGTGTTTCCTTTTGAACTCATTCGGCCCTCAATGGGAAAACTTAAAAAATTTAAAACACATAAAAACAGTGTAAAAATGATATGATCAATATGTCATGGCAATATGTTTTTCCATTACTTTAATGATTTATCCAAACTAACAACTTCTTATAAGTTACTGTATACAAAAATGAGTTGAACATTTAAGCATCTTTGGCACACTAAACAGATCAAATAATATGAGTACATCCTGATATCAGTAGTAAGATGGGAAAACACCAGAACAGAAACAGACAGAGACAAGAGAACACAGCGCTGGGCCTGGATCACGTGTTTACTTACATTGATCTCTGTGATCGCAATGTCAACGATGCTACCAACAACAATTAAGGCATCAAATGTGTTCCATGCATCGGCAAAATAGTGCTGCGGACACCCAGCGAAACAGAGAGATGGGAGAGGAAAAGAGTTTGATTGACAAAGGAACAGAAAGAGGGAAGAAAAAGACAGAAGAAAAATCACAGTTATGATGCTGCAGCCGCACACAGAAAGAGCAAAACACTGTTTCTGTGTCTCATTCCACTCCCTACATCCTCATAATGGCAATCAGAGTATAGTGAACACTAATTCAAGTCCCATGCTAGTGGACTTGAGCCACTCAACATTGGGACACTGCTGGGCTTGTTACATTTATCACACGTCTTTATCATACCACAACTGTAAAAAGTCATGAAATGCCATCATGTCTTCATCCTCCATTTCTATGATGACATTTCCTGTTCGTGACTATATTATGAAACCAATGTTCGCATTTATTGTGACATTTTCAGAGACTCCCTAACCAGTGGACTGAAACTAGGGAGCGGATTGAGACACATCCTACAACAACAACATCAGCTAGGCATTTTGGGTATTTATTAAATACTGTAAACAAAGTGCATTTAAAAGTGGTATTTTTTCTAGCAATTACATTTTTCTGCATTACAATAATGAGAATTTTGGGGGTTAAATTGTCATGAAAATAATGCCACAATGCAAAAAAAAAAAAACTTAAAGCTCCTATAAGTCTTCAATGAGTGTGTTTACATGCAAACCATTAAACTGACAACGCAAGTAAACCGCGTTTACATGACTTTATTAATAAACCGGGTTATTTCCTTTTACTGACATCAAAAATAATAATGTCCGTATCTGAGTTTTTCGTGAGTCAGCGGGAGATTTACAGCTCATATTATCTCTCATCAGTTCCAGATGCAGCGTTTAGACTGAACCTCTTCTACTTCTGCTGACTGAGATGAGAACACATCTTTACAATGCTCTGGGTCTTACAAGAGTCTGCGTTTGTGATATATGTCCTTATTTCATGTAAAACGCTCGCTCTGTCTGGATGCGTTTAAATCTGCTCTAAGTTTGTGTTTTTGTCAGCTATCACACATGCGCACTTCAATAAGCCGACAGAAAGCAGGTTAATGCGTTTACATGACGCGCAAAATCAGGGTAAGAGGCAAAAAACTCCCTGTGTCGACCGGTTTATGCTTAGGCCGTTTATGAGCTTACTCCGATAAAAGAAAATGGGTTACCGCGTTTACACAACCATGTTCATTGTCGGCCTATTAAGCATAATCAGCTTAAAAACGTGCATGTAAACGCACCCATTGATAGGATGATTTGGGGGACAAATATGGCATATTATTGACAGGTAATTGTCCCATGTTATTTATTAGTGAGCACAAATATTTATCTGCATAATAACATTCAATGTCTTCTGACCTGGCATATTTTAATTATTATTTGGCCATGTCTTAATTTCTGGTTAAAGCATGTTCTATAAACACAGAACACTGATGGACGATTGACCAACTAAGCATACACAAATGCCAACTAGCAGAGGAACTGAGAGTGAGGGTCAGACAGGCGAGAGGAGAGACGGGCGTCTACCTGACTCAGAACGATGTCTACTACGCTGCCAATCACCACCAGTGCATCAAACCCATTCCAGGGATCCACACAATAACCCTAATCAGACAGACACCAGCGGGGAGGACAGGAGAGCAGAAGGGTTAAACATCACGGGACAGGGGCACAAGCGCTCTGCTTTACACTGAGACTACAGAAAGACGTACCTTGGGTTTGAAGGCAACCAGTTTGAGAATCATTTCAACTGCGAAGACCCCCGTGAACACCATGTTCAAAGCGTCCATCGCATAATTGAAAAGACGTGACTGGCCGTGATGCTGTGTATAATACATAGAAAATTCAGAATGATCATCATTTTATGTGGATTACAATGCAAGCCTTAAAACTGAGCCTCCAGAATTCAAAACAGACAATATACACCGATCAGGCATAACATTATAACAGGTGAAGTGAATAACACTGATGATCTCTTCATCACGGCTCCTGTTAGTGGGTGGGATATATTAGGCAGCAAGTGAACATTTAGTCCTCAGAGTTGATGTGTGTGAAGCAGGAGAAATGGGCAAGCGTAAGGATTTGAGCGAGTTTGGCCAGATTGTGACGGCTAGACGACTGGGTCAGAGCATCTCCAAAACTGCAGCTCTTGTGGGCTGTTCCCGGTCTGCAGTGGTCAGTATCTATCAAAAGTGCTCCAAGGAAGGACCAGTGGAGAACCGGCCACAGGGTCATGGGCGGCCAAGGCTCATTGATGCACGTGGGGAGCGAAGGCTGGCCTGTGGGGTCCGATCAAACAGACGAGCTACTGGAGCTCAAACTGCTCCAGAAGTTAATGCTGGTTCTGATAGAAAGCTGTCAGAATACACAGAGCAGCTCAGTTTGTTGCGTATGGGGCGGCATAGCCGCAGACCAGTCAGGGTGCCCATGCTGACCCCTGACCCCGCCGAAAGCACCAACAGGGGCACGTGAGCATCAGAACTGGACCACGGAGCAATGGAAGAAGGTGGCCTGGTCTGAGGAATCACGTGTTCTTCTACATCACGTGGATGGCCGGGTGTGTGTGTGTGTGGCTTACCTGGGGAACTCATGGCCCCAGGATGCACTATGGGAAGAAGGCGAGCCGGCGGAGGCAGTGTGATGCTTTGGCCAATGTTCTGCTGGGAAACCTTGGGTCCTCCATCCATGTGGATGTTACTTTGACGCGCTCCACCTACCTAAGCATTGCTGAGACCATCTTCAGCCTTTCATGGAAACGGTATTCTGGTGGCTGTGGCTCTTCCAGCAGGATAATGCTCCTGACACAAAGCACAAATGCTTCAGGAATGGTTTGAGGAGCACAACAACCAGTTTGAGGCGTCGACTCGGCCTCCAGATTCCCCAGATCTCAATCCAATCGAGCATCTGTGGGATGAGCCGAACAAACAAGTCCGATCCATGGAGGCCCCACCTCACAACTTACAGGACTTAAAGGATCTGCTGCTAATATCTTGGTGCCAGATACCACAGCACACCTTCAGGGGTCTAGTGGAGTCCATCAGAGACGGGTTAGGGCTGTTTCGGCAGCAAAAGGGGAAGCAACACAATATTAAGAAGGTGGTCGTTCCCTAACTGGCAAAAGTCAACCTTGCACTATTATTACTAATAGCTGTTTCCGACCAGCTGTTTTTATGTGAATTTGTGATCATTCATAAAGACTTCCTTCATTTCATTATTGGGTGAATTATTTTTTTTGAATGCAGGATTCAATGACACATATTTCACTTGTCTCCACCTACTGGTGTAATGATGTAACTGATACAATCTTTATTTGAACCCTCAAGTTTCTTTCTAAAGGTGATTTGCTCTATTATTATCATCACTTACGTAGACATCAGTGTTTATATCTGAACAATAAACTTTCATCCAGTTCTTCTGTGATAATCTGAAGTCTTGAAAAGACTGTGAAGCTTTGTGAAGCTGTTTTATATACATGACAACGGCTCTCTCTGGATTAAAACACAGATCTGAATGTTCGCTGTGATTTAAAGTGATCCAAGTATTTAAAAAAAGCGATTGTAAAACACTGTAGTGTAAGGACATCTGTTCCATATTCTCTGAAGGGGTTTGTGTCTCAGTGCTGTTCTCACCTGAACCGCCAGACACAGCGTGTTGAGGACGATGAGCACAAACATGACATACTCAAAGCCGGTGGAGTTCACCACATACCAGAACTTATACTGGTAGGGGTTTTTCGGGATGTATCTCCTCAGTGGACGGGCTTTCAGAGCGTACTCCACACACTGGCGCTGTCAAGACACACACACACAATCAGACTCACAGCCTCATCTGTCATTCATATCCACACTGGAGAGGGTTGCCAAGTCTGCGTGACAAAACTAGCCCAATAACCCAATCCCAAATCGAAAATCACAATAGTAGTAATCATAAACACAGTCTGTTTTCATAAAGAAACTCAATATTTCATAAAATACACTATATTGCCAAAAGCTTTGTGACGCCTACCTTCACATGCTCATGAGCTTTAATGCCATCCCATTGTTAATCTGTGGGGTTTAATATGCAGTCGGCCCACCCTGTGCAGCTCTAACAGCTTCAGCTCTTCTGGGAAGGCTTTCCTCAAGGTTTAGGAGTGTGTTTATGGGGATTTTTGCCCATTCTTCTAGAAGCTCATTTGTGAGGTCAGGCACTGATGTTGGACGAGAAGGCCTGGCTCTCAGTCTCCGCTCTAATTCATCCCAAAGCTGTTCTATCGGGATGAGCTCAGGACTCTGTGCAGGCCAGTCAAGTTCCTCCACACCAAACTCCTCATCCATGTCTTTATGGACCGACACTTTGTGCACTGGAGCGCAGTCATGCTGGGACAAGAAGGGGCCGTCCCCGAAATGTTCCCACAAATTTTGGAGCGTGAAATTGTCCAAAATGTCTTGGTATGCTGAAGCATTCAGAGTTCCTTTTACTGGAACTAATGGGCCAAGCCCAACCCCTGAAAACCAACCCCACCCCATAATCCCCCCTCCACATAACTTTACACTCAGCACAATGCAGTCAGGCAAGTCCCGTTCTCCTGGTGACCGCCAAACCCAGTCTCTGGCGGCTGCTTTACTCCACTGCATCCCACGCTTTGCATTGCTCTTGGTGATGTAAGGCTTGGATGAGCTGCTCGGCCATGGAAACCCATTCCATGAAGCTCTCTCTGCTGTTCTTGAGCTCATCTGAAGGCTACAGAAGTTTGGATGTCTGTAGCTACTGGCTCTGCAGAAAGTTGGCGACTTCTAGCACTGTGACCCTCAGCATGCGCTGACCCCGCTCTGGGATTTAACACTTCGTGGCTGAGTTGCTGTTGTTCTCAATCGCTTCCTCTTTGTTATAATCCCACTAACAGTTGAGCGTGGAACATTTAGTAGTGAGGAAATGTCAGGAATGGACTTATTGCACAGGTGTCAGCCTATCACGGCCCCACGCTTGAGTTCACTGAGCTCCTGAGAGCGACCCATTCTTTCACTAATGTGTGTAGAGGCGTCTGCAGGCCTAGAGCTTGAGTTATACACCTGTGGCCATGAAGGGACTGAACACCTGAACTCAGGGATCTGGAGGGGCGTCCCAATACTTTTGGCAATATAGTGTAACATCTAGCAAAAGTTGTATCATTGTTAGAATGTAAAATGTGTAAAATCTCTCATCACAAACATTTAAGTCAAATAAACCTTTAATATCAACCCATGGCAACAGATTAAAAATAGCCCAATTCTGAGGAAAAACGCTGACTCGGCAACCCTAACACTGGATCACAGTAGTGCTGTGTGGACTTTCAGACCTGGTTCTTGTCCAGCTCACAGTTCTTGTATTCCTTCTCGCCCTGCTCCTGAAATGTGACGATGACAAAACCTACAAAAATGTTCATCATGAAGAAAGCGATGATGATGATGTAGATGATGAAGAAGATGGAGATCTCCACGCGGTAGTTGTAAATGGGGCCAATGTTTTCCTTGCTTGAGTCGATGGCCTTGTACAGCAGCCTGCAGGAGACAGAATATCTCAATGCCCTTCGTTACTGGCATGTTTTGGCATCACACACTGTAGTTTATTCTGGTTTTGCCTTAGAACCCAGACTGTCATCAAAACCGCCCAAAAGTCCTTCCAATGAATCACTGAAAGCGTTATTTGACAATGAACACATCAGAGTGTGTGTGTGTGTGTGTGTGTGTGTGTGTGTGTGTGTGTGTGTGTGTGTGTGTGTGTGTGTGTGTGTGTGTGTGTGTGTGTGTGTGTGTGTGTGTGTGTGTGTGTGTGTGTCTGCGTGCGTGCGTGCGTGTGTGTCTTACGCTGGCCAGCCTTCAAACGTAGAGACGGTGAAGAGGGCCATCATAGCCATCAGCACATTATCAAAGTTAAAGTCACTGTTGTACCAGATCCTCTCACGCATTTGCGGCAGTGCCGTCTCACCGATACTGTACACAATATACGTTCCCCTGGAAAGACAAAAAGATGATGGATCTGATTCACACAATCAATCTATCAATCAAGTTTATTTATATAGCGCTTTTACAATGACGATTGTTTCAAAGCAGCTTGACAGTGTCAAACAGGACAATATTGCAGTATAATTTGATTTGGCTAGTTTGATTTGGATAGTTTATAGAATTAAATATGGCCAAATAAATACTTTTTATTTGTATATTAAGTTGAATAACTTGAATCATAATTGTAGTCTCCCCAACTGAGCAAGCCAAGGCCGACCAAAGGAACCAAAACTCAATAAACCTTTGGAGAAACCAGACTCAGTCTGAGTACCAGTTCTCCTCTGGCCTATTATTAAACAGTGTACACACACACACATACACACACACAAATGCGCACACACACATACACACACACGCTTCATTCACTCACTTGCATTCCTCTGGACTGGACTTTGCATCATCGCTACAGCGGTAGAACTTCCCCTGAGGACAAATATTTTCATCACGTAATGCAGAAAATATGCAAAATATGAAATCTTGCTCTGATGTGAAAGTATTTGCTGGGGCACCTTGAATAACTGCACACCGATGCAGGCGAACATGAACTGAAGAAGTGTGGTGACGATCATTATGTTCCCAATCGTCCTGATGGCCACAAACACACACTGAACCACATGCTACATCCACAGAGAGAGAGAGAGAGAGAGAGAGAGAGAGAGAGAGAGAGAGAGAGAGAGAGAGAGAGAGAGAGAGAGAGAGAGAGAGAGAGAGAGAGAGAGAGAGATGTTATGTTTTGTTTATTTATGCATTTTACAATTAAAATAGCTTGCAAAAACACGTCCATGTGTTACGATAGGGGGCGCTAAGACATATTTCCTATGCAACCTGTCCTCCAAAAAAATATGACTCTACAGGTCGTCCTTCAAGCACCTTTATTTACGTTTTAAATATAAAAAACGTCGAAAAAATACTGACAGTGTCCTGTTACGTGACGTCATGAAATGATGTATGACTGTCGTTACTAATCAAAATGCGTGTTCATTTTAACGCAATGTGTTGAATTTTTACCACCATTTGTCATATTTCCATTTAGCAAAAATATTGTTTTTAATTTACAACTACACCCACCCCATTCCTAAACCTACCCAGTGATTAATAGTGCATACACACTTCATGAGCACGTGTTCTCTGGGATTGAACTCACGATCGTATGATCACATGTTGTTGTATAGTGCAATGCTTTACCAACTGAGCTATGCAAAACCTGAAATATTACGCAGTTAAAAGGGAAAAATGCTTTAAAATGAAAGTGACCTGCTGTCAATAGGGGCACAACTTTAGTAAACACTCCTATGGGTCGTACTTAATCAATTACAATATTGTCGATAGGGGCGCAACTTTAGTAAACGCTCCTATGTGTCGTATTTCATGAGTTAAAATATTGCCGATAGGGGCGCAACTTTAGTAAACGCTCCTATGTGTCGTATTTCATGAGTTAAAATATTGTCGATAGGAGCACAACTTTAGTAAACGCTCCTATGTGTCGTATTTCATGAGTTAAAATATTGTCGATAGGAGCACAACTTTAGTAAACGCTCCTATGGGTCGTATTTCATGAGTTAAAATATTGTCGATAGGAGCACAACTTTAGTAAACGCTCCTATGGGTCGTATTTCATGAGTTAAAATATTGTCGATAGGAGCACAACTTTAGTAAACGCTCCTATGGGTCGTATTTCATGAGTTAAAATATTGTCGATAGGAGCACAACTTTGGTAAACGCTCCTATGGGTCGTATTTCATGAGTTAAAATATTGTCGATAGGGCCACAACTTTAGTAAACGCTCTTATGGGTCGTATTTCATGAGTTAAAATATTGCAGATAGGGCCACAACTTTAGTAAACGCTCCTATGGGTCGTATTTCATGAGTTAAAATATTGTTGATAGGGCCACAACTTTAGTAAACGCTCTTATGGGTCATATTTCATGAGTTAAAATATTGTCGATAGTAGCACAACTTTAGTAAACGCTCCTATGGGTCGTATTTCATGAGTTAAAATATTGTCGATAGGGGCACAACTTTAGTAAACGCTCCTATGGGTCGTACTTAATCAATTACAATATTGTCGATAGGGGCGCAACTTCAGTAAACGCTCCTATGTGTCGTATTTCAAGGAAGTGACACACGACCTATATAGGCGTATTGGTTGGAGGACATGTTGTTCCTATGCCAAAATTAAAACAGTGCACATTTACATTAAAGCCTAAAAGGAATTGTAACAACGTTTCAAAATAGTTTAAACACCGTGACAACACTGCTTGTGACAAAGTCACCCTTGCAAATCCAATTGTTCTTCCTGTCAGAAATAGCACAAGCGCTCGGAGTACATCGGAAACCGGCATTAGACATTATCAGTGATTATAATGGCTTCCGTTTGCGTTTTGAGGCGCTCACGTCTGTACACAGTATTACCCTTCACACAGTTATATATCTGATGAGCTTCACATTACGCTTGTGTCACAGAGAGATAAAAGTGCCTGACTTTGAGTCCTTTGGCTCTGTTGATGGCTCTCAGAGGTCGCAGCACACGCAGGATCCTTAAGATCTTCACCACGGAAATGGCAGACGATCTGCAGACAAAACGCACACAGCAACATGAGACTGACTTCAGACACGCTGGAGGAAATAACCGGGACATGAACGTACTGTATGCCGAAGGAAACGAGAGAGACTCCAACCACCAGCAGATCCAGCAGATTAAAGTAATTTCTGCAGAAAGCTCCTTTATGAAGGAACGCACCAAACGCGGTCATCTGATGAACACAAACACCAGATCTACAATTCTAGCAATAACACATTTCATTTCACACATAATCGGCATAAGATGGAGTAGGTAAGAGGTTTATAATTAGGGCTTGACATTAACTTTTTTGCTCACCGGCCACTGTGTCACTGGCCACAATTTTGCTGTTGTCTATATTAGTGTTGTAGTACTCAAGTCTTGAGATCGATCTTAAAGGGATAGTTCACCCAAAAATGAGCCTGATGTTTATCTGCTGACCCCCCGGGCGTCCGAGATGTAGGTGTGTTTGTTTCTTCAGGAGAACACAAATGAAGATTTTTAACTCAACCGTTGCTCGTATAATGCGTGTCAATGGGGTGTATTTCTATAAGAGTAAAAAACACACAGACATACGCATCCATATCAGGGCTTGACATGAAGCATGTTCGTGTGCTCGAAAATCGTTCATTCACTTGTCCGAGTAAAAAATTTGCATGTCCGGAAAACAGTTCGATGTTTTTTTAATTTTGTGTGTGTGTGTTGTAACTATAATTTATTCTGAAGCAATATTCTCGCCAGTTTTCAATCAGCTTTGACATATTTAAATCTGCATACTTGTGAATTGTAATTTTTTTATTGAATCATTTCAAATTTGTGATATTTTTACCTTTTATTAAAGGGCATTTCCCCCCTAATCTTATTAAATATAGGCTATGCTTCAGGTTTAACTTTATATTGTTAAATTTGATCAATACATTAAACTAAATTAAGACACTATAAGGGCTGTTAACAATAAAGTTAAATAATTTACACTGAAAAATTACAACTGCATTAAATAATGTTTTGAGATGTGTAGTTTTGAATAGACACATAAGAAATGTTGGAAAGTATGTTTAAACATGACACTAAACCTCCAGTAGGTGGCAGCAGGTGGCCGTCTTAACGAGTGAGTCATTGGACCCTATTTTAACGATCTGAAACGCAAGTGTCAAAGCGTGAAGCTCAAGTATCTTTGTGGGCGGGTCTCGGCGCTGTTGCTATTTTCCCGGCGGGATAAATGGCTCTTGCGCCCGGCGCAAATCTAAAATGGGTTGGTCTGAAGTAGCTTCATTATTCATAGGTGTGGTTTGGGCGTAACGTGAATAAACCAATCAGAGCGTCATCCAGCATTCCCTTTAAAAGCAGCTGCGCAAGTTCCCTTATGGATCGCTATTATTATGGCGGATTTACCAGACGCACGCCAGGAGCGGTTCACAGCCGAGGAGACTGATGTTCTTGAAGAGCAGCCCTAACGAAACAAAAATATATTGCAGTATATTGGAAAATTTCATGTAATACATTAGGCAATATATTCACATATATGGGAATTAATATTTATATCTTTCAATATATTGCAATATATTGAAAGCGGCAATCATTTGTATATTTTGCAATATATTACATGAATATATAATATATTTTATAATACCATCAATATATTATTCCATATATTTACAATATATTAAAATATATTTCAAGTAATATATTGGTAAATATATTTTCCTTTCGTAAGGGAGTGAAAGACAGAGAAGTTGTGTTGTATGGGGATGGGAGAAACCCACACACAATAGCGTCGGTTAAACAGTTTTTCAGTTTTTCAGTCGATTTTTTTTCCTGGTTCTTGACAGACAAACCAATTTGTCAGATGTCCTTATATACAGATATGTCTTGCCACTATTGGGCAAACAGGTCTGATCCTTAATTACTACAGTTAGCCTGAATAATTTGTAAGCTAGGTTTATGCCTATTTTTTCACATCTCCGTGGCACATCACAATGATTTCCGTCATCTCGTGTTAATATTTTTTTAGTGTAACAATTTATGATTTGCAAAAATAACTGCTGCATCTGTGTAGATTACATGAGCGAAGTGTATGCGCGTTGTGCACGCTATACATTATGGTCAAGCATGTGCCCTTAAAATAGCATAATGAACAACGCGCAGCGCGCCGCTGACTTTAGACTGGGGTTTTTTCTGGTCAGTGGCGCAACTGTTTAACGGAACAGCAGAATAGCACCAGGGATTGTTTGCGCCGGAACACGCCTCGTTTTTTGCGCTGAACCGCCCAGGGAGCGCAAGTTCATTCACTAGTTTAGCGACGTGCTTCTGTGGAGGGAAAAGCGCGCTTTGCGCGGGTGCAAAATAGGAATGACACATGCGGCGGTGTACAAAGTCAAATGCGCTGGGTGCAAGATAGGGCCCTTTGAGTCGTTTATTCAAACGATTCATTCAAACGCTGAATTGTTCGCGTTGCGGTTCTGCTGTGTGTGAACGATTTTCGCTGCTGAAATCGAATGAAAGCACTCAATATAGCATCTAAAATGTAAGTGACTTTAAGTGAATGTTAATGTAAGTGAATGTTAATTAGTTGTTTATGAAACTGTCATATGAAATCAGTGTCATTTTCAGTTGTAATGGTATTCAGGAAACAGCTTAAAAGCTCCAGTGTTGTAATTTCTCCTCGAGAGGCTGCATGAGCGTCATCAGCGCGACCTTATTATCGTCAGTTAATATTATTATCCACTATCGATCGCCACTTACACTAAATTAATGCACAACCATTCTTGTATTTTGGTGATTCACTAGTTATTTTTTGTTTTAATCAGGCTCTTGTCCGTCGGGCAAGTAAAATTCTTTTTCACTTGTCCCTTCAAAAAATCCACTTTGACAAGCGGACAAGCGTTAATGTCGAGCCCTGCATAGTATTCCCAATGCCATTACTTCCACAGAGTAAGGTCAAAATACCGACATGATCATAGATATATATACATAGATCCCTCATTTGACCAATCTGTGCAGCCACTAATGAGGATTCTATATTTATATCTATGATCGCGCTGGTATCTTGACCTCACTCGACGGAAGCAATGGCATTGGGAATACTAGGTGAGATTCGTCTGATATGAGGTAAAAAGTACCACAAATACTGTAGTGTTTCTGGCAGAAAGTGATTGTTGAAATAGGCCTATTTAGCTCTGATAAGGTTGTGTGTAAAGCTCCTTAATCGAGACAGAGAAACACTAACAGTTGCTTATCTGAAAAGAAAATAAGATTTTTTGGTGTAAATATAATTTATACTCTAGCATTATTATCATCAGCTGTGAAATATTTAAATCTAGCATATTTTGTGTATGAGCCCATACAGTAGCCTAGTGAAATACATACCCATATTGTCATGTGATTTGACTGTTTATTTTATTAAATATCAAACATCTAAAAGGTGTGCATCATACCTGACACCTAGATGAACACTTTACAGTTGGTTTTATACAATCTTCCAATGCTATTGAAGTTAGAAACGTGGCGTACATAACTTTAGAGACGGTCCCTAAATTCACGAATATCGAACGACCAACGTCAAGCCAACCTAATGCCAGTCATATCAGATGAAAACCAGCGTTTCAGCAATGACTAATCTGAATGACTATGATTATAAGACATTGCATTCATAAACTCAACAGAATCGCGTGTGATTGGTTATAAACATAAACAGTGTTGCACAGCTAGATCTTTACGATCATCACAGAGTCTATTTTTGAGTGTCCCTAAATCTCGGTTGAAGTCAAAAGGAGATCGTGCTTTCTCTGTGGCAGCGCCGCGCCTCTGGAATAGCCTCCCTCTGCATATCAGATCCTGCGACTCGTTAGAACGGTTTAGACTATTGTTGAAAACGCATCTCTTCTCTATCGCTTACAACTGCCCATAAGGGCTGGGATTTGGAGATGTGTCCTGTCCTGAGTGTTTTGTCAAAGTTTGATTAGTGGTGTTGAGAGTGTAAAGCACTTTGGTCAGCTTATGTTGTTTTTAAATGTGCTATAGAAATAAAGGTTGTTGTTGTTGTTATAATGTGCAAAGTGATTATAACAGATGCCTTTTGAGAAGACTACAATAAAATTGGCTAGTTGGAGTGAGTGTGTTACGCGCTGAAATACACACGCAACTGGGGGGTGTTAATGACAAGCCCTGGTTATAATCATGTTGTATAGCGTGCAAATGGAAATAAGACAGGAGTCTTTACCTTCAACAAGATCTCCACTGCAAATATAGCGGTGAAGGCGTAGTCGAAATAACCCAGAACCTGCACAGAGCAACACGACACATGAAGAACTCGCATTGAGATCTAGTCAGTTCAGGTCTCTTTGATTTCTACAGCGCCTCACAATCCCTGAAGTTTCAAAGCTTTAATGCCTTTAAGTTAACAGACCAATTCAAAAAAGTATGGGTAACACTTTACTTAAAGCCCTTGTGTATAATGCATTTTAAAAGTATTATTATTATGCCTTATAATGCACCTGATATCATGAATAATTGTAACCAGTGATTATACATTATAATATGTACAGTCTTGTTCAAAATAATAGCAGTACAATGTGACTAACCAGAATAATCAAGGTTTTTAGTATATTTTTTATTGCTACGTGGCAAACAAGTTACCAGTAGGTTCAGTAGATTGTCAGAAAACAAACAAGACCCAGCATTCATGATATGCACGCTCTTAAGGCTGTGCAATTGGGCAATTAGTTGAAAGGGGTGTGTTCAAAAAAATAGCAGTGTGGCATTCAATCACTGAGGTCATCAATTTTGTGAAGAAACAGGTGTGAATCAGGTGGCCCCTATTTAAGGATGAAGCCAACACTTGTTGAACATGCATTTGAAAGCTGAGGAAAATGGGTCGTTCAAGACATTGTTCAGAAGAACAGCGTACTTTGATTAAAAAGTTGATTAGAGAGGGGAAAACCTATAAAGAGGTGCAAAAAATGATAGGCTGTTCAGCTAAAATGATCTCCAATGCCTTAAAATGGAGAGCAAAACCAGAGAGACGTGGAAGAAAACGGAAGAAAACCATCAAAATGGATAGAAGAATAACCAGAATGGCAAAGGCTCAGCCAATGATCACCTCCAGGATGATCAAAGACAGTCTGGAGTTACCTGTAAGTACTGTGACAGTTAGAAGACGTCTGTGTGAAGCTAATCTATTTTCAAGAATCCCCCGCAAAGTCCCTCTGTTAAAAAAAAGGCATGTGCAGAAGAGGTTACAATTTGCCGAAGAACACATCAACTGGCCTAAAGAGAAATGGAGGAACATTTTGTGGACTGGTGAGAGTAAAATTGTTCTTTTTGGGTCCAAGGGCCACAGGCAGTTTGTGAGACGACCCCCAAACTCTGAATTCAAGCCACAGTACACAGTGAAGACAGTGAAGCATGGAGGTGCAAGCATCATGATATGGGCATGTTTCTCCTACTATGGTGTTGGGCCTATTTATCGCATACCAGGGATCATGGATCAGTTTGCATATGTTAAAATACTTGAAGAGGTCATGTTGCCCTATGCTGAAGAGGACATGCCCTTGAAACGGTTGTTTCAACAAGACAATGACCCAAAACACACTAGTAAACGGGCAAAGTCTTGGTTCCAAACCAACAAAATTAATGTTATGGAGTGGCCAGCCCAATCTCCAGACCTTAATCCAATTGAGAACTTGTGGGGTGATATCAAAAATGCTGTTTCTGAAGCAAAACCAAGAAATGTGAATGAATTGTGGAATGTTGTTAAAGAATCATGGAGTGGAATAACAGCTGAGAGGTGCCACAAGTTGGTTGACTCCATGCCACACAGATGTCAAGCAGTTTTAAAAAACTGTGGTCATACAACTAAATATTAGTTTAGTGATTCACAGGATTGCTAAATCCCAGAAAAAAAAAATGTTTGTACAAAATAGTTTTGAGTTTGTACAGTCAAAGGTAGACACTGCTATTTTTTTGAACACACCCCTTTCAACTAATTGCCCAATTGCACAGCCTTAAGAGCGTGCATATCATGAATGCTGGGTCTCGTTTGTTTTCTGACAATCTACTGAACCTACTGGTAACTTGTTTGCCACGTAGCAATAAAAAATATACTAAAAACCTTGATTATTCTGGTTAGTCACATTGTACTGCTATTATTTTGAACAAGACTGTATGTATTCATTAAACACACCTTTAGAAAGTATAATGCAATAAAAAAAAAAACAGAATCTGCAGATATTATAATGCATTTTAACGTTAGTTACAATTATTTATGAATAGTTATAATGAATTATCCATGATGGCTAAAAAAAGAAAAAATATCAGTAAGACTTTAGTACGGGGAACACATATTCACTATTATCTGACTTCTGCCTCAATAAACTCCTACTTTACTGCTTATTAATAGTTAGTAAGGTAGTTTTTGTAGTGTTTAAGTTTAGTTATTGGGTCGGATTAAGGGATGTAGAATAAGCTCATGCAGAATAAGGCATTAATATGTGCTTTATAAGTACTAATAAACAGACAATATCCTAGTAATATGCATGATCATAAGCAAACAGTTAATATGTCATAACTGAACCTTAAAATGAAGTGTTACCAAAACTATCTTATGTAATTTAACTAATCTAGTAAATGCATTTTGATTTAAGAATATTTCGATATTTGGACTGGAAACAAGAAAAATACTAGATAAGAAGAGCATTTTTTGCAGTGTAACAGACTACTAATACTCTAATGAGAGTTAGCTGACATGTAGTTGGAAAGTTAGTTAGTAAAATATCTTAAGTGAACCATCGAAACCTGATCCAAGAAATAATTATTCCATCAAATGTGATCATGAAGAAAATGAGCTTCATGAATCTAACTGATGCTGCGTAACTAGAGAAAAACTTCCACAATATTAAGCTCTTCTTATTTAGATTTTTTGTCTTGTTTCCAGTCCAAATATCTAAATATTCTTAAATCAAGATGCATTTACTAGATCAGTAAAATTACATAAGATATTTTTTATTGTTTTCTGGGCGAAAACATCAAAATGAAGTGAGTTTTTGCTTAAAGCAGGCAAAATGATCTGCCAATGGGGTGAGAAAAATAATCTTATTTCTGTTTGAGACGGAAACAAGAAACAAGATTTCAATCAGAAACAAGATTATTTTTCTCACCCCATTGGCAGATCATTTTGCTTTAAGCAAAAACTCACTTCATTTTCATTTTATTTTCAAAAAATGTCATTTTACTGATCTAGTAAATGCATCTTGATTGAAGAATTGTTAGATATTTGGACTGGAAACAAGACAAAAACACTGAATAAGAAGAGCATTTTTTGCAGTGTGTGTATTTCATCCTATTAAAAAGAACAGATGTCATGGGGTTAGTGTTTTTCTTGTCTGTCTTACGATGTTTCTGGCAGAGAAGTTACGGATGGGGTCCTCGGCCGCCAGCGAGACGGAGCTCAGCATGATGAAGATGAGGATGAGGTTGGTGAAGATCTGATGATTGATGAGCCGATGACACGCCACACGGATCCTGCGTTACAGACAGAGGTCAGACGGACGGGAGTGTGTGTGAGAATGAATGTGGACAGCAATGCAAAAGCTGTCGTCAAGTACGCTGCACTATACTCTATGCATACACAGAAAAACCTCCTGTGTATCATAAACGCACCAGATTTGAAGAGCTGGAAGTCAAGAAGAATTACTTCAGTCTGATCCTCAGCCTTGCACTGCAAAAAATGCTTTTCTTACTTAGTATTTTTGTCTTGTTTCTAGTCCAAACATCTAAACATTCTTAAAACAAGAAGTATTTACTAGACAAGCAAAAGTAATTGTCTTGTTTTGTTAAAAAAATAACTCAAAATGAAGAGAGTTTTTGCTTAAAATAAGATAAATAATCTGCCAATGGGGTGAGAAAAATAATCTTGTTTTCTGTTTGAATTAAAATTATTTTTCTCACCCCATTGGCAGATTATTTATCTTATTTTAAGCAAAAACTCTCTTCACTTTGAGTTATTTTCTCACAAAACAAGACAATTACTTTTGCTTGTCTAGTAAATGTTTCTTAATGTAAGAATTGTTTGATATTTTGACTAGAAACAAGACAAAAATACTAAGTAAGAAAAGCATTTTTGCAGTGTATACACTGGTTCAAACATTTCAAGTATATTGAAAAAAACTATACTTGTAATATTAATCACATAAAATGGCACTTAAGTGCACTTAAATAGAGTTCACCTTCACGACTGACACTTTTAAGTGCACTTTGTAAAATGGTTTATTTCAAATCATTATTTTAATAATCTTTTGTCATGCTTTAAAGTATAATTATTTTAATGTGTTTTTTTTAACATACTAAAGCACATGTAAAGTACTTGATTTTAATCTGTAGGTAACTTTAAATGTGCTAGTTGTAATTACAAATACGTTTAAATGCATGACATACAAGCGCCAAAAGAAATAACACTATTTCTCTTTAGTTTTGCCATAAATGCTTGTCAGTGCATTCAGCGGCACACTTTAACCATATTTCAGAAATAATTTAACTATTTCATTGTATGTAAAAGAGCAGCGTGAACATTGTGCTAAACACTGTATCCACTGAAGAAACTTCTTGCACAAAATGTTGTTCTCTTTGTATTTGTTTTCTGCATTTTCACGTCTGCTGTAGCTTCAAGTGAGAAATGACGAGAACTTTCACCTTTCAGCGTGACAATGATCCAAAACACATCTAAATCAACAAAAGAATGGTTCAACGGAGAGAAAAAAACGAAATAACTTATATAGTGATGGGCCAAAGCTTCGAACCGTTATGAATCAGCGAATCGATTCATGATTCGGATCGCCAGAGTCACATGATTTCAGCAGTTTGACTCACGATCCGAATCATGAACTGATTCACTGACTCATAACGGTTCGAATCATGAATCGATTCACTGACTCATAACGGTTCGAATCATGAATCGATTCACTGACTCATAACGGTTCGAAGCTTTGTTTTGAAATCGGCCATCACTATATAAGTCGTTATTTAGTGTTTTTTGCGCACTAACTCTATTCTGGCCTCTTCATCAATGATTGTCGAGCCGCTGTAGTGAGATGGGCTTTGTAACGACGTCTTTAGTGCCTTTATGGGTCTTGAGAGAGGAAATGACATTGGTGTCAATGAAGGCCTTTCTGAGCCATCGGATTTCAACACTAATATCTTCATCTGTGTGAGAAGAGGAGCGGAGGTCTGACGGCTGGCCAACCACAGGAGGAATTAATCACACAATTTACATTTGGAGTGAACTAACACTTTAACAAAACTGGAAAATCTTTGCAAAGAAGTGTGTGTGACGTACGGGTTGGAGTTGCTCAGGATGAAGAAGGCGCTTCCCTCTGGGATGGGTGGAGTCTTTTCTCTGAGGCTCAGCTCTGACAGTCTCTGGGGCCGCGGCCGTGATGACACCTCGGGCTCTTCTTCCTCATCCTCGTCTACACACACACACACACACACACACATCACAGCGATCAGCTGACATCACCGGGGCTCAAGTGATGAGGGGTAAATACTATAAGAGGTTCACCTGAGGAGTCAGTCATTTCCTCGGCCTGATCCTGATCGGTCTCCTGATCACCAGACGTCTGCAACGAAAGCACCTCAGTAATAGTGATAATGCACAGCAAAAAAAATAAATCTTACTTATTATTTTTGTCTTGTTTTCCAGCCCAAATATCTAAACATTCTTAAATCAAGATACATTTACTTGAGCAGAATTAAACAGAACCGTTACAGTACCTCCACCTCCACTACACTACAATGTCTTACTTAGTATGTTTGTCTTGTTTCTAGTCAAAATATCTAAAAATTCTTACATTAAGAAACATTTACTACACAAATAAAAATGATTGTCTTCTTTTGGGAAAAAAATAACAAAAAATGAAGAGAGTTTTTGCTTAAAATAAGATAAATAATCTGCCAATGGGGTGAGAAAAATAATCTTAATTCAAACAGAAAACAAGATTATTTTTCTCACCCCATTGGCAGATTATTTATCTTATTTTAAGCAAAAACTCTCTTCATTTTGAGTTATTTTTTCCCAAAACAAGACAATTACTTTTGCTTGTCTAGTAAATACTTCTTGTTTTAAGAATTTTTAGATGTTTGGACTAGAAACCAGACAAAAATACTGATAGGTAAGACTAAAACTAATTCTTGTAAGTAAGAAAAGCAAGTCAGCTGTTCGTGATCACACAAAGTGATTTTGTTCAGATGACTTATTCCAGGGAGCCATGTCATGTAAATATCACCCACCTTAACGTTTCCCTCGTCACCGTCTTTCTTGAATACACTCATACTCCTGCACAAACCACAGTGTGTGTGTTAGCAGACATTACTCAGTGTCTGAAGGAACTCTTCTCAGGGCATCAGAGACGAGTGTTACCTGCTCTTCCTCCTCTTGTTCCTCTTCTCCTCCTCTTTCTGGGCCGAGTTCAGACTTTCAGCGTCTGCCAGGTTATCCACAGCAATGGCCAAGAAGACGTTCAGTAAGATGTCTGATCAGATGTGTTAAAGAATCGATATTCATAAAACCAAAGATATCCAATGGACCGCTGAACGTGATGTGCAGTCCTGAGTACTCGAGGAGTTTCCTTCAAACATCTGTGCCATTAAAACCGTTGCGTCATTGTTCAACAAAAACGTGAAAACACTGAGTTAAACCAAAGAGTAAGCATTTTAAGCCAAGTTAACATCAAGCAATCACGTTTGAATGATAAACCTGGTCAAACTGTGGTAAATCCAGATTAGTTCTTAAAATAAAGTGAACAAAATAGAAATAAAATATGTTTTTGAGTGTACTTTAAATAGGCAAAAAATATACCTTTAGGTGTACAACAGCTTATCATTGGCACAGGACTCTCAAATGGACATCTTTGCAATTTATTTACCCTAAGAGATAGTAACTGAAGAGTACATATTATTACTCTAATGTACTTACATTCACATTTTAGGGTTAGATAAGGTCCAAAGTTGTCTCTTTAAGGGTACTGCCTCAATGCTCTCGTGGGTAAGTGGATAAATAAAATAAAAATAAAAATAATAATAATAATTAAAAAAAAATCATAATAATACTAATAATAATAATAAATAAAATGATAAATAAAATAATAAATAAATAAAAAATAAATAAAAAATCATCAGGAAAAATTTGCAAGATTTTTATTTATTTATTTTTATTTATTTATTTTTTAAAAAACAGTAACATTGTAAAATATTATTACAATTTAAAATAAAAAGTTCTAGTTTTAAAGTGTAATGTATTCTTGTAATCAAAGCTGAAATTATCATCATTACTCCAATCGTCAGTGTCACATGATCCTTCACTAATCACTCTCATACGAGGATTCGGATCATGTGACACTGACGACTGGACTCCATGATGCCATCGCAGGAATACATTACATTTTAAAATGCATTAAAAATAGAAGACTATTATTTTGAATTTAAAGGGGTGGTTGCATGCACTTTAGTTAGTGTGTGATGTCGCTGCTTGAGCATAAACAGTCTCTGCAAAGTTACAGCGCTGAAAGTTCAATGCAAACAGAGATATTGTCTTTTAAAGTTACGGCAGTTTATTGCCTACAAAAATGGCCGGTTTGGACTTCAACGAGCTTCTTCCTGGGTTGGTGACATCATAAACCCTCGCTAGTCTCCGCAGATGTGACTTCTGCCCGTAATGGGAAGGGGCGTGGCCTTAACCTGTGCTTGGCACTTCAGCCAATAAAAATACAGGAAACTACATTTGGCCATCTAACCCATAGACATAATATACGTAGATGCCCCATAGACTTACGCTGCCTATTGGAGCAGACCAAGCCTGCAGTCTCCCTCTCATTTACTGAAGCTTTCGCGCCTCCATCGGACCCGGTGGCCGGTCCCAGTATAGCCGCCCCTCTGTGTTTTCTAATGGACGCGAGACAAACTAAATAATAAAATTACACTTCAAAAAATTTTCCCCAAAGTTAGTTTATGTCATTGAAGGCAGTTATCATCACGATGATTTCATTTCAGGTGTTCGTTTTAAAAATAAGTCTAGTTTGAGTTAGTTATTTGATGCTATAAAAACGGGGGGTGTGACGTCACGATTGACAGCCAAGACTGACGGCTTCTCTGAGTGAAGTTGTCACTGAGGCACTAATGGACTTTTTTCGAAATTTTTGGGAGCAGATTAGAGCTTTAGCTTTAATTTCTACATTTCCATAACTGTTTATTTCACACCAACATAATTAATTGTTCTGCATCTGCGAGAGTGTGGGCGGGCTTTTGATATCGCAGCTGCACTTCCTGCTCTACTTCCTGCGCTCTACTGCGCAACTCCGGTCCCGAAATCGCTACTGCGCAGACTCGGTCCCAAGATGTCCGCGCCGTGCAGGCCGCCTGAAAGCTTCAAATCTGCCAAGCGGAAACGGATGATGTCGAGTCGTCCATATTTTTTTACGGTCTATGGAGCGGACGTATCAGCGCGGCGCCATCTTGGATGGGTCCCCAATGCGCCGCCCCCCGCATTTTTTTCTACTGAGGAAGATGTATTCTCAACTACAATGATCATAACTCCCCGAGTTTTTACCGGATTTTCACACGGTTTGGTTTGTTACAAACTGCAGAGACTTAGTTATGATACAGGACGCTGTCACACATTGAACAATTCTGCTTTCATGTAGAAAGACTTTGTATTACGAGCTTTAACTAAGACATATGGTAGACTATGACATATTGATAAATGTATAAATTAATGAATTTTATATATTTTTTATATAGAAACCAGTTTGATTGTTCATTTGAATGTATTTCTCTCACACACTCACACAGGCATATTGATAAATGTATAAATTTATGAATTTAATATTTTAATAAAGAAACAAGTTTGATTTTTCACTTAGATTTATTTCTCTCTCTCTCTCTCACACACACACACACACCTTCTGTAACACATACAAGCGCTCATATATACTGTACCAGCTCTGAATTATTCTTTTGTAAAGGCCTAAAGTAAACTTCCTAACTCCAGGTCATTCCAGCATCTTCCATTACCCTGTCAGGCTTGCAACTGGGACTGCGGAGCTGAAATCCTTTAAAAAGAACAGTTTTGCACAGCTTCTTGCGTATGCTTGCACTCTGTAACTCCAGGGTAGTTAATTTTGCGATGTGTTGCAGCCTTACTTTGTAAAATAGGCCTACAGACACCACAAATGACACAAGCATGAAATGATAATGATGTATAAATTGTAAAATAACCTAAATTATTGTTCAATCTTACTTGTGAAATGTAATCCCATGCGATCTGGTATCAATATTGCGTTATTGCAACCGTAAGCTGCATAAAATACGGGCATAATTGCTCGCTCTCCAATGACTCTGAATGCTAGCGTTGAGTGGAGAGACCCAACCAATATGGCGGCGACGCGGGATCACGCTCCAGCACGTCATGGGGTGTCGTATATAATGTCTATGATCTAACCAATCTAAGACCATTGCGTTTTTCAGAGGGAGGAGCTTCATAGAAGCAGGAAGCAAACGAGCCGTTCAAAGCACAGACAGCAGTGTGGAATAAAGGGAGAATAAAAGAAAAATACAGCGATAAAAAAAGAAGCATTAAGACATGTTATACTGCGCGCCATAAACACAACCAAACCTAGAAAGAAACCACGGAACCACCCCTTTGATTGTGTTTCACAATATTACTGTTTTAATTGTATGTTTGAACAAATAAATAAACTTGTTTTATCAGAAATGTGCTGAACAGAAGGAAAGATACAGTTTCCACAGATGAAGAGGATGATGAAGTAAATGCAGACGAGCATGCCTGAGGAAGAAGGCCCTCCGTACGCCATGATCCCATCATACATCACTGTGTTCCAGTCCTCACCCGTCAGGATCTGATCACAAACACACACCAAACATTTACATATTCACACGTGTGTGTTTGACACAGCATGCAGGGGCAGGAACCTATTGCACAAAACTAGGATAAGGGATTAAGCCGGGATATCTTGGTGAACCTGGCTTAATTTATCCGCTAATATACAGTTATCTTTCGTTATCGTTATCGTTCTTGGTGTGTGTGTTCAGGGTACGTTTGCATGACAGCGGTGCACAAAATTTTGCATACAGATGTCAAGATCACCAAGATATCCCGGCTTAATCCCTTATCCTAGTTTTGTGCAATAGGCCCCTGGACAGATGTGCGTGGGCTCCGTCTCAAACAGTTTCTTGAAATATAATACATGCTGTAATAATATCCAAACAACTGGAAACTGACTATACATCAACTTCTGATTGTATCAGACTGATATTACACTCACTCTCTCTCTCTTTCTCTTTCTCTCTCTCTCTCTCTCTCTCTCTCTCTCTCTCGCTCGCTCGCACGCACGCACGCACACACACACACCTGAAACACAGTCAGCAGAGCTTGAGGGAAGTTGTCAAAAGTGCTTCGTTTGGTAACCGTCTCGTCGAAGTTGAACTTGCCGCCGAAGAGCTGCATGCCGAGCAGACTGAAGATGATGATGAAGAGGAAGAGCAGCAGCAGCAGAGATGCAATCGACTTCATGGAGTTCAGCAGAGACGCCACCAGATTACTCAGAGACGCCCAGTGCCTACACACAACCACAAACATATTGAGTTATTTGTCCTATTTGCCCGCTTGATACATCCTATCTGACGACTGACACATCAAACACATCATCAGTGACGTCAGAGAAATCCTTCCAGCGTCAGAGTCGGCCATGTTGTCCTCAATGAGTGTGTTTACATGCACACCAGTAAGCTGAACTCACAAATATCCGCTTATTGAAATAACCAGTTTTCCCCGTTTACATGCAAACCAGTAAACTGACAATGCAAGTAAACTGTGTTTACATGAATTTATTAATAAACCGGGTTATTTCCTTGTAATGACATCAAAAACAATAATGTCCGTATCTGACTCAGAGTATTTCAAATGGTACGTCAGTTGTGATCCCTCCACAGTTCCAGATGCAGCGTTTAGACTGAACCTCTTCTACTTCTGCTGACTGAGATGGGAACACATCTTTACAATGCTCTGGGTCTTACAAGAGTCTGTGTTTGGGATATATGTCCTTATTTCATGCAAAACACTCGCTCGCTCTGTCTGGATGCATTTAAATCTGCTCTAAGTTTGCGTGTTTGTCACCTATCACACGTGGACTTCAATAAGCCGACAGAAAGCAGGTTCCCTTTCGAAAGAGAACTCGCGCTGCGTCAGCTGACGCTACGGGGAACGCCTCCAGTGTGACAGGTGTCTGAACTACTGTCAAATCACGGCAATCCTATTGACCGGCGACAGCCTATGATTTCATTAAGGTGCGACCAGGAACAACGATGTTTCATTTAGATGGCAGGGCATACACGGCAGCGGGTCAGCCTGGTGCTACTTTATACGCCATGTCGGTGTTACAAGCGTACAAGGAGAATCTGCTGAGGGATCTCAATCAGTGGGATGAGGAAAAATAACCCTGACGCGCTGCGCAGACATGCGCCATACCAGCAATAGCAAGGCCTGAGGGCCAGTGTCACCAAAACGCGGGTGGCGGTGTCTGAGGACCCGCATACCGCTGAGATCCGGGTCCCAGGCAGGCCTGAGGGCCAACATCGCGTCCCGTGCTCCCCATGGGCAAGGGCGGGGCACAAAGAGGCAGACTCCCATAGAAGAGGAAAGGTGTATCACAACAGGGCTGGCACAGATGACATGTCCTTCCCTTGTTGGTGAGTTAAGAATTACCACTACTTTTACTCCTCTTCTTCATCGACTCCCCAGGCACTTCTTACATCCGGCCTGGGGTGGGGCCGAGACGATGATACTCTAGGTCCCGCCTGGCTGGTCTGTGAGAAGCGCCCCCTCAGGCGGTTACGCTCCTAAGCATGCATACTGTGGGTAAAGCTTATGCGTGGACATCATCGCGCCAGAGGCGAGCTGGTAAGTCCCCCTTGTGAGGGAAACATTAATTCTTGATGTTGTGTGAGACTTCATGCTCCCCGCCGAGGGTTTGGGGATCATGGGATCGCGGAGGACACCATAGGGCCTTGTACTTCCCCTGTTCGGTGGCTAGAGCGATTTTCTAAGATGCCATTATGTGGTCTGTTTAGAGCTAGCTCCACTAGTAGAGAATGCGCTGTGTGAAACAGTTATTGCCTCCTCTCTGTGTGAAGCCAGCAGTTGAGGCTGCCGCTCATTCCCACGGGAATGTAGCGTTGTATTAGGCTAATTTGTTTCTCCTAGTTGTACAGGGAAACTCTTAGCCACCCCAGGGTAAAACGGTTAGCGTTGTCCCTCGTGGAAGGTTATAGACGGGAGGGTGAGTTAGGCTAACGCATGAACTACAGATCTTTGTCCAGCCTCGCGGGGCTCGGACAGGGTATTTCTGAGGGGTTTTTGCCCTTTCGAGCCTCAGGTGATACTTGTGTGCAGGTTGGCCCTCTCCAGGTTGGCCCTCTCCGCATCTGTTGGCCAAGGCTGTTGTTTTGCAGGGTTTGGTTATTTCGCATCCCTAGTCAGCCTCCTCTAATGTTAGAGTCGTCCGGCCAAGGCCCGCCCCCTTTCTCTGCGATCAGGGTTCTTAGTAATGCAGGTTGGTGTGAAGCAGAACAATAGCGACTTAGCAAGTGGTCGTGGGGCCGGGTTTGACATTCCCCGCTTGAGCGCGGGCAGGCTAGTTTTGTGTAAACCCCGCTTTCCAGAGCTTGGGGTGGCCGCCACCTTCTGGCGGCTTCTGGCCCATCCTGGAGGATGTTGGGCCGGTGGGTAGCATATTTGTGAATAATTTGCCCTCTGCTCTGTGTTTTCTGCTCCACCTTCTAGGGCTCAGGTTGAGCTGCACTCCGCAACCTCTTGCTTTGTGATGGTTGGGTCCGATGCTCCCTTGGAAGCCAAAGCATTGCCATGGCTGAGGCCCTAGCATGAACGGCAGGCCGCTGCATGAATGAAGAGCGGCCGCCCCAAAGCAGGTGATGTAAGTTGTACTCCCCCCCGCTTTAGAGGGTTTAAGGCGATTTTCTGCTGAGTACACTACTATTGGCAATTTGTTTAGGTCTATGTTTGTAGGCACTGCTGGTGAGACTGCGCCATTGCCTGGAGGACCCTGTGAGCCTCTGGGATGGAGCCAGCCCCGGGAAGGGCGTGTGTAGCCAGCTGGCTGTGATAAGCCAGCATGGGCAGTCCGGGCAGTGGACTCTGAGCCGGAGGCCTCAGCAGGCCTCCTTGCGGGAGAGTCGCGACATCGGGGCCCATGTGTGCCTGGGAAGATTCTCCCCAACAATGTCGGCTTCATCAGAACCTCATTGACAAGTAGGCCCCTCATGGCCTCCCTGGGGATGAGTCCCCAGGTGGTAATTGGATGTCCAGTTCTTCGTCAGCCAAGCAGACAGCCACTGTCAGCCCAACTCGGAGCGGCTAGCGTTCATCCAACCTGCCAGCGAGCTTTGTGCCATTCGTCGCTGGCATGGCTGCAAGCACAGTTAGTAGGCCTCGTTAGGCCTCCCTGAGGGCCTGCTGGGGTGCAGCAGGCCTCGCCGGGTTTCCCTTGAGGGGGTATTCCCGGGCTTCAGCCATTGGACGGTAGGTAGTAGGCCTCATTAGGCCTCCCTGAGGGCCTGTTGTGGTAGCAGTAGGCTTCGTCTGGCTTCACCCAAGGGGGTGTTCCTGGGCTTCAGTCACTGGATGACAGGTAGTAGGCCTCACCAGGCCTCCCTGAGGGCCTACTGGGGTACCTGCATAGGTTGCCTACAGCATGGTTACCAACCAGGCAGGCTTAAGAGCTCCCCCATTATGAGGGTCGTCTGTTACCCCTTTTCCACCAGAATGAACCGAGTGCTAGTTCAGAGCCCGTGCTACTGTCAGTTCTAAGTTGGTTCGACTTGAGAGCCTTTATGAACCGGTTTGGCTTTCCACATGTAAGAGAGCCACCGCAGAGCTAGGTCTTACGTCACTGTATACGTCTCATCTTTCTCGCTAGCGTTTTAGCAATGCTAGCGAGGCAGCGGGAAATACAAACACACCAGGCTTGTTCGAGATGCATCGGCGCTGCGCAGACCGATCCGTGTATGATATCAAAATACCGCGTGAGCGATTCAAAAGCATAAGGAGTCGTTGGCGCTCGCTCTACTTTGATGTCATATGCAATCAGTCTGCACAGCGCGCGCCGATGCATCTCGAACAAACATGGCTTTATGATCCTACATCAGCATTAAAACGCCGCAAATCCAACGCATTCGTGCAGCTCTCCATGATTTGTATAGACGGAGATTACAATCCAGCAGCTGTTAGCTTGATTAGCTGCTATTGAAAAAATGGCGGTCACAGGTTTGTGTTCATCTTGTTGATCACGGTAACGCCGCCCCCAGCCAGTGACGCAAGCGGTTCTTACTTCTAGCCCAGCAATGTTTTGGTGTTACTTAAGAACCACTTTTCCTGGCTCGGAGCTGGTGCTTTGGCTGTGGAAACACAAAGAACCGATTTGAAACTAGGCTCTGGCTCCGATTTAGCGCCAGCACTGCCTTGGTGGAAAAGGGGTATGTGAGCTTACAGCCGCCTCGGCCTGATCAGTCAGTCATAGGCCCCGCGGGGCCTCCCAGTGAGATCAGCTTATACGCATGTTCGGCCTCCTGAGCACCCCTGTAATGTATGTGCTCAGTAGATCCTAGGATCAAGCAGCTAACTCCCCTCGCTAGCAAGGGTCAGAAAGCACTATGCTGAGCGCTGCTCTCCAGAATAGCCCGTCTCTGAAGTCCGGCCAGAGGCAGACACTGACAGTTTTTGCAGTTCCTCAGCTGGATGCCTCTCCGGAGGTGAGTTTCCAGTGGCTCTGTTTCAGGTCAGGCCGCCCTGGTGGCATTCGGTGAAGTTTTCCCAAATAGTGACTGGCTGGGGCGCCCTCATGTCCCTTAGCCACATTCCCTTAAAGGAACCCCTTCTGTTGAATGGAATGGTTCCAGGCCTTTGAGTGACCGGGGTAGGACTTCATGCGGTACGCGAAGGTGCCCCCCAAGGCTTATAGCTTGGGCTTTGACCGTATGGAATGCTGTCACTGACAGCCTAGTGTGACCAGAGGGGGAGTGGTTCAGGCATTTCAGTTGAATTTGCTTGTCCTGACAGTTGTCACTGCCATTAGGCATGCACTCCCCTCGGCATGGCGGCGTGGGTATATCGTTGCTCGTAGCGTCAGCTGACGCAGCACTGTTCCCTTTCGAAAGGGAACTTGCTTTCTGTCGGCTTATTGAAGTGCACGTGTGATAGGTGACAAACACGCAAACTAAGAGCAGATTTAAACGCATCCAGACAGAGCAAGCGAGCGTTTTGCATGAAATAAGGATATATATCACAAACGCAGACTCTTGTAAGACCCAGAAAATTGTAAAGATGTGTTCTCATCTCAGTCAGCAGAAGTAGAAGAGGTTCAGTCTACATCTGGACATCTTAACACTACATCTGGAACTAAAGGAGAGAATAATATGTAAAAATACCTGTGTCAACCGGTTTATGCTTTAGCCGTTTATAAGCTTACTCCGATAAAAGATAATGGGTTACCGCGTTTACATGACCATGTTCATTGTCGGCTTATTAGGCATAATCGGCTTAAGAACGTGCATGTAAACGCACCCAGTGATTACAGCTCATTCTCATAATGTGCTCATTCTCACCGCGTGACTTTGAAGATGCGGAGCAGCCGGACGCAGCGAAACACGGAGATGCCGAGCGGAGACATGATCTCCAGCTCCACCAAGATGGTCTCCACGATGCCTCCGCAGACCACGAAGCAGTCGAAGCGGTTGAAGAGTGACACGAAGTATGCCTGAAGCCCCAGACTGTACATCTTTATCAGCATCTCACAGGTGAACAGCGATAAAAGCACCTTATTCGCCACATCTGCAGACAAACAGCACAAACATCCGTCATTTCTGTTTTGACAAAGGTGTGTAAAGCAGCAGTGCTCTGATATGATAAATGGAAATCCATGTTACACTTACACCCAATGCTGACACATTTTTCAAGATAAGTAGATAAACCTTAATTACACTATCATGAAAACAAATATGTCGCATTTATTTATTTCACATTTAAGAGCACAGTATCATATTTTATGTTTTATTTGTTAATATTCAAAGGGTATGTCTAAATACTCAATTCACACACAGAACCACACCCTCACACACACCCTCTCTCTCACACAGACACACACATCCACACACACACACCCACACACACACACCCACACACACACTCTCTCTCTCTCTCTCTCTCTCTCTCTCTCTCTCACACACACACACACACTTCTATCACTGCGTCTGATTTAAAGAGCGCTGGATCTAACGACAGCTTTAACTCAGCAAATGTCCCCGGTATAAGCGGGTTTGAGTGAGTGTGTGTGCTGTGTGTTTCTCACCCTGGACCTCTGTGAGCCAGCCGGGCTGGTTGTAATGCTCGGATGATATCGTGAGTGTATTTAGGAACACCAGCAGAATCACCAGCCAATAGAAGACGGTGGATTTGACCACAACTCGACACTTCCTGCGACAAAACCTGTTCCAGCAAC
Organism: Pseudorasbora parva; assembly: GCF_024679245.1. Taxonomy (NCBI): domain Eukaryota; kingdom Metazoa; phylum Chordata; class Actinopteri; order Cypriniformes; family Gobionidae; genus Pseudorasbora; species Pseudorasbora parva. The sequence continues at coordinate 2,367,267 of NC_090184.1, forward strand.
GCCAGCGGCTGCAGAGACAGGACGGGAGTGGACAGCAATGTGAGGGACACATCAAGCTTTCCTTCAATGAAATGCAAAGCCCGTTTCAAACACAACATACACGGCAAACATCAAAGTGCCTCGGCAGATTCACAGACACACGTAAAGAACACACACACACACACACACACACACACACACACACACTGACATGCAATGATGAGGTGAAATGACGACAGCAAACACACATGCAAGACGCGAGCTGAATTCAGCCGTGAACACACACTGAGCTACTGACCTGAACTTCGACTTTGACAATTTCTGACTGAAAAAGTGAAAAAAATGGCATCACTTCGTGCCACACTACAAGCTGACGAAAAACTTCCAGCAAGAGACAACTGCTTAACATTTCATTAAAGATACAAGAGCTGCACTGCAAAAAAATGCTCTTCTTACTTTAGTAATTCCGTCTTGTTTCCAGTCTAAATATCTAACAATTCTTAAATCAAGATGCATTTACTAGAAAAGTAAAATGACATATTTTTCCTCGTTCGGTTAAAAATAAAATAAAAATGAAGTGAGTTTTTGCTTAAAACAGGCAAAATGATCTGCCAATGGGGTGAGAAAAATAATCTTATTTCTGATTGAAATCTTGTTTCTTATTTCCGTCTCAAACAGAAATAAGATTATTTTTCTCACCCCATTGGCAGACCATTTAGTTTGTTTTAAGCAAAAACTCACTTCATTTTAATATTTTTCCCCAGAAAACAAGAATAAAAATTCTTATGTCATTTTACTGATCTACTAAATGCATCTTGATTTAAGAATATTTCGATATTTGGACTGGAAACAAGATAAAAATATTAGATAAGAAGAGCATTTTTTGCCGTATTGGAGTGTGTGCACTGCAGATACAGAAGAGCGTGAAAAGCCTTGAGCTGCAGGATCAGATATAAAGCTGCATCGCTCACCAGACGCGTCCACAGCAGAAGATTTTCTCACTCTCTTCTGGGTTCTCCGTGTTCACAGATTCGGTCTCACTCGGGATACTTGCTGCAGAGACACAGGACACGCATACGTGAGTACACTACTGTAATGCAGAGGGAGCTACAAGACATCTAACACTGGAATATAAAAAAAATTCAATTTACATACATCAATCAGACATAAGTGAAGTGAATAACACTGATGATCTCTTCATCACGGCTCCTGTTAGTGGGTGGGATATATTAGGCAGCAAGTGAACATTTTGTCCTCAGAGTTGATGTGTGTGAAGCAGGAGAAATGGGCAAGCGTAAGGATTTGAGCGAGTTTGGCCAGATTGTGACGGCTAGACGACTGGGTCAGAGCATCTCCATCTGCTTGGGGTTACTTGACTGTAACCCTGTTCCCTGATAAAGCGGAACGAGATGCTGCATCGCTAGGCCGTGCTGATGATGCTCCGGGACTGGTCTTAAAACAAAAGAGACCTGATGGCTACAGCTGGAGCTCATCTATTTATAGCCTCGTGTAGCCGGTGCGCTGATGACGACACCGACTGAGGCTATGATACCTCCAGGTCAATTTCATTGACTTGTTTAAACACACTTTTCACAGCCGGTCGTGATAAGACCCTTCCCATTTGCATAAGCTTACGCAGCATTGAGTGTAGCTTTATCAGGGAACAGGGTTACAGTCAAGTAACCCCAAGCGGTTTGTAGTGCAAATAGTTTTACTGTCCTTTATTCTTCTAGTTATTTACCTATAGCAGTGAATCACAGAAAATAACTTACTGTATGCGTTGCAAAATAAACTCGATAGGTTATAAATGCTGAAAATGGTTGATTCTCATAAAACATGATAAACATATGAAGCATTAGCTTACCAGACTGTTACTAACAAATACAGTTAAACAGCAAACATGTGCTTACAGGGTTATTTGTGCTTTGTCTCTTGCCATTGTATTCAATGTATTGTTGTTTTCATTGAATATGCTGTTATGATACATCAAACACACGCACACACACACATTTACCATGAGTCTCAGTGGACTGACTGAACCAGCCCGTGTTTCCCGCGCTCTTTCCGTGGGTGAGATCGCTCAGCTTCACCCCTTCAGGTTACATGCATTCAAACAGAGAGCAGCTATGAGCATCTACTGCACAAAATCACAGCAGCACTACAGTACTACAGCACTAGAGACAAGGTGCTTCTGCAGCTCGGACTCAATGTGAAGCATAATGAAGCAAAGACTAAAGAGAAAACACTCACTACACAGCATACATTCACTAATGCATATGCATATATTATTTAATTACATTTATCTGTCATGGAGTAGTTTTTTGATCCATCAGTTAATTCATTCATTTGAGCTTTTTTTAGATTTGCCAAGCATATTTAGATTTGTGCATTTGCTCTTAAAGTGACAGCAGTCTAATAAACCTGCTGCTTTCTGTCATTAATGTTAATCAATCAAAAGAAAAAGAGAAATCACTCTGTTCTTGACTGAATAACTTTATTAGCTTTAGGGGTTAATCTATACGCTGCAAAACATGCTTTTCTTGCTTAGTATTTTTGTCTTGTTTCTAGTCAAAATATCTAAAATATTTCTTACATTAAGAAACATTGGTAACATTTTATAACAACTACACACTATGAAGCATTAATTAAGCCTCTGTTAAGCATTAGTAAATAGTTAATTAATCATTTATAAAGCATTAGTAGACAATAGTAAGCAGTTTATAAATATGGTTATAAATGCTTTGTTCTTGATTTATAAGCATATTTATAATGTGTTTAATAATTGTATTTTCATACTTTTTTAATGATCAATTTATCATTTATAAATTCAGTGTTACATTATTTACAAACCAGTTATTTAGGAGTTGTTGGTTGTTCATCATTTAGAAAGAGCTAGTAAATGATTAATAAACTATTTAAATGTACATTTATACATCTTATTTTTTAGACATTTAGTAATGGTTACTAAGTGTGTTAATAAAGGCTTTATTATCATGTATTCCTATTGTAGTTCATGATTAGTTCAGGTAGTTATAAAACATTTAGTAATTGTCAGTAAACTATTTCTGTGAGCTCATCTAAAGTGAGGACTTTAGAAAAAGTATGGGAAGAAGAAAATGGAAACAAAGACTCGCCAGAGAGGTAAGCATGCTATTTTCACCCTTTCCACTCACTCAGTTTTTAGTTTGCACGGATTACAATTGTACAATTGCTGCATGATGTCAAATTATGCTTGTGCCATAAAAATGATTGGGGATTTAACCTGGTAGACCATCCATATCAGCTTCACTTTTTAAATGTTTTGTTAAAGACTTACAAAATGAGAAGGGCAACTTAATAAGCTGTATTTATTGAATTAAATTAGGGATGTTAACCGATGACTGTTTAACCGATGGTTGACCGTATCAATGTTAACCGATCAAAGTTGTCGGTTAAAAAAAGAAGAAGTGATATCTCTAAATTAGGCCATTATAGACAGTGGACTAAACACTACTACAGTTAGCCGTCTCATTCCAAAATCTGTTTGTGTGAAGTGAACAAATCAGCAATGTTTACATTTTGACAAAACAAAGATTTTTATTTTCTATGTCATTGCATTGTCATTTTTTTTTTTCATTTTATATCAAGTGTACAGTTGCACATGTGTGTTTTGTTACACATTTTTGCATTTGAAATAAATGTCCATGCTCTGTAACACTGTTGTGTGTTTATTTCCTTTTTCTGTTTAGAAGAGAACTGAGCCTTTATATCTCCTTTGTAAATGCTTTATAAGGTATAAATAGTCCTCACTTTAGATGAGCTCACAGAAATAGTTTACTGACAACTACTAAATGTTTTATAACTGCCTGAACTAATCATGAACTACAATAGGAATACATGATAAAGCCTTTATTAACACACTTAGTAACCATTACTAAATGTCTAAAAAATAAGATGTATAAATGTACATTTAAATAGTTTATTAATCATTTACTAGCTCTTTCTAAATGATGTTATGAGCCACCAACAACTCCTAAACTAGTTTTTAAATAACGTAACACTGAATTTATACATGATAAATTGATCATTAATAAAGTATGAAAATACAATTATTAAACACATTATAAATATGCTTATAAATCAAGAACAAAGCATTTATAACTGTATTTACAAACTGCTTACTAATGTCTACTAATGCTTTATAAATGATTAATTGACTATTTACTAATGCTTAACAGAGGCTTAATTAATGCTTCATACCGTGTAGTTATTATAAAGTGTTACCGAAACGGTAACTAGACAAGTAATAAATTATTGTCTTGTTTTAGGGAAAAAATAACTCAAGAGAGTTTTTGCTTAAAATGAGTTAGTAGTTAGTTAGTAGTACTTTATTGTTCAGCCTAAGCTGAAAATTGATCTTTGGTCTCGCCACACAATCACAGAACAATTTACAGTACACAACATGTGTCGTTCAGGATCGAGTACAAGATCTCTCTCCTTACCCACCAGTGCATCCATGGTGATGCTCCCTCCTATCTCAAGGAACTCCTCACCACACAAACAGCCACTCGTAACCTCCGCTCTGTTTCGCTGTATCGCCTCAAAACTCCCACAGCCAATCTCCGTACTATGGGGGATCGGGCCTTCTGCTCTTCAGCCCCCAGTCTGTGGAATGCTCTCCCTGACCACCTGCGTACTCCACAGACTATAGATACTTTTAAGCGTGGTCTTAAAACCCACCTTTTTAGCAGAGCTTTTAATTGACTTTTAATTGACTTGCTACTTGTTTAATTTATTTTATTTTATTTTTCGGTTTTATTTATTTATTGTTGTTGATTGTTTTGTTTTGTTTTGTTTTGTTAGCACTTTGAGATTTTGTTTAATATAAAGTGCATTATAAATAAAATTTATTATTATTATTATTATTATTATTATTATTACAACATCCAATAAATACATCTAACAATACAATACATCTACAATGACAAAATTAAAATATTCACATTTCTTACCTCTTATTCAAAAGACTTATTGCGTTTGGTACGAAAGTTTGTTTATATATCGCTCTAATTGCTTTTGGCACTCTATAGCGACGACGTGATGGTAGTAATTCAAAAACATGATTCAAGGGGTGTGTTTTGTCTCTTGTTATAATCAAAGCTTTTCTCTGAACAGCAGTTTGGTATAACTGAGCGACAGATTTTTGCTTTAATCCTATAATTTTTCCTGCTACTCTTATAACTCTGTCTAATTTAACTTTATTTACCAGAGTAACTCGTCCGAACCACACTGTAATGTTATACCCTAAAACACTCTCAGTTAGACCTGTATAAACTCTTTGCAGCACAGCTGTACTCACACAAAAATCTTTCAATTTCCTTAGCAAGAATAACCTTTGATTTGCTTTCTTACAAATAAGAGCCACATTATCAGAGAAGTTCATTTTACAATCAATCATGATTCCTAAATATTTAAAAGTCTTCACAATTTCAACAGTTTGATCACATAGCAGTATTTCTGTTAAAGGCTCCGGATGATTTAAAATCATGTTCCTCGTACTCAAAATGTACACAGTCTTTCCATAAAAGTGCCACAAGTGCCATATCATCTGCGTATTTATATAATTTATAATTCTCATGCTGCACTCTTATACCATTTGTATAGACCGAAAATAAAAGAGGTGACAGGACGCATCCTTGGGGTGCCCCCGTGTTTAAAAATATAATATCTGATTCGAACCCTCGAGCACAAACTCGCTGTGGTCGATTTGTTAAAAAATTCTTTATCCAATGAACTATTCCTCCATTTACACCTAGGATCAAGAGACGTTCCAATAGCAAATGTATCTGCATGGTATTAAAGGCAGACGTGTAATCAATAAAAAGAACACGCACGTAAGCCTTACGTGCCAATGTATAATCTGCCAATGGGGGGAGAGAAATAATCTTGTTTTCTGTTTGAATTAAGATTATTTTTCTCACCCCATTGGCAGATTATTTATCTTATTTTAAGCAAAAACTCTCATCATTTTGAGTTATTTTCCCCAAAACAAGACAATTACTTTCAAAATTCAAAACAAGAATTTTTAGATGTTTGGACTAGAAACAAGACAAAAATACTAAGCAAGAAAAGCATTTTTTGCAGTGTAGTCTTATTTTAGCAATTTATTTAAAAAAAAAAAAAAATTACACAGCTTTTCTCTAAATATTTCCAGCCCCATTGGTTTGAAAACCCCTGCTAAAATACATTATTTGGCTATTCATATGCTTTCTAAATAAAAACAACAAAGATCGACTGCTAGAATGAACACACACATGCAGGATCTGTGAGTCCTTGGTGTGCCTTCATTTTGTACGCAGCTAATTTGTGATAAAATTTAAGTTACAGCAAGCTTAAAATTCATTACTGCATCCCACAATCCACTTACTGACTCATGCTGCATTTAGACTGAACTAAACTAGCATTGTTCACACAAAACATGATTGCTTTCAATGGGTGGATGCACAAACTGACGCTTAAACCTTAAATCTGACTAACATGGAAATGTTGTCAAGAATGATCTGTGGATGGAACTGATGCAAATAAAGTGTGTGTTTCAACAGACCTTCAGACAGATGAAGAGGGATATGAAAAATATGAGTCTTGGTTTTCACGTACGGTTGCGTTTGCTCTCCTGATCTCCTTCTTCATCATTATCAGGGTCGATGTCCTCAGCTTGTGTGATCCAATCCAGATATCCCTTCAAATCCTCTTCAAGCTGCTGCTTCTCACGCAGTTTCTGGAAATCTCCACGAGCCTTGGCCTTCTCGCGCTCCTTCGAGAACTCTCTATGGGACACACACAGACAATTTCACACACACGCCATACTGGACATCAAAATGGGACGTAAAGAAACTGAATGTGGAAAGCATTTCATACAATAACTCACCCACTGAGAACTCCCAGTACCAGATTGAGGACAAAGAAGGAGCCGAAAATGACCAGACTGACAAAATAAACCCAAGGCAACTCTAAACCCATGGCATCATTCATCTGAAACACACAACATCTCTCACATTAACTCAATCCACCCTAATCTACAGAACTATGACAACAAAACTGCTTGATTTTGTCTGATTTACCAAATATCACATAAAATCTAATTCTGTCTCAGATGCTACTCATACACTGCAAAAAATGCTCTTCTTACTCAGTCATTTTGTCTTGTTTCTAGTCTAAATATCTAACAATTCTTAAACCAAGATGCATTTACTAGATAAGTAAAACGACATAAGATATTTGTTCTTGTTTTGTTGAAAATAAAATCTAAATGAAGAGAGTTTTTGCTTAAAAAAGGCAAAATGATCTGCCAATGGGCTGAGAAAAATAATCTTGTTTCTGATTAAAATTTTGTTTTTTGTTTCCGTCCCAAACAGAAATAAGATTATTTTTCTCACCCCATTGGCTAAGTTTGCTTGTTTTAAGCAAAAACTTAATTTCGATATTTTACCCCAGAAAACAAGTAAAAATATCTTATTTTATTTTACTGATCTAGTAAATGGATCTTGATTTAAGAATATAATTGGAAACAAGACAAAAATACTAAATAAGAAGAGCATTTTTTTTGTAATGTATGCACAGTAATATAAAAATTATAACATAAATTAAGACAAAAACTGAATATTGCGGAATCAATTGTAAAAAATAGTTTAAAAAATAGTTTAAAAAAACGATATTATTATTTATCTAGATAGCCTGCTGGCGATTCTGGAATTTCGGTAAAATACTGGCTTTACAATACACCTCAAATGAGCATTTATGAATATTTAGATATGTACAAGTGCATTACTTTATGCTGCCTTCATGTGTTATCTCAATGAAATCAAGTTTCCTACACTCAAAAATATGTTGGATTTACTTAATTTTTTATGTCAACAGGTTCCACGTAACTGGTTTATGTTGAATTTAATTAACATTGTTTATTTCAGTAAGGTTAATTCAATGCCATTTAGTCCAAAACTCTTAAATTCAATTATTCTAAAATGAATATCAAACAAAAACCATAAGAAGTAATCCAGTTTAATTACAAAATTACAAATGTTATCTAACAAGAGTTTTTTTAAAGTTGTTTTTTTTATCTTAATGGCTAGCCAGACGATGGTTTTGTTACATCCATGGAATGCCCAAAGTAGCTTTTTTTTAATTATTAAATCAACTTTAATTGTTATTAGCAGGTCCTCACCCCAAGCTCATGCTCTACACTTCACCACAATGATCAACCTCTAAAATCACTAACATAACACACACTTTTAAATAACAACATAACAGAACATTAAACATTAAAAAGTCTCTATTTTCTCATCTTGTTAAAAATGCATAAAATGGCACTTTATTTAAACATTTCCTATCCAAGTTCAGCCCCTTTGCAAAGCATGATGGGAAGTGAAAGTCCTGTATGATTGGGTAACCTGATTGAAACATGTTATTTGAAAATAAAAACATCAAGTTATGTCAAAGAGTACCGGTTTTAAGTCCATTTAACATAAGCAATTACATTTGAACCAGAAACCTGCTTTAATGGTGTTAAATCGAGATGAATTGCTTAAATAAAGTAAACAGCATCAACAGCAATCATTTTTTTTTTTGAGTGAATTGGACATGAACGCCCTCTCAAGTCATTTTTACCACTGGGAAGCTCAGGGATAATTTTGATAAAAGTTCCTGAGATGGTGGGTCATAAACTTTAAACATGGCGGACGGGAGAGCGATTGCTGCAACTGGTATTCTTTATTACTTTTTCCAAAACAGCTACATCGCCTTGTCCTGTCGTTAAAGTAGTGCATATTTACATTTTAGAATAATCATTTGAAGCATATTGTATATTTTATACACAGCGAAAATAGTCTGTATTTGACCAACATTCCAGGATTGTCAGCAAGCTGACAAGGTACACTGCAAAAAACGCTCTTTCTTACTCAGTATTTTTGTCTTGTTTCTAGTCCAAACATCTAAAAATTCTTAAAACAAGAAGTATTTACTAGACAAGCAAAAGAAATTGTCTTGTTTTTGGTTAAAAAAAATAACTCAAAATGAAGAGAGTTTGTGCTTAAAATAAGATAAATAATCTGCCAATGGGGTGAGAAAAATAATCTTAATTCAAACAGAAAACAAGATTATTTCTCTCACCCCATTGGCAGATTATTTATCTTATTTTAAGCACAAACTCTCTTCATTTTGATTTGATTTTCAACAAAGCGTGAAAAATATCTTCTGTCATTTTACTCATCTAGTAAATGCATCTTGATTTAAGAATTTTTCGATATTTAGACTAGAAACAAGACAAAATTACTGAGTAAGAAGAGCAGTTTTTGCAGTGTGGACCCTATGGGAATTATATTGTATTAGGTTACCTGTACTTTTACTTAAGTACTTGATTTGATTTCTTTCTCCACCACTAAAAAAAACAAAGGCTGACGTTTTCCTCTGGTCTCAGTTTTTCCTGTCTTCTGACTTTGTCCCTTCAGTCTTAGAGGGTCAATCTCATTAGCATCTATTGAGCTCTCTGTGTGTCATGGAAAAGCTCTTAGAGCGGAAGTGGACACTACTTGTAAGAAAGAGTAACGTTAGTGACAGAAAGTGAAGTCTCACCCACAGTGCCGTTTCTAGGCATAGGCAAACTAGGCGGTCGCCTAGGGCGCCAACAGCTGGGGGGCGCCAGTGAGCCCCCGCCCCAACAAGACTTTTAAGTTATTTCATATATATTTTATTATTAATATTTCATACTTTTGCTATTTCGAGGCATTAGTTGCGATTATTGGAGTGAAGTCGCCATGGTGATAGTGGCTTCGTCATCCGTGCTTTAGTTTCATCATCATGAAAAGGTCAAAGCCATCAGTATCGTAAAAAGAAAAAAGAGGAAATATAAAAAAGAAAGCGAAATATACAGGTATGTTAGCCTACTTATTGGTTACTTGTTCTCTACGAAGCTGGTCGCTCTATCATAACGTTGAGCAAAACATTACACTGAATATTAGTACTGGACAGACCACACGCCATGCTCATTTCAGGTGCAGAACATTATAGCATAGTTCATTTGAATAAAAAAAAAAACATTACATCAGAGATAGCTGTTTAGTGTAAATTGATCAAGTAATACTGTCATAACCATGGGCGTCACTAGGCCCTTTTTTATGAACTTATGCCTCAGCTAAAAAAATATGTGATTAACCTTTAAAACATATGAAACTGGCGCGAGGCTTTGGCTACGGCTTCATCCCGTCTTTTAGTCTTTGTGTCACTGTGTTCTTCAATCCGCAGCGGCGCCGCGTGACATGGTTTTCAAGCTATTGTTATCTAATTTTATGATATGAATCTTGCCTAGGGTGCCAGAAAGGTTAGAAACGGCCCTGCTCACCCAGTACAGCACATCAGTCCAGCCCTCCATAGTGATACACTGGAACACGGTCAGCATGGCAAACAGGAAGTTGTCAAAGTTTGTGATGCCGTTGTTGGGGCCGTGCCAGCCGTCCCGACACACGGTGCCATTGAGAGGGCAGTGACGCCCATGACCTGAAAGAGAACAGGGAGCAGGATCCTCTTCTGCTAATGTACCTGTGTGGAGAGAAATTATTCACTTCATAAGTGTTTTTTTCTTGTCTTCCAGTATAAACATTCTTAAAGGGGTACTTCAGCGCTGGGAAGATGAATGTGTATTTAAACTGGGTCATTAATGTAGTAGAAATGTAAAATGTGCCTTCTAGACTGAGAAAAGCCATAAAATTTAATTTTGGCTCATGTGGATGAAAGACAACAACTCCCAGAATGCATTGCTTCACTGTGCTACGAGGTCACTCCCAAAGTCACCGCTACTGGATCACTTGCCCACCGCGGAACCGCCCCCTACCGTTGTTTTTTAATTTTCATAGTAATAAAATAATTTAGTTCAGTTAATATAATGTGAGTGAGCCGAGTGAGTGTCACGGCACAAACGCAGCAGGAGTCAGATTACATTCATCAGGAGAGCTGAGGTAAGCGCGGGCACGGCAGTTGTTCACAGCGCATGTTCAGTCGGGAGCGTTTTCAGTTCGCTGAAGTAACCCTTTAAATCAAGATACTTGAGAAACAAAATTACTTAAGATACTAAGTCTTGTTATATTTCAAATCCATCCAAATTAAGTGAGTTTATGATTAAAACAAGACTAAAATATCTGTCAAAACACTGACGTGTGCCGTTTAGATAGCAGGTTGCGTGCATCTTCCCGATGAACAGCTCCAGACCGATGATGGCATAGATGATGATGACGAAGAGCACGAGTAGAGCAATGTGAAGCAGAGGAACCATGGCTTTAATGATGGAATTCAGCACCACCTGTAAGCCTACACACACACACACACACACACACACACACACACACACACACACACACACATATATATATATATATATATATATATATATATATATATATATATATATATATATATATATATATATATATATATATATATATATAATAGTATATACACACATATACTGTATATCATATAGTAAACAAACTTTTATATTAGATGTGATTAATCATGATTAATCGATGTGACAGCACTAGTATATTTATATCTATATATAGGTATATTTTTTAAAAACTGCAGACAATATGATATTAATGAAATAAAAGGCCACTTAAGTGTAGTTAAAGAGTGTTTCCTTTCATGTTTCAGTGAAAGCTGGGTAAAGATGTGGACGCACTTGGCACTCCTGAGACCAGTCGAAGGGGCCGCAGAACTCTGAACGCTCGTAAAGCCTTGACATCGAAGCCGCCTGGCTTTCCACCTGTCTGCCCGCTGACATCTCGATCTTTGGTTATCAGCTCCAGCACAACACTGAAGAGACTACAAACATACACTCACTCTCATCAGTATTAATGATTATAACAGAATGTGAGTTTAGTTTATATCAGTAAAGTCTCTATTGTTGTACATACAGATGAAGATTGATCTGCACTAAAAAACTCAGAAAATGCTATTCACATTCACAAATAATTGCAAAGAAATGGAAAGTAGAAAGACTAAAATAGTATTTTCTCCAATCTTCAAAAAAAAATTTTTTTACAGTTTGTTTAGTATTGAAATTCATGTGAGTAGTAGTTTTGCTGAAACCATTATGGTAATTAGTTTCTCTTGATTCAGACCTCAGACCTTATTTACTTTCTCCTTATTTACTTAATTAATTTCCTCCCAACTAGTATTACTGCTGAATACAACTGCACACATGGTGAGAACGCCTCAGGTTATGACTGTAACCATGGTTCCCTGAGAAGGGGAACAAGACATTGCATTTTGGATTGGCCCTATGGGGAATGGCATCAGCATTCCCACTGACCAGTGTCTGAAGTGAAATTTCCTAGTCTGCTCTAGAGAGGGAAATTCTAGAGCCAGCTCATGCTGTCAGTTCTGGCGGGATCAGAGATGTAGACCTCTCCATATATGTAGCTATGGCTATGTCTGTCTGGGCCAAAAACAACAGCTTCAGGCCCTGATCATGGTCCAGTATCAGCTTCAGGCCCCGATCATGGTCCAGTGTCAGCCTCAGGCCCTGATCATAGTCCAGTGTCAGCTTCAGGCCCTGATCATAGTCCAGTGTCAGCTTCAGGCCCTGATCATGGTCCAGTGTCACCTTCAGGCCCTGATCATAGTCCAGTGTCAGCCTCAGGCCCTGTTCATGGTCCAGTGTCACCTTCAGGCCCTGATCATAGTCCAGTGTCAGCTTCAGGCCCTGATCATAGTCCAGTGTCAGCCTCAGGCCCTGATCATGGTCCAGTGTCACCTTCAGGCCCTGATCATAGTCCAGTGTCAGCTTCAGGCCCTGATCATAGTCCAGTGTCAGCTTCAGGCCCTGATCATGGTCCAGTGTCAGCTTCAGGCCCTGATCATGGTCCAGTGTCAGCTTCAGGCCCTGATCATAGTCCAGTGTCAGCTTCAGGCCCTGATCATAGTCCAGTGTCAGCCTCAGGCCCTGATCATAGTCCAGTGTCAGCTTCAGGCCCTGATCATAGTCCAGTGTCAGCTTCTGGCCCTGATCATAGTCCAGTGTCCGCTTCAGGCCCTGATCATAGTCCAGTGTCAGCCTCTGGCCCTGATCATAGTCCAGTGTCAGCTTCAGGCCCTGATCATAGTCCAGTGTCAGCCTCAGGCCCTGATCATAGTCCAGTGTGAGCTTCAGGCCCTGGTCATAGTCCAGTGTCAGCCTCAGGCCCTGATCATAGTCCAGTGTCAGCTTCAGGCCCTGGTCATAGTCCAGTGTCAGCTTCAGGCCCTGATCATAGTCCAGTGTCAACCTCAGGCCCTGATCATAGTCCAGTGTCAGCTTCAGGCCCTGATCATACTCCAGTGTCAGCTTCAGGCCCTGATCACAGTCCAGTGTCAGCTTCTGGCCCTGATCATGGTCCAGTGTCAGCTTCAGGCCCTGATCATGGTCCAGTGTCAGCTTCAGGCCCTGATCATAGTCCAGTGTGAGCTTCAGGCCCTGATCATAGTCCAGTGTGAGCTTCTGGCCCTGATCATAGTCCAGTGTCCGCTTCAGGCCCTGATCATAGTCCAGTGTGAGCTTCTGGCCCTGATCATAGTCCAGTGTCCGCTTCAGGCCCTGATCATAGTCCAGTGTCAGCCTCAGGCCCTGATCATAGTCCAGTGTCAGCTTCAGGCCCTGATCATAGTCCAGTGTCAGCCTCAGGCCCTGATCATACTCCAGTGTCAGCCTCAGGCCCTGATCATAGTCCAGTGTGAGCTTCAGGCCCTGATCATAGTCCAGTGTGAGCTTCAGGCCCTGATCATAGTCCAGTGTCAGCTTCAGGCCCTGATCATAGTCCAGTGTGAGCTTCTGGCCCTGATCATAGTCCAGTGTCCGCTTCAGGCCCTGATCATAGTCCAGTGTCAGACTCAGGCCCTGATCATAGTCCAGTGTCAGCTTCAGGCCCTGATCATAGTCCAGTGTCAGCCTCAGGCCCTGATCATAGTCCAGTGTGAGCTTCAGGCCCTGGTCATAGTCCAGTGTCAGCCTCAGGCCCTGATCATAGTCCAGTGTCAGCTTCAGGCCCTGGTCATAGTCCAGTGTCAGCTTCAGGCCCTGGTCATAGTCCAGTGTCAGCTTCAGGCCCTGATCATGGTCCAGTGTCAGCTTCAGGCCCTGATCATGGTCCAGTGTCAGCTTCAGGCCCTGATCATAGTCCAGTGTCAGCTTCAGGCCCTGATCACAGTCCAGTGTCAGCTTCAGGCCCTGATCATAGACCAGTGTCAGCTTCAGGCCCTGATCATGGTCCAGTGTCAGCTTCAGGCCCTGATCATGGTCCAGTGTCAGCTTCAGGCCCTGATCATGGTCCAGTGTCAGCTTCAGGCCCTGTTCATGGTCCAGTGTCAGCTTCAGGCCCTGATCATAGTCCACTGTCAGCCTCAGGCCCTGATCTTGGTCCAGTGTCAGCTTCTGGTCCTGATCATAGTCCAGTGTCAGCTTCTGGCCCTGATCATGGTCCAGTGTCAGCTTCAGGCCCTGATCATGGTCCAGTGTCAGCTTCAGGCCCTGATCATAGTCCAGTGTCAGCCTCAGGCCCTGATCAAAGTCCAGTGTCAGCTTCAGGCCCTGATCATAGTCCAGTGTCAGCTTCAGGCCCTGATTATAGTCCAGTGTCAGCTTCAGGCCCTGATCATAGTCCAGTGTCAGCTTCAGGCCCTGATCATAGTCCAGTGTCAGCTTCAGGCCCTGATCATGGTCCAGTGTCAGCTTCAGGCCCTGATCATAGTCCAGTGTCACCCTCAGGCCCTGATCATAGTCCAGTGTCAGCTTCAGGCCCTGATCATAGTCCAGTGTCACCCTCAGGCCCTGATCATAGTCCAGTGTCAGCTTCAGGCCCTGATCATGGTCCAGTATCAGCTTCAGGCCCTAATCACAGTCCAGTGTCAGCTTCAGGCCCTGATCATAGTCCAGTGTCAGCCTCAGGCCCTGATCATAGTCCAGTGTCAGCTTCAGGCCCTGATCATGGTCCAGTGTCAGCTTCTGGCCTTGATCATGGTCCAGTGTCAGCTTCAGGCCCTGATCATGGTCCAGTGTCAGCTTCAGGCCCTGATCATAGTCCAGTGTCAGCTTCAGGCCCTGATCACAGTCCAGTGTCAGCTTCAGGCCCTGATCATAGTCCAGTGTCAGCTTCAGGCCCTGATCACAGTCCAGTGTCAGCTTCAGGCCCTGATCATAGTCCAGTGTCAGCTTCAGGCCCTGATCATGGTCCAGTGTCAGCTTCAGGCCCTAATCTTGGTCCAGTGTCAGCTTCAGGCCCTGATCATGGTCCAGTGTCAGCTTCAGGCCCTGTTCATGGTCCAGTGTCAGCTTCAGGCCCTGATCATAGTCCACTGTCAGCTTCAGGCCCTGATCATAGTCTAGTGTCAGCTTCAGGCCCTGATCATGGTCCAGTGTCAGCTTCAGGCCCTAATCATGGTCCAGTGTCAGCTTCAGGCCCTGATCATGGTCCAGTGTCAGCTTCAGGCCCTGTTCATGGTCCAGTGTCAGCTTCAGGCCCTGATCATAGTCCACTGTCAGCCTCAGGCCCTGATCATGGTCCAGTGTCAGCTTCTGGCCCTGATCATAGTCCAGTGTCAGCTTCTGGCCCTGATCATGGTCCAGTGTCAGCTTCTGGCCCTGATCATAGTCCAGTGTCAGCTTCAGGCCCTGATCATGGTCCAGTGTCAGCTTCAGGCCCTGATCATAGTCCAGTGTCACCCTCAGGCCCTGATCATAGTCCAGTGTCAGCTTCAGGCCCTGATCATGGTCCAGTATCAGCTTCAAGCCCTAATCACAGTCCAGTGTCAGCTTCAGGCCCTGATCATAGTCCAGTGTCAGCCTCAGGCCCTGATCATAGTCCAGTGTCAGCTTCAGGCCCTGATCATGGTCCAGTGTCAGCTTCTGGCCCTGATCATGGTCCAGTGTCAGCTTCAGGCCCTGATCATGGTCCAGTGTCAGCTTCAGGCCCTGATCATAGTCCAGTGTCAGCTTCAGGCCCTGATCACAGTCCAGTGTCAGCTTCAGGCCCTGATCACAGTCCAGTGTCAGCTTCAGGCCCTGATCACAGTCCAGTGTCAGCTTCAGGCCCTGATCATAGTCCAGTGTCAGCTTCAGGCCCTGATCATGGTCCAGTGTCAGCTTCAGGCCCTAATCATGGTCCAGTGTCAGCTTCAGGCCCTGATCATGGTCCAGTGTCAGCTTCAGGCCCTGTTCATGGTCCAGTGTCAGCTTCAGGCCCTGATCATAGTCCACTGTCAGCTTCAGGCCCCGATCATAGTCCAGTGTCAGCTTCAGGCCCTGATCATGGTCCAGTGTCAGCTTCAGGCCATAATCATGGTCCAGTGTCAGCTTCAGGCCCTGATCATGGTCCAGTGTCAGCTTCAGGCCCTGTTCATGGTCCAGTGTCAGCTTCAGGCCCTGATCATAGTCCACTGTCAGCCTCAGGCCCTGATCATAGTCCAGTGTCAGCTTCAGGCCCTGATCATGGTCCAGTGTCAGCTTCAGGCCATAATCATGGTCCAGTGTCAGCTTCAGGCCCTGATCATGGTCCAGTGTCAGCTTCAGGCCCTGTTCATGGTCCAGTGTCAGCTTCAGGCCCTGATCATAGTCCACTGTCAGCCTCAGGCCCTGATCATGGTCCAGTGTCAGCTTCTGGCCCTGATCATAGTCCAGTGTCAGCTTCTGGCCCTGATCATGGTCCAGTGTCAGCTTCTGGCCCTGATCATAGTCCAGTGTCAGCTTCAGGCCCTGATCATGGTCCAGTGTCAGCTTCAGGCCCTGATCATAGTCCAGTGTCAGCCTCAGGCCCTGATCATGGTCCAGTGTCAGCTTCTGGCCCTGATCATAGTCCAGTGTCAGCTTCTGGCCCTGATCATAGTCCAGTGTCAGCCTCAGGCCCTGATCATAGTCCAGTGTCAGCTTCAGGCCCTGATCATAGTCCAGTGTCAGCCTCAGGCCCTGATCATAGTCCAGTGTCAGCTTCTGGCCCTGATCATAGTCCAGTGTCAGCTTCAGGCCCTGATCATAGTCCAGTGTCAGCTTCAGGCCCTGATCATGGTCCAGTGTCAGCTTCAGGCCCTGATCATAGTCCAGTGTCAGCTTCAGGCCCTGATCATGGTCCAGTGTCAGCTTCAGGCCCTGATCATGGTCCAGTGTCAGCTTCTGGCCCTGATCATAGTCCAGTGTCAGCTTCTGGCCCTGATCATAGTCCAGTGTCAGCCTCAGGCCCTGATCATAGTCCAGTGTCAGCTTCAGGCCCTGATCATAGTCCAGTGTCAGCCTCAGGCCCTGATCATAGTCCAGTGTCAGCTTCTGGCCCTGATCATAGTCCAGTGTCAGCTTCAGGCCCTGATCATAGTCCAGTGTCAGCCTCAGGCCCTGATCATAGTCCAGTGTCAGCTTCAGGCCCTGATCATGGTCCAGTGTCAGCTTCAGGCCCTGATCATAGTCCAGTGTCAGCTTCTGGCCCTGATCATAGTCCAGTGTCAGCTTCTGGCCCTGATCATAGTCCAGTGTCAGCCTCAGGCCCTGATCATAGTCCAGTGTCAGCTTCAGGCCCTGATCATAGTCCAGTGTCAGCTTCAGGCCCTGATCATAGTCCAGTGTCAGCTTCAGGCCCTGATCACAGTCCAGTGTCAGCTTCAGGCCCTGATCATAGTCCAGTGTCAGCTTCAGGCCCTGATCACAGTCCAGTGTCAGCTTCAGGCCCTGATCATAGTCCAGTGTCAGCTTCAGGCCCTGATCATGGTCCAGTGTCAGCTTCAGGCCCTAATCATGGTCCAGTGTCAGCTTCAGGCCCTGATCATGGTCCAGTGTCAGCTTCAGGCCCTGATCATAGTCCAGTGTCAGCTTCAGGCCCTGATCATAGTCCAGTGTCAGCTTCAGGCCCTGATCATAGTCCAGTGTCAGCTTCAGGCCCTGTTCATGGTCCAGTGTCAGCTTCAGGCCCTGTTCATGGTCCAGTGTCAGCTTCAGGCCCTGATCATAGTCCACTGTCAGCCTCAGGCCCTGATCATGGTCCAGTGTCAGCTTCTGGCCCTGATCATAGTCCAGTGTCAGCTTCTGGCCCTGATCATAGTCCAGTGTCAGCTTCAGGCCCTGATCACAGTCCAGTGTCAGCTTCAGGCCCTGATCACAGTCCAGTGTCAGCTTCAGGCCCTGATCACAGTCCAGTGTCAGCTTCAGGCCCTGATCATAGTCCAGTGTCAGCCTCAGGCCCTGATCATAGTCCAGTGTCAGCCTCAGGCCCTGATCATAGTCCAGTGTCAGCCTCAGGCCCTGATCATAGTCCAGTGTCAGCTTCAGGCCCTGATCATAGTCCAGTGTCAGCTTCAGGCCCTGATCATAGTCCAGTGTCAGCTTCAGGCCCTGATCATAGTCCAGTGTCAGCCTCAGGCCCTGATCATAGTCCAGTGTCAGCTTCAGGCCCTGATCATAGTCCAGTGTCAGCTTCAGGCCCTGATCATAGTCCAGTGTCAGCTTCAGGCCCTGATCATAGTCCAGTGTCAGCTTCAGGCCCTGATCATAGTCCAGTGTCAGCCTCAGGCCCTGATCATGGTCCAGTGTCAGCCTCAGGCCCTGATCATAGTCCAGTGTCAGCTTCTGGCCCTGATCATGGTCCAGTGTCAGTCTCAGGCCCTGGTCATAGTCCAGTGTCAGCGTCAGGCCCTGATCACAGTCCAGTGTCAGCTTCAGGCCCTAATCATAGTCCAGTGTCAGCTTCAGGCCCTGATCATAGTCCAGTGTCAGCCTCAGGCCCTGATCATGGTCCAGTGTCAGCTTTAGGCCCTGATCATAGTCCAGTGTCAGCTTCAGGCCCTGATCATGGTCCAGTGTCAGCTTCAGGCCCTGATCATAGTCCAGTGTCAGCTTCAGGCCCTGATCATGGTCCAGTTTCAGCTTCAGGCCCTGATCATAGTCCAGTGTCAGCCTCAGGCCCTGATCATAGTCCAGTGTCAGCCTCAGGCCCTGATCATAGTCCAGTGTCAGCTTCAGGCCCTGATCATAGTCCAGTGTCAGCCTCAGGCCCTGATCATAGTCCAGTGTCAGCTTCAGGCCCTGATCATAGTCCAGTGTCAGCCTCAGGCCCTGATCATAGTCCAGTGTCAGCTTCAGGCCCTGATCATAGTCCAGTGTCAGCCTCAGGCCCTGATCATAGTCCAGTGTCAGCTTCAGGCCCTGATCATAGTCCAGTGTCAGCCTCAGGCCCTGATCATGGTCCAGTGTCAGCTTCAGGCCCTGATCATAGTCCAGTGTCAGCTTCAGGCCCTGATCATAGTCCAGTGTCAGCTTCAGGCCCTGATCATAGTCCAGTGTCAGCCTCAGGCCCTGATCATAGTCCAGTGTCAGCTTATGTATATAATACTCTTAATAGTGAAAACAAATAACTAGAGGACATAATAAAGGCCTAATTATTAATATAATTAATAAAAGTCTCTGCAAAACTAATATAAAATTCTTCTTTAATTCATTCTCTTTTTAATTCCTTCAATTCTGTCTCTTTTTCTCATTTCATGGATCTGTATGAATTGACACTCATCTGGCACCAGGGCTTAAGGACCTCGGCATGATCCCTGAGGATCTGACATCAACCGTGACCTCTGACTTCATGCACTGGATTCCCTCTTGCCTGAGTGCAGTTAATCACATTAGATCAGGTCATAGATCAGCATTTGATCAGGCTGTAAGCCCTTTTCAACAGTTGCCAGCTTTGTGCCAAAATCCTTAACATATTTACTAAATCCTTTCAACAATTACTAGCTGAACTTCTTCCAACAGAGCTGTTCAATGATATCAATTTGTAGGCCAAAGATAGCTGGCCAGTGTCTCCTTAACTCTGGTCATGCTGATGCCATTTACCATTGCGTCAACACCAAGACACAGCGTCGAACCCTAGATTTTATTCATATATCACCCGCAATACATCTTAACCAGACAATTATTTTAATGAACACATAGGAAGCGTCATATCACAAACCACAATCAAATTACTGAGACAGGTCACATTTTTGTGAGTGTTCACACACGTGACTTGCCTATTTCGAGTGTTACAATACGAAAATAAAGGGCACTTATATAAATTTACATTCTAACAAACCTTTGTTATGCTTTTAAAAAAGTGCACTTATTTTGATGTGTTGACTAACTAGGCACATGTAAAGTCATTTATAATTTTAACTGTAGTTTATTTAAAGCTAATGTATTTAAAATGTAGCAATTTGCAACATCATTAAAAATGTATTATTACAAATACATTTAAATACACAAATTACAAAATTCAATAAAAACTACATTACAAGTATATTTTAGTTTGCCATAAATGCTAATCAGGACATTCAGAAGTTCACTATTTCCTTATTTCAAAGACAATAGTAATACTGAAATTACATATAAAGATGTACATACTTAGTCATACTAAAGAGGTTAAACAAGCACACTTAAGTTCATCTAATGGCATTTAAAAAAAGGTAAATATTATAAAATAATTTAATTGTAACTAGGGATGCATGATACATCAGTGTTACGAATTGCTCTGAGACTTTGTGTTAAAGATCCAAGTGCAGCTTTATTAAAGGGACAATCTAGACACGTAATCCAATGTACAGGCAATGGGTCAATAAACAGGCAGGCAGTCCAAACAAACAAAAAAGGCAGGAGTGACAGGCAAAAAGGTAATCCAAAAACAGGCAGAGTCCAGATAACAAGATACCAGTGGCCTGTTGCACAAAGCTGGTTTCAGTTGCTACCCAGGTAAGTTCGAGATAAGTTCGAGCAAACTCAGTTTTTTCAGGCTCAAGAAGTTGGATTGGTTTTTATCACCATGGTAACTTACACTGCACGGCTAACCTGCTCTAGAGCCGGTTTTATTCTGGGTTAGAGATCGCAAACCCAAACTGGACCAATCAGCTGCAAGTAAAGATGCAATAAAGCCCCACCCCCTGTATCTCTCGTTCCAAATTTGCAGTTTATAGTGAAAAAACCGTTAGAGACAAACTTGCTCATCTTAAACTTTATATTTATATTATACGAACTATAATAACTTTTAATTAATATAATATATTCATATAATTATTATATTAATTGACAAGTAGACAAATATAAATATAATACATGCATTCATAATTCTTTTAAACAATGTGTATTCATTTGAGCTCTTTGTGAACATATAATTATTAGACATATTTCTTTGTTTCACGTCATGCATTGATATTGTCAGATATTCTTTAAGCTTCTCAATCTTTCGCTGCAGTAGCAGTGTTTATTCCTGCTTTGTAAACACATTTAATTTCATGATCATTTTCAAAATGAAATCTCAATCTTCAGAAGAGAAGTGAATCAAATGGACACTGTGATTGGCTGTTTGCCGCACATGTCACACTTTCAGGTGCACGTGCTTCAGAGTTAATCGCTAACTCTGGATTAAACTAGCCTAGAAATCTAGACGCACCCTAGCGGCAGCAAATTTAATCTGCCCACAAGTGTCGTCTAGGAACTCTCAATACCCTTCTGAGCTGTAATTCCCTCACTCTGGACGAGCCAATCACATCATGTATAGAGTCGGCGGGCGGAGCCATAATGACGACGGCCGAGTTGCGCTTGCGTGCTTCTAGTAAACACAGAAACTGGCGAACGGCGGTCTTTCGAAATCAGCTTTGACTGCGATTCTGGAAGACTTGGAGTTAAGCTTTTCTCTGAGTAAAGAACAGCACTGAAGTCATTCTTAAAAAGGTTGTTTTTTAAAATGTGTTTAGAGTTTAGGGATACGGCGAATGTTTAATCTATCAACGAGCTCTGCTTCACCTTCGTTGCTCTGGTTGGTTGTAGCGCTATCCTATCACGTGCAGAGGAAGTTTGAAAGATGACCGTTTATCCGCCCCTCAGATTGAGCTGTCAATGGGGAGTTTCCATACCAAACATCTTGATGTGGGTCTGGCTTGTCAGGCTAGGATTAAACCTGAGTTAACAGAGAAAGTTTATACCAAGCTTTGAGAAGCGGTTCAATTTGATCTAAACCAGGCTGTATTTTTCTGGATTTGTTAATTCTAAACCTACTCTGAAATGCAGAGTTTGTTCAGCTAGCTTCATGCAACAGGCCTCAGGGATGAACGCTCAGAGATTCAGCATAACACATTCAAAACCTTGCAATCAATCACAGGGTGAACAGGCTGGATATAGGTAGAGGTAATGAGGTAAATGAGACACAGGTGAAAACATTGAGTGCTGATGAGTCTGGGCAAAGGATCATGGGTGATGTAGTCTATGATGGAATGACAGTCTGGGTTGGAGTTCCCTCTGGTGGTGATCAGGGTTACTCACACTGTTGAATCGTTACAATCGGTTACCATATCGGTATCGGATATATGTTCACTTGTAAAGTTATCGGCCGATATATATGTAAATTTTTATTGTTATCGGTATCTGCCCATATATGTTAATTTTTTGTCGCTATCTGCCCATATAGGTTCATTTTTAATGTTATCGGTATCTGCCCATATATGTTCTTTTTTAATGTTATCATATCTGTCGATATATGTTCATTTTTAATGTTATCAGTCAATATATATGTTATTTTTTAATTTTATCGGTATGGCCAATATATATGTTTATTTTTTATGTTATGGGTAAGGCCAATATATGTTAATTTTAATGTTATCGGTAAGGTCAATGTATGTTAATGTTTATGTTATCGGTAAGGCCAATATATGTTAATTTTAATGTTATCGGTATCGTCCGATATATGTTAATTTTAATGTTATCGGTAAGGCCAATATATCTTAATTTTAATGTTATCGATAAGGCCAATATATGTTCATTTTTTATGTTATCGGTATCGTCCGATATATGTTCATTTCTATTGTTATCAGTATCAGCCGATATATGTTCATTTTTATTGTTATCAGTATCAGCCGATATATGTTCATTTTTAATGTTATCAGTATCAGCCGATATATGTTCATTTTTAATGTTATCAGTATCAGTCGATATATGTTCATTTTTTATGTTATCAGTATCAGCCGATATATGTTCATTTTTAATGTTATCAGTATCAGCCGATATATGTTCATTTTTAATGTTATCAGTATCAGCCGATATATGTTCATTTTTAATGTTATCAGTATCAGCCGATATATGTTCATTTTTAATGTTATCAGTATCAGCCGATATATGTAAATTTTTTATGTTATCGGTATTGGCCGATATATCTTCATTTTTAATGTTATCGGCTAATATGTGTTAATGTTTTATGTTATCGGCTGGTATGTGTTCATTTTTAATGTTATCAGCTGATATGTGTTTCTTTTTAATGTTATCGTATCGGCCGACATTTGTTTATTTTTTATTTTATCGTATCAGCCGATATACAGTATGTTCGTTTTTTATATTATCGTCTTAGCCGATTTATGTTCATTTTTAATGTTACCGCTATCGGCTGATATATGATTGAAAAAATATGATTGAAAAAATACGGTTAGGTCTGTCATATCGGCTACATAAATTCGTAGAACATAATAATTGTGCATTTGGTACATTGCTTTTAATGGTGAGACATTTGTTTTAGTAATCAGGCTCCCAAAAATTATATAAAAATTTGGATTTAGATTTATTAGCCAATATATAGGTTATTGGCTTTCAAATATAAATAATTAAAAAACATTACATTCAGTTTACACTTAAGCATATTCTTTTAAAGTACATTACAGTAATAAGTACACTTTTTTTTCAAAGGTAGCCCTGTAAAGAAATGTCAAATGAGTGTGAAAGAGAGTGTGACTGTTCACTTACCCAACAATGACGATGACAAAATCCAACATATTCCACCCATTTCTCACATAGGAGTTCTGATGCATCACCAGCCCATACGCGATGATCTTGAGGAAGGTTTCAATCGTGAAAATGATCAGGAAGGCATATTCTACTGTTTCCTGTGAGACGCAGTGATAGAACAGAGAGATCATTAATCAGTTTTTTTATTTATTTGTGATTTTGTAAATTAAGTTGACCTGGACAGACCAAAGAGAAAATCCCAATATGCTTTTGATTTTGTTTAACAAAATGCCAGAACAGGGAATTGAGGGGAACAAAGACAATAGATTAGTACTAATAGATTAGTGCTCGTCCAATCCATGTGTTTTCACCTTCTTTAAAAGAAAGAAGTAACCCTTTTAAGTCTACAGTTAAACTCAAATAAATACAATACATTCCAATAAAGAAAAAAACAATGATTTTAAATCATCACATCAGATTTCAGAAACTCACCACAATACATTTCCTGTTTCCAAAGTCCATATGCAAATGCAATCCTAAATTTCACAAAAAGTCCAAATCTAGCCCTTCCCACAGCTGATTTATAACTTTAAAAATAACACATGCTGTGCAACATTACTTTACTGTAAGCCATTTTCCTATTTCTAGTGGATGTTATGCACAATATGCAATATAGACTGGTTATGATTAGGGCGAGCATGTGCCATTAAAATGACTGCTCATTGAGCATTTATATTGCAAAATGAAATTATTATTATTATGATGATGATGATTGTGGTCTGCAGTGGTCTGCAGTGGTCAGTCTCTATCAAAGGGTAGAGTTAGGGACAGGTGTGGTGGTGTGGGTCAGTTTAAGGGTAGAGTTAGGGACAGGTGTGGTGGTGTGGGTCAGTTTAAGGGTAGAGTTAGGGACAGGTGTGGTGGTGTGGGTCAGTTTAAGGGTAGAGTTAGGGACAGGTGTGGTGGTGTGGATCAGTTTAAGGGTAAAGTTAGGATCAGGTGTGGTGGTGTGGGTCAGTTTAAGGGTAGAGTTAGGGTCAGGTGTGGTGGTGTGGGTCAGTTTAAGGGTAGAGTTAGGGTCAGGTGTGGTGTGGGTCAGTTTAAGGGTAAAGTTAGGGACAGGTGTGGTGGTGTGGGTCAGTTTAAGGGTAAAGTTAGGGACAGGTGTGGTGGTGTGGGTCAGTTTAAGGGTAAAGTTAGGGACAGGTGTGGTGGTGTGGGTCAGTTTAAGGGTAAAGTTAGGATCAGGTGTGGTGGTGTGGGTCAGTTTAAGGGTAAAGTTAGGGACAGGTGTGGTGGTGTGGGTCAGTTTAAGGGTAAAGTTAGGATCAGGTGTGGTGGTGTGGGTCAGTTTAAGGGTAAAGTTAGGGTCAGGTGTGGTGGTGTGGATCAGTTTAAGGGTAAAGTTAGGATCAGCTGTGGTGGTGTGGGTCAGTTAAAGGGTAAAGTTAGGGTCAGGTTTGGTGGTGTGGGTCAGTTTAAGGGTAGAGTTAGGGACAGGTGTGGTGGTGTGGGTCAGTTTAAGGGTAGAGTTAGGGTCAGGTGTGGTGGTGTGGGTCAGTTTAAGGGTAGAGATATGGTCAGGTGTGGTGGTGTGGGTCAGTTTAAGGGTAGAGTTAGGGACAGGTGTGGTGGTGTGGGTCAGTTTAAGGGTAAAGTTAGGGTCAGGTTTGGTGGTGTGGGTCAGTTTAAGGGTAAAGTTAGGGTCAGGTGTGGTGGTGTGGGTCAGTTTAAGGGTAAAGTTAGGGTCAGGTGTGGTGGTGTGGGTCAGTTTAAGTGTAAAGTTTGGGTCAGGTGTGGTGGTGTGGGTCAGTTTAAGGGTAAAGTTAGGGTCAGGTGTGGTGGTGTGGGTCAGTTTAAGGGTAACGTTAGGGAGAGGTGTGGTGGTGTGGGTCAGTTTAAGGGTAGAGTTAGGGACAGGTGTGGTGGTGTGGGTCAGTTTAAGGGTAGAGTTAGGGTCAGGTGTGGTGGTGTGGGTCAGTTTAAGGGTAGAGTTAGGGTCAGGTGTGGTGGTGTGGGTCAGTTTAAGGGTAGAGTAAGAGACAGGTGTGGTGGTGTGGGTCAGTTTAAGGGTAGAGTTAGGGACAGGTGTGGTGGTGAGGGTCAGTTTAAGGGTAGAGTTAGGGTCAGGTGTGGTGGTGTGGGCCAGTTTAAGGGTAGAGTTAGGGACAGGTGTGGTGGTGTGGGTCAGTTTAAGGGTAGAGTTAGGGACAGGTGTGGTGGTGTGGGTCAGTTTAAGGATAGAGTTAGGGACAGGTGTGGTGGTGTGGGTCAGTTTAAGGGTAGAGTTAGGGACAGGTGTGGTGGTGTGGGTCAGTTTATGGGTAGAGTTAGGGTCAGGTGTGGTGGTGTGGGTCAGTTTATGGGTAGAGTTAGGGTCAGGTGTGGTGGTGTGGGTCAGTTTAAGGGTAGAATTAGGGTCAGGTGTGGTGGTGTGGGTCAGTTTAAGGGTAGAGTAAGAGACAGGTGTGGTGGTGTGGGTCAGTTTAAGGGTAGAGTTAGGGACAGGTGTGGTGGTGAGGGTCAGTTTAAGGGTAGAGTTAGGGTCAGGTGTGGTGGTGCGGGTCAGTTTAAGGGTAGAGTTAGGGACAGGTGTGGTGGTGTGGGTCAGTTTAAGGGTAAAGTTAGGGACAGGTGTGGTGGTGTGGGTCAGTTTAAGGGTAGAGTTAGGGACAGGTGTGGTGGTGTGGGTCAGTTTAAGGGTAAAGTTAGAGACAGGTGTGGTGGTGTGGGTCAGTTTAAGGGTAGAGTTAGGGACAGGTGTGGTGGTGTGGGTCAGTTTAAGGGTAAAGTTAGGGTCAGGTGTGGTGGTGTGGGTCAGTTTAAGGGTAAAGTTAGGGACAGGTGTGGTGGTGTGGGTCAGTTTAAGGGTAGAGTTAGGGACAGGTGTGGTGGTGTGGGTCAGTTTAAGGGTAAAGTTAGCGTCAGGTGTGGTGGTGTGGGTCAGTTTAAGGGTAAAGTTAGGGTCAGGTGTGGTGGTGTGGGTCAGTTTAAGTGTAAAGTTTGGGTCAGGTGTGGTGGTGTGGGTCAGTTTAAGGGTAAAGTTAGGGTCAGGTGTGGTGGTGTGGGTCAGTTTAAGGGTAACGTTAGGGACAGGTGTGGTGGTGTGGGTCAGTTTAAGGGTAAAGTTAGGGACAGGTGTGGCGGTGAGGGTCAGTTTAAGGGTAGAGTTAGGGACAGGTGTGGTGGTGAGGGTCAGTTTAAGGGTAGTGTCAGGGTCAGGTGTGGTGGTGTGGGTCAGTTTAAGGGTAAAGTTAGGGACAGGTGTGGTGGTGTGGGTCAGTTTAAGGGTAAAGTTAGGGTCAGGTGTGGTGGTGAGGGTCAGTTTAAGGGTAGTGTCAGGGTCAGGTGTGGTGGTGTGGGTCAGTTTAAGGGTAGAGTTAGGGACAGGTGTGGTGGTGAGGGTCAGTTTAAGGGTAGTGTCAGGGTCAGGTGTGGTGGTGTGGGTCAGTTTAAGGGTAAAGTTAGGGACAGGTGTGGTGGTGTGGGTCAGTTTAAGGGTAGAGTTAGGGTCAGGTGTGGTGGTGAGGGTCAGTTTAAGGGTAGTGTCAGGGTCAGGTGTGGTGGTGTGGGTCAGTTTAAGGGTAAAGTTAGGGACAGGTGTGGTGGTGTGGGTCAGTTTAAGGGTAGAGTTAGAGACAGGTGTGGTGGTGTGGGTCAGTTTAAGGGTAGAGTTAGGGACAGGTGTGGTGGTGTGGGTCAGTTTAAGGGTAAAGTTAGAGACAGGTGTGGTGGTGTGGGTCAGTTTAAGGGTAGAGTTAGGGACAGACGTGGTGGTGTGGGTCAGTTTAAGGGTAAAGTTAGGGACAGGTGTGGTGGTGTGGGTCAGTTTAAGGGTAGAGTTAGAGACAGGTGTGGTGGTGTGGGTCAGTTTAAGGGTAAAGTTAGAGACAGGTGTGGTGGTGTGGGTCAGTTTAAGGGTAGAGTTAGGGTCAGGTGTGGTGGTGTGGGTCAGTTTAAGGGTAAAGTTAGGGACAGGTGTGGTGGTGTGGGTCAGTTTAAGGGTAGAGTTAGGGACAGGTGTGGTGGTTTGGGTCAGTTTAAGGGTAGAGTTAGGGTCAGGTGTGGTGGTGTGGGTCAGTTTAAGGGTAAAGTTAGGGACAGGTGTGGTGGTGTGGGTCAGTTTAAGGGTAGAGTTAGGGACAGGTGTGGTGGTCTGGGTCAGTTTAAGGGTAGAGTTAGGGACAGGTGTGGTGGTGTGGGTCAGTTTAAGGGTAGAGTTAGGGTCAGGTGTGGTGGTGTGGGTCAGTTTAAGGGTAGAGTTAGGGACAGGTGTGGTGGTGTGGGTCAGTTTAAGGGTAGAGTTAGGGTCAGGTGTGGTGGTGTGGGTCAGTTTAAGGGTAAAGTTAGGGACAGGTGTGGTGGTGTGGGTCAGTTTAAGGGTAGAGTTAGAGACAGGTGTGGTGGTGTGGGTCAGTTTAAGGGTAGAGTTAGGGACAGGTGTGGTGGTCTGGATCAGTTTAAGGGTAGAGTTAGGGTCAGGTGTGGTGGTGTGGGTCAGTTTAAGGGTAAAGTTAGGGACAGGTGTGGTGGTGTGGGTCAGTTTAAGGGTAGAGTTAGGGTCAGGTGTGGTGGTGTGGGTCAGTTTAAGGGTAGAGTTAGGGACAGGTGTGGTGGTGTGGGTCAGTTTAAGGGTAGAGTTAGGGTCAGGTGTGGTGGTGTGGGTCAGTTTAAGGGTAAAGTTAGGGACAGGTGTGGTGGTGTGGGTCAGTTTAAGGGTAGAGTTAGAGACAGGTGTGGTGGTGTGGGTCAGTTTAAGGGTAGAGTTAGGGACAGGTGTGGTGGTCTGGATCAGTTTAAGGGTAGAGTTAGGGTCAGGTGTGGTGGTGTGGGTCAGTTTAAGGGTAAAGTTAGGGACAGGTGTGGTGGTGTGGGTCAGTTTAAGGGTAGAGTTAGGGTCAGGTGTGGGGGTGTGGGTCAGTTTAAGGGTAGAGTTAGGGACAGGTGTGGTGGTGTGGGTCAGTTTAAGGGTAAAGTTAGGGTCAGGTGTGGTGGTGTGTATAAGTTTTAGTGTAGAGTTAGGTGTAAGGGAAGTGCCAACTGTGTACAAATGTAACTACAAAAATTAATTACAGATGTAATTACATGCTGGTATTTTTAAAAATTTAAGTACAATGTAAAAAACATGTAAGTACACAATAAGTGCACTGTATTAAATGATTCATTCAAATGTTAGTACATAGTAGTTAAGGCCAACTAATATGAAGTGGGTCTGAATATTTTAACAACAGTTGCTATTATAAAAGACAACATGAAATAAACACAAGCCAACAATTCAGTAAAACGTACAAAAGCAGCGCTCTAGTACAGGATTCAAGTTAAATATAGCCTAATATAAAGTTTTGAAACAATCGATTTGCTCAGGAACAAGTAATAGGTTAATAAGACCAAAGGTTGCCCGTTTGATGTACCCCAATTGAATTATATCTCATGTTTCATATTTGAGGTCTACATAACTACATTCTCGCCTTAAACTACATTTCGTGACACAACACCAGAAGTTTTTGTAAACAATATGCTGGATTTGTTCGATCGCCATGACAGTCGGCGCAAGAGGAGTGATACAATAGGTGAAACGGTCCCAGAGCTGATAGAGACAGAGCGCATTTAGGCCAACAATACAACAATACAACGCTCTCCATTGTCTTTGTTTTGCGTAAAGCGGCCTCTTTGTCATTTCTGACTTATAACAAAAAACAGAGCAATGTCTAAAAGCTGCTGTGTGATAGGATGTACAGCAAACAAGCTAAAGAAGAATGGGTACATGTTGGGATCCTGACACTCAGTTTGCGTGTGCAGTAAACACTTTGTCACTGTTAAGTCAAATATCCAAATGTCAGTTTTATATATTATATTTCCTGTCGCTGATTATGGTCCCCTCCAGAAGGCGTAGTTCTGGGTTTTTTAGCTTGTCACACATCAGCTTTAGACATTGTTCTGTTTTTTGTTATAAGTCAGAAATGAACAGGAGGCAGCCTCACGCAATACAAAGTCAATGGAGAGCGTTGGAGTGACCTATATAAGGTATAATGATAATAATATTGCCCCTTAAAGGAAAAGTTGGTTTCTGACCCTGCACATGCCAGAAATGTGTTGAAGAAATTTGGAATGTGAAACTAAAAACCAATCAACACACCAGATGACGTCAGCGCAAATGACAGTGATGACAGTGAAGGAGCTGATCAAACACTGCTTCAGTCTGTTAAATCTGATCAAATACACAACAGACAAACACAACGGGCAAATGATCCCACAAAGCAGGAAAACAGTCAACAGGACTGAGCCCCAAAAAAAAAGCAATTAAACATGAATGGATAAGATTAAAAATGAACATAAATCGGCCGATAACATTAAAAATGAATGGATGATTTCTATTTTCTCTCTTTACTTATTATCAGTACTCTGCAATTGTACAGTTGGTACACTAAATTGGTATACTTAAAGTCTGCAAAATTGGAACAAGTAATTTTGTACTTTAGTTATCCAGAAAAGACTAAAGATGTACTCAAGTATATTTGATTGTGCTAAAGTGGAAATATTGCAAGCGTACTTTAGGCACACTTTCAATATCTTGCATTTTAAGAGAGATATCATACTATCTATCACATTCAGTTTAGCTCATGGACCTTCAGTTTGCTTTCCATTTATCACGTTTCTTTGTTCAGTTTCCCGCCACTCGTCTGTCTCCATGGTTATGTTCTCATTTGTGTTTGCTTTATGAGGTGGTCCCTCACATCATTCCCTGTCCGATCACTGTTATGTTTAGATGTTTGCACTACCTGTCTGTATGCTATCTTGATCTACTGTTAAAGTTTAGTTTAGTTTAGTTTATTAATTTATATAGCACATTTAAAACAACCAAGGTTGTTGTACTGTACAAGAGCAATCAAACAAAAATCAAAACAGAAATACACATAAGATTTAAACATTGAGGGCACATGGGAAAACATTAACACCATCAGTTAAAACATAAAGAATATAGATGAGTTTTTAAGGATGCTTTAAAAGTAGCAACAGAGGGGGAAGATCTAATACTGAGAGGAAGACAGTTCCAGAGTCGAGGAGCCGCTACAGAGAAAGCTCTTTAGTTTTAGAACGAGAGCGAGGAATAGAAAGAAGTTGATTAGAAGAGCGTAGTGATCTTGAAGCATTGTGCATAACAAGAAGATCACTAATGTACTGAGGTGCAAGCCCATGAAGCGCTTTAAAAACAAAAAGCAAAATTAAACGTAGTTGTTTGGCTTCACTGTCTTCATCTGTCTGTCAGCAAACACCTGTGTAACACTAAACTTACTAATAGTGATAAACACATTTTAGACTTTATATTAAGATATGTGCATTGTGCAACAAAATCCAAATGAACTTTAATTATTATATGTACAGTATATCAGTAAGTCTCAAGTGATTGTGGAGAGGTTGATGAGCGAGAGATATGGGAGGAGCGACACCAGTGAAGGACGAGAGAGGGCCAGGCCTGGACTTTATATTGTGTTTTGTTTACGTTTTATTCCGTGAGGGGCCGCCGCCTTTACTTTCATTTTGTGTTTATCTATTTAAGTCTATCTATTGAATGTTCTCCGGGTTCCGCCTCCATCTTCCCTTTTGAACAAACTATGTTACAGTGATATCTTAGTAAATTAGTAAAGCCTATATATTGCACTATATAAATAAGTATTGTGCCGCCCCTCCAGATCCCTGAGTTCAGGTGTTCAATCCCTTCATGGCCACAGGAGTATAAATCAAGCCTGCAGACGAGCTCAGTGAACTCAAGCGTGGGGCCGTGATAGGTTGCCACCTGTGCAATAAGTCCATTCCTGACATTTCCTCACGACTAAATATTCCACGCTCAACTGTTAGTGGGATTATAACAAAGAGGAAGCCATTGGGAACAACAGCAACTCAGCCAGAGCGGGGTCAGCGCATGCTGAGGGTCACAGTGCGCAGATGTCGCCAACTTTCTGCAGAGTCAACAGCTCCAGACCTCCAAACTTCTGTGGCCTTTAGATGAGCTCAAGAACAGTGTAGAGAGCTTCATGGAATGGGTTCCCATGGCCGAGCAGCTCATCCAAGCCTTACATCACCAAGAGCAATGCAAAGCGTGGGATGCAGTGGAGTAAAGCAGCCGCACCTGGACTCTAGAGCAGTGAGACGTGTTCTCTGAGTGACCAATCACGCTTCAGTCGGACAATCCCATGGACGAGTCTGGGTTTGGCGGTTGCCAGGAGAACGGGACTTGCCTGACTGCATTGTGCCGAGTGTAAAGTTTTGTGGAGGGGGGATTATGGGGTGGGGTTGGTTGTGCTTGGCCCCTTAGTTCCAGTGAGAGGAACTCTTAATGCTTCTGCATACCAAGACATTTTGGACAATTTCATGCTCCAAAATTTGTGGGAACATTTCGGGGACGGCCCCTTCCTGTCCCAACATGACTGCGCTCCAGTGCACAAAGCGTCGGTCCATAAAGACATGGATGAGGAGTTTGGTCTGGAGGAACTTGACTGGCCTGCACAGAGTCCTGAGCTCAACCCGATAGAACAGCTTTGGGATGAATTAGAGCGGAGACTGAGAGCCAGGCCTTCTCGTCCAACATCAGTGCCTGACCTCACAAATGAGCTTCTAGAAGAATGGGCAAAAATCCCCATAAACACACTCCTAAACCTTGAGGAAAGCCTTCCCAGAAGAGCTGGAGCTGTTAGAGAGGGTGGGCCGACTCCATATTAAACCCTACGGGTTATCAATGGGATGGCATTAAAGCTTGTGTGCATGTGAAGGCAGGTATCCCAAATCTTTTGGCAATATAGCGTATGTTAATAGTTTTGTAGCATACTTATTATGAAATAATGTATTTTAAATAGATTTTGGTATTGTTTTGTTTACTATGGGTATTTCCCACACCTTCAAAAAAGATGTTTCTGGAGCACCTTTCCTAACTTCTTTTCAATTTAATTTTTTATTTGTATTGCACTTTTTACACTACATATTGTTTTAAAGCAGCTTTACAGAAAATGCTTGCTTTCTATGTTACAGTCAGGAAGTGTTCAGCTCAGTAACGTCCATATGCCAGTGATATACAGCTATATCATAATACATGTTATGAGGTTAGTTAACATCAAGGGAAGCAGGCTCAGCAAACCTGTTACACAGCAATTACAATTTGTGAACTGCTCTCATGTCCCTACTTCCTCATACAATAAAAGCAACAAAAAAGACCGGATAATAAAAGGTCAATGACAGCTGGCCATTACCAGTGCTATAGCTCCGAAACAAGAGTTGCATTGCAAAATATTATCACACATCACTAATAAGTTAAATGCTGTAATAAAGAGTGTATTGTAGAAATATGACAGCTATAGTAAAGGCATGCTTGGATAGTGACGTGATGTTTTCCATGGCCGCGTCTCAAGCCACAGATGACCGGATGACAATGGCTAAGCCATGCACTAAGAATAGCTACAATACACTTGCAGGACTAGATTAATCCCATTCGAACAATACAATCTCATTGCTGAACACGGCAGGCTGTCCATGTCTGTGTGCAAAACAAATCAGTCATAGATTTTCACATGAATATCCTGCAATATAAGGCACTTTTCCGAACCTGAATGTTGACAATACATGAAATCATTTTACGTCACATGCCCTCCTTTGTCTTAAAGCACTTAAGCTCATCAAATACTTCAGGTACGTTTCCTTGCTGACGGAGTCTGAGGGCGAAGACGAACTGCCGGATGGCCACAGTGACGCGTGTTCAGTCGACCGTCACATTAATCTAGTAATAATGAGTCTAGTGGCTGTCTGTGTGCAGTAGAAGCAGGTGATGATGCTGACGTTTGTGTAAAGCTGAGTGAGATCTGTCTGAAAACACACCTGGACCAAAGTAAACTGATCACAGCACTTAATGTTAGCTCAGTTAGACTTACACTGCAAAAAATGCTTTTCTTTCTTAGTATTTTTGTCTTGTTTCTAGTCTAAATATCAAAAAACCCTTACATTAAGAAACTTTTACTAGACAAGTAAAAATTATTGTCTTGTTTTGGGGAAAAATAACTCAAAATTAAGAGAGTTTTTCCTTAAATGAGATAAATAATTTGCCAATGGGGTAAGAAAAATAATGTTGTTTTAAAGGTCCACTGAAATCAAAATTTAAGTTTTTTAGCTATTAGTATGACTGTGTTGGCCTTAAATTTATGAATAAGCTGGTATGTTCCAAAACTATGACAAAATTTGCATTTAGGAGATATAAGCATTCAAAATTTACAGTCTCCCACTTCCGCTAAAACGAATCTTAGATTTTGGTGACATCATCGCAGACTTCACTTTCTCGTCAAATCTTCTGTCCAATCAAAATGCTCTCTAGAATCTAAACCCCGCCCCCTACGCTGCTGAAGCTGAAATCGGTCAGTTGTTAACACACATTTACTAATTTCTACATGGTGAAAAGCACATAGCACACTATATATGTGATAGGAAACGATTCAGTGTAAATATGCTTTCATTTGAGGCGAATAAAGTCTGTTTTCACGTTAGTTTCACGCACCGCAGCAGCGCACACACCTCAACGGCTCTGGTCTAAATCTAGACTACAGACACGAGAGCGCAGCGCGGATCATATGCGCGAGTCGGCGCAGATAAACATATCGACCCATTTGAATTCTGCACACAATGCTGCATTTCAAAGCGATATGGAGGAGATTATGATGATAAACTGTTAGAGGAAACTGGCTTTACCAAACAGAGAGAAGGTCCGCTCTTGCGCTCTAGTCAAACTGTATATTAACGAAACGCTATTGGCTGTTTCAAAAAAGGGGAGGAGCTGCTAACAGCTGGAGCCGCATTTCAAAGCACTTCAGTGGACCTTTAAGATTATTTTTTTCACCCCATTGGCAGATTATTTATCTTATTTACGCAAAAACTCTCTTCATTTTGAGTTATTTTTCCCCAAAACAAGACAATTACTTTTGCTTGTCTAGTAAATACTTCTTGTTTTAAGATTTTTTAGATGTTTGGACGAGAAACAAGACAAGTAAGAAAAGCATTTTTTGCAGTGTGGATATAGTCCTCATGTTTGCCTTGTCAGTTGGTTGAGTATTATCTCCTGTACCATTGTTGGTGAGTTCATATTTCTTGTCGATTCTATGCTAATCTACACTCTAAAAAATTCTGAGTAAAAAACAACCCAATGTTGGGTCAAATATGGGCTAACCCAGCAGTTGGGTGGTTTTAACCCAGTGAATGTGTTGTCTTAAGCAAATATTTAACCCAACCACAGGATTAAAACAACCCAATCGCTGGGTTAACCCAACCCAATTGCTGGGTTAGTCTATATTTGACCCAACATTGGGTTTAAACAACCAGCGGCACCTCCAGAAATTTTTCATAGGGGTGGCCAGATGGGGCCACTTAAAATCTTGGGGTGGCACCAAAACTAGAAACCATAATTTCAGAATTTTATTCTACTCGTGTAGTAAACCGGCCTGTAGCACGTCACGACACATAATTCCCCGTCTTCTTTTACTAAAAAATATTTTTTTACTTATTTACTTACCAGTAGTCTTCGTCTTCTAACGTTAACTTCTTTAGAAATTACAAAAATGTACACTGGCCAGTGGGGTGGCCAGGGGTTGGCCAGGGGTGGCCATGGCCTGGTGGCGCCACTGTAAACAACCCAGCATTGTTTAGAGTGTATGCCTGCCAAGTCTGTGTTCACCGTATTCCAGTTCACGTTCTGGATTTAATAAATGCTGCACTTCAACTACAACTCACCTCCATTGGATCTCTGTTACAGAATACTCGACAAACTGACAAGGCAAACATGAGGACTATATATACAGAGACTAGGGGAACACATGACTAGACCAACCAATGGACAACCAGACCTCAACCACATGACAAGACAATGAACCAATGAGAACTATGGACACATGACTAGACCAACCAATGGACAACCAGACCTCAACCACATGACAAGACAATGAACCAATGAGAACTATGGACACATGACTAGACCAAACAATGAGAACATAACACATAAGCCACGTTTACATGCACTTTTTTGTCATTTATTTTGTGATTAAAATAATTCTGATTAAAAGATGTTTACATGAGACCGATCTGGGGTTTACATGTGCTGATTTTCTGTCTGAATAATTTTGTGACATGCGCACACGCAGTTTGTCTGTCGCATCAAAAAATGTCGATGCCACAACGTATGGTTATGGTACATGAATCATCATTCATTTCTGCATGAAAAAAGCATTAATTCATGTCATTTCACAATTATGCCATCCTTAATATCACATTGTTCAGTGTTTCAAAGGACCATGTGACCACTTTAGTTGCGGGGCCACACACATGATGAAGTCATGAGACGCTAATGCTTAGTTAATGATGACGACTGTATTATAATGTCAACAGAGTTCATGTGCTGTGATTGGCCAGTTTTGGGGTCTGCCCATTGACCTGCAGGCTACTATAAAGAAGACATATGCTTAACTCAGAGATCATGATTAATGAAAAACTTTCGTTCATCACATTAATTGATATAATGTCGAGCCTGTGCAAGCATAATGTAATGTGGATTTTTGTATATTCCTTTAATAATTCATGAGTTAAATAGAGTAAAGGTTATGCGTTATTGCCGTGCTGTCTGGGGGAGGGGTCCGAGCTCTGAATTTTGGCCCGAACCCACAATAGCCTATTAATTAGGTTAATTATCAATCAATCAATCAATCAATCAATCAATCAATCAATCAATCAATCAATCAATCAATCAATCAACTTTATTTATATCACGCTTTTACAATGACGGTTGTTTCAAAGCAGCTTCACAGTGTTAAACAGGACAATATTACCACAGAATTAGATTTGGCTGTACAGTCGTTCTGGAGTAAACAGTGATGTTATCAGCTTATTTTAATTATCATATAGCAACAATGTTGGCAGATCAGTATTATAGTTTATAGAATTAAATAAGACCTTATTAATAAATTGTATTTGTATATTAGTTGAATAATTTGGATCATAATTTTAGTGTCCCCAATTATCTGTGCTCCTCCCGATAAAAAGAATAAATAAAACATCATTTCAAGTAGTCTTGCATGCATGAATAAGACCAATGTTTTTTGTGAACATAGAAAGCATCATGATCATGTGTAATGCACCATAATTCATCATGATGTACCCATCTTAGTTCATGTTTTAATTAAGGTCTTATGAAGTCATGAATGAAAGACACTGAACTTTCCAGAATCATAGTTCCTGATATTAATGCATGTAGTAATGCACAAATCATGCATAAATTAATACATGAATTCATGATAATTACTGTAAAGTGTTACCAAAAACACCTCTTTTAACATGCAATCGCTAACGTGAACAATGAAGTTCATCTGTGTCCATGAGATGGAGAGATATTAGTGAAGGAAGGGCATAAAAATCATAAGCCTGTGTTTCTATTTGAATCATAATTACTATTCCACTATTGTGTATCAAACTAAATGACTGGCATTATTGTGTCTCAGATGTTAATTCAATATTAATGTCTAGTTTATTAGACTGTTATTATAAAGACAATATCACACTCACAGCATGGCTGATATCAGGAACTTACTTAAAATTTCACATTTCTACCAGCCTTCTTTGGAAAGACGCTGTATATAGACACTGAGGTGTCAAAAACAGGTCAGTTCTCACCACAGTTCTGGACAATGTGGGAACATCTTTGAGTATTTTGTAAGTGGTTTGATCAGTAAACACACACACACACACACACACACACACACACACACACACACACACACACACACACACACACACACACACACACACACACACACACACACACACACACACACACACACACACACACACACACACACACACACACACACACACACACACAGTAAGGAGAGATTATGAGATTATGGTATCAGAATCAGAATCTCCTCTTTACTCAGAGTATCAGTCACAGATAACAAGCCTGTGTCAGCATGACAGAGGAAGCCATGCAAGTGTTTTAAGCACTTCTTTTATGGTGTCATGAATAATTATGAAACTGTGTCCTCCTCTCATTTGACAAGCCTGCAGAGTCCCATGAATCCCATCGATGTAACAATACACACTCTAAAAAATGCTGGGTTAAAAACAACCCAAGTTGGGTTGAAAATGGAAAAACCCAGAAATTAGGTTGTTTGAACCCAGTGAATGGAACCATTCAAACAACCCAACTTCTGGGTTTGTCCATTTCCAACCCAACTTGGGTTGTTTTAACCCAGCATTTTTTAGAGTACACATGAATATTGAATCATAAATCAGTCAAGAAATCCCTAAAGTATTTATCAATTACACTCTTAAATATAACGGATCCGGGTTTGTTTTTTTCACATCGATGCCATTTTTAATAACCTTTCATAATCCTTTCTTAAAAGAACCATTTTTCTTAGTAATGTGACGGTTCCGTCCGTTTGTGTATCCTGAGTTACAGGTGATTGGCTGAGGGAAGGCGTGGTTTCACACCTGAACCTAATCGTGTCATTTTAAGGGTGCGTTCACACTCGTAGGTCGGTTAGTTTGGTTCGTTGGGTCCGGACCAAAAAACAAAACATATAGTCCTGGTCCGCTTAGCGTTCACACTGGCATTTTTAACAGCGCACCTAAAGTTACCGAACCAAAGGCACAGGGAGACGCTCACAACCTGATTGGTCGGCTTATATGACGTAGGAGCTGCTTACCGAACATTCAGAACGACGCTGTGTGCTGATTAAACGCCATCATTTTATGCGTGTACATATGGCATTATTTTTACCCGCTGAGAACTCATGAAGAGCTCATAAAATGTTCAAAACATTCACAACAGCAGCCGTATTCCCTCCGTTGTAAAGAGACGGCCGTTCTGTCATCTGTACCGACTAATGGGCAGCACAGGTCCTCTGATGAGAAGAACCAGGTTTGCTTTTTGTGCGTTTTTTCTAGCATTTTCGAAACATGCTCGTCGGACCAAATATTGATGAGGCTCTTCCTCGTTGCTCCACGTTTGTCCTCTAACGTTAAAGTTACTCATTTTAGATACACTGATCGATCTTTCCGCGTCGTCAAATCAGCTGACTATGCGTCGCATCTTGTGACATCACGTCCGGTTTTTGGTCCGTTTTCATGACAACCGCACCAGAGTTGGTTTGGAAGGGGACCGAGACTCCTCTTTTTAGCGCTCTCGGTCCGCTGGTTTGGTGCGCACCAGGGTTCGAATGGCAGCATTCACATGTTCAAATAAACCGCACTAACCGGGCAATCACACCAGGGTTCGTTTTAATCCAACCACACATGACAAGTGTGAACGCACCCTAAGAGGGACTGGATCAAACAGAGCATGGGCGGAGGAGCGCGTTTGGGCCTGGCATTGAAGGCTGGCGTGTGTTATTGTCTGCCGTTCGCTCATCACGAGAGTGCCTGAGATCTGACGTGATGTGGGAGTTGAAGTGAGACCACAGCCGCATCAGAGCTCACGCTGATTCACCTTTCCTGTGTCGATCCGCTTTTTTTGTTCGTTATGTTTGGTTGGACTGATTACATGCATTTCAAACTGGCACTTGCACGCTTACATACTGACTAACATGTACACTGAATATTCAACATTTCATGTTTATTTTACTTTAGTATTGCTTACTAACCTGGATTTTTTTGTAACAAAATATTGGCTATACTTTATTTTAATGTGTCCCTGTTACAGTGTAATTTTAACGAAAGAGTAATACATTTACTACATGTATTTACTATAAGATTATGGTTAGGTTTAGGGTCAGTTGCATGTAATTATGCATAATGTATATTTATTACTATGGTCACTATATGTGTAACAAGGGCACATTAAAGTAAAGTGTTACTTGTCGCATATAAACTTGCACTCTTTCCTACACAATGAACTGAGTCATAATGACGTGAATAAAATCAGTCGCACAGATATGGAAGGAAATGAGGGTGAGTAAACGACAACAGCATTTTCATTTAGCTCACGAATACTGAAATAAGAAATGTAATGTAATTGAACAGCTGGTGGGCTAAAATAAGGGCCGGAGTGTGAGAAAAAGAGAGAGATGAGAGAGTGAGTGAAGATATAATCCTCCTATGATCCGCTTTCACCACCCCTCCACCCGCCTGCTTTACAAATGGGCTCGTGTCAAGCGTTTGTCTTCGCTCCATTCGGCCTCAACATAAACCAGCAGACATGTCGACCACTCGTACTACAGTTTGCCAGCCTTCAACACTGTTTAAAGGGCTTTCCCAGAGGCCTGTGTGCAATTGAGAATATAGGTTTGTGGGCTGGAAATGATCGATGAACATGCATGAGTGAGTGTAATGGAAATGCAGAGAGAAAGAAAGGTTAAACACTGGTGTCATTGACTCGACTGAGGCTAATCTTACTGGACAAGCCCAGTGCTGCTCAAAGCCCCGGAGCTCATAAAGGGCAACACTCGCTCTGCATTTAGAAGAAAAACATGTGTCATGATAACTAGACTGCACGAATCCCAATTCAGTAGAATTTGTGTGCTTGCAAATAACAGGAATTGTGAAACGTTTCATTAAAGAATAATAAGTGCAGCACGTTCAAAGTGAAAATGCATATGTTGTAGATGACTGTAACTTGCATATTGCATAATGCAGGTCCTTCATTTTTTTAAATGAGCAGCGGGCAATAGTAAAGCATAGACATTTCAAAATAAGACTCCTGGTATATTTTGGCCTTGTTTATAATTAAAAGCCCTGCATTATGCTAGCCTAGAAATCTAGACGCACCCTTGCGGCAGCAAATGTAATTTCAGTCAGGGAGTCTAGCAACTCTCCGTTGGCTTACAAGCTTAAAAAACCAACTCTATTACATTTCCGGGTGTCCAACAACATGAGGGTAAGTAGTTAATGACAGAATTTACCTTTTGGGGTGAACTAACCCTTTAAAACTCTCATATGAAAGACTTGTCATGAAACTGTGTTGAAAAAATCCACATACTACAAAAAAACAACATTTTCTTAAAGGGATCATGAACTGAGAAATCAACTTTCCCTTGAGCTTTTTACATATAAGAGGTCATCATACTATAAGAATATCCTGTACAATTTCTGAAAACTTCCTTGTTAGTCAAAGAAAAGCATTTATTGACATCAGGCCCAGAAAACGACCCCGCCCCGCCTCCGCAGAAGAAGATCAACGCCTACTTCATCACTGCCTGTTTAGCCCCGCCCACCGATACGCACATGACATGCAATAGAACAATAAAATAATCCTACGTTGTGTTAAACCAGATTGAGCTACCAAGCAATAAACATGCCGTTGAGGATACTGTCGGGACTCGACAGTAATGCAAAATGTAAGTAACTGTGTTAAATCTAATGCCTGATCTGAAATGTATGATCTTGAAATGAGAAATCGATACGCACCCTAGCGGCAGCAAATATAATTTGGGGTCAGGGCGTCTAGCAACTCTCTGTTAGCTTACGAGCTGGAAAAACGAAACTGATCAGGCCAATCACATCGTGTATAGAGGTATTGTGTCCTCCAACCAATATGTCTATATAGGTCGTTTGTGACTTCCTTGAAATATGACCTTTACTAAAGTTGTGCCCCTGTCGACAATATTTTAACTCATGAAATACGACCCATAGGAGCGTTTACTAAAGTTGTGGCCCTATCGGCAATATTTTAACTCATGAAATACGACCCATAGGAGCGTTTACTAAAGTTGTGCCCCTGTCGACAATATTTTAACTCATGAAATACGACCCATAGGAGCGTTTACTAAAGTTGTGCCCCTATCGGCAATATTTTAACTCATGAAATACGACCCATAGGAGCGTTTACTAAAGTTGTGGCCCTATCGACAATATTTTAACTCATGAAATACGACCCATAGGAGCGTTTACTAAAGTTGTGCCCCTGTCGACAATATTTTAACTCATGAAATACGACCCATAGGAGCGTTTACTAAAGTTGTGCCCCTATCGGCAATATTTTAACTCATGAAATACGACCCATAGGAGCGTTTACTAAAGTTGTGGCCCTATCGGCAATATTTTAACTCATGAAATACGACCCATAGGAGCGTTTACTTAAGTTGTGCTCCTATCGGCAATATTTTAACTCATGAAATACGACCCATAGGAGCGTTTACTTAAGTTGTGCTCCTATCGGCAATATTTTAACTCATGAAACACGACCCATAGGAGCGTTTACTAAAGTTGTGCCCCTATCGACAATATTTTAACTCATGAAATACGACCCATAGGAGCGTTTACTAAAGTTGTGCCCCTGTCGACAATATTTTAACTCATGAAATACGACCCATAGGAGCGTTTACTAAAGTTGTGCCCCTGTCGACAATATTTTAACTCATGAAATACGACCCATAGGAGCGTTTACTAAAGTTGTGCCCCTATCGACAATATTTTAACTCATGAAATACGACCCATAGGAGCGTTTACTAAAGTTGTGCCCCTGTCGACAATATTTTAACTCATGAAATACGACCCATAGGAGCGTTTACTAAAGTTGTGCCCCTGTCGACAATATTTTAACTCATGAAATACGACCCATAGGTGCGTTTACTAAAGTTGTGCCCCTGTCGACAATATTTTAACTCATGAAATACGACCCATAGGAGCGTTTACTAAAGTTGTGGCCCTATCGGCAATATTTTAACTCATGAAATACGACCCATAGGAGCGTTTACCAAAGTTGTGCTCCTATCGACAATATTTTAACTCTTGAAATACGACCCATAGGAGCGTTTACTAAAGTTGTGGCCCTATCGGCAATATTTTAACTCATGAAATACGACCCATAGGAGCGTTTACTAAAGTTGTGGCCCTGTCGACAATATTTTAACTCATGAAATACGACCCATAGGAGCGTTTACTAAAGTTGTGCTCCTGTCGACAATATTTTAACTCATGAAATACGACCCATAGGAGCGTTTACTAAAGTTGTGCCCCTGTCGACAATATTTTAACTCATGAAATACGACCCATAGGAGCGTTTACTAAAGTTGTGGCCCTGTCGACAATATTTTAACTCATGAAATACGACCCATAGGAGCGTTTACTAAAGTTGTGCCCCTGTCGACAATATTTTAACTCATGAAATACGACCCATAGGAGCGTTTACTAAAGTTGTGCCCCTATCGACAATATTTTAACTCATGAAATACGACCCATAGGAGCGTTTACTAAAGTTGTGCCCCTGTCGACAATATTTTAACTCATGAAATACGACCCATAGGAGCGTTTACTAAAGTTGTGCCCCTGTCGACAATATTTTAACTCATGAAATACGACCCATAGGAGCGTTTACTAAAGTTGTGCCCCTGTCGACAATATTTTAACTCATGAAAT
Source organism: Pseudorasbora parva (assembly GCF_024679245.1). NCBI lineage: Eukaryota > Metazoa > Chordata > Actinopteri > Cypriniformes > Gobionidae > Pseudorasbora > Pseudorasbora parva. The sequence goes on from NC_090184.1 coordinate 2,410,387, forward strand.
ACGACCCATAGGAGCGTTTACTAAAGTTGTGCCCCTGTCGACAATATTTTAACTCATGAAATACGACCCATAGGAGCGTTTACTAAAGTTGTGGCCCTGTCGACAATATTTTAACTCATGAAATACGACCCATAGGAGCGTTTACTAAAGTTGTGCCCCTGTCGACAATATTTTAACTCATGGAATACGACCCATAGGAGCGTTTACTTAAGTTGTGCTCCTATCGGCAATATTTTAACTCATGAAACACGACCCATAGGAGCGTTTACTAAAGTTGTGCCCCTATCGACAATATTTTAACTCATGAAATACGACCCATAGGAGCGTTTACTAAAGTTGTGCCCCTGTCGACAATATTTTAACTCATGAAATACGACCCATAGGAGCGTTTACTAAAGTTGTGCCCCTGTCGACAATATTTTAACTCATGAAATACGACCCATAGGTGTGTTTACTAAAGTTGTGCCCCTGTCGACAATATTTTAACTCATGAAATACGACCCATAGGAGCGTTTACTAAAGTTGTGCCCCTGTCGACAATATTTTAACTCATGAAATACGACCCATAGGTGCGTTTACTAAAGTTGTGCCCCTGTCGACAATATTTTAACTCATGAAATACGACCCATAGGAGCGTTTACTAAAGTTGTGGCCCTATCGGCAATATTTTAACTCATGAAATACGACCCATAGGAGCGTTTACCAAAGTTGTGCTCCTATCGACAATATTTTAACTCTTGAAATACGACCCATAGGAGCGTTTACTAAAGTTGTGGCCCTATCGGCAATATTTTAACTCATGAAATACGACCCATAGGAGCGTTTACTAAAGTTGTGGCCCTGTCGACAATATTTTAACTCATGAAATACGACCCATAGGAGCGTTTACTAAAGTTGTGCTCCTGTCGACAATATTTTAACTCATGAAATACGACCCATAGGAGCGTTTACTAAAGTTGTGCCCCTGTCGACAATATTTTAACTCATGAAATACGACCCATAGGAGCGTTTACTAAAGTTGTGGCCCTGTCGACAATATTTTAACTCATGAAATACGACCCATAGGAGCGTTTACTAAAGTTGTGCCCCTGTCGACAATATTTTAACTCATGAAATACGACCCATAGGAGCGTTTACTAAAGTTGTGGCCCTATCTGCAATATTTTAACTCATGAAATACGACCCATAGGAGCGTTTACTAAAGTTGTGGCCCTATCGGCAATATTTTAACTCATGAAATACGACCCATAGGAGCGTTTACTAAAGTTGTGCCCCTGTTGACAATATTTTAACTCATGAAATACGACCCATAGGAGCGTTTACTAAAGTTGTGCCCCTGTTGACAATATTTTAACTCTTGAAATACGACCCATAGGAGCGTTTACTAAAGTTGTGCCCCTGTCGACAATATTTTAACTCATGAAATACGACCCATAGGAGCGTTTACTAAAGTTGTGCTCCTATCGACAATATTTTAACTCATGAAATACGACCCATAGGAGCGTTTACTAAAGTTGTGCCCCTGTCGACAATATTTTAACTCATGAAATACGACCCATAGGAGCGTTTACTAAAGTTGTGCCCCTATCGGCAATATTTTAACTCATGAAATACGACCCATAGGAGCGTTTACTAAAGTTGTGCCCCTATCGGCAATATTTTAACTCATGAAATACGACCCATAGGAGCGTTTACTAAAGTTGTGCCCCTATCGACAATATTTTAACTCATGAAATACGACCCATAGGAGCGTTTACTAAAGTTGTGCCCCTATCGGCAATATTTTAACTCATGAAATACGACCCATAGGAGCGTTTACTAAAGTTGTGCCCCTATCGGCAATATTTTAACTCATGAAATATGACCCATAGGAGCGTTTACTAAAGTTGTGCCCCTATCGACAATATTTTAACTCATGAAATACGACCCATAGGAGCGTTTACTAAAGTTGTGCCCCTATCGGCAATATTTTAACTAATGAAATACGACCCATAGGAGCGTTTACTAAAGTTGTGCCCCTGTCGACAATATTTTAACTCATGAAATACGACCCATAGGAGCGTTTACTAAAGTTGTGCCCCTATCGGCAATATTTTAACTCATGAAATACGACCCATAGGAGCGTTTACTAAAGTTGTGCCCCTATCGGCAATATTTTAACTCATGAAATACGACCCATAGGAGCGTTTACTAAAGTTGTGGCCCTATCGACAATATTTTAACTCATGAAATACGACCCATAGGAGCGTTTACTAAAGTTGTGCTCCTGTCGACAATATTTTAACTCATGAAATACGACCCATAGGAGCGTTTACTAAAGTTGTGCCCCTATCGGCAATATTTTAACTCATGAAATACGACCCATAGGAGCGTTTACTAAAGTTGTGGCCCTATCGGCAATATTTTAACTCATGAAATACGACCCATAGGAGCGTTTACTAAAGTTGTGCCCCAATTGACAATATTGACGCATGACTTTGAAACGTAAATAAAGGTCATAATAAGGTGCTTGAAAAACGACCTATAGAGTGTTTTTTTTTTTTTTTTGGTGGACAGTTTGGACCATTTACTGCCAAAACATATATATATATATATATTACACGGCTCTGTGAAATACTTGATTCTGATTGGTCAATCGCTCATTCCAGCGGTATGTTATTTCCAGATAACACACACCGCTCATCCGGGTACTACGAGTTATCTTGACCGGTTCTATTTCTGTGCTTAACGCTGGCGCCATCTTGTGGCTTAAACAGCCGTGGGTTACAATGGAAGACTTCAAGGCAGGTCTCCTTTATAACGTTTTAAATATGGATATTTTTCTGACACAAACGCATCGATTGGAATCAGAAGGCTCTATTAACCCATCGGAGTCGTGTGGAGCTCGTTATTTGACGGACAGCTGCATTTTTTATGGACTTCAGAAACAGCTCCAACTACTGCTGGATTAACGTTAGCCTGGACTTTTTAAATATAACTCTGATTGTATTTGTCTGACAGAAGAATGTCATAAACACCTATAATGACTTGAGGGTGAGTAAATCATAGGCTTGGTTTCATTTTTGGCTGAACTAACCCTTTCAGCATTCATTTTCAACATTTAGCAGCAATAGATAAAGGCTTAAAGCAGGTTGGAACTGTTTTCCTCTGTGGAAGCTTTGCGGAAGAGCTAATAAAATATTTAATCTCGAGACAATATTTTGTGTCTAATAATTATTTATTTGAGACTAGTAGCCGTGTAATAAGCGGGATAATGTCCACCCAGCCGGTTTTTATCGCAGAATAAACCCCTTTAGACTGACGCTCCGCTTCGCCTCGGGGTCCTGATCACTCTGTCGGGGTTTATTCTGCGATAACAACCGGCTGGGTGTACATGATCCCTTACATATAAGAATTTTAACAGTTATCGAGGTTGAAAAATAAATCGTAAGACTAGCTCACGAAAGTAGATTTTTGCAATATTTAATAAACAGTTCGATTGACAGTGGTGTTGACATTGACAGTAAACAAGAGGCAAAGTTGCCCAGAATGAGAACTTCTACTGTATGGTATGAACGTCATTGGCATGTGCGGAAAAACACGAAGGCTCCCCGCCGGTGGCCGTTTCTTTAGCGTTTCTCGCAGACCAGGCAAGTTTTGTTCCGATCGGCCTCCCATTACCTTCTCTGACAGACCCTTAAAGTTCATTGGCCAACACTGGCTGTGTTTTTCGAGATACACGAATGTCCTTTAAAGACAATCACGTCACCTTGGACAGGCACACCAGTTTTCAAGTCAATGACTGTCTGTCGTGTAGCTATAGCCATTTTAATGTTTGTTTGTTTTCGACCACAAACCGAGCCAATTTGTAGGTGCACCAAGGTTGGTGAAATTAGCGTGAAATTTAAAAGTGATCATGCTAACTTTAAACATGTTGGCATCCCATCGTAGATGTGAATTCAACTTTCTTTGATAATTATTGACAATCAAACTCCAGAGAATCTTTCTGCTTTGGTTCCGATCAGGAGAAAAACCTAGGACTAGTTTACAAAAGTATGTATGAAAGTATGAAAAATCCAAAATACGCAAAAACTTTTGAGCATTGTTGGATTCCAACGATAAAAGACACGAGTCTGCGACCAATGGTTTAGGAGTTACGAGCGATTGTGTACTTTTGAGCGCTGTAGCGCCCCCGTCAGGCCGATTGGGACGAGCTTTGGTGTCTTTGTAGACAGGGTGGTTACTACCATCCCTAAAAGTTTCAAGCCTCTACGACTTATGGTTTAGTCTGCCCGGTCATTTTTAGCACAATGGACAGCAGCAGTTTATGATCCAGAAAACCCCTAGATTGCACTTCATTAAAGATTTGATGTACACAGTATTTGAAAACATTATGATTCACTAGTGCATTAGACATATAGTACAAACTGCATGGTGTTAATTATCACATATATATGAATGTGTTTACTGTAAATACACTGACAATGGAAGTTTAGTCTACAGAGATAATCCCATAAACAGCCCCAAATGTTTCTAAAAATCCTCAAGAGTAATAAAAACAGACACAAGAAGCCATACAGAACTATAACATTCATTTAGATTGTATAGATGATTTAGTCTAGCGAGAATGAATGAATTCATATTTGAGATTTCAGACTTAAGCATCTTGGCTGTCCTGAAACTCTAGAGGAGACGAGCGTGTGAGATCACCAGGGTCTTTTTCTGAAGAGAAAGATCTGAGGAACTAAAGTATCTATTTGATCTCCTTTTAATCTCATTGCAGACTTTAGGACATCTAAAATGTGCTTTGGGATTGAAATCCACAGGTCTAGGAGATGCAGTTGAGACACAAGAGCCGTTTCCCCCCCGTGAGGATATCTGCACTCCAACACCAGAGCATTTAATCAGCAGACACAGACATGAGCACATGGACAAGCCCCTTTTGAGTGTTTGCAAATTCACCTCCGTGCTTGTGTAATTCTACTCTAATTCACTCATCTAATCTCAATTAGCAGAAACTAATCCCACCACACAGCCAATGAGAAGTCAAAAGAGACGTCACGGTACTCACCAAATCATGATTAGTTGAGTTGGAATCGTCTTCAGGGAAGGGGATGTAAACAGCTAAGGCCACACAGTTGGCAAAAATCGACAGCAGTATAAAGATATCAAAAGGTCTGGGAGTCACATGCTTAAGGAGAAACGTCATAACAGGAGCATTCATTTCCCAACAGATCCCACCAAATCAAAAAATTGACATCTCAAAGCAGTTTCTGTCATGCTTGAGAATTGCAGCCTGTCGCGTCAGTCATATTATGTGGCATTTTAGTCTCAAAGCTATTTGCATGTCATTTCTGTGTCAAACACTCCCACCATCTAACACTGGTCAGTCAAATTGATAGCCCCGCCCCAAACTCACGTCATTGGTTAAATCAGAAGTTGACATGTAGAGAGTGAAGGCCACAAGCGAAGTGTACATGCGATGGTCAATTCAAGGAAGTCCTTTTAACGTTTACGATCAATTGACCCGAGATCACCAGTCCCCGCAATTGTCTTTATAAAGATACATTCTCATTTGCCAATGTCATATTGATTTTTTACAAAGAAGTTAATATTAGGCGACTTACATTTTAGACTTCAATTTGCAAATGAAAATTCACGTTTTTTAACCAATCATTCAAACGAATGACTCAACGACTCACTCGTAGCCTAATGATTCAGCCTTTTGAATGAATGGTTTCACTGAATGATTCAATGACTCACTCGTAGCCGATTGATTCAGCCTTTTGAATGAATGGTTTGACTGAATGATTCAATGACTCACTCGTAGCCGAATGATTCAGCCTTTTGAATGAATGGTTTGACTGAATGACTCAACGACTCACTCGTAGCCGAATGATTCAGCCTTTTGAATGAATGGTTTGACTGAATGATTCAACGACTCACTCGTAGCCGAATGATTCAGCCTTTTGAATGAATGGTTTGACTGAATGATTCAATGACTCACTCGTAGCCGAATGATTCAGCCTTTTGAATGAATGGTTTCACTGAATGATTCAATGACTCACTCGTAGCCGAATGATTCAGCCTTTTGAATGAATGGTTTCACTGAATGATTCAATGACTCACTCATAGTCGAATGATTCAGCCTTTTGAATGAATGGTTTCACTGAATGATTCAATGACTCACTCGTAGCCTAATGATTCAGCCTTTTGAATGAATGGTTTGACTGAATGATTCAATGACTCACTCGTAGCCAAATGATTCAGCCTTTTGAATGAATGGTTTGACTGAATGATTCAATGACTCACTCGTAGCCGAATGATTCAGCCTTTTGAATGAATGGTTTGACTGAATGATTCAATGACTCACTCGTAGCCGAATGATTCAGCCTTTTGAATGAATGGTTTGACTGAATGATTCAATGACTCACTCGTTAACACGAGTTGCCACCACCTACTGTCGGTTTAGTTATTTTTATTTAAAAGTATGATTTAATTATGGTTAAAGAGATAGAATGCATTTATAAATAGACTATTAGGAGTGAAATGTGAGATAACATTATTGAATATTACATAGATAATAAAGTAACTGCAGTCGCACTGCATGAAATGCTTGCCTGTGTCCGAATTGGCAAAGTTGTTTTTTTTACTTTTTTATTTTTGCAAAAACAGTTTAATGGCCAGAAAATTAATTATGGCCAGTACATTTTCTTAACTCACTGACCATTGACAGGTGTTGTAAAAAGTTATATAAAATGTCTGACCCTGCAGCATAAAACCAGTCGTGTGTCTCACGGGTATTTCTGTGGCAATAGCCAACAATACATTGTGAGGGTCAAAATTATCCATTTTTCTTTTATGCCAAAAATCATTAGGATATTAAGATCATGTTCCATGATATTTTTGTAAATGTTCTACCGTAAATATATCATAAATGTATTCTTAGTAGCAATATGTATTGCAAAGGACTTCATTTGGACAACTTTAAAGGAGATTTTCTCAATATTTAGATTTTTTTTGCACCCTCAGATTCCAGACTTTCAAATATTTCGGCCAAATATTGTCCTAATAAACCACACATCAATGGAAAGATTATTGGTTCAGCTTTCAGATGATGTATAAATCAAAATGTAAAAATATTGACCCTTATGACTGTTTTTTTGTGGTCCATTTATATTTATATATATAAAGTGGCTAAAAGTGATGTCCAGCGTCTTAACCCTTTAAATATATTTAAAATATTAAATAATCTAAAAAATATAATTGAAGATCTTTGTAAGCATATTGCCTCGTCGATTGTTTTATTTGTGATTATAACGCATTGAGACATGCCACATTGTGCTGACATCGTTTTTGTGCTGAAATTATGAGCACAATGTTTAAAAGCAAGACGGAACCAATGAAGTGAATTTGTTTCCATTATATAATGGGTAATGTAATGAGGAAATGATGTTGCTCCCTTCTCCAAGTGTTCTTCACTGCTGTCATTTTAAATAAGCTGACAATAACTCTTAAGCGACTTGCCTTGTTAAATAAAGCTGAACAAACTAATGAACATTACGAAACAAATCTTGACTTCAAGCGCTCTGCCGTTCGGCGTGAGTCGGGTGATTGGAATGGCGCTTTATTTACACTGTAAAAAAAGTCTCCATTTTAACATTTTCTATCTATATTTTTCAGTTGACAGAATTGAATTTCTGTGAATTAAATTGCATCAATTCTTAGAATTTCAATTTGGCCAACAATGTTTTTAAAGATTTTTTTAGAAAAATTTAAAATGGAGACTTTTTTTTTTTTTTACAGTGTACGTTGCATGATTTTCATTGTTCTGTGCGACACAAAAGCTGTTTCAGATGGTTTTCTCCATTCACACTTACAGTTTTTCTCAGTCGCTTTGGTGCATTTATCACATCACTATATACAGTTAGTTCAACCTCCACAACAGTTAGTCATTTGTGCACATCATTTTAGCAGTTTATCATTCCTTCCAACAAATTGCAAAAGCTTTTGGACATGCATCACTTGCTTTCATACAACTCTGCTGTTTTATTACCTTATCATTTGCTTATGTCATGTCAGTCAAAACTAAGTATACTTGTGAATGCTGAATAATCATTCCATTTAAAACTAATAGTCCTCATTTCATTGCTTGAGTCATTACATCACTCTTAGAAGACATGGTTCTATATACAACCTTAAAAGGTTCTATCAGCGCTATGTATTTGGAACCCCTAAAAGTTTCTATATATAGAACCCTTTCTTGTCATTATAGAACCTCTTTAGCATAAAAGGTTCTTTGGAGTTGAATAATAATTACAAGAAAGAACCCTTTTGGCACTTACAGTTTTCCTCAGTAGCTTTGGTACATTTCTCAGATCAGAATTGAAATTCTCAAAACTACCTGTTCAATTCTCACATCATTGTGTCTCTTGTGCTGCACATCAGAAAAGCAGTTTCTCATTTCTTTGAACAAGTTGCAAATGCTTTGGTACATCCAAATACATCCATGCCAATGATTATGTCCAATTCTCTGCTGTTTCCTCCATTATCAGTCGCTTCTGTCATGATGATCAGAATGTATTATATCGGGTCTCTGTTGAATAGTCTCACCCCGCACAACATTTAGGCACAAGCTCATAGCATAAGTCTTTACATGCAAAATGGCTGAACAAGTTATCATAATATGTCAAGCATTTTACTATACTTTCTATATTTCCATGAGACTTTTTTCTAAATCTGTCCTGAATTGGTAAATTGCTCCCAGGTGAATCTTGACTTTCTCTAACGAAGGTGCTTCTCATGAAACATCAACTAGCATATATCTATATATATATTTCTACAGCACCGCATGTACAGTTTTTCCTATGTTCACATTTCTTCTTTAGGTGTTTTTGTGTGCTACTCAGTGCTGTCTTTTCATTTCTGTGTCTCAATGACATGCTCTGTCAATAAAATACAGTACAAACAGTAAGAGTGTAAATTTAAATCTTTTCCATTCTCTTCCAATTACACTCACACACACACACACACACTAAGATGTATAACTTACAATTGACAATAATTGTCATCAAAACTTTAGCCATATTTCCATCAGATCATCCCTCCCGAGTAAACTGTTGTCTTATCCGTACACAATGACACACGGACTCGTCATTCTGATGGCACTGACATGATCATTGACACAGAGATCTACTTCTGAGAGATGAACGAAGGGTTTTGAGCAAGAGAGTTTGCAGGTTATCCATGGGGTTTTGCTATTTGTACAAATTGTTTTGAGAAATGCACTTACTGTTTTACAAATTGTGAGTTTGATTCGAGAAATGCACCAAAGTGACTGAGAAAAACTGTAAAAAGGGTTCTATATAGAAACGTTTAGGGGTTCCAAATACGTAGCGACGATATAACCTTTTAAGGTTCTATACAGGACCCTTTCTTCTAAAAGTGTACAAAAATGTTGAACTAGTTTACATTTACATTTACGCATTTGGCAGACTTTTTATCCAAAGCGACTTAAGTTGCATTCAAGGTACACATTTTACATTTTTGTCAATAGTTGACAAAATCTGTCAAGCACATTTTACACATTTACTAGATCCGTTCCTCGCTGATTTGTAAGAGATGATATTAGCTGTGATGTAGATGAAATGATGTGGCCAGACAGAGAGGAACGTCTGGATGTGCATGAATGATTACAGTACTATGTATGTTGTATGTTCAGTTCCCATATGTACTGCAATATTGTTCACAGTTGTGCACAGCTTTATCCAAAGGGAGTTTATGTTTCTTTTAAATAAGCGTGTATTTTATCTTTCGCACAATGCTGTGAACAAATTAGAATAGCAAAGAGCATATGCAGAAAAAATGTGAAACATACATATTCAGTGTCTTGTTCTCAGTCACCTCACTACATACAGTAATGTGCAACTTTACTGTATTTTCCAAATGGCTGTGTAAATAGTATATAGTGCCGTCTTTAGCATCTTCAGGTAGTGTCACAAAGATCTGACTTTTTTGCATTGGAAAACATTTACAGATTAATCTGTCTTGATGAAAACATGACAGCCATTTGACTATCTTCATAAACCACGGTGTCGGGACTTTTCATCTTGATCACACTGACACTTTCATTACTTGCTTTTGAGGAGTGAGCTCCATTTTGAGCAAGTGACGCGCTTTTGTAGGTTATCAACTAGATTGTGCAGTTTGTTCTAATGGTTTTGAGAACTGCATTAACTGTTGTGCAAATGCAAATAGTGATGTGAGAAATGCACCAAAGCGACTAGACAAAGTTTGGAACCTTTCCATTCCACAAAATGTTCTTTAGATTATTAAAATGTTCACTGAATTATAACCGAAAGGTTCTTCGGGGAACCAAAAATATTTTTTCTATTGGCATTGCTGCCCAAACTGCAAAAAATGCTTTTCTTACTCAGTATTTTTCTCTTGTTTCTAGTCAAAATATCAAAGTTCAAGTTAAGAGAGTTTTTGCTTAAAATAAGATAAATAATCTGCCAATGGGGTGAGAAAAATAATATTAATTCAAACAGAAAACAAGATTATTTTTCTCACCCCATTGGCAGATTATTTATCTTATTTTAAGCAAAAACTCTCTTCATTTTGAGTAATTATTCCCAAAACAAGACAATAATTTTACTGGTCTAGTAAATGTTTCTTAATGTAAGAATTTTTAGATATTTTGACTAGAAACAAGACAAAATACTAAGTAAAAAATTTTTTGTTGTTGCAGTGAACCCCTTCTGGAACCTTTATTTTGAAGAGTTTATAATAAAAGTCAATTGGGTTCAAAAGTTTTGGACCTTAAACTGTTGCGCTTTACTCCAAGTCTCAGTGAATCGATGAGGATTGACCTCAGTGACATCAAACCTCATTGGTTTTTTGTCTGTGGTCCGCAGAAAAGTGAAAAGCATATGAGTTTTGGTGAGTGAATGACAGCCTTTTCCCTTAAAGTGACGAGTGAATGCAAGTGTTGATAACCAGATGCAAATGTGACTCTGTGTTTAAAATCCCCATCCCTCAGCGCTGATATAAGGATACTTCCACTCCACTAAGTTAATGCAGGCTCTGCGCACCGGGTTATTGAGAGTCAGGCAGAACAGTGCTCTTGGAGGTCTGCTATTAGTGGTGCTTCCCTGTTTCTTGCTTTTGGCATATTGCTGCCGCTTTCTCTGGGCCAGAGAGCTGACCGGAGCGGAGGAGTTCATGGTCTTTGGGGCGGTCTGAGATTGTCTTGCGGCATTAATGGCCGCCTGCCAGGAGAGAGCGGCGGCCTGGGCCGGAGAGGGATGGCTGGTGATGGGATGGGCTTCCGTCCCGGTGGGAGGGGCTTGTGTCCGGGTGGGAGGGGCTTCTGTCCAGGTGGGAGGGGCTTCACTGGAGACCGGGGTTCTGGTGCCACTGGCATAGTGTCCCCCTGAAAGATAAGAAAATGAATGGCCTTTGAGAATACAAGTGAAAATAAACATATATTGATGAATATTATTAGTATTATTCACAGACAAACAGACAGACAAATATAATATATATATATATATATTATAATATATATATATATATATCCTATACAGATACCAAATACACAGGTAGGCCTACAATGACTGTAAATGTTCCATTAGGACTTTAAAGGATGATCAGTTCCGAGTACCGGGTTTATGACTTTAATTGCGATTTAACAGCATTTTATATATATATATATATATATATATATATATATATATATATATATATATATATATATATATATATATATATATATATATATATATATGTATATGTATATATATATATATATATATATATATATACATATACATATATATATATATACTATATATATATAAAACCCCTTCTGTTCGGACCGGAACTCCGAGTCGGACGCTCTAACAAGGAGGCTAAAGGCTGCAACCTCTAGCGTCAGTCGATAATTCCCGGTGGGCCGCTCTGTCCGCTCATAAATTGGGCCGGCAGACTTGGCTGCTTTATTTTTCTTTTCTCTTAATTTTCTCTGTATGTCTATATGTGTTTAGTTACTGTGTGACTGATATTACAACACCGCTAATTACACTAGATTTGAATTTAAAGCAGCGCATTAAAAATGCCGCTTTCTGTTGTCAGAATGCTCTCTCTCTCTCCCTCTCTCTCTCTCTCTCTCTCTCTCTCTCTCTCTCTCTCTCTAAACTCTAGCGCGTTGGTGTACTCAGCTCGTTGCCATGGAGAAACAAAACAAAATCGCAAAATCGGGTCAGTCTTGGGCTCCCGGGCTGAAGGCGGGTCCCACTCCAGCCTGCAGCGTCTCTTGGGGTCAGAGGAGTGAGGTTTATTTGCACAGCAGCTACTAGCTGGCCCCTGTAACTGTTAACATATGTATACACACACACACACACACACACACACACACACACACACACATATATATATATATATATATATATATATATATATATATATATATATATATATATATATATATATATATATATATATATATATATATACGTTACACATTCATACCCAGCCAAAGGAATGCCCTGTTTTCTCAAAGTTATAAACAAACTCCTGCAGTAACGCTAATACAATGTTTAAATGTATCTTTAATAATGTTCTTAAAACGTTAGAACAAAAACATTATTATGACTCGTTTATAGTTAGCTATTTGTTCGTTCAGGGAACATTCAAAAGTAACATTCCAATAATGACTGAAGAATGATAGGCAATGTTTCCATAGCGTTCACATAACCACACGTTTAAACATTTGAAAAGCTGGACATTCCGAGAGCATTCACAAATAAATAACGAGAACACACTCCGGTCAGCTGTTCTATCCAGATGGAGCGGCCACCATGATCCCCGATGATGATGATGATGATGATGATGATGATGATGCGATGATGCGTTACACACAACTTTTACACGGACATCTACACCTCACTTTTAAAACACAGCCAAACCAACACGAAGCCCTTTTAATATGAAACGAATTTAATATGAAGTCACATCTGGGTTTTGGTGTTTACCTTCAGTCGGTTCCTCTGGCTCGTCCATCCCCTCCTCCACATTGAAACTGTGTTATTGTGTGTTAAAGTCCAGTTCGCGTGGTTATATCACACCATCTTATCTGTCATGTTAAGATCGCTGAGGACGATGATGATGATGATGCTGATGCTGAAGCATCTTCGCAACATCCGGGTGTCGAGGATGCGCGATAAAGATTAAACCCACCGAGCGCCATTAGCGCTCACACACATATCCGCCGCCCTCAGAGATGATGCCTCGAGTCGGTCTGAGAGCGACCTGACTCTGACCCTGAGAGGAAAAAACACCGCTGGATGCGCGTCTGGTTTAAATTAAGCTCGTGTTCGGGGAATATAGTTGCCCGGAATATTTAATTATCTCTGCAGGACATCTAACAGGCTTTGCAACAGGTCACTTAGCCTCTCCCAGGCTTCTGACACTGAGCTCTGGCTTCACAAAGTCAAGCGACAGGAGTCTATTTCAGTTCAATTAAACTCAATCTTACCTCGGATTCCCAGTATGAACGCCATGTCTCGCACTAAAGCCCCTCATTGACTGCGTGCATGCTGTGTGTTCTGCTCATTACGGCCATATGTTGAAGCGCAGGCGATGTTAATGAGTGTGTGATGGATTACCTGTCTGTCTGTAGCAGATAATCCCACATATTAATCCTCTGACTCAAGCCTTCTGTGCCACTGGGCGGAAGCGAATGCACGCGAATATTCCCCTCTGAAGTGATCCATCTGATTATGATGTTGTTTACCATAAGCACTGATTAATCATAATTTAGATCAACTCTGAAGTAAAGGCCCTATGTGAGCTAATGTCACGTAGCTAATTCATTTCTAGCAGTGAAGTTATGCAAAATTATCTTAGTTTTTCTTTGTAACTGTGTATGGTTTATTTACAGTTTTAACTTTTTATTTTAATAATTTAAACACACACACACACACACACACACACACACACACACACACACACACACACACACACACACACACACACACACACACACACACACACACACACACACACACACACACACACACACACAAAGCGCGTCGGTGTGTGTGACAGCGACCTCTTGCGGTTTCTCAATAATATCACAGTTTAAATCGCACACGGATAAATTCAAACCGGCCCCCAGGGGCCCGCAAAGGAGAGACAGGGGACCGTGAGAAAAAACATGAAAAATGTAAATAAATAAATAAGATTAAAATAAATTAATAAATAAATAAGTTATCTAATTAACATGATAAAACGTACAAAATAAATAATAGACTTATAAATAAATAAATTTGCTTTATTATAAATTTTATGCATTTCTTATTTATAAATTAGCTGTAAAGTGTAGAGAAAAAAATAAATATTAAGTAAAAAATACATTTGAATAAATAAGTAAATTATTGAATGTTAAGTTATGATAAAAATGTAGAAATTTAAAATAAATGATCAAATTAAAATCAATCAGATTAAAATAAAATGTGAATATAATAATAATAATGTTAAAATAAAAAATGCAAACATTTTATATATATATATATATATATATATATATATATATATATATATATATATATATATATATATATATATATATATTATAGACTATATATATGATTAAAATAAATTAAGTAATCAAATGTTAAATTCACATATAATAAAATATGAATACAATTAAATAAATAAAAAATAAATGTGATTATTATAAATTAATAAAAATTAAATTTAAATAAACAAATAAATGATACATTTAATTACATATTTATAGTGAGTAATGATGTATTTAAAAGTTAATGGCCAAGCGTGTCATTACAAAAGTTCTCAATACTGCTGCAGGTAAAATATAACGTGGACAACACTGAATAAATACCTTTAGTCCCGTTGAAGCTTTGTTCTGAAATCGGCCATCACTATATAAGTCGTTATTTAGTGTTTTTGCGCACTAACTCTATTCTGGCCTCTTCATCAATGATTGTAGAGCCGCTGTAGTGAGATGGGCTTTGTAACGACGTCTTTAGTGCCTTTATGGGTCTTGAGAGAGGAAATGACATTGGTGTCAATGAAGGCCTTTCTGAGCCATCGGATTTCAACACTAATATCTTCATCTGTGTGTGAAGATGAGCGGAGGTCTGACGGGTGGCCAACCACATTATTGGGTGAACTAACCCCTTTAAAGTGATAATGACAAGTTTTCGTATGACAAATAGTCTTTGTTGGCAGCATCTTTGAATGTCTGTGATGTGTTGATCAAAACTTGTCCATAATACACTGAAAAAGTTAGGCTAATGAATATGTTTTAGTTAACTGGACAATTAAATGCAAAATAATAATAACAAAAAAGTTGTGTTTTTGTGCAAATGTACAGACCTCTTCACACCAAAATTGAAATAATAAACCTCAGGTGGAGGTAAAAATGCTAATTCACGAAAGAGAGCTAAAAAAAAAAACCTTTCAGCTGTGCTGCCGTTGAAATAGGACGCGGGAGAAAACAAGTTTAACAGTCTTACTTCACAAAATAAAAACAGAAACACGTAAGTATTTTTTGCTTTGGTTTAACTGAATCATCGCAAGTTAGCAGCAAACTATTGGTCAATTAAGGTAGATTAAATGCATAAAAAACTTGTTTTATTTAATATTTAATTATTGCAGGTTTGCATAGTATTCTGATTTTGCATTTGACTGAATCTTTATTGTGCAAGTGAGATGAGGAGATGCTCACATTTAGTCTAGAACTACAATAACCATCATGTTCGCACATACTCGATTTTTCTCAACATGTCAAATAAATGTTCTGAAAAAGTAACTCAGATATTTTGCTGTACATTTTAAAAGTAATGCATTTTTTTACTCGTTACTTGAAAAAGTAATCTGATTATGTAACTCGAGTTACTTGTAATGTTTTTCCCCAACACTGCGAGAGAAGTATTGGATTTCGGACGCAGCTAAGGACTAAACAAAGAGACTAGAGGAGCACATGGCCAACACAAACAAACAGCAAAGCAATAAAGTTAACGAAATATCCTTTAAAATGATTCAAAGATTAGGTACTAGAGAAATTTAGAAGTGATATTGAGACTTCCTGCTCTTTTTGTGAAGCCTCTTCTGAAACTCTTCTCTTTCTTTTTTTTCGAATGTCCTTTTACTCGATCTCTCTGGAATAATATTAATGCTTTGATTGTCCAAAATATTTTTTTTTTACAACTTTTCTTTATCCTTTAGACACATTCTTTTTGGCTTTTATGTCAAAGGCAGTAATCTAATTAATGCTAGTTTTTGAATAAACCTTTTTTTATTCATTGGAAAGTCTCACATCCATAAATGTACATTTATGAAAAGTAAACCCCACTTTAACTTCTTTAAAGACGAACTGAGGATGTATTTAAATACAATTTCAACTTCTGTTAATAAGAAAGCAATGAAAACATCAAGAATTTGTGCCATGTTTAATATTCTTTCTTAATACTTCTTTCTTTATTTTGCCCTCTTCTTTCTTTTCTTTTTCTTCTCTTCTCTCTGCTTCTTTTTCTTTTAGGTTTATTGTTCAATAGATTTGAACTTTTTACATAGGCCTAAGTTTTGATTTGAAAGATGGTTTATATTTATTGTATGTATCGAATTATTTTGTTTGTTAATTTTGTAATAAAAAAAGCGACATTGAAGTGAGAAAAAAGATGAAAGGATGCTGAATGTTATATATTATATTATATTATATTATATTATATTATATTATATTATATTATATTATATTATATTATATTATATTATATTAATTATATTATATTATATTATATTATATTATATTATATTATATTATATTATATTATATTATATTATATTAATTATATTATATTAATTATATTATATTATATTATATTATATTATATTATATTATATTATATTAATCGTGACATTTGTGTAGATTTGAGCGCGGAACCATGCGCGAACTCTGGCCGAAGCACGTGCATGATAAACCGGGACCGGAAGTGTCCGCCGCGGAATGTGTCCCGTGTAGTCGCAGTGCAGAAGATGGAGTGTGTGAATAAAGCGGGGCATCTGATGAGTTTGGCGGCTCTACAGCAGCACGACCCCTACATTATCAAACTTCTGGACGTCACCGGACAGGTCGCGCTCTACACATTCAACTCCAAAGCGAACGAATGGGTGAGATTTCCAAACGCAGCGCGCGCATGACATTTAGCCTGCAGTGGCTAATGCTAATAATAACATCGTCACTAGCCCAGAGTCTCCTTTATGTGCCTAATGTGTGTTTGTATACATTCACAAACATCACACGACGGGGTTATGGCAGCGTGTGTGTTTGCTGGAACATCAGTGTGTCATTAATTAGCAGTGAACACCCAAATAAACATAGAAATTACCATCACCTTCTATAAAGTTGATATCTATGGAAGCTCGTTTACATCACGCAAAATGTTTTTTTTAAATCAAAATCATGAGATATAAAGTCAGACCTTCTGTCATGATTTCCACTTTCTATGACTTATGAATTAGTGTTATAATTTCTATTTATTTGTCATAATTCTGGCTTAGTATGTTATCATTTGGACTTTTTTATAATCATGGTTATAATTTTGACTGTTCATGTTATAATCATGTCTTACTATGTCATAATTTTGACATAAATAATGACGATTACTTGGTATGTTATAATTTCGACGTATTAATCATAATGGAGAGATAGCATGTTATAATCATGACTGTCATAATTTTGACCGTTTTTTATAATTATGGTTATAATTTTGACTGCTGTTATAATCATGACTTACTCATAATTTCGACTTATAATTACTCTTAATTTTGACTTATTAATCACAATGAAGACTTAGTACGTTATAATTGAATGTTTTTTTATTATTATGGTTATAATTTCGAAATCATAATCATGACTTAGTATATTCTAATTTTGACAGTTTTTTTTATAATTATGATTATAATTTTGACTGTTCATTTTATAATCATGACTTGGTATGTTACAATTTTGACTTATAAATCATAATGATGACTGTATGTTATAATTTTGACTGTTTATTATAATTATGGTTATAATTTTGTCTGTTCATGTCATAATCTTGACTTAGAATATCATTGTGACAATTTTTATAATTATGGTTATAATTTTGACTTATTAATCATAATGATGACTTAGTAGTTTGTTATAATTTTGACTGTTTGTTACACAGAAAGCAAGTAAAGAGCTCATTTAATAATAACTGAAGCTGTCGGTCAGTTCAGTGCGAGACTATTGAAGAACAATGGTAATCTATATTTAATAAGAGCAGAACATTTACATTTTCCCTATACTTTTTTTGGACATTACTGTTGTTAATAAAAGTTAATTTGCTCTGCATATCAATTAGTAAACCTTTGATATGTATACTGTATATTGCAAAAGATATGGTGTCCATTTATACTGTGGAATGGTCAGGGTTATTCACATGCTGAAAGTTTGGCACCCCAGGTAGCCACTCTACCAAGCCGCAAATATTTGACCTAAACAAAATAAAGTTAAAACTTGTTTTTAACAATTTCTTTGTCATGCAGATTGATTTTAAAGGGGGGGTGAAACACTCAGTTTCAGTCAATCTCATGCCAATCTTGAGTACCTGTAGAGTAGTATTGCATCCTTCATATCTCCGAAAAGTCTTTAGTTTTTTTCATATTTATAAAAGAAATATGGGCTGTACCGAGTCTTTCCGGAAAAAAACCAGCGGCTGGAGGCGTATCGAGTGGGCGGAGCTAAAGAATGATGAGCGCACACAAAGCGGTGACGTCCTCAAGCGTGGAGAAACCCATCGCTATCTCAGCTAATACAGATAATGATCCACAATCAAATCTGAGGGAGAAATAAATTGAACAGGAGAAACAGCAGCAGCAGGACGTCCGTCTCTGTGGTATGGACTGTATTTAGTGGCCTGTCAACATTTGTGTGTTTACTCGCAGTTTATGAGGACATGATTCGGTTTATGGACTATTGTATGCGACTAAACCTTAGAAGTAGCAAGCAAAACGGTTTTGCACGTCAGACTAGTGTAACGTTATACAGAACAACAATGGAGTCCGTTAGCGCATTTGAATGACGAAGCACGCGATCGTGTCGTTTACTGATGTTTACTCACGCGACGATAGCCGACAGCACAGACATTTGAAGCCGGCTGCTTCCAAAGCAGGACCGAAGCTTTATCGCTGGGACCGCTCCGTCAAAAACACACTTCTTTGGTATGATTTGGTGAAGTCCTGACAGCAGTGAACGGTGGAGATCCACTTTGAGACGCGACTGAAGCGATGCTGTGAAGCTTCCCGTCATTTCTGCGTTCAGATTGGTTCAAATGCAGCGCTGTCTTCCCAGAATGCTGTGCTGAAGCGTTGAAGTCGCTCGACGTCACCCATAGGAATAAAGTGGAGCGCGGCATGACAGAAGTGTTCACGGACGACTGGATCTGCACCTGAGAGACTGTTTACGGCGTGCATTTCCTCTCTCGCTCTAGTCACACACACCCTACCGGGAGAAGAGCCCGTACGGCCCATACAAGGACCTTCCGCTCTATTAACATCAAGCCGACCCATACTCGAAAAAAACTCTCTGAAACTTGTGAGAAACCGGAAGGAGTATTTTTAACACAGAAATACTCCATCAAACGTCCAACATTAGTTTTTGAAACTTTGTCTATGTTTAGGATGGGAATCCAAGTCTTTAACAGTGTAAAGCTCAGTATGCATGAAACAGCATTTCACCCCCCCTTTAAGTAGGAGGGGGGAAAAAATAGATTAAAATTGTAAATTGAATTTTTTGGCAAAAAATCTGGGATTTTTTTTTGGGGGGGGCCATATTGCCCAGCCCTACTGTTTGTTATAATTATGGTTCATGTCATAATCATGACTTGGTATGCTATAATTTTGACATTAATCATAATGGTGACTTACAATGGCATAATTCAGATTTCTCCTTGGGTGGTGAAAATGGGCTTCTCTCAGACTAAACTCATGAACTCAAAGGTGGTTTAAGTCGTATGTTTTTTTCCAGATGTGCCGTGGAGGTGATTGTAATGGTGACTTACAAGGTTGCAATATTGTCCTGTTTAACACTGTGAAGCTGCTTTGAAACAATCGTCATTGTAAAAGTGCGATATAAATAAAGTTGATTGATTGATTGATTGTGTGTTAGTATTGAGTGTGAGATCTGTTTAAAACTGACCCTTCTCTCTCCCTGTAGGAGAAGACTGAGATTGAAGGCACATTGTTCGTGTACGCCAGGTGAGCGTCGACTGACTGGAGCTGAAAGTGGTTGTGTTGGTCACATGTTAAACTGCTGGTCTGTCATGTGGTGTGTGTGTGTTTTTCCGCAGGTCGGCATCGCCTCATCATGGCTTCACAATTATGAACCGTTTGAGTACAGAAAACCTAGTGGAGCCGATCAATAAAGACTTGGAGTTCCAGCTCCAGGACCCTTTCCTACTGTACAGGAATGGCAACTGTGAGTACAGAAGCACAGACTGTTTTCATCCGTTATCTGCCGTGAGAAGAAACCCTGACCAGTCAACATTAACCCCATATAGCCTGCCGTATCTTATTTAAGACATTCATTTCTGAGGCCTCTGAATGATCAAAATGAAAGGTCGCCTGATTGATTTTTATCAAGTAAATGTAACAATAACTTTGATATTTTTAGTAATATTTCAACTGGATTCAAGCAGCTTAATGAGTTCACACTGCCCGATTTTAGCCCTGATTTTGACTCGCCGACAGGTTTACAAAATCGCAGACAACAGCTGAAATCATAGGCAAATTGGCTGCTCGTGCACGCGAGTGACAATCATGCAGTGTGAATGATCAAGACACGATCAGAGAGAATCACTGACGAGTCGACGTGAGATATTTGGCTAAATATCTGGAGCTGTCTGTGCTTCAAACTCCTGCTGTGTGAAATGAGTTCTGACTGAAAATTACATCGGCGATGACCGACAGCCAATGAGAGCGCGATATACAGGGCAGCGGGAGGTTCAGGGAGGAGTTATAGACCAGAATATCAGTGTTTTAATAGATATATTTACAAATACAAAGCCCAAACATGTGGACGTCCAGCCGCAGCAGCAGCACATTGCAAAATTATTTAATTTACCTCAAACTCTCTTTGCAGAACACAAGCCTTGCCCCCTGTGTCTCCCCAACAGTTTCCTCCGCAGTAATCTTTTTTTTATTTTTCTCCCTTTCGCTGCAAATCGGCGCACAGACAATTTGGATAGCAAACTTTCTGCAGTTTATAATTTTTAATAATTCCAGTCTCGCGTGAGAACTCCAGTCTGACGCGTGTGATCTCATGTTGTTTACTTGTGATATCGCACGAGTGTTTGGTTGGGAAACGTAGTTTGAGAGAGGGATAGGGAGAGGGAGACAGAGACATGCAGTGTGTATCATGAGTCAGAGTCCTGCAACGGGTCGGGTACCCGCGGGTATCCGCGGGTACCCGCATAAAAGTGGCTAAAACGGGTGGATTATGACATTTATAAAATTCGCGGGCGGATAATTAACTCTGTGCGGGCGGGTAGTAGCGCGGATGGGCGGATGAAGAATATGTGCAATATTTCTGTGGCAAAGTGAACGCGAGAGCGAGAGAGAGAGAGACCAGGGCGTGATTGTGAATGAGCGTCACCTGCGAGCCACACCGGTCTCGAGTTCTCTGAGGGAGCTCGGAAGCATATAAGGACGAGAGATCACCAGACCTGGATTTGACGTTGAGTTGTGTTTGTTTTATTATGCGTGTGCGCATGGGAGATGTCCATGAAGGGCTACTCACGTTACTTTCGTTTTGTTTGGTTAAAGTCTTTTAAATGTTCGCCGGTTCCCGCCTCCTTCTTCCCCCATCCAACATATTGTAGGCTATTACAATTTCTATGTCCAAATTACCATTACACATACACGCAACAATGATATACCATTTGACCCATCACGTCACCACCACTGCGACATTGAAACTTTAGTTGATGCCTCTCGTAGCGCAGAAGGAGCGAGCGTTGCAGGAGTAGCAATGGATGAAGTAAAAGTAAAAGTAAAAGCTGGTGAGTGGAGTAGCTATATGAAATTGTTGACAATGAGTCTTTAAAGGCACTTTTGCCTGTTTCATTAGCCCATTCATGACGCTGTTGATGTTGAGAGAGGTGTAGGATAAAAAAATAAAGCATTTTAATTTGAATGTTTTAGCGTGTGTGATTTATTGCGGGCACGGGTCGGGCAACGGGCCAAATATTAACGGGTCTGGGCGGGTACGGATTTAATTTTGAAATTTTCACGGGTCACGGGTCGGATCTGGTGCTAAACCTTGCGGGTACGGGCGGGGGCGGGTCTCCAAAAATGGACCCGTGCAGGACTCTGTAATGAGTATCAAATATGATCATCAAGGTTCATCTCTCAATCTTAATTGCGTTGCATTGCATTATGTTTTAAAATGACATAAAACTAAGCATTTAAATATCATCTTACTAAGGCATTATTAGCAGATATTGATTTTTCTTTTCATTTTATGTGAGTATCTGCTATATTTCATTGCTTTACATTACAAACATCAGAATTTCATCACTTTTTGTCCATCTGCATATTAATGAAACATGATATCTGAATATTTAACTAACACAATATCAGTGCCAACCTTGTTTGTTTTAATTTGCTTTAATATGTCATGTTCCAATCAAATCTCGGCTACATGATTGTTAATATCGCCGCAAAATGTCAACTATAATCACACAGCTCTGTATATACAGCTTATAGTGTATAACTATGCGAACGGTACACAGGAGGAATATACACCGATCAGGCATACCATTGTGTTGGTTCCCCTTTTACTGCCGAAACAGCCCTGACCCATCAAGACATGGACTCCACTAGAGCCCTGAAGGTCTGGCACCAAGATGTTAGCAGCAGATGCTTTAAGTCCTGTAAGTTGTGAGGTGGGGCCTCCATGGATCGGACTTGTTTGTTCAGCTCATCCCACAGATGCTCGATTGGATTGAGATCTGGGGAATCTGGAGGCCGAGTCGACGACTCAAACTCGCTGTTGTGCTCCTCAAACCATTCCTGAAGCATTTGTGCTTTGTGTCAGGAGCATTATCCTGCTGGAAGAGCCACAGCCACCAGAATACCGTTTCCATGAAAGGCTGAACATGGTCTCAGCAATGCATAGGTAGGTGGAGCGTGTCAAAGTAACATCCACATGGATGGAGGACCCAAGGTTTCCCAGCAGAACATTGGCCAAAGCATCACACTGCCTCCGCCGGCTCGCCTTCTTCCCATAGTGGTCATCACAATTTAGCCCTTGTCAAACTCGCTCAAATCCTTACGCTTGCCCATTTCTCCTGCTTCTAACATATCAACTTTGAGGACAACATGCATACTTGCTGCTTAATATATCCCACCCACTAATCAGTGATATTCACTTCACCTCATAATGTTATGCCTGATCGGTGTATGCTATACAGCAAATCATAACTGCTTGATTGCTTGCAAAATGTAATTATATTATCACCCAGCTCTATTCTGCTCAAAGCAACTATAAGGCATGGAGACATTATAATGATCATCATCTCTGTGTGTGTGTCAGTGGGCATCTACAGTATCTGGTTCTACGATAAGGCTGACTGCCAGCGGATCGCACAGCTCATGCTACAGTGAGTATCAGTGTTTTACATTAATCAGCATGAGTGAACTCGCCCTGAAACCCAGCTCAATGATCCGACTGCTTTAAATGAGTAATGCGTTTATCTAGAGATGCTTGTGTTTGTGTGTAGGATTGTGAAGCAGGAGGCGTTGCGAACGCAGCGTGTGTCCCCCGACAGAGGCTCGAGCGGCAGGACGAACGGCTGTGTTCAGACCAAACCCACAGATATCCTGGAGCTGCTCAGCAAAGCTAAAGAAGAGTATCAAAGGGTATGACGGACCTCCTGTCTCAGTTCCCTAATGTGGTTTACTTTCACTGCTCTGATTTAAAGCACACAGACCTGGGGCTGGCTGCGTAAAGTACTTAACTAGTCTTAAAAGGTTTTTTCTTTAAGACTGGTCCTAACTTTTTACAGTTAATTACATTAAAAGGTAGATTTGTCTAATTTGAACGGGAAATGTAAGACTGACTACCTCTTAACTAACTGCTAGTTGGCCAAACTAGTTCTTAAAGGGTTAGTTCACCCAAAAATGAAAATCCTGTCATTAATTTCTCACCCTCACGTGGTTGGACACCTGTAAGACCTCCGTTCATCTTCACACACAGATGGAGATCAACACTATTAGTGTTGAAATCCGATGGCTCAGAAAGGCCTTCATTGACACCAATGTCATTTCCTCTCTCAAGACCCATAAAGGCACTAAAGACGTCGTTACAAAGCCCATCTCACTACAGCGGCTCTACAATCATTTATGAAGAGGCCAGAATAGAGTTAGTGCGCAAAAACACTAAATAACGACTTATATAGTGATGGCCGATTTTAAAACAAAGCTTCGAACTGTAATGAATCATTAATCGATTCACTTATTCACAACGGTTCGAAGCTTTGTTTTGAAATCGGCCATCACTATATAAGTCGTTATTTTGTTTTTTGCACACAAAAACTATTCTTGTGTGTTTGTGTTCATAGAGTCAGTCGACAGAGAGAGATGTTCAGGTGAGCTGTGTGGGACAGGAGAAGAGAGAGGACATCTCAGCAGCTCAACATGAGAAGGTATGGCTGATCACACTCGCTCTCTGAAGGCATCTTTACACCGCAACAGAAACCCAATCTAAAGCCGCATAAAATAACAAAAATTTGTTTCAAATTACCAAAACAAGCACGCCCCTATCCCAAAAGGGTCTCGCCCCTATTTTGATAGCGCCGCCCCACACATATGTAACCCAGAGGCATCAACGGCTGTGGCAAAATCTGTGTATCTAATCCAGGTCGAATATTCAATGAAAAAGTCATCCCTTCTGTCACAAAAACACAAACCGTTCTCATGAACAACTCGATAGTACACGAGCAAGACAGTCCATCTAACAACATATTACAATTATGACTGGATAAGGGTTATATAGATCATGAAAAGAGTAAGCAAACATATATTAGGAGTACATTTAATCATTTAGCAGACGCTTTTATCCAAAGCGACTTACAAAAAAGGGGAGAGCAATAGAAGCAACGAAACAAACAAGGCCAACAACCTGTAAGAGCTGTAAGAAGTCTCAATTAATTAGCACAGTACACAATTATTATTATTTTTTTATTGTTTTATAGCCATCTACAATAGCCACCTACAACAAAAACTCACGTACGCAAAATACAGAACACTGGATTTTGATAGCCATGATAACAACCCATTAGGACTAAGGCTGTTGCCCCAGCTGTTGTCGTTAATGCAGATTCAGTAGTATAGTATCTTACTTGTCAGAGACATTGAATGATGCTTGAATGTGTCGTGTGTTTTGAATAATGACGTGCACAGAGCGAGAGTGAGCGCTCTTCTCACCATCAATAGTAGACACGCCCCTTACCTGCTGATTGGCTACAAGTCTGTTATTCCACTCGGCCTGTGTCCTTTTTCTAAAACGGTTTTGAAATAACACTTATCCCACCTTTAATGCATTAAAATCGCGGGAGGCAAGGCAAGTTGATTTATACAGCACATTTCATACACAATGTCAATTCAAAGTGCTTTACATAGAAATGAATTAAAATAGTGATAACATATGCATAAGAAAAAGAATACCATGTATAAAAATAGAAACCGTTGTAAAGAGAATTAAAAAATAAATAAATAAATAAAGATAATATTGTGATAAATAGATCCCTATCTGTCTGATTTTAAATTCGGGTACTCCTGTCTGAGATGGAGCAGGTTCGCAATGTCTCCATGGACCAGAGAAACAATGCTTTGAACATTACTAATTTAAAACTACAGTTTTAACACATTGTTATAAGTTAATACAAAAAAATGCAATAATATATTCAATTTTTTTTCATTATTTTCTTCCCATTTTAAATTATATATTATTACGGGTAACTTAGATCACCGCAGGATTAAAAGTGGTCGAAGTTTTTTCAAAGTACAGAAGTCACTTTGGAGCAGTCACAACAAATGAACAATGATAGCGTATCAGGTAGGACAGAAAATATCAAATATAGTTCTCAAAGAGATTATTTTTGGAATATAATGTTGCAATGCACAATCAGAGTGACTGACTGGGTTAAGCATTTACCGTATCTGAGGGGAAATGAAATCAGTGCGTTGATCTGCCAGTCTCTTCAAACGAAGATTACAAACGGCCAACTCCAATCATTACACACGACAGTGGTTTGCTTGACGATGTGAGTACAGGACTCTTTTACTTTAATTCCTTGATGGTTTGTTTGTCTTCTGCTTAGTTTAAGGCGGCACAAGTTTGTGTTTCCTTTACACTGAATCCAAACCGTATCAGCATCACCTTTGATATTAGGGACCGAGGTGGGTCAGACCCGGCATATTTTAAGTCAGCTTTAATGCGGCATTGCGTCTTTACCAGTGTTGCCACAGTTACTTTGAAAAAAGTAATCTGATTACTGATTACTCCATTAAAAAGTAACTTAGTTACTTTACAGATTGCTTGATTTTAAAAGTAACTAAGTAAGATTACAAGTTACTTTATTAGTTACATTCAGCAGTTTCCGACGTCACCCCTGCCGCCTCAACATAGAAATGACGACCGGTTTTGGCAATACTCACTTTATTGGAAGTGCATTTTAACAGTAACGGGAACAATGTATCTCCTGACATTTTAAGTTGAAATTTTAAAAATATTTCCTGAAAAAATTCTCTCCCCGAAACGCAAAAAGAAAGCAAAACTACATTTTTACTAAGAAAAATGACTAAAATAGTAACTCACAGTCACTTGGATAAATTACTTAAATCTGATTACTGGTTTGAAAATAGTAACGTGTTAGATTACTTGTTACTGGAAAAAAGTAGTCAGATTAGAGTAACGCGTTACTGGCATCACTGGTCTTTACACTGAATTTTGAGCAGACACAGAGCCACTTTAAGCCGCTTTCACACTGCACGTCGGACCCGCAATATTCCCGGAGCATTGCCGGGTCGCCTTCTGTGTGAAAGCAACCACGTCCCGGGATTGATTACCGAATTCGACCCGGGTCGGGGACCTAGTAATATTGCGGTATTCGACCCGGGACGAGCGCTGTGTGAACAAAAGCCGAAACTAATGCCACAACGTGTACGTAGTTATCGTGCGACTCCTAGAGCTTGTTTTTTCAATAACACAACCCTGCAGTGCCAGAAGAGCTCGCCGGTGTTTTAAACGCAGAGAGTGTTCGTATACAAAAGAAACTAAAATTAAACAAGCAGAAATGTGTGCAAACTGGACACAAGTCGAGACCACGGAGCTCCTTACTATCCGCGCTGAAGCTGAGATCGCTCGCCGTTATACGTCACATCAGGATGTCACGTGTCAACTCGACCCGGGGCCGTTAAGCGTTGTGTGTGAAAGCGCACATATTACGGTATTTCGCTGGCAGTGTGAATGGACCAAATCTAGCGGCCCGGGAACAAATGCCGGGTCGCATTATCCGTGTATTTGCCGGAATCGCAGTGTGAAAGGGGCTTTAGAGCCGCCTTTACTCGGCTGTGTAAAGATGCCTTAACAGCATGTCTAAAGTCTGTCTCTGTTTGTTTCTACTCCACAGTCCAGTCACTCCGTAGTGAAGCAGATCACAGTGGAAGAGCTTTTCGGCAGCTCTTTTACCAAAGAACCGGCCCAGTCAGCAAACTCCGCTGCTGGGGAAAGCGTGCGCGGGCTGACGTACGGCCCTACGCCTGCCTCCGTGGAGCCTCTCCGCGCTCCTCGCCTCTCCTCTGACCCCGGAGGACCAGCGCTCGTCTCGCTCTTCCAGGGCTGCGGCGGCCGAGACCCAAGAACGGCTGCTTCCAGTGCGGAGGAGAGCGGGTCCAACGGGCACTCCGTACGGCGAGGTTCGGCTGGGCCGCTTCCTCCTTCATATATGAGTCCTCTCTCAGATGGTCATGGGATGGCCGTGTCACTGCCAGGGTTCATGCCCAGCCCGCTAGTCACGCCACAGAGCTTCAGAGAATCTGGCTGCAAAGTGGCAGGGCCCTTCACAGGAAAGGCTGCAGCATCGGCTCAGGTGAATACGCCAAGCAAAGGTTTCATGGTATGTACTTGGATTAAACATGTATTGTATGTGTGTGTGTATAAACACTGATGTATTAAATAGAGCAAACACCTTTAAAAAGTAGCTTGATGCTTCAAGTCAAGATTGTATCATTCATTCAAAAGACACTGATTCATCCAGTAATGAAACAAGTGAAGTATTTATGAGTGAGTCATTGAATCATTCACTTGATAGATTCATTCAAAAACGCTGATTCATCCAGTAATTAAACAAGTGAAGCCTTTGAGTAAGTTATTGAATCATTCACTCGAGATTTGTTTAGAAAAGGCTGATTCATCCAGTAGTGAAACAAGTGAAGTCTTTATGAGTGAGTCATTGAATCATGCACTCAAGAGATTTGTTCAAAAACGCTGATTCATCCAGTAATTAAACAAGTGAAATCTTTGAGTGGGTCATTGAATCATTCACTCAAGAGATTTGTTCAAAAAGGCTGATTGATTCATCCAGTAATGAAATGAGTGAAGTCTTTATTAGTGAGTCATTGAATCATTCACTCAAGAGATTTGTTCAAAAACGCTGATTTATCAGGTAATTAAACAAGTGAGGTATTTATGAGTGAGTCATTGAATCATTCACTCAAGAGATTCATTCCAAAACACTGATTCATCCAGTAATGGGCCAAGTGAAGTCTTTATGGAGTCATTGAATCATTCTGTCATTTATTAGTGGAATCATTGAATCATTCATTCAAAAATGCGGATTCATCCAGTAAGGCCCTGTTTCAAATGGCACACTTGCACTTTTGGTCTTGTGGATTTACAATGGTTACCGTGTGCACGTGTCCGCTGAGTCCATAAGACCATAGAGTGTCCAATTCATAATTTTAGTTTGCAGAAGGGTGCTCGCGTGTGCCCCCCTTTTCAGTCTATATGTGCGCTTTTGGACTCGTAGGAAGACCTCGAGGGTTTAGGGTGCCATTTTGGGACAGAGCCCAAGTGTAGTTTTTTAAGAGTGAGTCATTGAATCATTCATTCGAGAGATTTGTTTAAAAATGCTGATTCATATTTTTGCATAATATTGAGTTTATATATCACTGCATTTTTATTCATTTTGATAAACAGCAATGGAAAAAATTTAATGAATTTACACGAGCCAGTAATAAATAAAAGGTTGTCGTCAGGATCTATGCAAAGTATTTTGCTAATCAGAAAATGAATTACAAAGCTTTGAAATGTCTTGTTTTTGCACAAGGCAAGCTTGTCTAATCTAAACTGTCTTCCTCTCTTTGGCTCAGAGTAAAGAGGTCAATGCTTTCTCACCGTCCCCGTCTCTGGTCAAACCCATTCCGGTAAGTTCACTCTTAAAAACACTGGCAGGCTTTGAGACCTGAGATTGCTTCTGTGATTGGCTGAAGTGGTGTGTGTGTGTGTTGTATTTGCATTACCAACGGTCGCTCATGTAGAATACTTCAATAGTCCTAATTCATTAACGTTAGAGCTAGGTTAAAGGCCTCAATACACTTCAAGTAAAATCCAATATCAAACTGGTGTGACATTTTAAACAGAATCCGGCCAAAACACAGTTCGTTTGGAGTTTGAAACCGCTTCAGGCTGCCATTGGTCCATCACAGGTGGGTGTGGCTCTGAGGCTCCGCCTTTGACGTGGAAATCTGATCCGGTTAATTTCTTCTGTTTAGTCCGTCGAGTGGAAACATGGCGTTGGGATGTACACTAATGGTAGATCCTGGGCCTAAAATTAACTTCTGGCCACAGCTGCCATTGACTGTACCGGCCATTAAATATTTTTTACCAGCCATGAAACTGTATTGGCAGTAATGACACCAACATTTAGATATCAGTGAAAATTAAAGGTGCACTACATAACTTTTTTCCGTCTGCTAGAGGTCACCTATTCAAAACAAAGGTGTAGTTTGATGACGCCACGTTTGAGCGCAGAATCTTGGGACATGTGGTCTTCACCTCACAGCCGGTGGGAAAGAACCGGGATAGGACTCGAGCAGAAATCATGCTGATGGATGAGATTATTAACGTTACTGTAGTGAAGCAGAGCAGGAGCGAGTGTTGAGGAGCTGAGCACGGCTGCTGGAGCGATTGTTAATGAGATGAACAACACACGCCTCACGAGCAGCGGGACTTTTATTATGCCACAGTCGCCGCCGCCATTTCCTCTTCTCCGCTCATGAGTGTGTGAGGAACGCAGCTCTGCTGATCATATTACACACATCTGAGGCCCCGTCCACACGGATCCGGCGTTTTAGAAGCAGGAATCCGATATTTTTTGAAACCGGGTCCCAAAGTGGGTAAATCTGAAAACGATCACCTTCCGTCTTCGTGTGCACAGTGAATCCGTATATTTTCTGAAACGGTGATGTCATCACACTACGTCCGGCACGGTGATAGAGTTTAGGGATACAACTACGGGCACTGGGCATGCGCACATCAATATCGCGTCATTTAATTAACGTATCTGCATTATTGTATTAATGCCTACACCTACCCCATGTTTAGGGTCGGGGTAGGTGTAGGCATTAATAAAACACATCTGTTAAGTAGCAAATGTATTTATTGTTATTTTATTGTGAGATTTTGCCTCACCTCCTCTTCTTCCAACTCTCCAACTCTTCTTCTCCGTTTTTAGTGTATTTCTGTGGCAGAATTACAGCGCCACACACTGGCCTGGCATGCAAACTACATCGTTTTTAGTCCGTTTTCTTAATCTCGTGTGGACGCAGATATTTCTTGAAACGAGGGGAAAAAAAGATTGGATTGGGAAAGCGCTGGCTTCATGTGGACAGGGCCTGAGTGTGTTGAGATTAGGTATGTGCCGATATAAATTTTTCATTTTGCGATTAATTGCGAAGCTTTTATCGTGGTATATACGATATTATCATGATATTGAAATAAGTTGCAAAAAAAGTGTTGTCATAGCATAACAGCTTTAAGAACTATTTTTGTAAGAACAAAAATAACTGAATGCTTAAATACAATAGTGCACCAAAAATATATACAGCTCTGGAAAAAAATTAAGAGAAATCAATATTTAGTGGTCTCGGGATTTTTTCCAGAGCTGTAAAAGTACAATTTTCAAACAGATTAAAGTGCAAAAGAATTCGGCTATAAAGAACAACAGGTAACAAATTATATAAGGTCTCATTTAATGCATTAACTAAGATTGAGCAATAGCTACATTTGGTACAGAAAGTATGATGTTTTTTGTAATGTTAGTTAAGAAATACTGATCATTGTTAGTTTTATCTTTGGTCCATTAAAAAAAGTTATTAATTATTATTAAACAGTAACCAAGAAATTAACATTACTTAGAATAATTAATTAAAGTATTTTTCATTGTCAGTTTGGTAATAATCAATTAACATGTTAACTAATGAAGTCGTATGTCTTTTGGACAAATAATCCAAAATATTCTAATCATAAGGGCGTGTTGTAGTCCAGATTAAAACATAATGTTCAAGTGTGAAAATAAATAGCCTATTAAGTCTTTAAGTATTAAGTATTTGGTGCTGTGATGAACAACATTGAGATTACAAAAAACGAACGGCTGTTTTAAAAACTTCTTCACTAGCGGTTGCTTTAGTTTGCGGGGTTACCGGGGTAACCACTGCATTCTGCCGTTCATCAGCGCCCTCTGCTGTCACTGAGCGGCACTTCAGCAGCGCGTCTCCTTCACCGGTTCAGTCATGTGCAGACGCACGTTAGGCTTGTTTATATCGGAGTGTGTGTCCCTTTGACGCAGAATAGTGGTGTTGAGCATTTATACGGTTGATGGGCAAAGTATTCTTGAGTGCATTATAACATTTTTAATTATTGTTAATAAATAATTATTTACGATATTTTGAAGTGCCCACGATAACAATATTGTGCATATTCATTATCGTGATAAATCGCATTACCGAAAATCGGCAAATGCCTAGTTGAGCTGATGTTCTGACGCTACTCTGTGTGTTCGCTCAGCGGCTGCGGTGACATTTGTTCACACCGCTAAGAGTAAAGCTCTTCTGCAGAATAAAACCGTAACCGAGGGTAACGCGGATATGATGTCATCAACAGGCCACGCCCTCACACGTCCTGGTTCATTGGGTAACATATCAATTTCTCACGATTTACAAATAGTTGGAAACATTTGTGATATTGTAAGAACTCAACTGAACTATATATATTACAAAGTGCACCTTTAACAATCCAATTGTATATTCTAACTTTCAATACCATTAGCTAAAACTACCAGCCTATCTAATATACATTTAAAACATCACAGACAAGTAAACAGTCAGTAATAAAATTAGAACAAATAATCAAATTACATGCAAAAGCACAAAAATACAACAACAATATGACAAAGATACAAATGAAATCAACAGGTTCAGTTTTCAGGGTTTTAAGGGAGCTCTGACAGTAGTTTCCAGGTACAGAAACGTAATAAAGTAATCAAATGGAAAATAACGCTGCATAGTCTTCACTGTAAAAATAAGACATCCTTATTAATTAATCCTTATTAAAGTTACAAGAGTTATTCAGTTTAAGGGTTAGTTCACCCAAAACTGAAATGTCTGTCATTAACTCCTCTCCCTAATGTCGCTCCACACCCGTAAGACCTCCGTTCATCTTCACACACAGTTTAAGATATTTTATATTTAGTCCGAGAGCGTATGCAAGTGTATGCACACTATACTGTCCATGTCCAGAAAGGGAATAAAAACATCATCACAGTAGTCCATATGAGACATCAGTGGGTTAATTAGAGTCTCTTGAAGCATCCAAAATACATTTGGGTCCAAAAATAACAAAAACTACGACTTTATTCAGCATTGGCTTCTCTTCTGGGTTTGTGTTCAAGCCTCAAATAAAGATTCAAACGGTTATGAGTCAGTGAATCGATTCATGATTCGTATCGCCAATGCCATGTGATTTTTCTCTCTCTCTCTCTCTCTCTCTCTCTCTCTCGCTCTCTCGCTCTCTCTCTCTCTCATATGAAGGCGGGGCCAGTTGTCCAGGGGGAGGAGTCTTCATTGCTACTGTCTCCCAGTGTATTTCAGCATTCCATCTCCAAGACAACAGAGCCAGCCAAAAACCCCGCCTCTCCGACGTCGCCCAGCTCCGCCCCCTTTCCCACAGCAGACCTGCCCTCTGCCCTGTACAGTCGCTCGCAGCTGCAGGAAACGCTCATACATCTCATCAAGGTACACACTCACACACACACGCTCACAAACCAACTGGGTGCAGCTTCATACTCTTCACTTCTGTCTTCGTTTGTTTGCAGAATGACGCACATTTCCTCAGTGCAATCCACGAGGCCTACGTACAGAGCATCTCTAAAGGCTTCAACAACATCAAGCTATAGCCACAGTCTCCACAACATGAGTGTGACTGCACACACACATCGACTGACTACTGGACAACCGCCCCGTCCACACACACCTGAAGGATGATGTCCCACTCCCAACAAATCCTGGAATCCTAATTCATCCCGTTTCCCACTTGCATTATTTCAATTATGTTAAGGGACTTGTGCAATAAGAAGCGTTGAATAATTGCTACGACATATGGATATTGATCCCAGTCTCAATAGTGTTTTACTGTTAAACCAGTATGTGTGAGCATTGAAATTCTCAGCGGATTCGGATTTTGAAGACATTGAGAGTAGGATTGTTCCCTCTTTTCGTTTAAACTCGCTTATTTCATTTGGGCCTGAAGATGACCAGTGCATAAATTAAAGATTAGTCGTCATGCGTCGTGTTCTCTGGAGCCATGTATTGCTTTTTATTTTAATTGCAGACGGTAATATGAAATATTTCGTGGTTTATTTAAAGTCAGATGGATCAAATCATCATTTGTGTTCCTGAACTAATCCACTAGTTTAGTCTCTGTATGTCTGTGTAGACAACGAGATCATTTAACAGGTGTGTTTAATTGAATTTAATTTCACCATTAAAAGTTATGAAATTGTTGCTGCCGCACTAAATAGTTCATGTTTTGTTTGTTTGACAGGAATTGTATTTTTAATACACACCAGGCTTATGTACTTACATTGGGATTTCGTAAACGCAGTTTTTGTACAGTTTGCTTTTGATTGTCGTAGAGTATTTTAAAACCTCACAAACTGAAGTTGATACGCACGGCTACTCTCATCACACGCAACGCTTTACATGAAATCTCAACAGGATTCTGTTACTACGGTTTGTCTTTTGAGTTAATGTGCAAATAAACTGCTGCCATCCTTTAGATCTGTTTGTGTTGTATTACATGAAAATCTGGCCCCGTTCTTGCCTCTCGTCTGGATGTTTAGAGCCCTTTTGCACTCGGTCACTTTGATGTAAAGATGTGTGTTGTGTTTGTGATGTATTGGTGCGAGCGCAAGCTTTCCGTTCCCAGATAAATCAGTGCTACAATCTTTTCTGTGTTTATTATCGTCACTCCTCAAATATAGTGAAGAGTGGGGTAAGTTGACCCGCTCTCTTTATCTTGGTGACTGTACACTTTTAATTGTCATGTGATCATATGTTTAGGAACCAGCCATCATTTCTGCCAGACTGAACAGGAGAAGCACATAGAGGAGTGGAAGGCACACATTTACATTTGAAGATTTGCTTTTTGGCTCGTCAAAATAAGATTTTTAGCATGACTGATCTAGAAATATTTATGATACGCATTGGTGATTTAGCAATGTATAAAACCATGCTAATCATTACATCAATAATAGCCTGAATTGATAAGCAAGCTAAATGTATCCAAAATGGCAGCTATGGGGCAAAGTGAGTCAAATGCTGTGGGGTAAATTGAGCCAGTTTTAACTTACTCCACTATAAGGCACTGTAGTTGAGTTACATCTCTGA
Source organism: Pseudorasbora parva (assembly GCF_024679245.1). Lineage (NCBI taxonomy): Eukaryota > Metazoa > Chordata > Actinopteri > Cypriniformes > Gobionidae > Pseudorasbora > Pseudorasbora parva. The sequence goes on from NC_090184.1 coordinate 2,445,424, forward strand.
AGGATAAACTGGTGTAATCTCAATGTAGTTACATAACTGTTTATCATTTTAGTTTGAGTTTATTTGATCGGAACGATGCACAAGGACAGCAAATCCTGCTCGGATAATGACCAGAAAGAACCAAAGGAAATTTGATATTGAAGGTGTTTTTAAAAGAGGTAAATTATCTCTACAGTAGTTTCACATGGGTTTGATCCATATTCAGGTAGATGCTCCGTTTACACCCAGATGGTGCAACTTACCCCTAACCTGGGGTAAACTGAGCCACCGGAACACTTTTTAATTTTTTTTTATAAGAAGCCATATTTTCAGAACCCTTTTTCATAGATGTATTCTGATCATTAAAATGACATCCTGACATTACTTTAGATACTTTCATTCCACTTCTGCCTTATCTTCCCTTACTGGAGGACGAAGAAAAAACTGGCTCATCTTACCCCACTCTCCGTTCTTATATATATAGATATATATATAGATATATATAATATAGATATAGATTTTTTTTCTGTGTGGAATTGATTGGATGGCTGTGGTTTGCTATTGGTGGATCTCATGTGAGTGACATGTTGCCAGTAAACACGTCATCAGAGAAGAGAGGCAAATTAATTAAAACAAAATCACAATGAGTACACAGATAATAAATCCGGCAATTTTTCATTTAAAAAAAAAATCCCTTCTTTCGGCGCCATACACACTCCTATCCAGTTAGTGGCAGTAATGCACTTTTGCTGGTTTGCCAACCGTTGTTTTTGGTGCTGAATTTGGGTGAATATGTCAAAGAGGTGCGTTCTCGGTTGTCCTCCAAACAAAACCCTGTTCAGTGTCCCAAAAGAGCGCGCTGGATACGGGCCCGCTGGCGGGAGTTCATGCACTTTGAAGAGGAAGGACTGACGGTGAACTCACGGCTGTGCTCGAGGCATTCACCACAGACTGCTTCCAGAATTTAACACAGTACGAAATGGGCTTCGCGAAAGTGCGCGTGCGTGCGTGCGTGTGTGTGTCCATCTTTATTAATATAATGCATGGTTCATTCCTGAGATTCGGTGCCTGTGTTCCCAGCAAAGATCATGATATTGCTGCCTTAAGATGATGAACAATATCAATTTTAAAACGGTCTTAGTCACAAATAACACTATTTGTATTCTAAGCACATTACAATTTTTTTTAATAACCATTATTGCCTTTTAAACATTGCCATATTTCCTCTGTCCCCAATCCTGTGTATCCCCGATACATATAGGTAACTCAATTTTTTTTTACAAGTCAGTAAATCATTTATTTTATTTATACGTATCAGTTATTAAATATGTTTTAGCTTGTCCTAAAACAACTTGTCTTTGTTCACCGTTAATATTGTGTCTGTCCTGTTGTTATTTTTCCACCCCGTTAATATTTTGTACATCCTGTTATTATTTTGCCCACCCTATTATCATACATAATATTTTCTGATTATGTATTACCTGATATGCTTTTAAAGGAGCGAAGGAGTTGTGTAAGATAACGTACACAGTGCCCATACGTTTTTGAAACTGTTGTTCATGTCCCAGAGCCATAGAAACAGAGAGTTGCGACACTCTCTGATCTCGCCGCCACGGTGTCACGTGCTTCATAGAGGAAATACAGTAGATTCACTATATTTGCAGCAATTTCTGGAAAATATTAAAACAATATGTGCATCAACTTCGACTAGGCTTTACAGTAGCAGTTTATTCACAACGTTAATATTTTTCTTGAGTGATATGGTTATTTTATTTTTATTTATTTTTTATTACTACGCGAGTAGCTACATCATGATTTTACAGTGTTGAGTGTTGTAGCCAATCACGGGCATTTCTGTTGAAAATAATGACCAATCATATGCTTAATTTACCTTGAAGATAATCCCCTCAGTATCGATCAAAACAAGTTGTATACGGTCTCAAAACGCTGAATGAATTTAGTGCAAGTTTACATCTCTTCTCTCTCATTACCTACACATCCTCTCATAAACAAAACAAAGACACGATTTAAATAGATTTAGCCTATTGGGAATTTTAGTCAGATGTTTTTGATTTCATTAGAATTTGTGATGTTAATTAGCCTATTTTAACACTTAAAGTAACAAAAATAGAGATAAAAATAGTGTTATATTAGTGATTTGATCATCTATAGCTAAAATTCACTCAAAAGAAAATAAATGGTAAACTGCTAGACTAACTAAAAATTGTCAATGCACTAATTGCTGCTTCCATACTCTTCATTTCCATAAGTTGCTTTGGATAAAATGTAATTGTACATGTATAAAATAATAGCTGAAATGTTTAATGTATAAAAATATTACGATCATTGTCTTTTAATGTAGATATTTTTGCATATTCTAAATTTTATACTAAGCTTGTATTTTCTACAACGGAAGTAACTTGACATAGGCCAATGTGTTATGTACAATGACTAATAATGTAAATGTGCAGTTTCTGTACTATATTTTGTACATTTAACAGAAATTGGCTATAAGGGTTGCTACTTATGTACAAGTAGGTCTACTTAATTTAGAGGTTGAAGTTGTGAGTGGTTCTTTTAAAGGGGGGGTGAAATGCTGTTTCATGCATACTGATCTTTTTACACTGTTAAAGACTTGGAATCCCATACTAAACATAGACAAAGTTTCAAAAGTTAAGGTGGACGTTTGATGGGAGTATTTCTTTGTCAAAAATACTACTTCCGGTTAGTCATAAGTTTCGGCAAGTTTTTTGAGATCATGCGTCCCCTTTGACGTTAATGGGGGCGGAATTTCCTTGCATGGGCCTTACGGACAATTCTACCGGAAGAGCGTGAGAGAGAGAGAAGGAGAGAGCGAAAGCAACAGGCTACGCCCATCAAAGCGCTGGCTTGTAGGATGCTGGACAGGTGACAATTACACATAGCACATAACAATGTCACCAAAAAAGTGCGTTTTTGGTTGCCAGACCAAGACAGTCCTGCACAGATTCTCCAAAACCCCGCGTTAAGGCAACAGTGGATGGAATTTGCTTTTCCGGATCAGCAACTGAGTTGCGCGAATGTTTATATCTGTTCGCTGCATTTCGGTGCCGACTGTTTCATAAACAAGGCCCAGCTCGACGCCGAATTTTCCCAATCGCCTAATGCTGAAGGATGGAGCAGTCCCAACGTTAGAACCGCAGGCGGTGAGTTAGACTGCTTCAAATGTCTGTGTTTTTTTTAGTCCGCTTACTGTCTACACAAACCACGCGTAAACACACAAACACACGTGCACAACTGCACTTCCCACATGTACACCTTCAAAGACAAAAATACGACGATATAATTCAAGTATAAATATGTAAATAACACAAGCCGCTAAGCATATTATATAGTTAGTGTATAACTTGTACCACATACAGACGTCCTGCTCTAGTCGTTTTTGCTGCTGCTCCTGTTCAACTGCAGCCTCTGGGTCTGATTCCGGATCATAGATGTATGGCTGTATCTGATTAAAAGCCATATTTTTATTTTGAATAAAGTTTTTTTCCGCTGTTAGGGATGACACAGCTTTACGACGCACTCGACTCAACATAGCAGCAGCGAGCACACGTCATTATTTAGCTCCGCTCACACGACACGCCCCCCACCCGCTCGGCTTTTTTCGGAAAGATTTGGAACAGCGCATCTTTCTTATATAATTATTAAAAAAATAAAGACTTTTCGGAGATATGCAGGATGCAATGCTACTCTATAGGTACTCAAGATTGACATGACACTGACTGAAACTGAGTGTTTCACCCCCCCTTTAAAATAAAGATTAATACAGTAAATATGCAAACATGTTTTTGAATTGATGTGCTTACTGCATTTTTATAAATAATATCTTAGTTATTGTAGTACATGGAAAACCTATATATATTATAATATAATATAATATATAATATATACAGTATTGTTCAAAATAATAGCAGTACAATGTGAATAACCAGAATAATCAAGGTTTTTAGTATATTTTTTATTGCTACGTGGCAAACAAGTTACCAGTAGGTTCAGTAGATTCTCAGAAAACAAATGAGACCCAGCATTCATGATATGCACGCTCTTAAGGCTGTGCAATTGGGCAATTAGTTGAAAGGGGTGTGTTCAAAAAAATAGCAGTGTGGCATTCAATCACTGAGGTCATCAATTTTGTGAAGAAACAGGTGTGAATCAGGTGGCCCCTATTTAAGGATGAAGCCAACACTTGTTGAACATGCATTTGAAAGCTGAGGAAAATGGGTCGTTCAAGACATTGTTCAGAAGAACAGCGTACTTTGATTAAAAAGTTGATTAGAGAGGGGAAAACCTATAAAGAGGTGCAAAAAATGATAGGCTGTTCAGCTAAAATGATCTCCAATGCCTTAAAATGGAGAGCAAAACCAGAGAGACGTGGAAGAAAACGGAAGACAACCATCAAAATGGATAGAAGAATAACCAGAATGGCAAAGGCTCAGCCAATGATCACCTCCAGGATGATCAAAGACAGTCTGGAGTTACCTGTAAGTACTGTGACAGTTAGAAGACGTCTGTGTGAAGCTAATCTATTTTCAAGAATCCCCCGCAAAGTCCCTCTGTTAAAAAAAAGGCATGTGCAGAAGAGGTTACAATTTGCCAAAGAACACATCAACTGGCCTAAAGAGAAATGGAGGAACATTTTGTGGACTGATGAGAGTAAAATTGTTCTTTTTGGGTCCAAGGGCCACAGGCAGTTTGTGAGACGACCCCCAAACTCTGAATTCAAGCCACAGTACACAGTGAAGACAGTGAAGCATGGAGGTGCAAGCATCATGATATGGGCATGTTTCTCCTACTATGGTGTTGGGCCTATTTATCGCATACCAGGGATCATGGATCAGTTTGCATATGTTAAAATACTTGAAGAGGTCATGTTGCCCTATGCTGAAGAGGACATGCCCTTGAAACGGTTGTTTCAACAAGACAATGACCCAAAACACACTAGTAAACGGGCAAAGTCTTGGTTCCAAACCAACAAAATTAATGTTATGGAGTGGCCAGCCCAATCTCCAGACCTTAATCCAATTGAGAACTTGTGGGGTGATATCAAAAATGCTGTTTCTGAAGCAAAACCAAGAAATGTGAATGAATTGTGGAATGTTGTTAAAGAATCATGGAGTGGAATAACAGCTGAGAGGTGCCACAAGTTGGTTGACTCCATGCCACACAGATGTCAAGCAGTTTTAAAAAACTGTGGTCATACAACTAAATATTAGTTTAGTGATTCACAGGACTGCTAAATCCCAGAAAAAAAAAAAAAATGTTTGTACAAAATAGTTTTGAGTTTGTACAGTCAAAGGTAGACACTGCTATTTTTTTGAACACACCCCTTTCAACTAATTGCCCAATTGCACAGCCTTAAGAGCGTGCATATCATGAATGCTGGGTCTCATTTGTTTTCTGAGAATCTACTGAACCTACTGGTAACTTGTTTGCCACGTAGCAATAAAAAAATATACTAAAAACCTTGATTATTCTGGTTAGTCACATTGTACTGCTATTATTTTGAACAATACTGTAAATAGAAATTTAAATAATAAGGATTATAAGAATGCATCCATTCCCACATTTATATTATTCTCCATTTACTCTTTTTTTTGGTCATTATTTTCCCCCCCTTTTCTTCGTTTTGATGATGTATTAACTCTCTGACTTTAAAATGAAATAATTCCTATTACTGCATTATTTCTGTTCTCCTAACCCAGCTGACCTGTCTCTAATGCAGCCGGTGTCGTCGGCGATCCTTCTACCGTTGCTGACACTGTCTCTTGAGCAAATCTGATTCTGGTCCCTGGTCCAAATTTCAGATGTATAGTAATGATAATAATATTAATAGATTATATTTATAATGCACTTTTCATTCTGAAGAATCTCAAAGTGCAACAATGGAAGAAAAAAAACGTATTCCTTTTCTGCTCATTTCCATTATTCACTGTTTAGGAGGGAGGATCGCATTTGCGATACAGAAAGTTGGCAATATTTGTGTATTTTATTTCTGGAAAAAACCCTCAGATGATGCAGTTTTGTCCAGAGCTAAAGCCTCCAGCCAGTAGAGGAGCTATTTCCCCATGTTTAACCCGTCCATGAGCGGTGGGATCGCAGTCACAGCGCTCGGCTCACACACATTATATTGAACACACACCTTCAGTTTTTAATTGTAGTGTTCTCTAACTGAACTGATTTTATGAAGATGAACGCAGTGGGGAAGTGATCCAGTAGCGGTGGCTTTGGGAGTGGGAAGCAATGAAGCAATGCATTCTGGGAATTGTAGTCTTTCATCCCCATGAGACAAAAATACATTTCTCAGTCTAGAAGGCACCAAATTAAAAAATTATTTCACATTTCTACTACATTAATGACCCAGTCTAAATACAGGTTCATCTTGCCAGCGCTGAAGTACTCCTTTTGATTAATTTGATGTTCATTTATATATTAGTGTTTATATATATTTGATTGTGTATGTCATTTGTTGTGTTCTAGGAAAGTGTTGCAGATGTATGATGAGTGACAGTAGTGAGGTGTGAGAAGAGGCTCTCGGTGAAGATTTGTAGAGCGACGGTCCATCAATCATGTGAAAGAGTTTCTCCATCACACCCACGGCACCGGAGAACTGCAGAGGAGCGACTGGGCCGAGAAACGGGTAAGACTTTCACTTCCAAAGCAAAACTACATGAGCTCTAGTTCATGACTGATCAGGAGCAGATGGAGTATTAACCGGGATAAACTAACTTACAGGGAGTAGTAGGGCTGGGTAAAAACATCTATTCTTATTTTGGAGAACCAATGTGGATCCTTAAATCCCAAGAATCGATCGTTTAGTGCTGGCCTCAGTGGATGAATTAACAACTTTCTAGCGCCTCACATTCAGTAAATTGCAATTGTGTGTTTTGACGCGGGTTGCAAAATTCCGGGAATTTTGGCTAAAAAACCGTCCATGGAATAAATGGGAATAAACTGGGAATTTACTAAATTACAGGTTAATTAAAACAACCAGATTTAACCTGATAACAGTCATCCCACTTTTTGAAAATATACAAGAAAATTCCCTATCCAAACTTAAATGGTTGCAATTCAAGAACGCTGTGGAATATAGACATACGTTTGGTCTCATTTTAAAGAAGACAGTCAGCAGAGTATTGTCCAAGTGAAATCACTTTAAAAAAAAACCTAAAGTATACAAAAGTTATGGAAGTTTAAATGTATACTGTACTATATATTTAATATTTAATATAAAATGTTACAAAATAATTTGTACTCTAAAATTACTATCAAATCAAAGCCATATGTCTAATCAATTTGTGTTCCAAATTTGAAGTTGATATCACAAAAATTGAAGTTCCCATGAGATTTTGTTCAGGCGCTGTACCACAAATAGCCACCGGGTGTCATTGAAATTCCATTGATTTAAAAAAAAATGCAATTTCCTGTGTCAAATTAATATATTTTTGTCCAAATATCACAAAACAAGTTAAATAAATATGAAACATGACGACACCACTTGGGGAGGAGCCCGCTGGAATAATTTAGAGCATCGTTTCCATGGTAACACGAAGTCCGATTTCAAAACGGTTTTCACAGGATGAATCTTGAGTTCGTAAGCTTTCAAATTATATATAGTTCTCCTACATTAGATCAGGATGAATATAGGATATAATTGTTTTAAACATGCAGTGGCAAATGGGCCCACCGGTGGGCCAGAGACAGTTAACAGGTTAATGCACTTTCAGTTAAATTTCTAACACACACACACATTTAGTGATAATTTACACAGATATTTACAGGAAAATGTATTAAAATAACAATCAGTGGACAGTGGAGGACACCCGGTGGCTGTTTTTGTTACTGCGCCTACAATATCTCATGGGAACTTACATTTTTGTGATAACAACTTGGTTAGAAATGTGGCTTTGATTTAATAGTAATATTTTTTTTGGAAAAGTATATATTTTATATAAAATAAATATTTATTCATGTATTCATGTAGTCAAGTATTTTTCATTTACAGTTAATTTAAACTTCTATAACTTTTTCATACTTTGATTTGACGTCAGCAATAATCTGCTGAGTGTTTTCTTTAAAACAAGACCAAACTGAGGTTTATATTCCAAAGCATTCTTGATTTACCGCCATTTAAGTTTGAAAAGGGCATTTTCATGTCTATTCTCAAAAGCGGGAGGGGCAGTTAAGGGGTTAAAAAAAACTATTTAAAATAAATGTTTTAATAGAGCCACATAATGACCAACCTTGCACATTGTGGCATCTTGTAATGTAATAACTGTACATCATCATCTAATAAGCATTATATTATTACTGTACGATAATGTTCATAATGTAGTAATTTTCTCAAAACGGAATAAAAGCATGAGCTCATAATGTAATAAATGTCTCAATGTAAAAATGATTATATTATAAACACATCAAAACATTGTTATAATTGTAATAGCTTTTAATTGTATTCCTTTACATTTAAAAAATCTAAATCCATTCTAAACCCTAATTAACAATAACTAAAGGATTACCAGTGCTTTTAATAAAAATACTATAATAATTGTATGAATATTTAGAATAAGAAAAAATAATATATTTTTTTTTTTAAATGATTTGAGGGAACACTGATATATTTTGTTTATATATCTGTAACATTTATGAGTTTATAATGCAATAGATTCCTCATAATGCAAAAATTGTCAGGATATTACATGGAGAAAATGATTACAGTATGAATATTTATTACAGTGATAATGTAATGCTTATTACACTGTCATTTCTAGCAGGGATGTGTGTGTGGCAACTCAAAGCGCTTCCAGACGCAGCAGTTTGTGTGTGTGCTTCAGTTAACACTGAACTCCTGTCGTGTCTGATGAGGATGTTAACTTTCCTAAAGTCTCCTGTGTGTGTTTCAGACGAGCTGAAGATGCGGATCAGAGACCAGACCTGGAGGGAGATGGTGTGTGTGTGTGTGTGTGTGTGTGTGTGTGTTTCTAGCCCTCATCAGGAGCACGTTCAGCTGCTCTTGGAACTGAACTGGCTAAATGATTTATTAAAAATGCAGAACGTCTTCTGTGAGGGTTATATTTAGAGGATGAAAAAATATAATTAGCTCAACATAACTTCATGATGATGGTGTGTGTGTGTGTGTGTGTGTGTGAATATGAGAATGTACAGCCAAATCAAAATTCTGTTGCAATGTCTTCCTGTTAACACTGTGAAACAATTGGACTTTTAAAAGTGCTGTATAAATGCATTAGGGCAGAGAGTGTGTGTTCTTCAGTACTGATCTTCACCACACACACACATATGATAGTATTGTCTTCTGCAGCGCTGCTTTGATATAGAATGTCTCATATTTGATGAGGTTCGCATCATTGACTGTTATTTTCCTATTTATGACAATAAACAGACAATCTGTGTTGTCTACAACCGAGTTGCTTGTCTCTTACCGTTTTCTTTAGTTGTTAATTGTTTGTATTATTGATATTTTAGTTTGTGTGTACAGCACTCATAAACACCTGCTGTTTTTAGAAGTGCGTTATTAATAAACTTTGATTTGATAATACTTTCAATAAAGCCATCATTACAGCAAAAAACTGATATTGATGCAGAGTTGCATTTACAAATGACTAGGCCAAAGTCACCACTCAATTTAAACATAATCTCATAATCAGGACAAAACTTAGCACAGCAGGAAGATACAAAAGACAATAACTAACAGCGATTGATGATTGAGCCCTGGACCGGAAAAAGGCAGAACTTACCGTCTCATACTCAGTGTTTCACCAGAGAAAGAAATGTATATATAAATATATCAGTGCATCAATAAAATTCATAAAAATTCTAATAATACAAATACAATATATAATATTTAAAAAAAAAAAATCATTATAGGGTATCCCAATTCTCATACTTAGACTATTTATCCTAAAAAAGGCCCAGAATATAGTCACGTTAAATGGCCCCGGATGATGGACTAAATGAACTGAAGAAAAGTGTGTAATGTTGGAGACGTCGCGTCAGCTTTAATTATGGAGAGGGGCATCAGACTGACAGTGAATGACCATAAAGCTGCACCATATGGATGAGGACGTGGTGTGTGTCATTTGGGAAGCAACTATTTTTTATTAAAGTGCATCCTGGATGTTTTTTGGTGATGAAAATTGTAGTTTTGGTCTATACCCAAGCGGCTCCTTCCCCCGGTTCTCTTAAAGCCAATACAGAAGTGACTGTAACTGCAATTCATCGACAGGCCACTAGAGACAGACTCCAGAAGGAGCAGAATCTTGTTAAAATGCCCAACTTTACAGCAGAATTAAACATGTTCACAGCCTGGGACAAATTGTGGTTTTGGTCTATACGGCTAATTTTGACCCTCATGACGACTGTGAGGGGGGTGGATTTTTTTATAACTCATTCGTTTACGTTATATAAAGCCTTAACCTTCTACATAATTAAGGGAGTGGTTACAGGTGGATAGCCATTTATCTGCAGTCTATAGTCATTGCGTCACATAAGCCCTGCCCACATCCCACCTTTTTGCCCATTTTCTGTTATCCGGGAGTGACACGCGATGACGGGCTCACAAGATGGCGACGCCCAGCCTGTCTCTACTTTAAGCTTCAGAACGGCTTATCGGAATCCTATGGGTGACGTCACGGATACGTCCATATTTTTTTACAGTTTATGGTCAGCGCATAACAGAAAATGGGCAAAGAGGCGGGATGTGGGCGGAGCCGAGGTGATATCATGACTAACGGACAGCAGACAAATGGCAATCCACCTGACACTCAGAGGCCACGCCCTTAATTATGCAGAACTTTAAGGCTTTATATAATATAAACGAATGAGTTATAAAAAAATTATAATACCACAATTTGTCCCAGGCTGTAAACATGTTTTATTCTGCTGTAAAGTTGGGCATTTTAACATGTTTACAGCCTACGACAAATTGTGTTTTTACAACAACAACAAAATTATAACAAGTTGAAATAATAGTTTTGGCTGCGGTTATGAATATGAGCCAGAAGCTGTATGTAAATAAACTCCAAATGTACTGGAGAAATGAACCCTTCAAAGATTGAAAAGGTATCGAAATCTACTTAATTTTATTCTTTTGTAACTGTTACTGTAATATCAGGAGAGCTTTATAGCATCGCAGTAGTTCGAGATCATAGAGGTGTTAGATATAGATCCGGGTCAATAAAGACCCAAATATGTAGTAATGACTGGTGAAACATCCTGTGACAAATACACAAACACACACACAAACTTTAAGTGACTTTTTATTTGTGTTTACTGACTTTCCCAGCATGACTACCTCTACACAGAGTAAACCTCTAGAAAACAACACTTTAACTCGGTTAGCTCAAGAGTCAGAGACCAATTAAAAACTCATTAAAAATCATTTCCAAGTCTTAGGAGCTGCAAGTTTGTTTTCAGTTCTGTGTACAAGCCTCATAGCCGAGAGAAACATGCATCTGACATCATAATGCACATTATAAAGTTCAGTACTGACGACGTTTCAAATGAATTATTTTATATAAAGGTATCAAACTTATAGATCCTTATAGATCAATACTGGAACACAATAATAAGAGTTTCCAATAATAAGCTTCCACAGCTAGTTGAATATCACAATGCCATCACGTCCAGCAAACAGAAAACCTTATTTAGCACACAAACTGTTTTATTAGTCCTTGTAATTGCACTTAATTTAATTTCTCGCTGACTGTATTTGTTTATTTTACGCCTCAACAAACAAAAAGTGATCGTTTGCTTGTTGATGCAGAATGTTTTCTGTTTCCTGAAATCGTAATGCTCATATAACCGTCAAAAATATTTAATAAAAAACAAAAAAAAGAAACAAATCGGACAGAAAGAGACACGAGCTCCCCCACAATTGTTAACAACACTATCAATATCACATGACCTCCTACCTCACCGCACAACGCTAGAATAACACCGGTCTCCACACGACACAACGCGTTCGTGTCTCGCAACGTTTGTTCATATCGACGACAAATCTGCCTTTTGGCGAAAAATAACATTTTCTAAAACCCCTGAATTTGCGATTAAGATCACTGACCTGACGAATTCAGCACAATCGGTTTAATTTCTCTAATAATTCATATCTGCACACCCGAGAACACAGAATGAATGTCTTCTGTACTTATTGCTGCTGCTAAGTTTAAAACAAGCCATCCGCTGTTCTTCCTTAAGGAGTGAGAAACATAAAACACGGAAACTAAAACACTAGGCTAGGATTCTCTCCTGAAAGAACAAAAAGGCACTAATGGTCAGAATGAAGATCATAAAGGAAAAAGCAAGCAAACGGAGGGTGAGGTGGAGCAGGGAAGACCCTCGTCGTACGGCTTCTGATCCTCTGAACCGACCCAAACGCTGTACCGACACTTGGCACGATAGACTTCAGAGAGAGTTACAGCATTCCAATTTGGAATTAATTCAATACTCTTGTACAGAATGCATAAGGTCAGTGATCCGAGTAAAGCTTGAGCGAAGGTGCTTGAAATGAGTCAAAGAAAAATCACGAACACTTTACAGTAAGGTACGTTAACATCATCACCAAAGTTTCACCAACTTAATTCAACCAGGATTAGGGATGCACCGATACGACAACTCTTTATATTTGAAAGCGATAACCGATATATCAGCCGATACCGGTAACTCTTTATATTTGAAAGCGATAACCGATATATCAGCCGATACCGGTAACTCTTTATATTTGAAAGCGATAACCGATATATCAGCCGATACCGGTAACTCTTTATATTTGAAAGCGATAACCGATATATCAGCCGATACCGGTAACTCTTTATATTTGAAAGCGATAACCGATATATCAGCCGATACCGGTAACTCTTTATATTTGAAAGCCGATAACTGATATATCAGCCGATACCGGTAACTCTTTATATTTGAAAGCGATAACCGATATATCAGCCGATACCGGTAACTCTTTATATTTGAAAGCCGATAACCGATATATCAGCCGATACCGATAACTCTTTACATTTGAAAGCCGATAACCGATATATCAGCCGATACCGGTAACTCTTTATATTTGAAAGCCGATAACTGATATATCAGCCGATACTGGTAACTCTTTATATTTGAAAGCGATAACCGATATATCAGCCGATACCGGTAACTCTTTATATTTGAAAGCCGATAACCGATATATCAGCCGATACCGGTAACTCTTTATATTTGAAAGCCGATAACCGATATATCAGCCGATACCGGTAACTCTTTATATTTGAAAGCCGATAACCGATATATCAGCCGATGCCGGTAACTCTTTATATTTGAAAGCCGATAACCGATAAATCAGCCGATACCGATAACTCTTTATATTTGAAAGCCGGTAACCGATATATCAGCCGATACCGGTAACTCTTTATATTTGAAAGCCGATAACCGATATATCAGCCGGTGCCGATAACTCTTTATATTTGAAAGCCGATAACCGATATATCAGCCGATACCGGTAACTCTTTATATTTGAAAGCCGATAACCGATATATCAGCCGATACCGATAACTCTTTATATTTGAAAGCCGATAACCGATATATCAGCCGGTGCCGATAACTCTTTATATTTGAACGCCGATAACCGATATATCAGCCGATACCGGTAACTCTTTATATTTGAAAGCCGATAACCGATATATCAGCCGATGCCGATAACTCTTTATATTTGAAAGCCGATAACCGATATATCAGCCGATACCGGTAACTCTTTATATTTGAAAGCCGATAAACGATATATCAGCCGATACCGGTAACTCTTTATATTTGAAAGCCAATAATTGAGGCGTTAACCGATATATTGGCCAATAAAGTCAAATCCAAATGTTTATATTATTTATCGGCTTTAATATAATCTGCCTAATTTTTTTATCGGGATACCGATATGGTGGCTGATATATTGTGCATCCCTATCCAGGTTAATATTTTAATATACTGTTTGTTCATAATACATTAACCTAATGTTAACTCAAAAATGTATGCATACATAAAGATTAATAAATGCTGTATTGTTCATTCTTATTTGAATATTATTGTGAGGCGTTACAAAATATCAAGTTTTGTCATCAATTTGCTGGTTTTGCTTCCGATCAGATTAGGCCACAATGTAATGCTTTTATTTGTTCACTTTGAACTATTCCCATATAGATAAAATAACAATAATGACAACAATAATAATAATAATAATAATAAATAGCATAAAGCCCAGCATCTGACCACCTGTGGTTTAGTTTATAACATGGCAGTTAAACGAATGTGAGAAGGATAACATTTCAGTAAAACACAGGAATAATCTTGCGGATTCAGACTGGGAGAGTTATAAAGAAATCCAATACTTTAAAACAGTAGTGTAAAATATGTGACCCGTCCCACGAACCTCAAACCATATCATAAAGAGAAATATAAGCTTATATTAAAAGAGCAGATGTACAAAATCTCAAAACACAGACGAATGTTTTGAGGAAAAGAACATCTTCTGACTGAGATTGAAGTTTTCATGGCTTTTTGAGCTCTGGCTTCCTGTGTGTGTGTGTGTGTGTGTGTGTAAAAACAACCCTGAATGAGCTCGTTTGCCGAGTGTACAATGTGAAACTACAATTAAAACGTTTCCAAAGACTACAAACGAAAAAGACATGCCATTCTCTCGCAAGTCCAAGAAACTTTACTCTGGATTTGTAGGCAGTGGAGGAATGCGTCGTTCCCAGCTGAACTGCAAATCAAAAACAACAGAAATAAAAGCAGTTAAAAGCGGTTTAATGTACACGGCGTCTGCATCTGCACCTGTGTTAGTCACTCGGAGCCGAAGATGAGCTGAGGTTAGTGAGGAAGATCAGCAGGAAGCCAGAGTCTCTCACAAGCACTGAAAACCTCACCGAACCAAGCCCAACATGCAGTTTGTGTTAATGCAATGACTTTACCAATCAGCGATTGGCTCTTTTATTTAGAAGGCGGGGCTTATTCCGCCATATTGCGCGTTGCACTTTATCTCATTCGTAGTTGTGCTGTCTTTGTGCATCAAAATTCATTATTTATGCACCTTATTTATGCATTGTATGATCTCATGAATAATTGAAAACAGTTATAATACATACACTTTCTATAGGTGTAACGCTTTAAAACATGATTATATTTCCAAACCAATTTTAGATTATATTATAATGCACTTTAACTTTGGTTACAATTATTTATGAAGAGATATAATGCATTATAACGTACATTATGAATACCTTTATAAATGCATTATACAGGCGGTGATTTTTAATTCTTAATTGTTTGCATCATTATTTTCCTGTGAAGCTGCATTGAAACGATCTGTATTGTATAAAACAATGTAGAAATAAACGTGAAGGTGATAAAACTGATTCAACGACTCAAGATTAATGAACGACAGAAAAGCCACCGGCCGTTTGTTGCCGTTTTAATTGATAGACGTGCCAGATAAATGAGACGTTTGTCTTTTTCTGTAAATAATAAAAAAGAACGACAATAATCTGACGAGGCACGGTGAGAACGTGTTCACGAGTTTTGCATTTTAACACTGCTATAATTTTGAAGCACCTGAAATGTGTGCTGGCCCTTTTTATATACCGGGATTTGGAGAAGCCATTCAATCTACGTTAGTTTTCAAGTAGATTATGAACTTTTCAGTTTGTCTGAAAAACCCTAGTTAGTGTCGAGCGCTTCAGTCGTGTTCATCTCTCATACGCCGCACAACAGAGTGAATGCCTTCTATAAGGAGAAGAGTTTCCTTTCATACGTGATCTACTGACAGATTACCAACGCAAAGGTCGAGTATATCTAGGAGAATATGATCGTATTATAACAGCATTAACCCTATTTGTTGCTGATTTCGGATAAACGTCTCACTTGAGAAAGCTAGCCTGAAATCTTCAGTTTGCCAAAGAGAGTCGAAACGACAGATAAGGCCTCGCTAATGTTTGCCTGCAATGTAAATACACAACTGTGAGCATGTGACAAGCCCTTCACCATGTGTCAAGTGTGCTCAAGTAAACGTAATCAAGTCTAAGACATGTTAAAGCTCTCAGAAATACGAAAAAGCAAGCCAGAAACCCATCGGCTGATTTCTGAATGCCCATCGTTCCCGCCTGCCTCACGAGTGGCATCGCTGAAAACATCGCTCACTCTCCAACCCGTCTTTTTTTGAGTTCTCGCAGAAACATAAATGGCACAATTCGAATGGGTTTTCCTGCATGTCAACGAGGCAGGGAGGAGGTTTGCATATGTAGTTTGATCGGGCGTGTAAACACGAGTCGCCTGATCGGACGGGCTGCTGATTTCAGAGGCAGGAGAGAGATGGACAGAGGAAAAGGGCAAATGGCTGTTGGCTTGTGACCACAATCCAACATGGCTAGCTCTCTCTAGCAACGCGCTGTAAATCTGTGCAATTCGGTTTGGTGCACACTTAGACTAAACGTTATATCATTCTGCCCTAAGCTAGCTCTACAACATGCACCTGGCTACGAGAACGCTAGCAGACCAGCCCTAAACACACGGACACATCGCATGGGTTAGCACAGAGCAAGCAAGAGCGCGCGAGTTGAGCTTTGTACATCGGCGGATTGAGCCGCGGCTTCAGTCGCAGTAGATCTTGTACTTCTCGCTGCAGAACACCAGCGGCGCTCCCATGGTCTCGCCGCGAGCGCCGGCCGCGTGACTTACGGTGGACGGGGTGGATTTGGTGCGCGAGTAGCCGATTTTGGCGCGTCCGCGGCGGATGTGCTCGTGGTCGACCTCCAGGTCCTCCAGCCGCTGTGTGAGCGCCAGCTTCTGCTGAATGGCCATGCGGAGGAGAGAGTTCAGCGTCTTCTTCTCGTCCTCCGCTGCCGCCAGCTGCCTCTGCATCTCATCCAACTGAGTCACGTACTCGTCACAGCTGCGAAACAATCAAAGGAATAAACAACAGAATTATCACGTGTCATTGTTGTTATTATTATGATGGATTTAAAGGAACACTCCATCATTTTTAGAAATAGGGCTTATTCAACTTCTTTCCTACATTTAGATATGTGGGCAAATGCATTTTTGTCTCAGTGCATGCATTGTTTTAGTTTGGCAGGGTTTCGCTAGCTTAGCTTAGCATAATGAATGGAATCCTATGTTGGCAGCTAGCATGTCCCGAGTAAAAGTAATCACAAAAAAAAAACTAATTACTTCTTGTGGCCTGAGTATTCACAACGAGTACAAATAGCGATGCAGATTAAGACTAGCCGGAAATTGACTTAGGACAATATTATGGGGAAGCACAGGCGACTTGGGCGCAGAGATATCACAAAAAAGAGGACGAGAGGATGAGAGCTGTGATATCTCTGCGCCCAAGTCGCCTGTGCTTCCCCATAATATTGTCCTAAGTCAATTTCCGGCTAGTCTTAATCTGCATCGCTATTTGTACTCGTTGTGAATACGCAGGCCACAAGAAGTAATTAGTTTTTTTTAAAATTATTATTACTTTTACTCGTGACACGCTAGCTGGCAACATAGGACTCCATTCATTATGCTAAGCTAAGCTAGCGAAACCCTGCCAAACTAAAACAATGCATGCACTGAGACAAAAATGCATTTGCCCACATATCTAAATGTAGGAAAGAAGTTGAATAAGCTCTATTTCTAAAAACAGTGGAGTGTTCCTTTAACTTTTTTTTTCTGTCAACACAATTATCATCATCGCCCTCTTTTTTTGTATTAGTACCATTACTATTATTATTATCATTATTATTATTGTTATCTATTATTGATGTAACTATTGCCATCAACACAACTGATCACCATCTTTAGTATCCTTGTTGTTATATATAAATACTGACAATTATTAAAAACACTTGCATAAGGACTACCAACACACTGGGACTCATTCGGACGGTTTTAGGATATGGATTCTATGCTTTTAACAGCCTGAAGGTCCTAGTTTTACTGTGTTGTATTAAGTCTCTTGTGAACCATTGGTTCTTCACTTTAAACTGCTGTTTCCCTCATCTTTTTAAACACTCCAAAATCTCACACAGTATTATCTGACCCCATTTTCTCAATAAGGTCGATTGTTGACACACACAAACACACACACACACACACACACACACACACACACACACACACACACACACACACACACACACACACACACACACAGATATTATACTCACTCACTTTCATTCACTGATATTACATGGCCTCTCAGAGATGGATTTTTTTTTTTAAGTAGAAAGTAAGTCTTATCATTTACTAATCCTCATGTCGTCCAAGACGTATGAGAGAATTTCCATTTGTGGGTGAAGTTTCCCTCTACAGCAACTCGATACGTCTCAACAGAAAATACACCAGGCCAATTTTGGGACTGGGATTTGAGAAATTATCTTGTGTAAAGATCGATTTGCTTTCTTTATTCATTCGTCCATAAAAAAGCCCAAAGTGCCGTTTCAACAGATCTGTCTAAATGAGTTTTAAATAATCAGAACGATTACAGAGCCACACCTCTGTTAAACTGCAGGTATAACTCGACACCCTAAAGCGCAGTGCATGTCAGCGCACGCTAACGCTACCCAACCCAACACACAATAATCACTGCCAAACATGCAACTCATCACAAAACACATAACGGATGGTTTGATCAAGGGTGTGATTCATCAGCCCTTCTCAGAAGACCAGACGTGAGAATCTGAGAGGTCAAATATGAAATAGTACTTTATAAAAAGCTTTCCGGAGGGTTCTGGCTCTAAAATCGGATGAATGATCATTTGATTATAGACTGCTGGAGAAGCTATGTGTCAAATATAGAAGGGTAATAACCTCTACAGAGCTATGCTAAAGCCAACCCTAAAATGTTATTAATGCGTGCACAAAAAACATACGTCTATTTCATTCGCTTTAATAAACATATAATAATGATTTATATTTTAGATTTGTCAGGATATATTTTGTCATTCCTTGCGTCTCAAACCATATTCATCTGCGCGGAGGATCAGAGACGAAGCTCAACCATGTTCTTCCTCGAGATGCATGCAGTTATATTCTTTTATCCACTAGAGCAGGGGTGTCCAACCCTGGTCCTGGAGAGCTACCGTCCTGCAGATTTTAGCTCCAACCTGAATCAAACACATCTGAACCAGCTAATCATGGTAATCATGGTGCTAGATAATTACAGACAGGTGTGTTGGAGCAGTGCTGGAACTGAACTCTGCCGGATGGCAGCTCTCCAGGACCAGGGTTGGACACCCCTACACTAGAGGGCCAAAGGTTAGGGCGTTCGTTTCAATCGCTAGGACTCATTTCTCTATCCGTTGAGAAATCTCGTCACGCAGTGAAACAACATCAGTTGAACTGTGGATCATTTATCATTGATTTGGCAACCAAATGCATTCATAACTACATCTTTCTTTCCGATCTTATCTATGATCCTACAGACCATTTTGCACATGTTGACACTTTTTCAAAACATTTTAAAGT
The DNA here is from genome assembly GCF_024679245.1 of Pseudorasbora parva. Classification (NCBI taxonomy): domain Eukaryota; kingdom Metazoa; phylum Chordata; class Actinopteri; order Cypriniformes; family Gobionidae; genus Pseudorasbora; species Pseudorasbora parva. Next base: position 2,464,939 of record NC_090184.1, read on the forward strand.
TTGGAGTGTTCATTCTAAATTATTTACTGGTGCTCATCATTGTTTTAATAATCTTGAATCAGAATCACAGTGACGTCTCTTCTCTTCTCTACATTTGTTCTTGTTTGAGAAGCGTTTAACTCGATATACATAATAGAGAAGAAAAGACTAGCGCAATTTCAAGTGGAAACTTAGGGATAATTTCGTGCTGTATGCAACAAACTGCAGTGAATTATAAACACGTCACTCATGTTATATTATTATTTTTGCCCCTGGAGCACTTCAGCAGTCGTGCGTCTCACGCAGGGCCGGCCCTGACCAATTTGCTGCCCTGGGCAAGATTTTACTTTGTGCCCCTTGTATCAATGTATATCCTGCACTAAACTGTGCATGCTCATGTTTTCACCATTAATTAAACTTTTTAAGAATTTTTTATATTTGGTTTGTATTTAGTGTATTCAGTGTTAGTATTTTTTTAGCTATTTTAGATAAACCTGTATATATATATATACACATAAAGTTTAAGGTAAAAATAACAAATTAATTAGCAAACATTCATATTTAGATAATGCAATTAGAAAAACTGTTCATTCATTTCATAACTTTACCTCTTTCTTTATCCCCTTATTCCTTATCTTTCCTGTATCAGAGGGCTTCGGTCTTTTTGACACACTGGCCATCCGTCATAAATAAATAGGCAACTTTCACCGTCTGATGCGAGCGAACAAGCACATTAAAAGCGAAAGCATTCCTGTCTGTTAGATGTGCGAGAGGCGACGCGACAACAAATTCCCAACATTAAACTGATTGCACGTTCAATATCGGACACACTAAAGCACTCGCTGGGCAGGAGGAGATTGATGCGGTGGTCTGGGAAGAGTGTGGATTTAGTTAAGGTTTTTTTTGGTAATATTTCGAATTAATATTAATAAAAAGTAGCAGTAATAAAACCGGAAAAATCACTCATTTTGGTGCCCCTAGCATTTGCCTATTCCGCCTATGCCACGGGCCGGCCCTGGTCTCACGGGTATATCTGTGGCAATAGCCAACAACACATTGGCCCTCATTTATCAAAAGTGCGTACACCCAAACCCACGGTGACTTTGAGATTTATCAATATGGACGTTGGCGTACGGCACGCTCAAATCCTACGCCAGCTCAGGAGGTGGTGTACGCACGCACACACGCTCCAATCCTACGCACGCACGCACGCACGCACGCACGCACGCACGCACGCACACACACACACACATACGCTCCAATCCTACGCCAGCTCAGGAGGTGGTGTACGCACGCACGCACGCACGCACGCACGCACGCACGCACGCACGCACGCACACACACACACACACACACACGCTCCAATCCTACGCCAGCTCAGGAGGTGGTGTACGCACGCACGCACACACACACACACACACACTCCAATCCTACGCCAGCTCAGGAGGTGGTGTACGCACGCACGCACACACACACACACACACACACACTCCAATCCTACGCCAGCTCAGGAGGTGGTGTACGCACGTTTGAGTTAGTGCGAAAATGCGCAGAAAAACAATTCCTAACACCACAAAACGCACTGAAAAATATATGCTATATTATAACCCTTCTTCTTTTAAATAATAATAATAAAATAAATAATAACGACATTCTTCTTCTAAATAACAATAAGTGTCATTAATAATAAAAATCATAATCATAATAATAATCATAATAATAATAAAAATAATCTTATAAATTGTCATGTAGTTATTAATGTGAATGAATGGTAGGCTACTCCACATCACATCATCATCACTATCGTACACCCCAATAGCCTACATGTGCCGTGATACGAAATTAAATGCTAATTGTTTCAAAACATGTCCTGTAAAATAATGCATTGTGATAATTTCTCATCCAAACCGCTATTTAAACTGCTGGAGTGCGCTTCTCAACCCCCACACTATTAACAGTACTCATAATTTAGGTCCATATTTTGTTTCTGCTGGTGCCTTTAATCCCACTCTTTAAACTCCCAAATAAAACAATTTCGCTTTTTTCCACTTCCCTGGTGATGGTCTCGATCGGGCGCGTCTCAATCATCTCACTAGTTCAGTAGTCAGGGCACTGATCAGGGAGCCAGCCCATTGACTTGTGTCCTAGTCAGTGCCCTGAATAGTGGACTAGTGAGATGATTGAGCGCGCCCGATCTCCTCGGCGGAGAAGTTTCGCTTCTTTGCCGTCTTCCGTGTGTCCATGGCGTAAAATGAGGGCGTGGGGGAGGCGGAGACTTGAATATATAGGGGCGTGTTATTCTAATGACGATCGTTTTCAGCCGCCGCATTTATCAAGGGCAGGTATTGCGTACACCTGGATTGCAGAGGTACGCACTGCTTCATAAATCAGGCGGTGAGAGGAGTGTAAGCATAATCTTACGCCAACATATACACCAGTTTCTACGCAAGATTGATAAATGAGGGCCAATGTGTGGGTCAAAATTATCCATTTTTCTTTTATGCCAAAAATCTATATATTTTGTACATTTCCGACCATAAATATATCATAATGTATCATTAGTTGTAATATGCATTGGTGAGGACTTCATTTGGACAACTTTAAAGGAGATTTTCTCAATATTTAGATTTTTTTTCCACCCTCAGATTCCAGATTTTTAAATATTGTCCTATCCTAACAAACCTATCCTATTGTCCTATCCTATTTATTCAGCTTTTAGATGATGTATACATCTCGATTTCAAGAAATTGACCCTTATGACTGGTTTTGTGGTCCAGGGTCACATTTTATAATGCTGCCTGTTGTTTTTTGCACGTGGTTTTCTGAGTGATAAAGTGTGTTTGTTGAGAATGTTGTGCAAGAATGAGTTGATTGAGACGTATAGTCCAACCAAAAATGATTCAGACAGCAGATTTAATGTTTCACTAGTGTGTGCAGGACACTATAGTTCATTTCTGTAAGCGAGGAGAGCTAAATAAAGTAAACTGTGACATACAGAGACTAGCAGTAAAACTGATTTAAATGCAAAATGATTCCTTTGAGCTGAGCATGTTTTGCTTCAGTGTTTTCTCTTTAATTGATAATGTGACCTTTGACACCACAGACTGAACTAAATGAAGCACTGCTTTGTCATTGGTTGACCTAAATTGGTATTATCTAATTGTGTAGTTAAATCTAACAGCTGATTGGTTGATTGTAATCCATAACATCCCTTTCTGTCAGTTATCTGACATTATCAGGATGACTTTGTTTTGAGTTCTTGTCATATTTTATTACCGTTTTCTAAACTATAGCGAATAAACTGATAATGTGAGCAAATGTTGAAGCTGTCTGAATACATTTAGGTTTGACTGTATGAAGTGTTTTGGTGAAATGAACAGGTGTGAAGCTGAAAGTTGGTAAGGAGAACTGTGTGAAGTGTTTTGAAAAAGTGACCTATGCATTGAGAAATACATTCTAGCAATTGTAAAAAAAAAAAAAAAAAAAACCTTGTCTCGCCTGAGATTAACGGAGGGTGAGATTAAGGTTTGAGGCACATAAAGACACAACGCCTCACAATAGAAATCAGTGCAGCTTCATTAGCAATCGGCCCCTGGGAACCGTCGCTCTCAACGCTGGGGTCAGGATTTTCCCGGGAAAAGAGGCCAGGGGTCACGTGTGAACCCATCTGTGGTGTAAAGGAGGCGTGCGGGTGTTATTGTGAAACATGTCTCGACAGAAGATAGAGAAACAAAACACAGCGAGAGTGCGAGTAAGAAAAAATAAATAGTACACACTCATTAAGCTCAGCACCTCTTAAAAGTTCTTAAATAAGGAGTATTTTCTTTTGCAAAAAACAATTTCTTCATTCTTTTTTCTGATTTTGGGGGGCAATATGACCGAGCAGCTTTAGAGATGTTTGAGACTGTGGGAAAGAGGATCGAGCCCCCCCGCCTGACAATCTTATTAGCATATTAATACCCCAGTGATCGGGCCAATACAAAAGCTGAAGCGCAGAGGCAGCTGAGAGCGTGTGGAAGGGCCGCAGCTGCCGATGGGAACTCTTCCCACTGAATTGTGTGCCGTTAATAAAGGGTTGCTGAAAGAACGGTTTCGTCTGTGTTTGTTCATTTATAGCATGTATAAACGTGAACAGGAACAGGAAAACACAGTTTTGTCCACTCTCTGAAGTGTCAATGGGAACCAAAGAAAGAATGAGAAGTGTACAAATATATTTGGTCAAGAATTACCAGAGTCTTGGTAATAAATGGGAAACTTAAATTATATTGAAAATTTACACACCAATCAGGCATTATGACCTAATATTGTGTTGGTCCCTCTTTTGCTGCTGAAACAACCCTAACCCGTCGAGGCATGGACTCCACTAGACCCCTGAAGGTGTGCTGTGGCACCAAGATATTAGCAGCAGATCCTTTAAGTCCTGTAAGTTGTGAGGTAGGGCCTCCATGGATCAGACTTGTTTGTTCAGCTTATCCCACAGATGCCGAATCATCACCTCAAACTGGTTGTTGTGCTCCTCAAACCATTCCCGAAGCATTTGTGCTTTGTGTCAGGAGCATTATCCTGCTGGAAGAGCCACAGCCACCAGAATACCGTTTCCATGAAAGGCTGAACATGGTCTCAGCAATGCTTAGGTAGGTGGAGCGTGTCAAAGTAACATCCACATGGATGGAGGACCCAAAGTTTCCCAGCAGAACATTGCCCAAAGCATCACACTGCCTCCGCCGGCTCGCCTTCCCATAGTGCATCCTGGGGCCATGTGTTCCCCAGGTAAGCCACACACACACACCCGGCCATCCACGTGATGTAAAAGAACACGTGATTCCTCAGACCAGGCCACCTTCTTCCATTTCTCCGTGGTCCAGTTCTGATGCTCACGATCGGACCACACGGGCCAGCCTTTGCTCCCCACGTGCATCAATGAGCCTTGGCCGCCCATGACCCTGTGGCCGGTTCTCCACTGGTCCTTCCTTGGAGCACTTTTGATAGATACTGACCACTGCAGACCGGGAACAGCCCACAAGAGCTGCAGTTTTGGAGATGCTCTGACCCAGTCGTCTAGCCGTCACAATTTGGCCAAACTCGCTCATATCCTTACGCTTGCCCATTTCTCCTGCTTGTAACATCAACTTTAAGGACAAAATGTTCACTTGCTGCCTAATATATCCCACCCACTAACAGGAGCCGTGATCAAGAGATCATCAGTGTTATTCACTTCACCTGTCAATAGTCATAATGTAATGCCTGATCAGTGTATATTTGCAATTATAAAATATATGTACATGTTAGTATTTGTTGTACTTCCTTTATTTTCAAATCCATTTTAGTTAAATAAATCTAAGTTACTAGACAGCAGCACGTAATCACTGTAGAATATCTAGAGAGAAAGCCTAAATTAGAAAAAACAAAGATCACGCTTGGCCTGATTAAGCCCAGAGGAGCCATTGATGGCGTTCACGTGATTCTGCAGCATATGGCGGCAGGGCTTACAGTCTGTTGGGAAGACTTAACTGTAGATTTACTCCGACACACATCTGCAGTTAAGATTTACTGCTTCCCATCTCTGAAAGTCAGTTCATAAGCTATCCGCATGAGATACCGTAATCTGGTCAAAAACCGCCGACTTACACAGGAGGAAGCCATCTGACCTACATGGAAAACCACCAGCCACAGTTTGTCCTTCATACAGAGAAATTTAACGTACTTGATTAATTTACAAACTGTTTTAAAAGACTTCTTCCATTTATTCTGACATTTCCTTCATTGCATTACAATTACGATAAGACTTTCTAGCATTACAGACTCTACCATAGACCTTATCAGTAGGGGTGTAACGATACACTCGTGTCACGATTCGATATATATCACGATACTGAACTCACGACACGATATGCATCCCGATATTTTAAGCCAGCATGAAGAGGTTTTTGTTGTTGTTGCTTTTTGTAACTTTTTTATTATTATTAAAATAATATTATTTGTGTATTATTATTATTATTATTATTATTAGGACCCACAAATATTCCCCAATTGCATCATTATTCATTATATTCAACATTATATATAGTCATTTAGTGTAATAATGTCACTAAAACCCTCACGCTTTCAATCCCGCCTCTCCCACTATTAATGCACTATACATATAAGAATAAACCATCTAAAATGCTTTGAACAATCATACTACTAAAACTAAATGTGATCTGGTGATTTAAATGATGTTTGCACTTTGACTTTGAGGAGTGTGTGTGCTTCAGATGATCAATGTTAACCATCACAGCTCTAATCGCAAGAAAGCTCGTCAAAATGTCCGCTCTCAAACTGTAAATGTTTAGCTCAAGAACTTTAATTCTGCATTTACTCACTATCATGTTGTTTTTCACGCGTCACGCTATCATTTGATCGCCCGTGTTTACTACAGTATGTGCGTCGCTGTAAATCTGTTCATCATAAGCGATATCGTTCGTGTCTCTTCCACTTGGATTTGGATTAGACACTCGATTAGTTATTTTTTACGATGCCTTTATGACATTTTGGATCTTTTTAGTTTGAGAGGAATAATGGACTGAATGGAGGAACAGAAATCCCTCATGTTTCATAAAGAATATCTTCATTTGTGTTTGGAAGTTAAACGAAAAACAACATGATGGCGAGTTCATGATGACAGAGAAACATTTGTGGTACATTTGTAAATTTGTGTTTGGGTGAATTATACCTTATAAATAGGCCGACTACAACAAGCTGAGCCTTGGATAAAACAACTCCATATTGCGAATCATATAGTTTCCATCAACGATACATATAGTCACATTTTTATATTGCGATATATCGTTACACCCCTACTTATCAGCGAGAGATATATTTCATATTTGAATAGCCATATTTAATATTTGACAGGAGTGAAAATTGACTGTTTTGTTGTGACTTTCGGCAACTGGCATGAACTCGTCCAGACTGGTCAAAAGTCGTGTAGTGCATTCCAGCATTTATAGTCACGGTCACTGAGTTCATAGAGAATATATACGACGACCGTGAGAATAGAGAACTTGTCTGATCAGGGAAATGTGCATTGGTGGGCGGTCCCCAGAACAGGGTTGAAAACCACTGATCTAAACTGTGCTAATACTGTATGAGAACAGATGAGGAGATACAGGAGAGTGACATAAAATCAAATAGGCCACTTTGCTAACGTGTGTGTATTTATAAATGTAGTGTGTGTCTCATACCGAGTGGCAAACATGGCTCTGAGTGAGGAGAAAGTGGCCGCATCCTCTTTAAGGGCTTTGAGCTCGTTGCGAAGCTTCATCATGGTTTCAGTCACCATGGCCTTCTCATTCTCATATTTGCTCTTCAGGTTGGCCAGCGCCACCTCAGCGGTCTGAAAAACAAACACACACACACACACACGGGCAATCAGAACGTGAAGTGTGTCAATGCCCAGTCCTAATAAACACAGCAGTGGCAAACTACACGGAGGATTTGCTGTGCTTCTGCCATAACACTTCCTAACAGCTGTTTGATTTTTAGTTCAGTTTGATGAAAGCATGTCAGAAAGCCTTTTCAAAGACTAAAACACAAGGAAGTACAAAATGCATACTTAAATTGTAATAATTTGGACTAATCAATATGTGTTCCAAATTTGAAGTTGATATCACAGAAATGAAAAGATTATAAAGTACCATTTTCAACACAATGTCCAATTAAAAAAAATAATAATAATTTTGAGTGTTTAAAGGGTTAGTTCACTCGAAAATGTAAATTCTGTCATTAGCTCCTCTCCCTAATGTGGTTGGCCAGCCGTCAGACCTCCGCTCATCTTCACACACAGATGAAGATATTAGTGTTGAAATCCGATGGCTCAGAAAGGCCTTCATTGACACCAATGTCATTTCCTCTCTCAAGAATCATGAATCGATTCACTGATTCATAACGGTTCGAAGGTTTGTTTTGAAATCAGCCCATCACTATATAAGTCGTTATTTAGGTTTTTTGAGCACAAAAACTATTCTCTTGTCTTTATAAAATGATTGTCGAGCCGCTGTAGTGAGATGGGCTTTGTAACGACGTCTTTAGTGCCTTTATGGGTCTTGAGAGAGGAAATGACATTGGTGTCAATGAAGGCCTTTCTGAGCCATCGGATTTCAACACTAATATCTTCATCTGTGTGTGAAGATGAACGGAGGTCTGACGGCTGGCCAAAACGACAGAATTTTCATTTTTGGGTGAACTAACCCTTTAAGCTTTCGAATACCTAGTTTATGATGATTACAAAAATATATTATATATATATTATATATATTAAGTGTAATTTGTAATTAAGTGTGTGTATGTATACGAGTATATATTCAGTATGTGTATAATACTGTGTGTGTATGTGTGCATATGTTTATACATGTATATTTTTTATGTTTAAATTTTGATGAGTAGATGTTGTTTTGTAAATAGGGTAGGCGTAATAAGCCATGGCTTCAGCCTACACCTTTTCGGTTACCCTCTTTGTTTGTAATCAATTTGCTATACATACATTTTTTTTTACCTTTAGTAACCGAATAAACCTTCATTCATTCATTCATTCATTCATTCATTTATTTAAGTGTCCCGCTGCCAGAACACAGACAGCGATCAGGCTATGACCCACTGATGTGATGATGAGGGTGAAATGCTAACCTGTTTGTTGGCCTTTAGGACGGTTCGTAGTGTGGCTATCTGCTCCCTCTTGGTGCTGAGGAGCGATTTGAGTTTGAGGATCTCCTCCACGCTGGCTTCCTGCTCCCGGTCGAATTGACCCAATTCCAGAGAGGCCATTCGCTGGCGAGAGAGCTCTGTGGTGCGGTCCACGGCTAGCTGCAGGTGTCTGATCTGGTCTCGGATGATAGCCACCAGGTTGTAGATGTTCATGGGCTCTTTTCGGGGATCAGCCACTGGGGAGGGAATGGAGGAGACTGGAGATGAAGCTCCGTCGCTGGAGTCTGCGGTGGGGAAGAGGCCGCGGGTCAGCAGGATGGGAGAGCGGCGGCCGCGGCCATCGGGGCTGCACCAACCCTGTGCGACATTAATCCCGGCTTTACCTTCGCGGTAGAAGTCGAGCATGATACGGTTCGGCGTTTCGTTGTTGCACATGCAGACGTGATGATACAGATTGGCCAGTTCCTCGCTGAAGGTGGCGAGCTCATCCTGAGCAATGTTTAGGCTGCCCAGGGATTCGCCCGCCACTTCACTGGCCTGCCGAAGCTCTTTCTCCACCCGGGCCAGATGTTCGCGGTCGGCTCGGCTGCTGAGCTCCAGAGACGTGACCTGATCACTCAGAGACGCGACCTGGCTCTCCAGCTGCGCCTGCTCCTCCTTATATTGGGATTGACAGGCCGAGTGCTCCGCCTTTAACGTTTTGAGCTCCTCCTTCAGTTGACTAGCCTCGGACACTGCCACCTGTGGTATCAAAAAAATTAGCATTTTAAGGGTGCGTTCACAGTCGTAGTTCGGTTAGTTTGGTTCGTTGGGTCCGGACCAAAAAACAAAAACAAAACATATAGTCCTGGTCTGCTAAGCGCTCACACTGGCATTTTTAACTGCGAACCTAAAGTTATCGAACCAAAGGCTCAGGGAGACGCTCACAACCTGACTGGTCGGCTTATATGACGTAGGCGCTGCTTACCGAACATTCAGAACGATGCTGTGTGCTGATTAAACGCCATCATTTTATGCGTGTACATATGGCATTATTTTTACCAGCTGAGAACTCATGAAGAGCTCATAAAATGTTCAAAACAGCTCCAGGATTTCCTTCGTCTGTACCGACTAATGGGCAGCACGGGTCCTTTGATGAGAAGAACCAGGTTTGCTTTTTGTGTGTTTTTCTAGCATTTTTTAAACATGCTCGTCGAACCAAATATTAATGATGCACTTCCCTCCTCGTTGCTCCACGTTTGCCCTCTAACGTTAAAGTTACTCATTTTAGATACACTGATCGATCTTTCCGTGTCGTCAAATCAGCTGACTATGCGTCGCATCTTGTGACATCACGTCCTGTCTTTGGTCCGTGTTGCGTTCATATATCAGTCGAACGCACCAGAGTTCGTTTAGAAGCGGACCGAGACTCATCTTTTTAGCGCTCTCGGTCCGCTTGTTTGGTGCGCACCAGGGTTCAGATGGCAGCATTCACATGTTCAAATAAACTGCACTGGCAATCACACCAGGGTTCGTTTAAATCCAACCAAACATGACAAGTGTGAACACACCCTGAATGTAATGGTGCCAAAACCTTGTGAACTTTGTCGTTGGATTATTTATAGATTACAAATCGTAGATTACTGATTACAAATTACATGATGGAAATTGTAGTAAATTATGTAATCTATAGTATTACACATTTGATTACTTTTGACCTAACAAAACTCTACATAGGAAGAAGGGATGTCACAAGTACCGGTGCTGAAATTAAAAAAATGTGATGATAGCAGCATTTCTGTAGTACTGACTCCTGAGTATATTCGGTACCTGCAGCTGTTCAGTCGCTTCCGTGTTCATCTACGCGCATGCAGGGCTCTAGACTGCAGCCGAATATATACTAGTGTCTGTGAATATTAAACTGCAAAACACTATTTTAATATTACTCCTGCATGTTCTGCATTTCTGTGTGAAGGATGCGCGGTTTCGTTTGCAGCGTGCACGCGCACACACACAAAGATTTATGCCCACACACACACGTGACACTCACTGTCTTTTTAGCCTCTGCTGTGTCACTTTATGATGAGGATATGAACGCATAAACCGTCACTTCATGAGAATTTACCGTTTTGTTTGAGAAAACATGATAGTCATATCATGAACACAGACACTCAAAGCTTTTCACGGCAACCCGTCAAAATAAAAGAAATTGACAGAAATATAATAATAATAATTATGCCAAGCTTATTTTCCACCTTATATTTACTGTTAAACAGCATGTAGCCTTTGAATGGTTATGTATTATTTACATATAATGATTATCATCATAAATAATAAACTCATTGAATTACATTTTTTTTTATATAGTTAAATAAAATAAAAATTATTAAAAAAACATTTAGCTGTGGTATCCAAAATTTGTACAGAGAACTGTAACATTTTTATGGTATCAGTACCGACTACCGAACAAAAAGTGAATTAATGGAAACATATGGTGAAACATGCAGAAAAAATATGTAAAGAAGCATGAAGATTAACTAACGTCGTGTCATTTGCATGGTGGAATTGAATCATTAAATGTGAGCTGGAATATTAACTAATAAAGTGAGATTAAGTCCATAAAGTGTTTTTGTATTGTTTCATGGATTATTGGCAATTGAGGGTTTTATTTCAGGCTTGAGCACAAAACAACTGTAAAAATGCTTAGTACACAAAATAGAAGGTATAATACATTTCTAAATAGATATTTTTGGTATTGAATGAATCACAAGTATACTGTATATTTATTGACCTATGCACCATTTTGAATGGATTTTTTCTTCGTGCCAAAGATGAAAACACCACATAAAGTTACCGTAAAGGGTTAGTTCACCCAAAAATGTAAATTCAGATATTAATTCCTCTCCCTCATGTCGTTTCAAACCCGTAAGACCTTCGTTCATCTTCAGAACACAAGTGAATAGCATCACATTAGGAACACGACGCAGGAGCTGACACACGGAAATGAGAAGACATTGTGGAATAAAGTTTGTTTTTGCGCACTAAAGTATTCTCGAGGCTTCATCATAACATTAAGGTTGAACCGCTGGAGTCACATGACTATTTTAACAATGTATTTACTGCCTTTCTGAAATCGCATGTCAAACTTACAAACTGCTGAAATCACGTGACTTTGGCGATCCGAACCATGAATCGATTCACTGATTCATAACAGTTCGAAGCTTTGTTTTGAAATCAGCCCATCACTATATAAGTCGTTATTTAGGTTTTTTGAGCACAAAAATGCACATGTCTTTATAAAATGATTGTCGAGCCGCTGTAGTGAGATGGGCTTTGTAACGACGTCTTTAGTGCCTTTATGGGTCTTGAGAGAGGAAATGACATTGGTGTCAATGAAGGCCTTTCTGAGCCATCGGATTTCAACACTAATATCTTCATCTGTGTGTGAAGATGAGCGGAGGTCTGACGGCTGGCCAACCACAGGAGGAATTAATCACACAATTTACATTTGGAGTGAACTAACACTTTAAATAAACTGGTGTCTATGGAGAGCTCTCAGATTTCATCAGAAATATCTTTATTTGTGTCTTAAGATGAACGAAGGTCTTACGGGTTTGGAATGACCCAACATTTTTGGGTGAACTATCCTTTTAAATATCGTAAGAAAAGAAAAGTATTTCTATACCTTGTACTTGCACTCCAGGATCTCTGGTCCGTTGATGTCCACCTCGTAGTATTCGGTTTCCTCGTGGCTGTCGCGCTCCTTCTCGTTGTCCAGAGCGGACTGGCGCTCCTTGCTGGCCTGGAGCTTGCGCATGGCACTGAGGTTCTCGGTGAGCCGGCTGACCTTCTCGTGTTGATCAGAAAGCGCTCCATGAGCCTGCTCCAGCTGCTTCTGAGATTCCTGCAGTGTAGACAGCAATGTCACCTTCTCCCGCTCCACCTAAAAACACACATGCGACAGTGATGACTGGCAAGGTCAAATGTATGCGCTAAAAGGCTGACTTCTATAAAGTATTTCACTGGAATGACGCTTTGAAATTGCTGATTGTTTGGAATGATATGAATATCATTTAGTCTTATAAGAGCCAGTGTTGGGCTTTTTAAATGTAATGCGTTACAATTAGGGCTGCCCTCGACTGAAGACTTTTCTAGTCGACTAGTAGCCATCCCTTTAAGTGGTTAGTCGACTAATCGTGCGTTTATATTAATAAGCTATAACTCACAATAAAGAGCCTTTAATTGCCTATATATAATACATACCTAATAATACATACGCATCAGCAAACGTGATGATTATGAGCGCATTGTGAAAAACAGGAGACTGTCTAAACATCTGAATATTTTATTAATAATGTTTAGTGTGTTTTCGGCTGCAGAGATTAAGTTGACGATGCTGACTCGTCATCTATCGCATATATGCATGTTTCATACGGACGTAATCTGAGAATATTTGCTTTCCACTTGAATTGGTTCATTTAAAAGTAGACATTTCACGCTTTCTAGAGTTTCGGTTCATTATTGTGCCGTTCTCAAGTTCACCGAGACGGCAGAAAGGGCCTGATCGTTTATATCATATTACAAAATTACATTGTTTTGTTGATATTGTGAGTTTACAGAAATAAAAGTGGACCCTTTACAGTTTGCATTACTCCTGTATGACCACAAATGACGGAGTAATTTAAGTTAAATGCAAGTGATCGTGCATATCGTGACTAATGGTTAGTCGACTTTTAGGGGGCAGCCCTCGACTGCATTACTCCTTAAAAGTAACTAATAAGGTTACTTTGTTAATTTTTATATAAAGTAATATGCTACATTACTTTTGAGTTAATCAAACTCAAACTGGCTCGCTTTTTCCAGGCCTGGCCGGGTTTTTTTTTTTTACTGAGAAGCTAATGCAGTAATACATTCAACAACATAGCCTACGTTAACACACACCTTCATTATCTTTTAAAAACACGTTTAGAATATTTTATTCTGAGCACTAGAGTGATGTATGTCACGTAAAAGATCTCTTAAAGACTACGGGTTAGATTATCGACTGAACAATTAATTTTACTGAAAGTAGTGTGTGTTACTTTTACATTTTCTTTCTGTTCATGCGCATGAATGAGTGTGCATGTCTAAGAGATGACGCTTTGGAAAAGACAGGAAATTATCATTCAGTAGTTCAAAAAAATGTCGGCAAATTACTCCATTACTTTTTAAAAATATAACTCAAAAAGGAATGTCCACATTTATAAAGTAATGCTTTACTCGTTACACCAAAAAAAGTAACCTGATTACATAATGCACGTTACTTGTGATTTATTATATACATATTATACATATTCTTATGTGAGTTTTGCATTACTGTATTCATTACCTAGGGCAGGACACACAGATTTTAAACTCTGGCCCTAAAAGTTCACTTTCTTGCAGTGTTTAGCTCCAACCGTGATTAAAAACATATTACAAAGCCACTCAAGGGCCAGAGTTGAGAACTCGCCTTCATAATTCAGTCAAAGCAGAAGCTCCTTCAGAAGCACATTTGCTCTGAACATTAATTACAGGACTTGTTGAAACGCACAGCAGTGTAGCCTGTACTGACATGACTCAAAAATGTGGCTGTTGAGATGGAAAAAATCCAAGTCTATTAAAGCAATATGAAGTTTTGGCTCAGTACTGTGGCTCGCGGTTAACAATTAACCGTCTGTTTTGTTCATGTCAGTTACAGGGCGAATGTAATACAAAAGCACCTTAAATCATTTATTCACACGGAACTTGGAAACAATAAATTGTATCAGTGTTTCCCACACTGCGCCACAGAATCAACACTGCCTCCCCCATACTGCGTTTCGATATTCAAAAAAGGTACCAACATGAGGAATTTATTGTCTGGCTATCACCAGACAAAGCTCAATTTAAGATTGAACATTGGTCTGAGGAGTCTGCTCTGTATTTTCTACTGCACAAGAGGCGTGATCAACGGGCATAATTCAAATGACTCTTTATGCAATTAGATAGTCCTTCATCCAATCAGAGCATAGGAGGCGTGATCAACGGGACCGACCCATCGCTTCTCTGTCCGTCATCGTGTTAAACCCGCCAATGGCGCTCCAGGTGGATAAGCCCGTCTGTGATTGGTTCCCGCAAAAGTGTAACAGAAGCAGCAGAAATGAATGGACAGATTTACAGAGTTGCCGGGCGAAATCAAATCACCGGCAGATCAGGCTGGATTTACCCAGTCTAGGGAACTTGTTTGCAATGAGAAACTGACCTGAATGCTCCTGAATAACACCACAGTTGTGAAGGAGAGGATATCATCTGAATTTAGACACTTGAGCCTACGCCTAAAGGTTTAGGAGTTAGGAGCCATTAGCTGTAGCGCCTCCATCAGGCTGATTGGGACAAGCATTGGTGTCATTGTAGGAGGTGTGAGTACTACCAGTATTCAAAGTTTCAAGTCGCGGCGACTGACGGTTTGGTCTGCCCCATCACTTTTAGAGGAAAAAGCTGATCCTTGGAAAATGTGGAGTTTCAGCTCTTGAACCCCTAAAAATTATAAATGAAACCATTTTGTTCCTGTAGTGTGTGGAGTGACCAATACAGCACAACACACACTAACAGATCCATTCACATACAGTCAGAGCTGACTAAATTATGTGTGATTAAAAAAATGCATGCAAAAATAGCAACTGTTAATTTGAGATGATCACCTCAGCTGGTTTCAGCTGCTCTTGCTAATGGAGTCTGGAATGGATTTTGTGAATGATCAATAGGTCATGAGGGCTATGTGAGGGTCTGATTACCATAATGGATCATACAATCTCAAGGTGCAATGGACACATATTGCTCCTATGGTTCTGGTGAGCGGTGCACTCATCAGTCCCTCCAGTTTTCCGCGATCTTTCTCGCCTATACTGTCTCGTCTCGTATAAGTGTCAAGGACCGGGCGAATTGATTACTCTAGATGGATGAATGAGCAAATAAAAGTATAATATGTCAGATAACACTAAAAAAAAGTTAATAAAAGCGCTGTATAGCCTACCATGAACTCAATTCGCTCCTGACACACGGACCGATGTCAGACTGGCGGAGGATTCTGTGCGTTTGCCGCCTAGCAGCGCTCGCGAGTGTACAGATCTATTCTATAAAGGCTTGTGTCCTTGAACAATCATAATCAAATACACCCATGATTATGCCTAAATGTCCGTCTTGGACGTGTCTTGAGTGAATAGGTTTGGGACGTGTGACAGTAGGCTATTGGGTCTGTGTATTGGTATTAGGCCACTGTAGGCAGTAATCTTTAAAGTGAAAGCAAACTATACAGCTGCCTATAGGCTACCTCAACCACTGAAAAAAAAAAAAAAACGTAGCCTGACTTAAACGAAAAAATTTTTTTAAACGACTTTAAAAAACACTGTTTATCTGTATATTTATGTTATATTTATTTGTCCTCGCAGCAATTGTTTATTAGTTCTTATTTTATTACTGACTGTTAACTTGATTAATTAATTATTTGAGAACTTTTTATATTAGGCAATTGCTTATTGCTGTATTTACTTTTCCCAGATATATTTCTAAGCGATCATGTTATTAAAGCTATACCACTGGGCTAGCCTTTTTTGTAAGATACCAAAATAAAGAAGATTTGTGCATTTGTTTGTTCTATTGATGTGTATGACTATTGTGCATCTAACATAATACATCCTATGGTAAATGTGGTATATTATAAAAAATAAAATAAAATAAAACATTGCAAAAAAATTCGCACATTTCTGGAAATTACCACCACAAAATCAGTCATACTGATCGCAAAAATCACAAAAAAATATCGCGAAATCCTGGAGGGACTGACTCATTGCCCGTGTGCATGGAGAGGACCCTTAAAAGGTCAGCGTTTGCAGGTCTACTTCCTGACAGATGGCCGAGCGGACAGCTCATTGTGTCAGATGGGGTGGATCACTAAATGCAACTTCCACTAATAGGATTTAAGCAGTCCAGCTGTCAGCCAATCAAACACAGATCTGAACACACACTAGCCATAGTTTTCAGTCATGTGACTGTCGTGGAGCCTTGGAGGGCAAAACCGCCATAGAACTCCATTGAACTGCAGCACAAACCTGTCAAATTTCCATCTTAAAACAAAAATATGTGAACAAGATATGATCTGTAACATTGAAACAAAGCATTTTCTGAGAAGCTGCTTTGAAACAAACAAGTAAACGCATCAGCTTAACCCATTACCTGCAGCAGTTGTTGCTTGAGCTTCTGGATCTCGGAGATGTTGAGTTCGTTCAGGAGGTTGTCCACAAGGCTGGAGGACGGGTGGAACAGCTCTCCTTTTTTGGGCGTGGAAACGCGGTTGTCGTTGTTGTTGGCGATCTTCTCTAAGCCATTCTCATAGACGTGGAGGGGTTCGTCGTTGTTGGGCTCGATGGTGGTGTCGTCGCTAAACTTCAGCCCGTCGAGCGAGATGCTCAAAGGACTGTGGTACATAGAGTCCCCGATGGTCATGTACTGGGACAACTCCTTCCTTAAGGCGGCCTGTATTAATACACACCAAGAAATACCATCAGTTACACCTCAGACTGGCAGGCTTTAAACTAGATCTATTAAAGAGGCGGGTCTAAAGCTATTTTTAATGCATTCTGCCTTCTTTACCGTTTAAGAGTTGATTCTCATGATAAACATGGACAAAGTTTCAAATAAACGAGTTGGATGTATGACGGAGTATTTCTGTGTCAGATACACTCCATCAGGATTCAAACACGTTTCAGAAAGTTTTTTCCGAGTATGGCCCTGTGTGACGTCATAAAGGGATTCCTTATATGGGCACTTCTCCCGGATGAGCACACACACACACCACCCAGAGAGAGAGAGAGAGAGAGCAAGAGCGCGTCCATGAGCGAGCTTCATTCAGGTTACGTGAGCCGTCGGTGGCGCTGTGTTTTTAGACATGAGATCAACAATGTCACTAAAGAAGTGTTTCTGGAGTGAGGAAAAATAAGATCACCTTGTTCAGCTTCCCAAATAACCCAGAGTTAAGGGAACAGTGGATGCAGTTTGTGTTTCCGGAGTTCTGCAAGTGTGTGTGTTCGTTCCCGGTCATGAGTGTAAACCTCAGGTGTGAGTGAAACTGCTTCAAATGTGTGTTTTGTTGGCAATTAGCACGTAAGTGCATATAATGTGAACAACACCAACGTATTTTGTATGTGTTTGTGTGTGTTTGTGTGTGTGTGTGTGTGTGTGTGTTTTTAGCTCCGCCCACTGCACGCCTCCACGAGCTCGGCTGTTTTCTGAAAGAATCGGTTCAGTGTATCGTGAGATATGAAGGATTAACACTACTCTATAGATACTCGAGATTGACATCAGACTGACAGAAACTTTGTGTGTTATGACCCTTTAAAGAAAGATCAATTAAAAGCGAGAGATTAATATTTTCACCGGGCATGAAATAGACACTGGCCATTTCTCGATATCTGTTCTTTCTTGTCTTTGTTTCCTCGCTCAAAATTTATTTTAATGTATTTCATTTATTTAGTAAATTAATAATATTTAATATCACATCACATTTTATATATATTTTTTCATTTATTTATTATATTCTTATTTATTTTTACCATTTTTCTCTAGACTTCTCACAGGTTTATGGGTCTATGTTTGTTGGTACGAGGTCGATGTAACAGAAAAGGGAGGTCACACTCCCAATAATAATTTAAAAATAAATAAATAAATAAATAAATAGATAAATCTCTTGCCTTCTGCTCCCTCTCAGTCTTGATGGTTTCCAGCGCCTCTCCCAGTTGCCTCTCCGCGATCTCCTTCAAACGGATGGCATCTTCCAATTGGCTGTTCAGAAACTGGGTATCTTCCTCCAAGCGACGAATTTCATGCTTCAGACCCTCAAACTCAACCTGCAAGATCCCGTCACACACACACACACACATTTCAGCTGATGTTTTGTAGCGTGGCGATGAGTTTAGCGTGTCTAAAGCTGCCGCAGCCGAATGTTACCTGGCCCTGTTTTAAGACAGACACATGTTTCTGGAGGGTGATGTTCTCCTCCTCGAGCTCGCTGTAGTCCTGCAGCAGGCGAGCCTCTCGGATCTTAAACTCCTTGATGTCGTCCCGCAGACGTGACCTCTGCAGCTCAACCATCTGACTGTTCTGTAAGACAAAAGAAGAGTGTGTGTTGTTCTGCTTGTACATGTAATAAAGATTGAAGAAACAGGACACAACAAAAAATATTTTTCTGGCCTAAAAAACTTTACAATTTCTTTATTCAGTTTAAAGATTTGTCGATCCCCCTCAAACACAAAACGTTTGTGGTCTGTAAGATTTAATGTTTTTTAAAGAAGTCTCTGGTCCTCATCAAGGATGCATTAATTTGATACTAATATTGTGTTGGTCACCCTCTAGCATTTGTGCTTTGTGTCAGGAGCATTATCCTGCTGGAAGAGCCACAGCCACCAGAATACCGTTTCCATGAAAGGCTGAACATGGTCTCAGCAATGCTTAGGTAGGTGGAGCGTGTCAAAGTAACATCCACATGGATGGAGGACCCAAAGTTTGGGTTTCTGATGCTCACGTGCCACTGTTGGTGCTTTCGGCGGGGTCAGGGGTCAGCATGGGCACCCTGACTGGTCAGCGGCTATGCCGCCCCGTACGCAACAAACTGAGCTGCTCTGTGTATTCTGACAGCTTTCTATCAGAACCAGCATTAACTTCTGGAGCAGTTTGAGCTCCAGTAGCTCGTCTGTTTGATCGGACCCCACGGGCCAGCCTTCGCTCCCCACGTGCATCAATGAGCCTTGGCCGCCCATGACCCTGTGGCCGGTTCTCCACTGGTCCTTCCTTGGAGCACTTTTGATAGGTACTGACCACTGCAGACCGGGAACAGCCCACAAGAGCTGCAGTTTTGGAGATGCTCTGACCCAGTCGTCTAGCCGTCACAATCTGGCCAAACTCGCTCAAATCCTTACACTTGCCCATTTCTCCTGCTTCTAACACATGATCTTCGAGGACAAAATGTTCACTTGCTGCCTAATATATCCCACCCACTAACAGGAGCCGTGATGAAGAGATCATCAGTGTTATTCAATTCCCCTGACAGTGGTCATTATATTATGCCTTATGTTGTTTTTACATGTGAGAATATTACAATATACTTGAATATTTCAGCATCATTACTCACGTGATCCTTCAGAAATCATTCTAATACGACGATACTGCTTCAGATTTTTCCTGATGAATTTTATTTTTCAGGATTTTGTGGCTAGAAACTAGTTCAAAAGAACAGCATTTATTTGAAATTGAATCTTTTGTAACATTATAAATGTTTTTATTGTCACTTTTGATCAATTTAAATGCGTCCTTTGCTGAATAAAAAAATATCTTACTGACCCCCAACTTTTGAATGGTAGTGTCAACTACACTTTTATCCTTTGACCTGCTTCCATCTGTATCTGTCCGTCTCTACCTCTCCTCTCCATCTGTTCCACTGCTCACTCACAAGCAAAAACACATTTCATTTCACCTTTGGCTCATTAATCTCCTCAAGAGGACTGAGCCATCCAACACGATCTCTTTCTCTTCCCAAAATCCTCACTCGTGTCACACCATCTGTCTTTTTTCACAGGGAATTTATTTATAGATACTTATTTTCTTCCTTTCATTGACTTTTAATCCCTATATTGCATTCTTTACTCTGTTAAACAAGACTTCAATCATCATGTTTTTTTTCAACTGGATTTATGTCTGGGCCAAAACATTTACGGATAAGGATGTAAGGTATACACTAATGCATTAAACAACACGTGCATCTGACAGAAGGGCAAGTTCGTTTGATGTGCTTAATATAAAAGCATGTCTCATGTTTAGGGCGAGTTGAATCGAGCACATTTCCCACAGCGGTTCACTCACTGTACTTCGCCATTTTTCAGATGTGATATAAATGGTATTGTCCGAAGCACGTGCAGTGCTTGAAACAATGCTGTGTTTGTTCACATGCATGCCGAACGGAAAGAAAAAACAAAGAAATATTTTCAGTATGAATGTGTGTACTGTTGCATCTCTAATAAAACCCTAATTTTGATTAAAGGTGTCATTAACTGGCTTTAAAAAAAATATATATATATATATACTGTTGTCTGAGGTCAACTAATGATGTCCGTGTGTGATAATGATAACTTATTAGTTATGATGTTTTTGAATGTAAAAACTTACATTCAAAAACATCATAACTAATAAGTACCGTAATAGGCTATTTTCTACACTGGTTTTCAGGATCTCGCTGGGTTTTGATGGGCGTGTCACTGGAGACTTGGAAGTAAACGACTGGGATTGGATAAGATTCGCATATTTAATGAGCTTCAGCTCCGCTGTCAGTTCAGTTCACATGAGGGATTGTTTTGAAAGCGGCCCCGGAATGGTTCTCTCAATCACAGGGCTCGTAAACGTCTTTATCAAACAAACACAATGATTTATTTCTCATCCAATGATTAGACTATTACTTCTGTACTACATGGCCTGTCCGATCGCTGAATATAAGCACAAACTTCAAATGTCAAGTCAAGAGAGAGTGAACAGCGCAGATCAAGAAAGGGATATTATTTCACTATTTGATATTCACTGGCCGTTTTGGTAGCTCGTCTGTAAAACACACAGCCCCGGGACATTGAAAGATGCTGGATTTGCAGACATACATGTCTGGCCCACACATGTCTGAGTCCAGCATGCTAAAGGCATGTTCTGTTCGATACGTCACGTACACAATCAAAACGATCTATAACAATGCAATACTATCACCTATAAACACCTTTTACTCACATAAGTGTGTTTCACCATTGCTGTCGGATCCAATATAAAGAAACATCGTTGTTTTAATCTCAATATGTCTGCAAATCCAGCATCTGACACTTGCTTACTAACCATTCCGCAGTGAAATGAAGCGAACACACGTATATGTCTTCCCCACGTGAGCTGGAACTTCATTAAAAATAAATGAAGTATCACACATTCTTAATATTAGGATCCGAAGGAAGCTTATGCAGCGACTGTGTTCTTCCAGAATATCTTGATATCTTCTTCAGCATGTTTATTGCTGCTGGCTAGCAGTGGGCGGGGTTACTGAACTACACAAGCTAATTATTCTGTAGAGGCGTGTTTCGTCAGTCGATGACGTCAAGATGCGAACACAATCGTTTTCTGGACCTGGTGTCTATAAAAGCTTTTCTTTGACTAAAAAAGACGTTTTCAGCTCTGAAACTTACAGCATAATCTTATATTACCATGACCTTTTATATATCAAAAGCTCAAGGGAAAGTTGATTTCTTAAACTATGTGGTGGAAAAATTACCACCATCAAAGCCCTAATGTAATGTAGTTTATATAGTGTTTTTAACAGGCAGGTACAAACTCTTGTTACAATTTGTTATTTTATACAGTATACATGCAGCTCGTGATCCAAACCCATGGCGTTCGTTCAGTCACACAGTGGACTGACCTCTCTCAGCTCCTGAGTGATGGTGGCGAGGCGTTCGTTCTCCGACTGGGCATTTGTCAGGATGTTTCGTGCCTGTCGCAGTTCTGCCTGTAGCTCGTGCATGCGCTGCTCGTAATACGCCTCCTTACATGCCGACTCCTGGATAAGCGACTCCTCGCGGCTCTCTCCGTCAGCCGCCACCTTCCTGTGGTTGGAGTGAGCCTGTCCGAACGCCTGAGAAACAGAAGAAAGAGCATTGCCATTACACTGGAAACAAATATTGTTGATTTAACTTAAAAAAGTAAGTAACCTGGTTGCCTTAAAATGTTGAGTTCATTGAAATGAAAAATGTGAGTTAATACAATGAAGGAAATTGGTTTAATAAATAGAAGCTAAAAAAAATTGTATTTAAACCACATAAGTTAATTTTCTTTTGATAAATCATGAAAATAGCACAGTTTGGCATGTTTCATTGCATTATAACAAATAAAACACAATTGTGCAATATGCTTACAAAACCTTTTAATACTATTTGAATAAAGGGTGATGTCAATTCTCAAAAATGTTCCATTATATTAACTCAAATTTTTAATTTCAATGAACTCAAAATTAATGTAACCAGGTAACTTAATTTTTTTAAATATATTTTTTTACAGTGTATGGATGATTCATATAGCCAAAGGGGGAGTGTGAAGGAGAAAACAAGTGCTATACCATCAAAAAGTGGGTCTATTCTACAGTCTGTGAATTAATGAGGTGGCAAAAGCTATATTTCATATTTCATATTCATATTCAAACCACACTTTATGCCTATTAGGGCTGCACGATTTTGAAGAAAAACGTGATGCGATAACTTGTTAAATAATATTCAATATGCAACACTTTAATGCTGTAAGTGTGTAAAATGTTTGAAAATGTTTAAAAACTGAAAATGATATTTGCCCTAAATTTATTTAAACAACAGAAATGTGATAATCTAATATAAAAATAAAACAGCTTCACTGAATTAAATATGTATACTAAAGCTTATTAAAGCCACAAAAGTAATTCAGTCCAGAGCAGTGAGTGGTTTTCTCTGTTTTTTGTTGCTTGATTAACATTCAAAACAGCAGCAGGTTTATTAGGCTGCTGTCACTTTAAGAGCGAATGCACAGATCCAATACACTGATACACATGCATTATCTTTCTTAACTGTTTAGCCCACTTAAGACATAACTGACTGCGTTCATTTGAATGCTCACAAAGATGGGTGTTTTTGGCATATAAGCTGCTGAAGAGAACTGAATTCGGATCGCATGTACCCCCTTTTTACCAGAATAAACCGGTCCTAGTTCAGAGCAGGTGCTAGTGCCAGTTCGACTGACGAGCCTTCTAAGGACCAGTTTGCCTTTCCTCATGCTAGAGCCACCACAGAGCCGGGTCTCAAGTCACTGTATACGTCTCCTCTTTCTCAGCAAAGCTAGCGAGGCGGCGGGAAACACAAACACACACCAGGCTTGTCCGAGATGCATCGGCGCTGTGCAGACCGATCCGCGTATGATATCAAAATACCGCATGAGCGATTTAAAAGCATAGAGGAGTCATTCGCTCTCGCTGTACTTACGATGTCATACGGCGATCGGTCTGAACAGCACCGATGCATCTCAAACAAGCCTTCCATCAAGAATGGCGAGCGTTGTGTTACTATTGATGTTCATGGCTTTACGATCCTACATCGGCATCAAAACACAGCGAATCCAACGCATAATGTGTATAGACGGTTTCAACGGTAACAACATAAACAAACGCTACTGCGCATGCGCGCTTTTGTGGCCCAAACTTAACTTCCGGTAGACATCAATAACACCAGAGGATGCGTTATCTTTCTTATGCGTTAGCATCTTTAATTTTGATTGTGCACCATTATCTTAATGTATAGATTTTTTTTTTGTTTCAGCATGTTTATTATAAATAATCTCCCATTTATGTCTTTAATATAGAGTGGGAAAACGCCCCACTTAAAGGGTAGGTCACCCAAAACTGAAAATCCTGTCATTACTCACCGTCACGTTGATCCCAGAGTTTCCGCTAGAAAAAAATGGAGCCGGTCAAAGTGACCGGCAGAGGTTTCGTTTTCCGGACATTTTGATTATATATGCCGGTCAAAAACTCCTGAAAGCAGTTTATGTAACTTATTAAAAAAATGACCATGTTTATTAGCCGAACTTTCAAATAGACGGAAAAAAAAAACATGAACGTCCGATTGGCGTCAATCAACCAATTTTTTTAACTTATAGGCGTAATTTAAGGGTGGGACATGTCCCTACCACTTTTTTAAAACATCTTGCTTCACGGATTAACCTAACTAATACAAACAATGCAGTTCAATGCAGCAAACGCGGCTCGATGCAGTCTTCACACAGACGAGCGCTTTAATCTAACGCTTAACGCCGTTGCAGAGACTTTCTGTTTGTTCCGGTCAGATCGCGAAACAAAATGCACAAAAACTGTTCCTGCTCTTGATGTACAACCACTGATGGTATTCGGTTTTGATGAGAGAAAAAATAGACCACGAGGGCAGATTAGAAACGAGAACTTCTGACAAGTTTAACAGACTAGACCAAACGCAATTAATAAATTTAATTATAAACTCAGTATGTCTCATTTAGTTGGTAACATTTAAATTGGCCACAGTGTGAAATGACAAAATCATATAATAGAATATAACAGTACTGATAACTACAAGCGCACTACAAGATGTTTTTGAAATCATTAGAGAAAACGACAAAATTACTTATTCACAAAATTACGTGTGAATAAGTGCCACCTGTTTAAAATGTGCTTGCACCCGATCATATTCAGTAGAAGGTAAAAAAAAAAAAAAAAATCCCTTAAACTTTAACATCCCGCTCATGCCCATCGCCGTGATCATCTGTATAACGCTGGTTGTTTACCATGTGAGTTCTGAACACTGCACCATGTGCTTATTTAAATCTTTTCGTTTCTACACATATTAGGCTACATATTCCTCATGTCTGTGAGGCAAGCCTGCCGAGTTTCAGTTTGAGACGCGCTTCAGTTCATGATGAAAGCGATGGCTTCCGCGACCTAGTCTACTTATTTATTTCTTATTAATTAAATACATGAAATTAACCGAAGAACCCTTTATTAAAATTAAGAGACAATTTGTACAAAACGAAAGAAAGGCTTTTTACAAAACAAAACTTAATATTAAACTAAATATAACCACCAAAATCATTTCTGACCCACTCGCATCTTTGCACTTATAGCCTATCATAATCAGATGAGATCTAAAAATAATATTATAATATTTAAACATAAATATGAAGAAGAAAAAAAACATTGTTTAATGGCTACAACAAGTATAGTAAGCTACAGATTTATGTCATGCCTGAGCTGGATTTGAACGAACATCATTTTACCGGTGGGTTCACAGTAGCCTATATAAATGCATGCGCACGCCTTTCAATTATGCAATGCGTCGGCATAACATGTTTCTTTGTTTCATAATATAAGAATAATGTTGGGAAACTTGTGTCATGTGCTCTCTGCTTGATTTTTAATATTTATATCATGTTAACCAAGAATAGTACTTTAAAATGTATTTCTACTGAGTAGTGCGCCATACAAACAGACACAGACCGGAAGTTAACTTCGGGCCAGGCGCGTAACCGTAGCAACGCGCGTGCGTTCGA
The DNA here is from genome assembly GCF_024679245.1 of Pseudorasbora parva. NCBI lineage: Eukaryota > Metazoa > Chordata > Actinopteri > Cypriniformes > Gobionidae > Pseudorasbora > Pseudorasbora parva. The sequence goes on from NC_090184.1 coordinate 2,490,745, forward strand.
TGAAACCGTCTATAGACAGAGATTACACTCGAGCAGCTGTTAGCTCCATTAGCTGCTATTTAAATCACGGGCGGTCACAAGTTTGTGCTAGTCTTCTCGGTCACGGTATCCCCGTCCCCAGCTGCTGACGCAAGCAGTTCTTCCTTCTAGACCAGCAATGATTTGGTGCTACAATAAGAACCACTTTTCCTGGCTCGGAGCTGGAGCTTTGGATGCTGAAAGACAAAGAACCGATTTAAAACTGGGCTCTGGCTCCAAACCAGCACCAGCACAGCCTTGGTGGAAAAGGGCTAATATTGTCCATGTGTGGCTTTTTGTGCTCGTGAGTACTTTGTTTATTATATTTAATAACAGTAAGCATGTCACATATATGTAACAGTCACGTGTCCATTCTACTCTCTGCTGTCTGAGTCAGCCTAAAACTTTGATTGTATGTAATCTTTTAGAGCATTATAATCATGCGGTTATCACAAGCTCTTGCGACATGCATAGAATTTTGATATATCATGCATTGAATTATATTAGTGTTATAATTGACACCTGGCGCAGTCAATCTGAGGACTTTACAAAGCCATCTGACCGGCAGCACTGATGGACAGTGTATACTTCAGTATGGCCATTTAAACAGCAGCACAGCTCAGTAGGTTTCAGAACAAAGGTTCCCATGATTATTCTTCCAAGCTGACCGGAGGAGGAAGGCAGTGTTTCCTGTTTTTCCCAAGCGGCTCCTTCCCCCGTTTCTCTTGAAGCCAAAGAAGTGACTGTAAAAGCAAATCCTCGACTGGCCACTAGAGACAGACTCCAGAAGGAGCAGAATCTCATTCAGCTCATGTTAAAACTTGACAGCAGAATAAAACATGTTCACAGCCTGGGACAAATTGTGGTTTTGGTCTATACGGCTAATTTTGGCCTTTATGACGACTGTGAGGGGGGGTTAATCTTTTTATAACTCATTCGTTTATATTATATAAAGCCTTAAAGTTCTGCATAATTAAGGGCGTGGCCTCTTTGAGTGACAGGTGGATTGCCGTTTGTCTGCTGTCTGTTAGTCATCACGTCACCTCAGCTCCGCCCACATCCCGCCTCTTTGCCCATTTTCAGTTTTCCGGGAGTGACGCGCTGCCAAGATGGCGACAGCTGACTTTACGGCTCAAAAACACGGGTGACGTCACGGACACTACATCCATTTTATTTTATTTTTCAGTCAATGGTTTTTCCTTTGGGTTCAGGCACCATGTGAAGCGACTGTTTTTAACAAAGTTAATCACCCTTAAACGAAAGCTTAAGCTCAGTTGATACTGTAATAATATCATATTAGCGAAACAGATTTGGCAAAAGCTCCAGGGTGTATTTGTGTTTGTGCTCTGAAAAGCGACAAAGGTTTATATTTACAATGTGTTTTTTGCAGCAGTGAGAAATGTAGCCAATCACAGACATGTCTGCTGATCCTCTGAACTCAATGGCCAATCAGAGCCGTTTAAGGTTACTCAGAATCCACTCACCGCTCTAAACGCCAGTCTTTGGTCAGTGCCGAGTTCTGCTGCTTTTCAGTGCTTATAATGGGAATATCCTTTAATATCCCGTGTCACAGATGAGCCTTGTTTTTGGGTGTTGGTTGGGTTCACTCAAGGTTAGGGCTGGGTTTGTTGATGGTATTTACCATGCAGTGACAGGCACAGATTCTGCTGCATCATTTATAGTGCGGTGTGTGTCTGTGCAGCTCTCAGTGGGTCGGACTTTATGGGGTTTACACGAGATGGCAAAAGAGAAACAATGAGGGATGTGCAAAAGAGAAGCAAGACTCCTTCCAAAAAAGGAAGATGTTGTTATTAAAAGGATTGTTAGGTAAGAGTTACGTTTATATGTTTTTGTTGATTATGGCTTTCAACTAGGGATGATGCACTGAGATGAAAACTTTGTCCGATAACCGATATATCGGCCAATAAATCTGTGAGTGCCTGATTTGAGAGCCTGATTACAAAAAGAGAAGTCCATGTCCCAAACACACAATCTAGACATGTGCCGATTTTCGATAATGCGATTTATCACGATAATGAATATGCACGATATTGTTATCGTGGGCACCTTAAAATATCGTAAATAATAATTTATTAACAATTTATAATTTTTTTATAATGCACTCAAGAATACTTTGCCCATCAACCGTATAAATGCTCAACACCGCTGTATTCTGCGTCAAAGGGACACGCGCTCAGATATAAACAAGCCTAACGTGCGTTTGCACATGACTGAACCGGTGAAGGAGACGCGCTGCTGAAGTGCCGCTCAGTGACAGCAGAGGGCGCTGATGAACTGCAGAATGCAGCCGGTTACCCCGGAAACCAGCAAACAAACAAAAAACGCGTGTAGTTTTTAAAACAGCCATTCGTTTTTGTAATCTCAATGTTGTTCATCACAGCACCAAATACTTTTTGTTTTAATCTGGACTACAACATGCCCTAATAATTAGAACTGCTCTGATTATTTGTTATTGTTCAGTAAAACTTTGAGATACGACTTCATTAGTTCACATGTTAATTCATTATTACCAAACTGACAATGAAAAATACTTATAAAGAATTAATCATTCTATGTTAATTTCTTAGTTACTGTTTAATAACATTACAATCAAAATCAAAATAACTTTTAATGGACCCAAGATAAAACTAACAATCATCAGTATTTCTTAACTAACATTACCAAAAACATTATACTTTCTGTACCAAATGTGGCTATTGCTCAATCTTAGTTAATGCATTAATGAGACCTTATTGTAATTTGTAAGCCTACCTGTTGTTCTTTATAGCCTAACTTTTTTGCAATTTAATCTGTTTGAAAATTGTACTTTAACAGCTCTGAAAAATATCAAGAGACCACATAACACTGATTTCTCAATGAGGGGTCTCTTAATTTTTTTCCAGAGCTGTATATATTTTGGTGCATTATTGTATTTAAACATTCAGTTATTTTTTTTCTTACAAAAATAGTTCTTAAAGCTGTTATGCTATGGCAACACTTTTTTTTTGCAACTTATTTCAATATCGTGATAATATCGTATATCGTGATAAAACTTCATCAATTAATCGCAACATGAAAAATTGATATCGGCACATGCCTAACACAATCATGATGATGTTCTCATTATGACTTTATCCTTTTTTTAAACGAGTCCAATCATATTTCAAGCAATTTAATTGAACCATTATTTACTGGCTTATATATCGGCCAAATTATCTTATCAGCTGATAACAATAACATTATAAATGAACATATATTGGCCGATATCGATATGGTGGCTGATATATTGTGCATCCCTACATTCAACTGGCCACATTATAGTATTTAACTGATGTCCAACAAAGCAGTATAAACAAACCTTTAACGTTTCAATAATTAGATTAAACGAACTGAATCATTAGATAATGTGCACGTAACGACAACGGCTGATGAGCGATACAAACAATGACAGCCAATCAGAATCCATCCTGCTGTTACGAGCTAGAGCGTTAAGAGCAGAAGATGAAAAAACTGCAGCATGTGCTTAATATCTAATAAACAGAATGTATCATTTGTATAATTCATATTTTTGTTATTTTGTATTTGTCCTATTGTTTGTAATTTTCTGCTTTGTTCTTATTTTACACACAAAATAACTATATATTGTGATATATTTATATATTGCTATCATGAAATAAGATTTTGGTCATATCACTTAAAATATAAGCAGGTCTAATAGGCTGTATTTAGACAAATGCACAGAACATATCAGATGTTTGTCATTAAGACAGAAATCATTTTACATCATGTAATCATGTGGAGATGAGAGTGCATTTAAGCAGAATGGATTCAGATTTAAAGAGAGCGTTGCGGTGCATCAGACGATCGAGTGTCTCTGTACAATGTTCTCCAGAACATCAACACAAACGCTTGAACAGCTGAGCAAACGGCCATTAAACTCCCACATTCCCAGATAACCTGCTCGTGTGGGACGCCCACCAGCAACAAGACCAATCCTGAGCTGTGCCAATGACTAAATTTAGCAGACTTGTTTTCAATTGCATCCTGAAGAAACAAAGACACATTGTTGGAAACAGCTGAAAGAGAAGAACCCCAGCTGATCGTTTTGTCAGCATCTAAATCCCCACTAACTGACCCACTGACCTATTTCCACTGATTTTTATCATGCGCATTTGAAAAACATTTACATTACAACTGTTTCTGTTCACCATCAGCTCCGTTTCTGTTCACCGTCAGCTCCGTTTCTGTTCACCATCAGCTCCGTTTCTGTTCACCATCAGCTCCGTTTCTGTTCACCATCAGCTCTGTTTCTGTTCACCATCAGCTCTGTTTCTGTCCACCGTCAGCTCTGTTTCTGTCCACCGTCAGCTCTGTTTCTGTCCACCGTCAGCTCTGTTTCTGTCCACCGTCAGCTCTGTTTCTGTTCACCGTCAGCTCTGTTTCTGTCCACCGTCAGCTCCGTTTCTGTTCACCGTCAGCTCCGTTTCTGTTCACCGTCAGCTCCGTTTCTGTTCACCGTCAGCTCCGTTTCTGTTCACCGTCAGCTCCGTTTCTGTTCACCGTCAGCTCCGTTTCTGTTCACCGTCAGCTCCGTTTCTGTTCACCGTCAGCTCCGTTTCTGTCCACCGTCAGCTCCGTTTCTGTCCACCGTCAGCTCCGTTTCTGTTCACCGTCAGCTCCGTTTCTGTTCACCGTCAGCTCCGTTTCTGTCCACCGTCAGCTCCGTTTCTGTTCACCGTCAGCTCCGTTTCTGTTCACCGTCAGCTCCGTTTCTGTTCACCGTCAGCTCCGTTTCTGTTCACCGTCAGCTCCGTTTCTGTTCACCGTCAGCTCCGTTTCTGTCCACCGTCAGCTCCGTTTCTGTCCACCGTCAGCTCCGTTTCTGTCCACCGTCAGCTCCGTTTCTGTCCACCGTCAGCTCCGTTTCTGTTCACCGTCAGCTCCGTTTCTGTCCACCGTCAGCTCCGTTTCTGTCCACCGTCAGCTCCGTTTCTGTTCACCGTCAGCTCCGTTTCTGTTCACCGTCAGCTCCGTTTCTGTTCACCGTCAGCTCCGTTTCTGTTCACCGTCAGCTCCGTTTCTGTTCACCGTCAGCTCCGTTTCTGTTCACCGTCAGCTCCGTTTCTGTTCACCGTCAGCTCCGTTTCTGTCCACCGTCAGCTCCGTTTCTGTCCACCGTCAGCTCCGTTTCTGTCCACCGTCAGCTCCGTTTCTGTCCACCGTCAGCTCCGTTTCTGTCCACCGTCAGCTCCGTTTCTGTTCACCGTCAGCTCCGTTTCTGTTCACCGTCAGCTCCGTTTCTGTTCACCGTCAGCTCCGTTTCTGTTCACCGTCAGCTCCGTTTCTGTTCACCGTCAGCTCCGTTTCTGTCCACCGTCAGCTCCGTTTCTGTCCACCGTCAGCTCCGTTTCTGTCCACCGTCAGCTCCGTTTCTGTTCACCGTCAGCTCCGTTTCTGTTCACCGTCAGCTCCGTTTCTGTTCACCGTCAGCTCCGTTTCTGTTCACCGTCAGCTCCGTTTCTGTCCACCGTCAGCTCCGTTTCTGTCCACCGTCAGCTCCGTTTCTGTCCACCGTCAGCTCCGTTTCTGTCCACCGTCAGCTCCGTTTCTGTTCACCGTCAGCTCCGTTTCTGTCCACCGTCAGCTCCGTTTCTGTCCACCGTCAGCTCCGTTTCTGTTCACCGTCAGCTCCGTTTCTGTTCACCGTCAGCTCCGTTTCTGTTCACCGTCAGCTCCGTTTCTGTTCACCGTCAGCTCCGTTTCTGTTCACCGTCAGCTCCGTTTCTGTTCACCGTCAGCTCCGTTTCTGTTCACCGTCAGCTCCGTTTCTGTTCACAGTCAGCTCCGTTTCTGTTCACCGTCAGCTCCGTTTCTGTTCACCGTCAGCTCCGTTTCTGTTCACCGTCAGCTCCGTTTCTGTTCACCGTCAGCTCCGTTTCTGTCCACCGTCAGCTCCGTTTCTGTCCACCGTCAGCTCCGTTTCTGTTCACCGTCAGCTCCGTTTCTGTTCACCGTCAGCTCCGTTTCTGTTCACCGTCAGCTCCGTTTCTGTCCACCGTCAGCTCCGTTTCTGTTCACCATCAGCTCCGTTTCTGTTCACCATCAGCTCCGTTTCTGTTCACCATCAGCTCCGTTTCTGTTCACCATCAGCTCCGTTTCTGTCCACCGTCAGCTCCGTTTCTGTTCACCATCAGCTCTGTTTTCTGTCCACCATCAGCTCTGTTTCTGTTCACCATCAGCTCTGTTTCTGTTCACCATCAGCTCTGTTTCTGTTCTGTTTTCTGTGTTGGTTGATTGTTTGTAGTATTCTATATTTTTACATGTTAGTCATTTTTTTTTACCTTTTTTGCACTTTGAGATTATTCGGAACGAAAAGTGCATTATAAATAAAATTTATTATTATTTTTATTTTTTTAAAGAGATGAAATGCCCACTATAACCAATAGATGGCAGCAGAGGAGCACGCATTGACTCATCAGCCACTCCCCTTTCCTAATATATTCCTGACCAATATGATGAGCCGCTGCTCTCAGATGTTAGTCTGGAGCCATGTATGCGCCGTGAACACAATCATCAGAAATGAGTCAGATGACCTTTAAATGGAATGGGATGTTCCGTCCGGATGAGGAGAACTTCTCATCCCGGTATTTTCATGACCGCTCAACTGTAAAATGCAGATGTCCTGTGTGTGTGTGTGTGTGTGTGTGTGTGTAAGACCCTATTAGCTCATCTTTTCAGCAGAGCTTCTGCATTCAAAAACTACTTGCACAATAACTTGTTTACTAGTTAAACTTCTTGACTGACCCCGACAGCAAATGTAGGTCAAACTGACTGCTCTCAATGTGGAGCCATCAAACTGTCCAAAGGGCCAGATGTGACAAAAACAACTCCAGAACCAGCATGGAAATTCAGGAAAGGTTTATGAAACTGCAAAGAACTGGTTTTAATAATAGCTCGCAAGAATGATTTTCCTAACTTTGAGGTTTGTGACTGATCGACCCACAGGACAAATCCCTAAAGTGTCCTCTCTCTCTCTCTCTCTCTCTCCCAGCATGACGAGAGACAGAGGCGTGTTTATTATCAGCAGCTCATCCGCATTCCCATCATTCCTGTTGAGGCTGTAACTCGCTTGGCCGTTTAGGCGGGGACGAAAACTCCCGCAAAAATTCAAAAGCAGGGCTGTCACATTTCACCACAGCACACGAGCCCAAAGACTCACACAGTACAAAACCCAAGCATTATCATTTCATTCTGTAACCTGACAACTGGTTTTGAGATATAATAAATCACACATTAGTGCGACATCAGATCAAGAATATGAGGTGCAGTAAATAACCTTTGGACCTTTACATAACCGTACAGCAGCGTTTGATCAAACCAGGGCTGATTCCAGCACAAACGTGATCGTGTCCCTAAACTGCAGCAAAGGCCCGTTTACAGAAGGGGATGATAACTAATGATAAAGAAATCGGATTAAAAATGTTCTAAAACCACAACTATAACGACACAGAGAAGCTATATACTTACAATTAGTTTAAAAAAAGATTTCTTTCCACTGATGATCGATAAAAACATTGACAGCCAATCAAAAGTGCTTATAATAAACACAATGATATTGTGCGTTAAAGTGTACGTTAATATATCATCGGTATAGTGAGCACTCTTAGTGTGAACGGGCTGGAGTTCGATGCGGATTGCCCTTTGAACTCACCAACCGAAAATCAGGCTCAACGACTCTAAACTCGGCATGAAATGAACATTCACCTTTTGTGTTTTCTACATACATGTCATAAATGCCTCCATTTTTGAGTGCCACACCCATATATATGTGACCCTGAGCTCTTCAGCAGTCATGCGTCTCACGGATATTTCTGTGGCAATAGTCAACAACACATTGAATTGGTCAAAATTATACATTTTTCTTTTATGCCAAAAATCATTAGGATATAAAGATCCTGTCCCGTGAAGATATTTTGTAAATTTCCTTCCATAAATATAATAAATGTATTATTAGTAGTAATATGCATTGCCGAGGACTTCAATTGGACAACTTTAAAGGAGATTTTCTCAATATTTAGATTTTTTTGCACCCTCAGATTCCAGATTTTTAAATAGTTCAGCCAAATATTGTCCCGATAAACCATACCAATATTTATTTATTTTATTGCCATACGTGGCTATTTTCATGGAAGATCAATATAAGAAAAATATAAACAAAATTAGCACAGTTGAAGCAACAACAACAAAAAAAACTAAACAATTGATAACCATCTCACATAAATATAACAAACATTATACAAGATGTTTCATTTCGATATTTGATTAAAAAAACTTCAGATTAATCATCCATTAAAGAACTTTCTATGTAAAAACGTTGCCCAAGGACATTCAAAGCAATCCCAGCAAAATATGTTTTATAGACAAAGGTGTTTGATAAATATTATTTCATAATATTATGTATCTAAATTTTAAAAATTATGACTGGTTTTGTGATCCAGGGTCATTTATATATGGCTGCATCCCAAAGAAAAGGCAAATGTTTAATAACTATAAAGCTCATTTATTACTAGAAACAGAATCAAAACCATTTTTGTTATTTTTTTTAATCTTCCCAACAACAGGATTGTGGTATATCACAGGCAGAATATGAAAAATCTACGCAAAACTCAACTAGATGAAGGAATCTCAGGAAATAACCATTGGATTCGGACATGCCAGGATTCATCCTATGAAGTCTTTCAGACACATCTAGTGTGACACAATGCCAGCGTTACACCACGCTCAAAGTCACTCCATCACATCAGCTACACAATCATTACTCCATAATGCATTTCCCCACCTCAGTGATTTCACCACATCACCCTCAGACAGTGTGCGAATGCTGAACTGAGCTCTTTCACACCTTCTTGCGCTTGAACAGACATATTCACACTAAATTACACCTCGTAAACAGAGCCTGCACCTCTATGTGCATTCAATCCATCCTAAATAGTATAATATTCAATACAATTTAGGGCATATAGGGTGGATAGCATGTACATTAGGATGCAGTTATATCTTAATTGAACATAAACAGCTAAAAAATAAAACAGTGTACTGGATCCATGCATTCGCTCTTAAAGGGACAGGTGCCTAATATTCCTGCCGGCTGTGTGTTAATGTTCATCAAACAACCAAAGACAAAGATAAAAAAATGATTCACTGCTCTGGACTAAATAACTCTGGTAACTTTAATAATAATCTATAATTAACATGATTAACATGATCATTAATAATGATCTATAATAATCTAAATCTATATTTCATTTATACAGTGCTTTTTACATCTGATTATTTTCTTACCTGACATGAAAATCTGAGTTTATTTTATTTGTATGTTTGTTTTGTTGTATTACTTGTAATTATTTTTTGCAATTATTTTATTACCGTTACAGTTTACTTAATATTTAAAATGTATGCGAGTTTGGCTAGTAGTTTTTGGCAACCTAATTTATTAATAATGAGTCAAAAACTAAGCGTATTTTATTTATTTATTACCTTTATTGTTGTTGTTGTGCTGATTATTAGCGTACTGGGGCCGGTTATAATTTTGACAGGAATACAATAAAATTTAGATTAACATAAGTAAACAATACATTTTATTTAAATAAATAAAAAACTGATTTAAAAGGGGAAAAATTGTATGTACCTTAACAGAGATAAAATATAACACAAAATATTAAATAATATTTTTAATTGGGTTTTATATATTTATATATATATATATATATATATATATATATATATATATATATATATATATATATATATATATATATATTATTATTAATAATAATATTTTCAGTTAAATCAATATAAATGTGTTTAATATTGGGGGGAGGGTCTCCTGAGGTTGATGATATTTGGTGGTCCGTGGCCTACATAACGACACAGATAATATGGCAGCATTTCTGGACGGTTAATAATGTCGCAGTTGTGACGCCGACCGTTGGCCGTTAACTTACCTCGCGCAGCAGCTCGAGCTCTTGGCGGATGGTCTCATATTCCGCCTCCAGCTCGTCGAACTGCTGCTTGAGCTGCTGCTTCTCCTCCAGCACCGCCAGCCCGTACTCCGCCGCCTGGATCTTCTCCTTCGTGGTCTCGGCGAGCTCCCGGGACAGCCGCTGCACCTCCTCTTCCTCCGCCTCCGTCCATCCGCGCTGCTGCTGCTGCTGCTCCGCGGTCATCTTTAACGGCAGACGCTTTCAGATACCCCCGTGCGCGCGCTGCATGACCGCTGGTATATTCCTGCTCTGGAGCGGGTGATGAATGCTGTCGATCTCCAGGGGCAGAGGAGCTTGTGCTTTATTTCTCCATGACCGCGGATCAATCGCCTCCTCTCAGCTCCTCTCCCCCTCAATAACACGGGGAGGAGAAGAGGCTGTAATCTACTGAGGGATCTGCCGGGATGGGGGTTTCCTTGGAGTGAGGAGAGGCTGTTTTTTTGTGGGAGTTGTAGTTTAGGTTAACAGCTTTTGCAAGGTCGCAAATGGAGCTAAAAACTCATAACCCATGAATCCCTGCGGTTTGACAGTTGGATACCGGAAGCCCTTTTAAACCGGCTCCCTGCGCGTGACGTGGAGATCTCCGTTGAGCTCAGTGGGAATATTTATTTTCTCTCTAATATAATGTTATTTTCAATAACTTACGGTTTGTGCAATAGCAGCACAAATTATGTGGCTTATTGAGAAAAAATGTGCTGTCATTTACTAGAGATGATGATGATGATGATGGGAGAAGTGAATCTTTTCGAAGCTTCGAATCATTTGAACCAAATGATTCACTGTTTCGAATCGTCCGAAACGCCCCACGCTGGTGACCCCTGCTGGTCAGAACAATGTAAACGCAACAAAAACATGCATATAATACAAACATCTTACAACCCACTGCAAAACATATAATCAATCAAATGCAATAAACGAATCATCTAATATTAAACATTAAGTGTTATTATATAGATTTTCAGAGCTTGTTTGGTGGATGGCTCAGCTAAGCAGGCCAACAAGAGACTCTTAACCCTTATTTTGCGGGGTACTCAGTGTTGCTATGTAGAAACGTTCTATGCTGTTGCTAATGTACAATGGGTGGTTATGTAGTTGCTAGGGTTCTTAGGTGGTTGCTATGCAGTTGTTATGGTAAAGGTGTTGCTACACGGATGCTAAGGTTCTCAGGGTGATTGCTAGGGTACTCGGGTGGTTGCTAGGGTGTTGCTATGCAGTTGCTAGGGTATTTGGGTGGTTTCTGTGCAGTAGCTATGGTATTCTGATTGGTTCCTAAGATAGATAGATAGATAGATAGATAGATAGATAGATAGATAGATAGAGCATATAGAAATCTTAGTCTCAGAAAGTATCATAAAATTAAGTTTAATACTGATATTAAGAATAATTTAAAGCCAACTGAATTAAAACCACTGTATAAAACTGATCAGAGATCAGGTCAAACCTTTGGGTGTCCTAAGGAAGCCTCGTTAACTGACATTACGTGACCGTCAGTTTGACTCGCACTCCGAACAACTGAGTTGAATCAAACGATTCTTAAAGGTTTCGAAGCATCGTTTCGAAATCAACAATCACTTTTTATTAAAAAAATTTTATTAATGCCATAAATCAGAACAATACAATGAGACATTCATTGAAAGTAAAAATACAAAGTAACTAATGAAAAACATACATACACACAACATATAACCAGTGTTGGGTAAGTTACTCTAAAAAGTAATTAATAACTAGTTACTAATTACATCTTCAATGGTGTAATTAGATTACTGCACAAATTACTCTCTCCAAAAAGTACTTAATTACTTATTACTTTCTAAATCCTATATCAACATCGACTAAAGTGATTAAAGGATCGACATGAAACGGCTCTTTTAATTCATTCAAATACAAAATATAAAACTACATCAATTATTCGTATGAACTGACCAAAGTTTTACACGTTAGAAGGATAGATAAAAACATGCATTTTAAAGTTGATATTAATTCCACTATTGTATTATGTATAATTGTTCTACAGTCTATACACCATTTTTATATGTGAAGTAACTGTAATTAAATTACACAAAAACTAAAAGTAATCCATTACTTTACTTTTTCAAGGGAAAAAGTAAAGTAATGGATTACACCCAACACTGATTATAACTAACAAAAGACAAAGTGAGCTTCTTTATACAACATCATAGCTGCTTACAATGTTATTGCCTTTTAATCGCCCATTTACAAGCAATCAGACTACGATGTCATACTAGTTTTACATAATGACGTGTTAAAAACGCCCGTTCACACTAAATTGCGACAAAAAAAACCCCGGAAAAAACCTTTAAATTATCATGTTGACATGTTATATTGTGTTGAATTATATTCTTACTGTTACTCTCTGTAACCTTCCTTTTGCAGTAAAAAAAAAACTGAAGGATATATTGTCCAAGAGGTCCTTTCACGTCTGAGGCGATTATTACCGGAGAGGAGAAGAAGCTTCATGAAGACTTTCTCTGAACAGGGAAAGGTCCGGAGTGTCGACAGCGCCACCGGCTGGATATTAAAATGTAATGTCTGAAATATACTGCATATTTATCAACTAGAAATATTCTTGGTCACTTTTGACTTCGGAATTGTACAGCACTTGTGACTTTTATGGGAACACAACACACACACACAAACAGTTGGATGGACAGATACTGTAAGATCATAGATGGATGGGTGGATGTACAGATAATGTAAGATCATAGATGGACGGGTGGATGTACAGATAATGTAAGATCATAGATGGATGGGTGGATGGACAGATACTGTAAGATCATAGATGGATGGGTGGATGTACAGATAATGTAAGATCATAGATGGACGGGTGGATGGACAGATACTGTAAGATCATAGATGGATGAGTGGATGGACAGATACTGTAAGATCATAGATGGACGGGTGGATGGACAGATACTGTAAGATCATAGATGGATGGGTGGATGGACAGATACTGTAAGATCATAGATGGATGAGTGGATGGACAGATACTGTAAGATCATAGATGGACGGGTGGATGGACAGATACTGTAAGATCATAGATGGACGGGTGGATGTACAGATAATGTAAGATCATAGATGGACGGGTGGATGGACAGATACTGTAAGATCATAGATGGACGGGTGGATGTACAGATAATGTAAGATCATAGATGGACGGGTGGATGGACAGATACTGTAAGATCATAGATGGACGGGTGGATGGACGGATACTGTAAGATCATAGATGGACGGGTGGATGGACGGATACTGTAAGATCTTAGAGGGATGAGTGGATGGACGGATACTGTAAGATCATAGATGGATGGGTGGATGGACAGATACTGTAAGATCATAGATGGATGGGTGGATGGACGGATACTGTAAGATCTTAGATGGATGAGTGGATGGACAGATACTGTAAGATCTTAGATGGATGGGTGGATGGACGGATACTGTAAGATCTTAGATGGATGGGTGGATGGACAGATACTGTAAGATCATAGATGGATGGGTGGATGGACAGATACTGTAAGATCATAGATGGATGGGTGGATGGACGGATACTGTAAGATCTTAGATGGATGAGTGGATGGACAGATACTGTAAGATCTTAGATGGATGGGTGGATGGACAGATACTGTAAGATCATAGATGGATGGGTGGATGGACAGATACTGTAAGATCATAGATGGATGGGTGGATGGACGGATACTGTAAGATCTTAGATGGATGAGTGGATGGACAGATACTGTAAGATCTTAGATGGATGGGTGGATGGACGGATACTGTAAGATCATAGATGGATGGGTGGATGGACGGATACTGTAAGATCATAGACGGATGGGTGGATGGACGGATACTGTAAGATCATAGATGGACGGGTGGATGGACGGATACTGTAAGATCTTAGAGGGATGAGTGGATGGACAGATACTGTAAGATCATAGATGGATGGGTGGATGGACAGATACTGTAAGATCATAGACGGATGGGTGGATGGACGGATACTGTAAGATCATAGATGGACGGGTGGATGGACGGATACTGTAAGATCTTAGAGGGATGAGTGGATGGACAGATACTGTAAGATCATAGATGGATGGGTGGATGGACAGATACTGTAAGATCATAGATGGATGGGTGGATGGACAGATACTGTAAGATCATAGATGGATGGGTGGATGGACGGATACTGTAAGATCTTAGATGGATGAGTGGATGGACAGATACTGTAAGATCTTAGATGGATGAGTGGATGGACAGATACTGTAAGATCTTAGATGGATGGGTGGATGGACAGATACTGTAAGATCATAGATGAATGGGTGGATGGACAGATACTGTAAGATCATAGACGGATGGGTGGATGGACGGATACTGTAAGATCTTAGATGGATGAGTGGATGGACAGATACTGTAAGATCATAGATGGACGGGTGGATGGACAGATACTGTAAGATCATAGATGGACGGGTGGATGTACAGATACTGTAAGATCATAGATGGATGGGTGGATGGACAGATACTGTAAGATCATAGATGGACGGGTGGATGGACAGATACTGTAAGATCATAGATGGACGGGTGGATGTACAGATAATGTAAGATCATAGATGGACGGGTGGATGGACAGATACTGTAAGATCATAGATGGACGGGTGGATGGACGGATACTGTAAGATCATAGATGGACGGGTGGATGGACAGATACTGTAAGATCATAGATGGACGGGTGGATGGATGGATACTGTAAGATCATAGATGGATGAGTGGATGGACAGATACTGTAAGATCTTAGATGGATGGGTGGATGGATAGATACTGTAAGATCATAGATGGATGGGTGGATGGACAGATACTGTAAGATCATAGATGGATGAGTGGATGGACAGATACTGTAAGATCATAGATGGATGGGTGGATGGACAGATACTGTAAGATCATAGACGGATGGGTGGATGGACGGATACTGTAAGATCATAGATGGATGAGTGGATGGACAGATACTGTAAGATCATAGATGGATGGGTGGATGGACAGATACTGTAAGATCATAGACGGATGGGTGGATGGACGGATACCGTAAGATCATAGACGGATGGGTGGATGGACAGATACTGTAAGATCATAGATGGATGGGTGGATGGACAGATACTGTAAGATCATAGATGGATGGGTGGATGGACAGATACTGTAAGATCATAGATGGACGGGTGGATGGACGGATACTGTAAGATCATAGATGGATGAGTGGATGGACAGATACTGTAAGATCTTAGATGGATGGGTGGATGGACAGATACTGTAAGATCATAGACGGATGGGTGGATGGACGGATACTGTAAGATCATAGATGGATGAGTGGATGGACAGATACTGTAAGATCATAGATGGATGGGTGGATGGACAGATACTGTAAGATCATAGATGGATGGGTGGATGGACGGATACTGTAAGATCATAGATGGATGGGTGGATGGACAGATACTGTAAGATCATAGACGGATGGGTGGATGGACGGATACTGTAAGATCATAGATGGATGAGTGGATGGACAGATACTGTAAGATCATAGATGGATGGGTGGATGGACAGATACTGTAAGATCATAGACGGATGGGTGGATGGACGGATACTGTAAGATCATAGATGGATGAGTGGATGGACAGATACTGTAAGATCATAGATGGATGGGTGGATGGACAGATACTGTAAGATCATAGACGGATGGGTGGATGGACGGATACTGTAAGATCATAGATGGATGGGTGGATGGACAGATACTGTAAGATCATAGATGGATGGGTGGATGGACAGATACTGTAAGATCATAGATGGACGGGTGGATGGACGGATACTGTAAGATCATAGATGGATGAGTGGATGGACAGATACTGTAAGATCTTAGATGGATGGGTGGATGGACAGATACTGTAAGATCATAGACGGATGGGTGGATGGACAGATACTGTAAGATCATAGATGGATGAGTGGATGGACAGATACTGTAAAATCTTAGATGGATGGGTGGATGGACAGATACTGTAAGATCATAGACGGATGGGTGGATGGACAGATACTGTAAGATCATAGACGGATGGGTGGATGGACGGATACTGTAAGATCATAGATGGATGAGTGGATGGACAGATACTGTAAGATCATAGATGGATGGGTGGATGGACAGATACTGTAAGATCATAGATGGATGGGTGGATGGACAGATACTGTAAGATCATAGATGGATGAGTGGATGGACAGATACTGTAAGATCATAGATGGATGGGTGGATGGACAGATACAGTAAGATCATAGATGGATGGGTGGATGGACGGATACTGTAAGATCATAGATGGATGGGTGGATGGACAGATACTGTAAGATCATAGATGGATGGGTGGATGGACGGATACTGTAAGATCATAGATGGATGGGTGGATGGACGGATACTGTAAGATCATAGATGGATGGGTGGATGGACAGATACTGTAAGATCATAGACGGATGGGTGGATGGAGGGATACTGTAAGATCATAGACGGATGGGTGGATGGACGGATACTGTAAGATCATAGATGGATGGGTGGATGTACAGATAATGTAAGATCATAGATGGATGGGTGGATGGACAGATACTGTAAGATCATAGATGGATGGGTGGATGTACAGATAATGTAAGATCATAGATGGACGGGTGGATGGACAGATACTGTAAGATCATAGATGGACGGGTGGATGTACAGATAATGTAAGATCATAGATGGACGGGTGGATGGACAGATACTGTAAGATCATAGATGGACGGGTGGATGTACAGATAATGTAAGATCATAGATGGACGGGTGGATGGACAGATACTGTAAGATCATAGATGGACGGGTGGATGGACGGATACTGTAAGATCATAGATGGACGGGTGGATGGACGGATACTGTAAGATCTTAGAGGGATGAGTGGATGGACAGATACTGTAAGATCATAGATGGATGGGTGGATGTACAGATCCTGTAAGATCATAGATGGATGAGTGGATGTACAAACCCGATTCCAAAAAAGTTGGGACACTGAACAAATTGTGAATAAAAAAGGAATGCAATAATTTTCAAATCTCATAAACTTATATTTTATTCACAACTGAATATAGAGAACATATCAAATGTTGAAAGTGAGACATTTTGAAATGTCATGCCAAATATTGGCTCATTTTGGATTTCATGAGAGCTACACATTCCAAAAAAGTTGGGACAGGTAGCAATAAGAGGCCGGAAATGTTAAATGTACATATAAGGAACAGCTGGAGGACCAATTTGCAACTTATTAGGTCAATTGGCAACATGATTGGGTATAAAAAGAGCCTCTCAGAGTGGCAGTGTCTCTCAGAAGACAAGATGGGCAGAGGATCACCAATTCCCCCAATGCTGCGGCGGACAATAGTGGAGCAATATCAGAAAGGAGTTTCTCAGAGAAAAACTGTAAAGAGTTTGAAGTTATCATCATCTACAGCGCATAATATCATCCAAAGATTCAGAGACTCTGGAACAATCTCTGAGCGTAAGGGTCAAGGCCGGAAAACCAAACTGGATGCCCGTGATCTTCAGCCCTTAGACTGCACTGCATCACATACAGGAATGATACTGTAATGGACATCACAACATGGGCTCAGGAATACTTCCAGAAAACATTGGAGAACACAATCCACCGTGCCATTCGCCGTCGCCGGCTAAAACTCTACAGGTCAAAGAAGAAGCCATATCTAAACATGATCCAGAAGCGCAGGCGTTTCCTCTGGACCAAGGCTCATTTAAATGGACAGTGGCAAAGTGGAAAACTGTTCTGTGGTCAGACGAATCACAATTTGAAGATCTTTTTGGAAAACTGGGACGCCATGTCATCCGGACTAAAGAGGACAAGGACAACCCAAGTTGTTCTCAGCGGTCGGTTCAGAAGCTGCATCTCTGATGGTCTGGGGTTCATGAGTGTGTGTGGCATGGGCATCCAGACGTCGTCTCTTTCAGGGAAGACCTTGCATTCTCCAACATGACAATGCCAGACCACATACTGCATCAATTACCACATCATGGCTGCGTAGAAGAAGGATCCGGCACTGAAATGGCCAGCCTGCAGTCCAGATCTTTCACCATTAGAAAACATTTGGAGCATCATAAAGAGGAAGATGTGACAAAGAAGACCTAAGACAGCTGAGCAACTAGAAGCCTGTATTAGACAAGAATGGGTCAACATTCCTATTCCTAAACTTGAGCAACTTGTCTCCTCAGACGTTTGCAGACTGTTATAAAAAGAGGAGGGGATGACACACAGCGGGAAACATGACCTTGGCCCAACTTTGAGATGTGTTGATGCCATGAAATTTAAAATCAACTTATTTTTCCCTTAAAATGATACGTTTTCTCAGTTTAAACATTTGATATGTCATCTACACTCACCTACAGGATTATTAGGAACACCTGTTCAATTTCTCATTAATGCAATTGTCTAATCAGCCAATCACATGGCAGTTGCTTCAGTGCATTTAGGGGTGTGGTCCTGGTCAAGACAATCTCCTGAACTCCAAACTGAATGCCAGAATGGGAAAGAAAGGTGATTTAAGCCATTTCGAGCGTGACATGGTTGTTGGTGCCAGGCGGGCCGGTCTGAGTATTTCACAATCTGCTCAGTTACTGGGATTTTCACACACAACCATCTCTAGGGTTTACAAAGAATGGTGTGAAAAGGGAAAAACATCCAGTATGCAGCAGTCCTGTGGGAGAAAATGTCTTGTTGATGCTCGAGGTCAGAGAAGAATGGGCCGACTGATTCAAGCTGATAGAAGAGCAACTTTGACTGAAATAACCACTCGTTACAACCGAGGTATGCAGCAAAGCATTTGTGAAGCCACAACACACACAACCTTGAGGCGGATGGGCTACAACAGCAGAAGACCCCACCGGGTACCACTCATCTCCACTACAAATAGGAAAAAGAGGCAAATATTTGCACAAGCTCACCAAAATCGGACAGTTGAAGACTGGAAAAATGTTGCCTGGTCTGATGAGTCTCGATTTCTGTTGAGACATTCAGATGGTAGAGTCAGAATTTGGCATAAACAGAATGAGAACATGGATCCATCATGCCTTTTTACCACTGTGCAGGCTGGTGGTGGTGGTGTAATGGTGTGGGGGATGTTTTCTTGGCACATTTTAGGCCCCTTAGTGCCAATTGGGCATCGTTTAAATGCCACGGCCTACCTGAGCATTGTTTCTGACCATGTCCATCCCTTTATGACCACCATGTCCCCATCCTCTGATGGCTACTTCCAGCAGGATAATGCACCATGTCACAAAGCTCGAATTATTTCAAATTGGTTTCTTGAGCATGCCAATGAGTTGACTGTACTAAAATGGCCGCCACAGTCACCAGTTCTGAACCCAATAGAGCATCTTTGGGATGTGGTGGAACGGGAGCTTCGTGCCCTGGATGTGCATCCCACAAATCTCCATCAACTGCAAGATGCTCTCCTATCAATATGGGCCAACATTTCTAAAGAATGCTTTCAGCAGCTTGTTGAATCAATGCCACGGAGAATTAAGGCAGTTCTGAAGGTGAAAGAGGGTCAAACACAGGATTAGTGTGTGTTCCTAATAATCCTTTAGGTGAGTGTATATTATATTCGGAATAAAATATTGAAATTTGAAACCTCATTGCATTCTGTTTTTATTCACAATTTGTAGTGTCCCAACTTTTTTGGAATTGGGTTTGTATATTGTAAGAGAGATGAGTGGATGGACAGATCCTGTAAGATCATAGATGGGTGTGGCTAAACCGTGGTCTTCAGATTACATCATTAGCATGTGCGCTTAGAATACTACACAAGACTGGTCTCAGCAGCCACTACAGACGAGCACACGCACAGACACACAGACACACAGACACACACACACACACACAGCCCTCTGTGTTCAAGATCGTCTCTGCTCAGGTACCTGAAGATGGCAGGAAATCATCAATTCACATAAAAAAAGAGAGAAACAACACATCGTCTCAAACTGCTTTTATTACATCTTAAATAACAGTACATTTTAATATAGTTTCTATCTTGCATCCAGCTTTCTGTTGTACACTGACTTTAAAATTAAATACAAAAGATGGATGAGGGTACGGTGGGGGATGCAGAGCTGCGAGTTATTCATCGAGGAGAGGACAGGGAAGAGAGGGAGAAAGAAAAGCAAATTTAGTTCTTTTTTAGTCTTTTATTTTTCTTGCCAGCTCCAGGCCTAACGCACAACGACAGCACGGGTTTGTTTTTGTACAGAATGTTGCAGAGAAAGAACAGAATGGAAGAAATGCCACTACAGCTAAGGAAAGAGCGCTTTTCTTGATACATGTCGAGAGAGGGAATGACGGACGTTCTGCCGTTCCAATGCTGCTGATTTTTTTTTCTTTTTTATTAAAGAGCAGAAAACCTGTTTGTTACAAAATGTCTCTAGCACTGTCTTTGTATCGGAAATGTTTCTTTTGCTACAGAGAGAGAGAGATTTCTTTGTTCTAGTTATTTGAGTGTGTGTGAGTGTGAGAGTGTGTGTGTGTGTGTAGGGGGGATGCACAAACTCTCCAGGGACAGAACAACTCACCATTCATTTTTGTGATCAACATGTTTGCTTCTCTTAAGTGCATAGCTTTGAAAGTTAAACTAAATCGTGTATGCACGGAGTAGCAAAAGAAAAGAAGTAAAATAAATACTGTGTGATCTATTTAACAGGTTATTTAAAAAAAGAAAACATCAAGGACTTAGTTCCATATGCACCTCTTTTAAGCAATTCTACAGCATGCGATTCTACGAGTTTCCCACCCATGGCAGACAACCAAAAGAAGTTTTTTTTTGTGAATTTTTTAACTTAAAAAGTTTTCAATATCATTATTTTCAAACATTGATTTATACAACATGTCATTCACAGAGTAGTAACTGTTTTCCAAGCACAAAACGGGCACCTCTGTCGAAACCCAAAAAATAATAATGAAGAACCGCCCACCCCTCCTTCAACATCCAAAGAGAGAAAAAACTGGATAGGAAAAATACAAAATAAAGTTATTAAAATGATTGGTTAATCTTCATTGAGTTACTCGACATTTTTCCAAAAGAAGCATGAGCGGTGGTTAAAATCGACATGGTTTTCATCTTCATAAATCGAGCATTCGTCATCATGAACAGCACGTGCTTGGTTAGTTAACGTATTTGCAAAATTGTATTACTTGTGCAAACAAACAAAACAAAAATTGATAGACCAAAGAAGAGAGAATTAATAATCAAATTTCCCGGGACTAAACATACAGGCCTGATAGCAGCTAGTGGACCCCTGATCAAATCCTTTACCTGGTGTTTTAACACTACTACCAATTTAATCCTAAAAACTAGAGGACAAAAGCACGCCTGCCATCTTGACTGGGGGGTGTGTGGTGGGATTGGGGGGTCCAAAAACGGCCCATAAAGCTATCGAGCAAGACTCTTTCTGCTTTCGTGTTAGAGATCAATGGCGTTAGCATAATGACAGTAGCAGTGGAATGAGTGTCTTTATGTTCTCAGAAAATGGTCCCAGAAGGATGCACAATTATCAACTTTTATCCCCATTTCCCGACTACAATCTAGCTGAGTGTAACAATTGTGCTCTTTTTTTTCTTTTCCAAAGGAGAAATTTTTGCTCTTTTGTCGTTTATAGATGTTTTGGAGGGGTCAGTTCTGTTGTGTTTGAGAAGGAGAGAGGAGAATAAAATCGAACATTTTCATTTTGGAATGGTCTTCCAGTCAACCTTAGAGTCCGGATGCGATCTGGGAAGAGAGGAGAAGAAACGGTTTGAGTTCACTTGATTAAACTCAAAGTACACACACTGGAGTGAAACTAGTTTATGTACTGATATATCTACAACATATTACAATACAAACGCCGTAAAGTAAACTGTCAATTCATCAACAGTCGGATCATAAGCAAAAGAGAAACGCATGGTATTCATCAAACTGCTCTGAGACGGAGTCTGAGGCCGCATTCACACTGCAGGTCTTCATGCACAAATCTGATTTGGTGACTTTTTTTTTTTTTTTGAGGACCCGCTTACATCACCTCTTAAAAACGACCCGTATCGGATATTTGCATTTGCACTACACACTGGCGAAACGGCTCCAGACGTTCTGACCCGGAAAAGATAAGAGATGCAATGGACGCAGTGAGTGCAGACGAGATGATTATTCATTGTTATAAAGCTCAGCAAAACATTGCTCTCATCTTCCATAGTGCCATTAGAGTCATGACACACACACACACACACACACACACACTTTAGTGAAGTTCACAAGAAACTCGCTTGTGGTAAAGACAAACACCTTTCCGTAATGAAAATGTGTGCCTTGAATTAATTATATTATAATCTCCATACTTTTTCAGACTGTGTAGGAACCCTGTTTGTAACTCAAAGCTCAATGTTGCTCAAACAGCAACGTTACACACACACACACACACACACACACACAGGGGGAAAAAAAATCATCATTCCTCTAAGTCATTATTGCATTGTTATATCATGATTTCCTGTTCTTTAGTCCCTAAATTGAAGATGGTTATTAACACAGTTAAGATATTTAAGACCTTTTTATGGCGCTCAACGTCAATCTGAATTTAAGACTTCTTCAGGACCTGTATTCAGTAATCAAGTATCAACCTGTGTCAGCAGATGGCAGCAGAGCTCATTATGTGCTGCTTGTTTTGATGTAATAAAGAACTGAAGGATTGATTCTGGAAAGGAAAAGGTTGTATGTTTACTCTTGACTCCAGGAACCGAAACCCTGGGGCCAAAATTCATCCGCTTACCTTACGGCTTTAATTCCAGATCTTCAGGAAACTATCCCAGGATCCTGTAGCCACAGCCATCCCATCATCAGTGACGCCCAAGCAGCTGACGCGGTTATCGTGACCTGCCAAAACTCCTGCAAACACACAACATGCACACGTCACTTTATACCAAACCTCTTCCTGTCACACACAACGTTCTTCTCCAACATCTTGACATTCATTTGAAATAAAATGATGCAAGGATGTTGATAATAAAACCGTATCATTGCATAAATACACTACCGGTTAAACATTTGAAATAATTATGATTTTTATGTTTGTGAAAAAAGTATTTAATGCACAACAAGGCCGCGTTTATTTGATCAAAAATACAGTAAAAATGTGAAATATTATTCTAATGTAAATCATCTGTTCTCTGTGTCAATATATAGTAAAGTGTAATTTATTCCTGCGATTAAAGCTGAATTTATCATCCTTACTCCAGTCTTCCATGTCACATGATCCTTCACTAATCATTCTTATATGAGGATTTGTGCTCAAGAACAACCTTTTTAAGGCTGTCCTTTGTGTAAGGGAAAATTAAGACCTTTTTTCAGGGATGCAAACGAGTGAGGAGTAAAAAAGATGATAGAGAAAACATTCTCTGAGGTCACGACACATATATATATATATATATATATTAGGGCCGGGACTTGAACATGTTAATTAAGATTAATTAATTACGGGACTTTAACGCGTTAATTAAGATTAATTACGCAAAAAATAAATAATTTTAATAACACTTATTTTTGCACCGCGGAACTTTTTCAATGAATGAGTTTCGACGGACCGATTATACTGGAACACCAACTAGCGTTCTTGACTTCCAACAACAACAAACCACAGTGAACATGAACGAAGACGCTGACGAGACCGGTTTGCTTGGCCCTGTGGATGGGAAATTTTGTTTTAAAAAAACTAAAGGATGGAAGCGTCGACAAGTGCATGGTTGTGTGCAAGCTATCCAACAAGGAATTTGCGTATCACCGCAGCACATGGAGCCTCAAATATCATCTCAATGCAAAACACATAGGAGTTAGCGTGGACGTTAGCCCGACTCCAAGTAACGTTAAAGTTACAAGGACCCACACCCAACCCACACTCCACCAGATGACTGGTTTCAGGACCAGGATAACCAAGTCCACGTCTGAAAAAATAACAAACTCACTGGATTGCACTCGACTGTAGACCACTTGGAGTGGTAGAAGATAAGGGCCTGCAAAATGTACTACAGATTGCGTCGTCTGACCCAACATACGAGCTGCCATGAAGAAAGACAGTGACAAAAAGAGTACAGCAGCTTTATGACATTGAAAAGGAAGATAAAGAGAATTTGTTGGAGAAAGCTGATTGTGTTGCCCTGACTGGGGATCATTGGACCTCAATAAGCAATTCAAATTACATCGGTGTGACGGCACACTTTACTGACGTCAAGTGGCGTCTTCACTCATTTGCCTTAACTATCCAGAAGACCACCACTAGGCACTTTGCTGAAAAACGTAGCAGGAGATTTTGAGTCTGTGGCACAGGCCTGGGAAATCACACACAAAGTCACCACAATCAGAACAGACAGTGCCTGAACCATGATCGCTGCAATGAGATAGCTCACATTCCAGCCCATGCCGTGAGTTGCTTACGTGTTGCAGACGACCATCAGTTTGCCTTGCTGACAGCGGCGGGTCCACAGCCACATTGGCAAGATGCCGTAAAATAGAGGGGCATTTTAAACATAGCCCCTCAAACACAGAGGAACTGCACAAGGAGCAAACACAACTAGAACAAGACCAAGAGCCACTGATACAGGATGCTCCACAAGGTGGAATTCGACACTGTTCATGATCTCTCGTCTGCTGAAGAACCAAGAGGCTGTGAAGGTTACTCTAGCCAAACAGAAGCACAAGCTCACCATGTTAACTACAGCAGAGTGGGACAGACTGCAGAGGCTCGAGACCCTCCTTAAACCATGCAGGTAAACACCCACCAACTGTTTTTAAATGTACTGTACTGAATATCAATATCACTATGACTACTATAAAGTTGCTACTGTTTTTAATCTACTATTAACTGGCACAATAATTAATCACTTTCCGAAACTATTCTCTGCAGATATGTGACTGAGCTCCTTGGGGGTGAGACTTATGTCTCGTGCTCTGTTGTGTTACCTGCTCTCCGCCACCTGACCCACACCATGGAGGTCTCAGATGACGACCCAGCCTATGTGGTGAGGTTCAAGGGTGACTGTCTCAACGCCAAGATACACTCAACCATGAATGGCTCAGGGTGGCTACAGCACTCTTTCTTTCTTTCTTTCTTTCTATGGAACCATGTATGAACATTAATTTCACCCATCTTTTTACTCTGTAAATCTGTGGTGACAATAAACCTGATTCTGATTCTAAGGACCTAAAGTGTCTACCAAGAGGAGAGCGAGGAGGGGTGTGGACCAGCATTGAGGCACTGCTGCGAATAGAACCAAACAGAGCCACTCCAGAACACACAGAGGAGCCAGCAAGGAAGAGGAGCCTCCTGCTGTTTAATTCAGACTCTGAATCAGAGGATGAAGAGGGGCCCAACGGGGCTCTGGCCCGCTACAGGGCAGAGCCCACCATCAGTGAAACAGACTGCCCACTGCAGTGGTGGTCCACTCATGAGGGAGCCCATCCACATCTTTCTGTCCTGCCCTGCCCTGCCACTTTTGTCCCTTGTGAGAGACTTTTCTCACTGGCAGGTAACATAGTTCAAAAGAAAAGGGCAACCTTGAGCTCTGAAAATGTGAACAGGCTTGTTTGTCTCAGCAACTGGCTGAAAGAGAAGTATAAGAAATAGCCATAGAGGTATCCTGAGGCCAATGAGGTTGTTGTTACTGAAAAGTTGATCAAACAGTGGCCTAAGCAACAGAGTGATTTATTTTTCATATTGGAAGAATAGGGACAGAGGTCAATCACTGGCACTTATTTTATTTTAAATGGTACACTTTATGTTGAACTATGCATTATGTTGTTGATGCAACTGACACTATGTTGAATTTATTGTTTTGGCCAAGGTTATTGTGAGTTTGACTTAGTCTGTTATGGCCTTTGAAGCAACAGAGAGATGTTTTCTAATAGTCAGGTTTTCCAATGTTCTGAATGTACTTGAAAGTATTGTGTTTTACTTTTAAAAAAAAACAGTTTACAAAAGGTCTACCTATCTAAAGGCTACCTGGATTTCTGAAATGTACTGTATTTCTAAATATGCTATTGCTACACTTAATGGCAAACATTGCACTGGTCTGCTGGACTGAAATAAATAAACAATATTTTGTTGATTAAGCTTATGTATTCAGCCATTATTCAATGGTATACTAAAAATCCATGTAAAAAAATAACTTCTCACTGTTCTCAGGTCAAATATTTATATGCAATTAAAATGTGATTAATTTCGATTAATTAATTACAAGGCCTCTAATTAATTAGATTCATTATATACATACATATATATATATATATATATTTATATATATGTGTGTGTGTGTGTGTGTGTGTGTGTGTGTGTGTGTGTGTGTGTGTGTGTGTGTGTGTGTGTGTGTGTGTGTGTGTGTATATATATAAAATTATTATTATTATATATGTTTTTTTTTTTTTTTTTTACTTTTCATGCTCATTTTTTAGACACTATTAAATATCTTTGCACTAGTTCTAACAGGTAAGAGATAAAAACGTTTTTGTGTCTTGTGTAGGGCAAACAACCCTTTATAAAACACAAAAAAAGGATTTAATAGATGTCGGAGCAGAATACATAAACAAAATAAAAACAAGAAGACAACAACCAGATAAAATGTATGTTGGAAATCCTCTTAGCTTCTGTATTAACTCTCAAAACTGAAAACTGAAGATCCCACTGGTTACAAATGCATTAATAGGGGATACTTTGTAACCACCTCGTAAGTTAAACCCTATTTCTTCTGATGTTAAGCCACCAGAATTTCAAGGGCCCGCCTCCTTCGTTTTTATGCATGCCTCAGCCTTGCCCGTTTTTCTTTGGCGTATTTATGAAAAAAAAATGTTATTACCTTGTAATGTCACTTGACAAAACGAGAAAAAAACAGATTAGCCTGAACACAAAAAACTCTCATTGGATCTACGCAAATCTCGTAGTTGACCTATTTTGATCTCAAAAAGGTGAATTCTCACTTAAAGGTGAGGAGTTTGCATCTATGTTTTTTCGACCTGCAGAAACCCTAATTGGCTTCACCATCATCAGTAATTCTGGCGTTATAGATGAAATAGGTGCATCATCATCATCATCACTGCAAAACATCTTTCACACTGACCAGCGCGGTCGGCTTTGAGAGCATCCCACACGTTGCAGTTGAAATCGTCGTAGCCGGCGAGCAGCAGGCGTCCGCTTTTGGAAAAGGCCACGGAGGTGATCCCACAGATGATGTTGTCGTGAGAATAAACCATCAGCTCCTGATCGGCACGCAGGTCAAACAGCCTGCAGGTGGCGTCATCTGAGCCCGTGGCGAATGCATTTCCGTTGGGGAAAAACTGAGAGGAGACAACGAGGTTATGAACGTCACCTAAAACGTGTGTGTGTGTGTGTGTTTCAGCGAGTGCGCCACTTACACAGATAGCGTTGATGTCGGACTCGTGGCCGGTGAAGGTTTGTCTGCACATGCCTTCTCTGACGTCCCAGAGCTTAGCAGAGGCGTCACACGCGCCCGACACAAACAGACGGGTGTCAGGGGCCAGAGACAGGGACATCACATCACCGGTGTGACCCGCGAACGTGGTCGTCTGCTGCCCGGTCTCAATGTCCCACAGAGCACTGAAACAAACAAAAAAGAAACTCAGGATTTGCAGTAATAAACTGAATTGTGAGGAGGGGGGAGGAACAGAAAACTCACGTTTGCAAGGAAAATGGGGAAACACTCGGTGACTTATAAACTCAGAATTCAGAGAAACAAACAAAATTGTGAGAAGTTGCAATCAAGTTTTTTTAAATCCATGGCGGAAACAAGCTTCCACTGTTTTCACGTGGGAAAAAAATAGATAAGACTTGCAGAGCTGCGAAAAGCTTTTTTTTTAAAGAAACTTTACTTAATAGTAAAGACTGAGCTGAGCTTTATTAGCTTTATCTCTCACAATAGGTAAAACATTTTACCGTTTAGTGGTACAAACATAACCTGTACAAAAACGATCATATATTTAAACATTTATTTCCATGATTGTTTGTCTTGTAATGTGGCCTGTTAACAGATCTGACCCAGCGCTCATGAAAACAACATTAAAATCAGTAAAATGAGTGCTCATTTAGAAACAAAGCAGACAAATTTACCAGAACATCAGTTTTTACCTGTAGTCTCGTCTCTTTATATGCACGTATGCTCTCAGTGACCATGTCAGAGATCAGGGATGCAAACGGATGAGGGGTAAAAAAGGTAAGAACATTGCTAGGATAGAGAAAAAATCCTCCGGGGTCAGGACACTTTTCTTTTTTTTTTCATCTTTTTTTTTTTTCTATTTACTTTCCATGCTAATCTCTAGTCACTATAAGTATCTTTGCATCTGCCTGAAAACTAATTCTAACAGGTAAGAGGTAAAAAAGTTGTGTGTTTTATGTAGGGCAAAACAACCCTTTATAAAACACAAAAAAGGATTGTGTTGCTATTGAAATCTAGCATGAAGAGAATAGATTTGCAGAACTGATTTTATTTGCCTGTACATCTGTCATACGTTGCTGTAAAAATGCAGATAATAGGAACATCCTAAAAAGATAAACGTGAAATCGCTTAACGTGCTTTATGTACTAAGACCAAGTCTTTAAGACATTAAAAGACCAAGGCCCGGCTTCAAAGGCAGTGCTTAGTCTAAGCTTAAGCTTTGTCTGTGAAACTGGGGACAAATGTTGTAAATAGACGCATTTATTTAAAAAAAAATATTACCTGGTTTTATTTACCTTTATTTTACCAGGAAGTCTCATTGAGATTAAAATCTCTTTTACAAGAGAGAGGTGGGCCGGCTGCATAAACCACTTAGACTAGTCTTAAAAGTAATTCATCTAATTTTTTTCTTTAAGACTGGTCCTAACTTTTTTTAATCAGTTACTTAAAATGGTAGATCGGCTCAATTTGAATTAGAAAAGTAAGACTGATTACATTTTGACTAATTGCTAGTTAACACAGTCTTAACATAGTGGCTAAGTTTATGCAACTAGTCCTTGCCACTAATGTCACTTCACAGAACACAAAAAAAAAACGATACGCCTGAACGAACCCCACCCCCAAAACACTTTCTCATCAAATCTACAAGGATCTCGTTGGTGAACTATTTTGGTCTCAAAAAGGTGAATTTGAGGAGATGGCATCTATGCACAGATGAACTATAATGCTGTCTCAGTATTTTGTCCCAAAGCAGTGCCCAAACTCACCAGGTGGTGTCGCCTGAGCTGGTGACAATCTGGTTATCGTCCAGGAAACGGCAGCAGGACAGATAGCCTGTGTAAAGACAGCATTTAGGACAGCAGAACAAAAACACAAAGGCTTCAGTGAAGACACGATTAAAGCGCTTACCTGTGTGTCCAGCCAACTCACGGCTGACACGCACGTTCCCCTCGCGGGTCTTTAGGTTGTAGATGGAGCAAATGTTATCCAAGCCTCCACAGGCCACGTAGTTTCCAGACGGCGCATATGCACAAGTCATCACCCACGAGGAGCGCAGGGGAATGGCGTGCACCTACACCAACACGACAGAGCGCTTTAGTTTTCATGACACATTCGCTGCTAACGTTTAATCTATATTAACTAGTTGATGAGTGAAAAGATTAAATGAGAATATAAAAACATGTTTGCCGGCTCTACTTCTGTCATTGCACAATCACCACAAGTAAGCAATTTTGACCGTGGTACAGACACAATTGCATGTATGTAAGGTTTACATTCACAATATATTTCTCAAAGCAGTAAATTAATAGGCTGTTTGTTATAACCAGAGTACAGGGGTTGGACAATGAAACTGAAGCACCTTTGTCTGGCTATCACCAGACAAAGCTCAATTTGAGATTGAACATTGGTCTGAGGAGTCTGCTCTGTATTTTCTACTGCACAAGAGGCGTGATCAACGGGCATAATTCAAATGACTCTTTATGCAATTAGATAGTCCTTCATCCAATCAGAGCATAGGAGGCGTGATCAACGGGACCGACCCATCGCTTCTCTGTCCGTCATCGTGTTAAACCCGCCAATGGCGCTCCAGGTGGATAAGCCCGTCTGTGATTGTTTCCCGCAAAAGTGTAACAGAAGCAGTAGAAATGAATGCACAGGTTTAGACTGATTTGCCGGGCGAAATCTTGGTTTACCCAGTCTAGAAACACCTGGTTTTAGACCACAATCATTTATCAGTATGTTATAGTATGTTAGAATGACATTAGTATGTCATTCTTTCTAAATGCAATGTAAACACATTCATGCAACTACAAATAAACAGGAAGAGACGTTTCCTCTTTCTTTTATAACGGTAAAAACCTTTTTTTTGTGGGACTAATGTGCAATCTTGACTCTAACTAATTATGATCAATAATTATGATCAGTATGTTGTAGGAACTCCTTGTGCGGCATCAATTCATCTTGGGAATGACAGATGCAAGCCAGAGGGATTTTGAGCAGTTCTTCTTCGGCCGAGGCACTATGAGATACTGATGGAGGAAACATTTTCTGACTCGCTCCTCCAAAACACTCCATCAGCCGCACTCCCACTGTCGGGCCAAAAGCGGGCCAATGTGTGGCAGGGCCAGGTGTTTCCACTGTCTCTTCAGGGGCTTGATCAGGCCTCATCTGGGCTTCCTCTGGGACAATGGCTAGGGTTTCTTGCCTCGCCGAATAGCTTGGTCCAATGCGGGCCAGCTCGGGCTTGAGTTTATTTCATATACCAGCTAACATCAGCATTAAAGACTTTTAAAGTCACTTTCGCTCAACAGACAGCAGCGACTGTTTGAAATAACTTGTTCATGATCCGATGTGGATTCTGATCACCCGATGCGATGCAAAAGACTATGCGCTCGCACCATTACTATAGTAAAGATTTCTTCTTGCAGAAATCATACAGCATATCACAATCATGTATTTATTTTATCTGTCTGTACTCTTTATATCCAGATTTAGCTCTGCATGCGTCATCCAGTTTCTCTGACTGAAAATATAACTTGTGACTGAGTACTAAAGATGCTCAGGTAATATTTTTTGGTGGAAAATTTGTAGAAATTATCATTCTTTCTAAATGCAATGTAAACACGGTCATGTGACTGCAAATAAACAGAAAGAGACGTTTCCTCTTTTTTTTTTTTTGAAATAACGGTAAATACCACTTTATTTCTGTGGGACTAATGTGCGAGCTAGACTCAAATTAATTAACAATGATCATTGTATCTATTATTGTAAAACATTGATATCTGGGATTTAAATCTTAAAAAGTAAAAATGACAAAAATGGCAACAAACGGCCCCATTAATCATGTTCGTTTTTAATCTCGCTAGTTTCCAGTGATTTCTGTCTGATTAGATCACTGATAAAGCTTCCACATGTAGGTGAAATGATGCGTTTGTGTGGCTCTATTCAGAGGGGCGTGTTACGGGCGGGTTTAGTGAAGTCTTCTGGCCCTACGGAAGGGAAAACACAGCGTAGTTTTGGGTTCGGTTCGGTCCGATGAAAGCCCTGGCTCACACTGGCCCAAATGTGGAAAAGCGGCTAATGAGGCTCAAAAATATTCAGATCAATTACATCGTGTATAGAGTCGGTAGGCGGGGCTTAACATAGTGACAGCAGAGTTTCGTTTGCGTGCTTCTAGTAAACACAGAAACTGGCGAACAGCAGTCTTTCGAAATCAGCTTTGACCGCGACTCTGGAAGACTTAGAGTTAAGCTTTTCTCTGAGTAAAGAACAAAGAGCGGCACTGAAGTCATTCTTAAGAAGGTAAGATGTGTTCTGAGTTTAGCCGACCGGATACGGTGAATCAGTCAGCGAGCTCTGCTTCACCTTCGTTGCTCTGGTTGGTTGTAGCGCTATCCAATCGCGTGCAGAGGGAGTTTGAAAGACAGCCGTTTATCCGCCCCTCGGATTGAGCCGTCAATGGTGAGTTTCCAGACCAAACATCTTGATGTGGGTCTGGCTTGACAGGCTATCAGAAAGGCCTTCATTGACACCAATGTCATTTCCTCTCTCAATACCCATAAAGGCACTAAAGACGTCGTTACAAAGCCCATCTTACTACAGCGGCTCTACAATCATTTTATGAAGAGGCCAGAATAGATTTTGTGTGCAAACAACAACTAAATAACGACTTATATAGTGATGGGCCGATTTCAAAACAAAGCTTCGAACCGTTATGAATCAGTGAATTTATTCATGATTCGGATTGCCAAAGTCACGTGATTTCAGCAGTTTGACACAAATCATGAATCGATTCACTGATTCATTAAGCTCCAATGCTTTAAGAAGCTTTGTTTTGAAATCAGCCCATCACTATATAAGTTGTTATTTGCACACAAAAACTATTCTCATGTAGAGGAAATGACATTGGTGTCAATGAAGGCCTTTCTGAGCCATCAGATTTCAACACTAATATCTTCTCTATCATGAACGGAGTACTGACGGGTGTCCAACGACATGAGGGTGAGGAATTAAGCACAGCAGGGAATGCCATGATATTGTAACCCAATCCATCACTGATCCACCCCGTGCTTCACTCTAGACAGCAACAGTCCGGGTGTTCAGCTTCTTTGGGTCTTCTCCACACTGCAACTCTCCCAAATGTGGGAAAGAGTCAAGGTGGACTTATCAGAGAACAATAAATGCTTTACATTCTCCACAGCCCAAGATTTACACTGTTGCACCAATAAAACCAACGTTTGGCATTGGCACGAGTGACCAAGGGTTTGGCTATCGCAGCCCAACAATGAATACTGAAAACTGTGAAAGGTCCATAAAGACAGGGCTGAGGAGTTTGGTGTGGAGGAACTTGACTGGCCTGCACAGGGTCCTGAGCTCAACCCGATAGAACAGCTTTGGGATGAATTAGAGCGGAGACTGAGAGCCAGGCCTTCTCGTCCAACATCAGTGCCTGACCTCACAAATGAGCTTCTAGAAGAATGGGCAAAAATCCCCATAAACACACTCCTAAACCTTGAGGAATGCCTTCCCAGAAGAGCTGCAAAGGGTGGGCAGACTCCATAGTAAACCCAGATTAAGAATGGGATGGCATTAAAGCTCATGTGCATTTGAAGGCAGGCGTCACAAAACTTGGCAATATAGTGCATCTCTGAATCCTCCAACAGTATATTAGCAAGAGTTTCAGTCTCATAGTCCAACCCCTATATAAACACAATATAAATAAGTGATTCCCTGTGCTGTCTAGACATTGTAAAGTGGATCTCATGAATCTCAGTTGAGAGAGTCCAGTATAAGAAATTATTTAACATGTTGAGTGAATGAAACCATCAGTTCACGCATGGCATTTGCCTTTCACTTTTACCTTGTTTGTAGTATAGCTGTCCCAGATAATAAGTTTTCCATCCTGGGAAGCACTAACAAGAAGCCTGAAAACACAGAGAGAGGTTGAAAATAAACAAACAGCGAACAATGATCATTTCAACTCAGTCTGAACGCATCTATGTGATAAGAAAACAGTCTGATGATTATAAAATGTATATAAAACATGCCGCATGCAGATGTACGACAAGCTCTGCATACAAAGGAAGTCCTGTTCTATCTGAACTATTTAGAGATTGGAGTAGTAAAATAACACTTCAAACGAAAACAGAATTCACATGATACAATTCAATAATAATCACATCAGAAGAAAAGCACTCACATTTCTAAAATTATCTTGTTTTCAAGACCGATGCAGCAGAAAACTTGCTTGTAGACAAGAGCATTATATTTTAAAACAATGTTATAGTGAATATTTTCACGGCTAAAGACATGATGTGCAGGTACAAAATACCCTAGAAATGCCATGCATTATGCAAGCGTTAAAAAAGATCTCCGACCAGATCTAAACCGCATGTGAAGACTAAACTCTTTTGTTGTGGAGCGTCCTCATATGTGCATGCACAAGCTCACTCGCGTGAAGAACAAACACGCGTAGTGAACACAAAGTGCTCTGGTTTCAATGCAACTTAAAGGGATCCCATGGTGTTGAGACTTGTATGGCTTAATATAACATAAATGATGTATCTTACTGAATTATGTGGTAGAAAACCCATGAAAGATCTACGTTATTTAAAAAATCGATTTTATATTTGGACCATGGGCGGCGCCATTTTGTTTGCGTTCTAGGTTGATGACGTAGAATGGTTGAACTCCTCAATCAGCTGGCATTACCCGTTGCTATTTTTACCACAACGCAACTCGAAAATTGTTTCAGAGTTAAACAAAACAATTGAATTGCTTTGTAATTGTACTTAAAACACACTCAAACATACATGTGCACACAAACTCACCTACACAAGTCACAAACAGATCGGCGGGCGCGCACACACACACCTGACTGCTCTGTCTCAATCGCATGCATCATCACCAAAACATCCTGCCTCTCTTCCTCACGTTACTTTATCCCATCGTCCTACCTAGATATTTCCCTCTGCTGGTCACATTAGGCATTATAGTTAATCTACTATCAACAGTCTATCTAGGGAACAGGATGTGTTGAACAGGATATCAACACGAATAGATTGAGGGTTATGTATGCGCGCGCAGTGCGTGCGTGTGTGTGTGTGTGTGTGTTCGCGCCGATCTGTTGGGGTGTGTGTGTGTTCGCGCCGATCTGTTGGTGTGTGTGTGTGTGTGTGTGTGTGTTCGCGCCGATCTGTTGGGGTGTGTGTGAGTCTGTGTGAGAGAGAGTTTGTGTGCACACGTATGTTTGAGTGCGTGAAGTCGGACAGCTGTTTGTAAATCGGCTTTACTCGTTATTGCGGTGGAACGTGAGACTGAATGACTGCACTCGAACATGTCCACTATGGTGTCGGACAACACTACAAATGGCCGTCCCTTCAAATAATGCCCTATTTAAGGGTATAGGGTCGATTTCGGATGCAGCCCCTGTCGTGGAGACTGAGCAGCCCAACATCTCGATTGAGACAGAGCCTGTCGTGTGCGCGCCCGCCGATCTGTTTGTGACTTGTGTAGGTGAGTTTGTGTGCACATGTATGTTTGAGTGTGTTTTAAGTATAATTACAAAGGAATTCATTGGTTTTGTTTAACTCTGAAACAATTTTCGAGTTGCGTTGTGGTAAAAATAGCTACGGGTAATGCCAGCTGATTGAGGAGTTCAACCACTCTACGTCATCAACCTAGAACGCAAACAAAATGGCGCCGCCCATGGTCCAAATATAAAATCGATTTTTAAAATAACGTAGATCTTTCATGGGTTTTCTACTACATAATTCAGTAAGAGACATCATTTATGTTATATTAAGCCATACAAGTCTCAACACCATGGGATCCCTTTAAGACTTATGTAATTAGAAATGTTCTTGGTAGTTACAGCTTCACACAGTGTTAAATGACACGCAGTGACACAGATGAGGAGATGAGCTGCTGCTTCTATTTCGATGAAGAATACAAGCACTGAAATACACACCAATCCTCCAAGCATTTCCTTAATGCCAAACGTTTAATCAGATCACCTTAAAATAACGTGTAACATAAAATAATAGTGAAAGATGGATATGATCAATATTGCATTTGTTTGTATTCTATTGTAAATGAAGGTATGTATGTATTTAAATCACAATAAAATGCTTCATCAGTCGATATCGATAATTATCACGATGAATGTCAAACCTTTATTTCTTTCAAGTGTAAAGGCAGATTTTTAACTGTGGCTTTAAGACAAACATTTGCCAAACATGTGAGCATTTCACGTTAATATTGCATGTTTTGTCTCTTTTGTTCATTTGACAGTAGTGTGAGTTGGGATGCAGATGTTCATTTTTGTTCATTAACAAAAACAGTAACATCTGCAAAAAATGTAACAACCTCAATTTTATAGGGCAAAATTTGTTCTTCCATAGTATGTGGATCATGTTAACCAAACAGGTAAAAGCAAGCCTTGCACCTCACTAGCATGGTACAATAGTGACTATATTGTTTCTACAGTATTTATTATGAAAAACAATAGCCTAAAGACATTTAGTACAAAATAAATGCACAAAAACTGATAAAGCTTTAAAAAAAGAGAGCTGTCAAAATGCTAATTTTATACTAAAATATGACACAAATTTGCAATATCTTTGAATTTAAAAAGCATTATTATTTTAATCAAGGGGAAAGCTTTTGAGTTGTCTCCTGAGTCCACAAGAGGGCGCAATGAGCAAGATGAACTAAAATGTTTATTCATGTTAAATATGACTGTCTATAACTTTAAAACGAATGTTTATAAATCAAATATAATTTTGTAAATTGCATAAACAGTTATGAACAAAACAGCATTGTATCTTTATGCATGTTAATGATATGGTGTAATCCAAAAAGTCATAGCACCGGTCACAGAGTACTTTTACTTTTGTTAAAAAACAAGATGCAGTGGAATGTTTTTTTATACTATAACTATATCCCATTACTCCTTTAATACATTACAAAATACATTAATAAATGTAATTAAATTAAAATATCCCAAATTTCTGCCACAATCCCATGGTTTCAGTTAGTCTTAAATCTTATAAACTTTTGTGTGGAGCGCGGTTAAAATGAGCAGTTTCGCCCATTAGACTCTGTTTAAAGAACATGATGGCTATTTCTAAAGCTTTTGCACACTAACATTATTTTCATGACAATTAAGCACAATCACCTCCAATATTCATTACTGTAAAATATAAAAATAATTCCCAACTCTTTCCTAATGTAGCGAAATAAAATAAATACAAGTGCATTCGGCTTGTGTTTAAATCATGGTCCTACACATACACAACACAAAAAGATTATCATCGTTTAGATGGAAATAAAAGCCTAAATTAAATCTGTTCATCATT
The DNA here is from genome assembly GCF_024679245.1 of Pseudorasbora parva. Taxonomy (NCBI): domain Eukaryota; kingdom Metazoa; phylum Chordata; class Actinopteri; order Cypriniformes; family Gobionidae; genus Pseudorasbora; species Pseudorasbora parva. The sequence continues at coordinate 2,527,684 of NC_090184.1, forward strand.
TAAAGAAATCACGTCCCTTCACAAGACTTGGATTAAACCACTGGATTCATATGAATGCATTATTATTTTAATTTTTTGGATTGACGTACTGGCACCTGGACTTTCAATGGAGGGACAGAAACCTCTCAGGTTTCATTAAAATATCTCTTTATTTGTGTTTTGAAGATTAACCAAAATCTTTTGGGTTTGGAATGACATGAGGATGTGTAAATGACAATATTAATTTATGGGTGAACTTTGGATGAGTTGTCATGAATATAAAAGTGTCACAATGAAAAAAAAAATCATGCTCCTAAAACAAATTTACTTTATGCAAAATAACTTTTCCCTTCTGATTTTGCACTAAATGTGATCCAGACATGGGACCTAGCTAGCAGGCTAAAAAGCGAAGCGTTTATCGCATTTTTTTGTTTTTTCGGCATAATCATCTTTGCCGTGTCGAAGACAAAACATGACTCCTGTGCCCTATTAACCTCAACACGCATGAACCATCCCAGCTGTACGAGTTCGTCACCTTGAGTCAGTGCCCCAGTGCATGGCGTAGATCTTCGCCAAATGTCCCCTCAGTGTCCGTCTAGTGCGCATCTGGATCCGCCCCACAGGCTCAATATTAGCTGTGATCTGCCAGAAACACACGAGAACAAAATGAAGTTCAAAAGCCACCAGAATACAACAGGTTTCGAGAAGTCCATTTGTGACGTTTAAAGAGTCCTACCTGAGAGAGGGTGGCATCTGCACATGCTTTCCGTGCATCCTTGGGAAGAAAAACACAGATAAAGCCACATTCACAGACACACAACTTCAGACAGGTGAAGATGCAGAGAAGTGTTATAACCAGGCACCATCCTATAAGAGTGAAGCCCAAAGAGCGCTTCGGTTTTCCATCCTACACAGCGTCACATGACTGAAACCGTCCTGACTGGTCAAATGTCTTGTTGCTTATAGCAGTTGAACTCAACTTATCAGGCCTGGTTATGACACTGCATGTCAGTGTTTGAGAAAAAACAAAAACAAATTTGTGACAAAATCAGTGTTGAAGATAAATGTTACTTTGTACACTCTTCATATTACATTCCTGTAAAGATGACAGAAAATGTACTCGCGATTGCTGTCCTGCGGCAAAACATGAGGTCGATTGTTTTAGACCAGAAAAACGTATGAATGCTTCGTATGTATAAAATGATTGAGTATGTTTTGCTAATAAATGATTGAACTTGATTATGTCTGGACTCTTGGCATCATCTTAGTGAGCTTTTATTATGTTTCATCCATGCACCGTAAGATGGCATTAGCTAGAGGTGCACAATTTGTTGAATATTCGATCTATATTTATTATCTGAAATTATGATTTTACTGCATGCTGCTGGTCATAAAGGCAGTGAATCCCTGATGAAACCCAAACATGCAAACTAAAACTCAGTCACAACTTAACGCACTGGGCGGCGCTGTGGAGCGTTAACAAGTTGATTGCAATTGATCCATTGGCGTCGGAAGCAAATAAAATGTGGGTGGGAGCTCTCTCTAAAAAAATTTTAATGGAGTAACGTTAGATGCCATTTAGATTAAATACAAATATACCGCCGTTTACTAAACGATTGCTAAGGCCAGACAAAATTACAGAAATCAGTGAGTTATTTGCCATGGCTATAGTGTAGTAGTAAGAGACGCATGACATCAAGTTTTGACGTAAATCGATCTGAGGTTTGAATCCGCCTTTTGCTGAACTCGCTGTACTCCCTTTTCTCATCACATATCAGATTGGAAAGCCATTTATTTTCAATAAAAATGAAAATATTATTAAAGTGAAAAATAAAGTCTCTAACGTGTTTAATAATAAGTGTTTATCGGTTAGGGGTAGGTGTAAACAGACATGTGCTGAATTAGAGACGATAAAAGTGAGTGGGTCCAATATCATTGGTCATAATAAGTGGGTGGGTCTTGTCCCACACACACACAATGGTTCTGACGCCCATGATTTGATCACAGAATGACGTCTGGCTCGCGAAGTTTGGAATTACTTTTGATTAAAAGAACTCAATGAAACAGTAACTAATATTGGCACTACAATGAGAAATCGCATGAAATCAAACAGCAGTCGATTGAGAAAACAGCGTTCATCACGGCATTCTGGACCGCAGGTGAGCGCACCTGTACCCCGAGAGAGAGCGGCATAACTTATCTAATAGCAAAACGGTCTTGAGATATATGCTTGCTTTAAGCTTCATCGAGGGAGAGTGTTTAAGATCAGAAAACACACAGCGCTGTAAAGCCCGGGACACACCAAGCTTACGGTGAGTGTCCGCTGACGTAATTTATTTGGTGTTCTGCACTTTTGGCTCAAGTTGGACCCCATCAGGGTTTTAATGGCCGATTTAACATAAAGAATTGCCGTCTGTGAGAGAGAGAACTCTGATTGGCTGTTCGGCTTGGTGCACGAGAATAAGAGCACCAGTGATGAAAGCGAGCAAGTAAATCAAAACTGAACAGACAGAAGGCGGTTATAATTTTACATCATCTTACCTGAGAAACACCTCGCAAATATTTTCATAATAACAGGAGCAGAGCGGAATAAAAAACACGATCAATGTGATTGATATTTATGGGTTGTATTCCCACAGTTTCACTTTCTTTTTTTAATGATGAGTATAGATGAATAAATCTGCTTTAATAGAGCGTAATCTCCTTCACACGCATGATAGTTGACGTCGCCTGTAGGGGTGACCCCGAATAGTCGAGGATTCGATGCAGCGATATGCGGAATCTTCCGGGTGTTATGAAACGCGGATCATACCATTTTGGAAATATGGGGGTGCTCAATATTTTAAAGGCGTGGCGCTGAGCTTCGCGTCCGGTGTGCGGCCCCTTTAAGGCATTCGGCGTCTGTCCACGTCGACTCAGGAAGTTGTTTAAAATCCTGCCACGCCACAGAGCGCCATTTCAAGGTTTTATATTAAATTTATATTTGCCTTAAATCGTCAATGCGCATACTGATTTCACCCTGTGCTACAAGATACACTCATTGTGCAGCTCTTCTGTCAGAAGTCGATAAAAAATGTAGTGTATTTTAATGTGTGTCTCCGGTGTGAGATCCTGAGGCACGGTGCTGAGCTTCAGACCGGTGTGAGACCCCTTTACGCACAATCGGCTTAAGAACGTGCATGTAAACGCACTCAGTGTTATTTATCAAAATGTTCTTTAATATATTTGTGTGATGTTCTGTATTTCGATCGCGGATTTAACATGTCACGAGAAAACGTTTTACGAATGTCTATCCACCACATTACCTTTTATTTAAACCTATATAAGAAAGCCATTGTCAGTTCATCTGTCCGTTTGCAGGCGGTTTTGGTCACTTTTTTTAAAAGTTGTTGCTGTGTGCAGTGTGTAAAGAAAATAAAAGTAGTTTTACCCTTTTGTTGACTAGTGTTGTGCCCCTCCAACCCATTCACACACACACAGATGATTCGACTATAGAAAGATTCAACAATTCTGATTCGAAGGTGTAGATCCTCAGTCAGGGACAGCCCTAGTGGCCTGTAGTCCTGATGGTGTGTTGAGGTGCTGTTTTTCCCCCGACGCAGGGCGACAACACACAGCTTTCATGTCGGCCCTAACCTTAAGAAACTTCACTAAGCACACCATTATGTTTGTGTTACTGCGTTGTCTGTGTCGGCGGAGTGCATTTTCCCTTCAGCCAGCCTTATAGACTAAGGAGCCAACTTTCCCTCAAGCATGTAGACGTTATCGTTGAACAATGTGAACAACAACCATATGCCAACTCAAGTATATATGTACATTCTGCACAATAACTGGTGCAGTTTTTTTCATCCGCTCTGCTTAAATGCTTTTGTTCTGTATATTTTTTGTTTACACATACTGTATGTTTTCACCTAAAAGATAACCTGGAGATATATAACACAAGTGTTTATTGCTTGCTCAGAAATGGTGACAAGATGATTTAAAAAAAAAAAAATCTCGTTAAACGTCATTTAAATAAACAAACATTCAAATATAATTTTGAGCCCAAATATTCAAGTGCTATATTTCTGAAAAATGCCCATCCCTAATGTCCCCAGTGTTTACTGGGATGTGGTAATTAATGAATGAATGAAAAAGCTGTTTTCAAATGTATCCGGATGAATGTAGATGCAACCTCAGCCCTGTTCCGGTTGTCATACTGTGATATGTGTAACGTGTAAGGAGTGTGTCGAGCATGTGTGTGTGTGTAGCGACTGACTCTGATCTGGTTTTTCAGCTGTTCAGCCTCCTGACGCAACTGGTCGAGTTCGCTCATTTTCTTCTGCTAGACGATGGGCTTCACTCCGTCCACTTACTGCCGCTCGCACTGATCTGAAAAACACACAAACACCAATGCATATTACTACACAACTGATTTACAAGCATGTGCATAATGTGACAGTGTTTAAACAAGACATTTATTTAAAGACGATCATGTTGATGAACTGCCGTCATTGATCTTAACTCTCAATATGAAAGGTCTGTATTTTAGGGAACAGTTTTGCATGATCTAAATGTGTTCTGCTGCTGTTGGTCCAGCTGTTTGGGAACACAACACACCCGATGTGAACGGCCCACATCAAACCCATCTGACCAAGTCTCATTTATAACTGAGCCTCATTATACAGTGCTTCTGACTAGTCGTTCAACCCAGAACATGCACAAACACACACACACACAGCTGACATCAGCGCTATAGTTAGAGCCCCATTACCACTGGACACGGCGAGAAAAGACATTTCCAACACTAATGAAGGGATGCGAGCACGTCTCTTTCTCCGCCTGTGTCCTTGCCAACCCGTGAAGCCGTCGCTTAGCAACAGTGTTGTGCAGCGAGCCTGTGCTAAAGATCACCATTACTGCACGTCTCCAACACAGCCAATCGCATTACTATACAGCGCTGGTGTTTAATTAGAGCCTAGTTTGATCAACGCGATGCACTTTAATTTACGGAGAGGTGATCTAACCTTGCGGCTGTCAGAAAGTTTTGCACTCCTGTATTTCTGCTTTTCAGCCCAAACATACAAATTGCACTGAAAAATCAGACTGAACGTTGGTGTCTGTGTGAAACCCAGCAGTGTTAAACCGCTTTCTCTTCATGGCGTTCATGTCAACATTCTTCTGATTTCCATAAACCCCTGGAATAAGCTGTCGTCTTGAAGTCATGTTAACAGGGTCAATGTTAACCCTCTCGCCATGGTCGAGTTTACTCGGCAAGATGCGGGACTGAATATAACGGCCGATTTCGTCAAATAGGGTGTCAAATTTCTCCCCTCCACTAGATGGTAGACATGTCGTACTTCATCCCTGACTCATAAAAACATCATGATTCTACACAAAATCTACGAGCAAGAGCGCATTGAGTCAAAAGCTGAGCGAGTGTTGCGAGTGAGCCGTTTTATCAGAGCACTGTCAACTTCAGCGAGTATTTGCATTAGATTATTATTACTATTATTATTTTCTAATGGCATCAATAAAGCTTTCCCGCAATGAAGTGTTGGGTCTTCTATTCGCGGGACCTGATTCTGAAGGGGAATATGAGATGACGGTGATTCTGAAAATGAAACTAAACCTAATGTTACACTAAGCACAAACGGTGGATCATTTGCCCAATGTAGATGGTCATTTGCCCAATGTAGATGGTCCTTTGCCCAATGTAGATGGTCCTTTGCCCAATGTAGATGGTCATTTGCCCAATGTAGATGGTCCTTTGCCCAATGTAGATGGTCATTTGCCCAATGTAGATGGTCCTTTGCCCAATGTAGATGGTCCTTTGCCCAATGTAGATGGTCATTTGCCCAATGTAGATGGTCCTTTGCCCAATGTAGATGGTCATTTGCCCAATGTAGATGGTCCTTTGCCCAATGTAGATGGTCATTTGCCCAATGTAGATGGTCATTTGCCCAATGTAGATGGTCATTTGCCCAATGTAGATGGTCATTTGCCCAATGTAGATGGTCCTTTGCCCAATGTAGATGGTCATTTGCCCAATGTAGATGGTCATTTGCCCAATGTAGATGGTCCTTTGCCCAATGTAGATGGTAATTTGCCCAATGTAGATGGTCATTTGCCCAATGTAGATGGTCCTTTGCCCAATGTAGATGGTCCTTTGCCCAATGTAGATGGTCCTTTGCCCAATGTAGATGGTCATTTGCCCAATGTAGATGGTCCTTTGCCCAATGTAGATGGTCATTTGCCCAATGTAGATGGTCCTTTGCCCAATGTAGATGGTCATTTGCCCAATGTAGATGGTTCTTTGCCCAATGTCAGTGGTGGGATCAATGTTTCCCGGGGTCGGAGTGTTCATCGTGAAGTTAGCCGGTGTGTTAGTGCTGGGAAAGAGGTGGCCGCGGGAGCCATTTTTACCACAATCGCGGCATATTGTGGTGGAGACTTTATCTAATGCCACTGGGTATGTTAGACAAGGCCAAAGTATTCATAGGATAGTTCTGGGGCAACGTGTAGGCAGGGTGAGGAGTCAAAAGGACAATAACTGGTCGTGGCTGTGTGAACTCGGCACGCGCGAAGCAGATCTGGACGCAGTGCTGGAGCAGACGTGGTGTGACACGGAATAAATGGAATAGGAGTGCCTACTGTATGTAGTAAATGGAAAATCTCTACTGAAAAATGTCATAATATGCAAATTAGATGGGAAAATGTAATCCCTACATAGATTTTTGGGTCATCCTTAATATTTCTCTTATTCACAGAAAGTTTATATCTTTTATCACTTTTAAGATATAGCCTTTTGAAATTAAAATGTCAAAATCGAACGTTTTAGGAAAACACCTCTGGCGCCTAAAGGGTTAAAGGAACACTCCACTTTTTTGGGAAAATAGGCTGATTTTCCAAGTCCCTTAGAGTTAAACAGTTGAGTTACTGTTTTTGAATCCATTCAGCCGATCTCTGTATCTGGCGGTAGCACTTTTAGCATAGGATAGGATACATCACTGAATCAGATTAGACCATTAGCATTGGTACACCAAAACATGTAGGTAAATATTGCTGTTTATTTATATATATGGGTTTATAAAATGCTTTATATCCTGAAATGTAAAATAAATATCTATAGCAAAACTGCAATGTTTGAACAAAACCAAATATATCACATCTATTTATAAATGCACCAGTGTGCTCGCATCGTTGTGTTTTATATACATAAGATACAACAACAAGAACTAAGAAACAAATGGTCAAATATATACAATAAAAGAGACAAATGATATAAACAGTGCTTTAATTTCTATCCAAATAAATCTAAAAGTAATCAAATTTAATTGATAGATTAATGCTTATTAAAGCCAAAGTTATTCTTTCAAGAGCTGTGAGTATTTTCTCTTCGCCGTTTGTTGTTTGCATCACGTTTATTGGCACAATTGTCAGGTTTATTAAACTGCTGGCACTTTAAGATCCGAATGTTTTTGTAGACAAACTATGTATGTGAATACTCTCCAAGCCGGTCATTTTGACAGATTTTGTGTATTTTCTGGTTTAGACGCTCACATGAAGCCTGAAGACGGGTCTGTGTCGGAACGCACACACAGAAAGCTGCTTTAAAGTTGGAAACATCATCTCTTGTGTGGATTATTGCGCTTTTAATAGCTTTATCATCATCAAACACGTCCTGCAATTCAGCAACAGTAGAGATATCGTTGATTGTGCTGATTATGACGTTCAGTTTGGGCTTCAGAGAGAAATGATACAAGGGAAGGAAGTTGTGCTAGAGGAACGCGGCTAGTTTATTATAGTTTTACTTCGAATATCTTCTTTTTAAAATTCTTGGAAGTCAAAATCAAAAATAAAATGCCATTATCATCACAGTAGGCCTGAAGTGTGCTCTTGAATGCTTAGTTCTCTCGGTCACTCGTTAAGCAGGGCTTTAGTTTTGTCCGCACTGTAGATTTGCAAGATAACATCTATATATCAATAATAAACAGTACGTGTATTTTCTTAATTTCTCTAGTTTATCGATACTGCTGTCTTTCTGTCAGGTTTCAGTACACATCCCTAATATTGCAGCTTGAAAAACTGTGATTAGAGCTTTAGTTCTCACATTAAACATATTGAACCTAATTTGCAAGACACAGATATAACGCCCAACCCTACACCGTTCAAACTACTATAAGTCATAACTAAAATATACAGCACCCGAAAAATATACACTCGTACCTGGAAGTTCTGTAACTTCTTTACTTCAGCGAAAGAAATCAATCCAACGGTAAAAGCTTGTTGAATTATGTGGGTCAAGAGTTGGTTCTGTGGTCAGAGAGAGCAGAGGAAAGTGCGAGTGGACAGAGACCCGTTCTCAATGTCACTCCTGTAATCCAGGGACACAGTTGATTCAGCGCGTCCGCACAAATCCGGTTAACACCAAATCTGCTGATGAACTCTCCTGCTGACCCAAATCCACCGCAGACACTTTCACTCACATCAAGATGAACAAGAACACACACCTCTGAGCAACATTCGTAACTAGTCTTTTGAGCACACGATCCTACAGAAAGACAACTTCTGCCTTATTCAGCACAATTAGCCACTGCACAACGTCCACCCGAGCACAAACCCATCAGAGGTCTCACGTTGCCACAAAAGCAGCACATGATCCAGCTCACGCTTCCCATCCGGCCCTCAGACGGCCATTCCCTCAGGTGTGCCGTCTTATTTCTAGAGGAAAGTAACGCCTTACCTGGATTCTGTATTCCCAGACACAGCTCCAGTGTCTCAAACGACCAAAGACCTTCTGAATGGATCTACACTGGATGAACACCTCACCTGAGCGCTGGCGGCTGATTGGCCGGCTCTGCGTTTAATCCTCGCATAATCCCGCTGATAAAGTGTCACGTTAATATTGCTAATACAGGGTCAGCGGCCGCATCAACCTGGCTACAGCTTTAGCTTCACCTCAACAACACCTTTCCAATAAGACCAGTCTGTGTGCGGTGTAAGTCACAAAAACAGCCCACATACACAACGAATATATGGCATAACCAGTGGACAGTTAATGAAGTTAGAACAGCAAAACCAGGCTAGCATTTTACATGTACATCATATCAGAGATTTATTCATAGTGTATTTATGAGCTTCTGTATGACAACAGACTCCCGAGCGTCTTTCCCATCACACACACACACACACACACACACACAATACCAACAATGGTTATAAACTGTACGTACAAATAATGAATTTCAACATTACTGGTCAGTTCTGTTTATTTCAATAATCCATCAATGCCTGTATCGATTGTGTAAGTATATTTTATTTGGGTGCTGGTTTATGTATGGAGCACTAAAGATGAAACATTAATAATAATAATAATAATAATGTACATTACTGTTTAAGTTTTAGACCAGTAAGATTTAATGTTTTTGAACAAAGTTTCTTCAGCTCAACAAGGCTACATTCATTTGATCAAAAATTAAGAAAACAATGTGAAATATTATTCTAATGTAAATCATCTGTTCTCTGTGTGAATATATAGTAAAGTGTAATTTATTCCTGTTGATCAAATCTTTTTATAATCAATATAAAAAATAATTTATCTCAGTCTTCACTGTCACATGATCCTTCACTAATCACTCATACATTTATGATTATCAGTTGAAAACTCGGGAGTCTTTGATGAAAAAGTTCAAAAGAACAGCATTTATCTGAAATAGAAAGCTTTTGTAACATTATAGATGTCTTTACTGTCACTTTTGATCAATTTAAAATAAATGCATCCTTGCTGAATAAAAATATACATTTCTTTAAATTCTTACTCTTCTCTCCAACAAACTCTCTTCGATTATGTGCTGCCATTTCTGTTACGTAGGGTGGATTCAGGTTTATTGGGACACTTTTCCCCCAATCGATCTGAATGGCAAAGAGTGTCCTGATTAACTTGAATTCACCCCCATGAGAAACATCCTCTGGAAAACACTCCAAAAGCAGGAACAAAAGCAAAGAAACTTGGCGCTACTCATTTGAACAGCACCACACTGGCCATTTTTATTTGGCCAGTTTTAGCCGTGTCCCACACATGCACAAACATATGAACTACGTGAATATCAGGGATGTAACTGCGACTCAAAGCACAAGAGAAAAGAAAAGCAAATATTTGCTCAGCCAGACTTTATTTACATGTGCAACTGCGAACATACTTCAAAAGTTGAGTCACATGCATTTTTCACAACACGCATAGTTTCAAAGCAGCTTCAAAGAAATTCAAATGTTCATCACACACACACACACACACACACGGGCTGGGCGATATGGCCAATAAAATCATGGTATTTTTTGGTTGAATGGCGATGCACGGTATATATCCCGGTATTTTCTACGTTTTTCTATTTGGATTTAAAAAAATAATCTATAATAATAATTTTATTTCACATCCTGCCAAGTGATGTCCTAAAAACAATGTTGATATTGAAGAATTTAAACAAATACAGTGAATGAAACGTAAGCTGTGCAATATAGTGTGCGCAAATTGGGGGTTTACAATCTAAAAACAAAAAGAATAATTTAGTTTTTAAATTCACTAAACTAAAAATGAAAATAAAAACAAAAGCATATTAGCCTATATTTATTACACGGCTCTGTGAAATACTTGATTCTGATTGGTCAATCACGCATTCCAGCGGTACGTTATTTCCAGATAACACCCGCTCATCCGGGTACTGCGAGTTATCTTGACCGGTTCTACTTCTGTGCTTAACGCTGACGCCATCTTGTGGCTTAAACAGCCGTGGGCTACAATGGAAGACTTCAAGGCAGGTTTCCTTTATAAAGTTTTAAATATGGATATTTTTCTGACACTAACGCATCGATTGGAATCAGAGGGCTCTATTAACCCATCGCAGTCGTGTGGAGCACGTTATTTGACGGACAGCTGCATTTTTTATGGACTTCAAAAACAGCTCCAGCTACTACTGGGATTAACGTTAGCCTGGACTTTTTAAATATAACTCTGATTGTCTTACAACACCTATAATGACTTGGGGGTGAGTAAATCATAGGCTTGGTTTCATTTTTGGGTGAACTAACCCTTTCAGCATTCATTTTCAACATTTAGCAGCAATAGATAAAGGCTTAAAGCAGTTTGGAACTGTTTTTCTTCACGGAAGCTTTGCGTAAGAGCTAATAAAATATTTAATCTCAAGACAATATTGCGTGTCTAATTTTTTTTAAACTAGTAAACTAGTCTCCGCTTCACGTCGGGGTCCTGATCACTCTGTCGGGGTTTATTCTGCGATAACCGGCTGGGTGTACATGATCCCTTACTTATATTACCCCATTATAATGGTCACTCTAATAAAAATATACTTACTTGTAGGTCTAAAACTCCCCATATGGCACATTTATTGTCCAACAAGTATTTCAGAAACATGTATATTTTAGTCAGATTATTGCGTTCTTCTTCCATTGCTCTCCGTCTGTTATTGCACGCGGCGGCGCTTGCTCACAGAAGCCCGAAGTTTAACGGAGCTCCACTTTTAGAAGGCTCGTCCTCTCCGGACATTTTTGCAGGACTTTCTAACCTTTTCAGATGGAGAATATCCCTGAGAAATGTAAGTTGTGCACTAAGGAAAGCTCCACATCTCAAACGCATTACACAGCGCAAGTGTTTATCTGTCAGTCAGCACAAGCAGCCCATCTCCAGGCCCACACGCAATCTGCGCGCGCAGAATACCACAGATTGTGGTGTCCGTCATTTAAGAAGAATACACAATTGCCTGTGTGGTTGTGAGGGTTGTAGGCTGCGCTTATTGATGTGGAAAAAAATTTGTGAGAAATTTTAAAATGTCTAAAATAAAATTAAGGAAATGTCACTTGTCTACAAAAAGTAGTTATTTATAGCTATTAAAATATTTTTTAATAAGTTAATTTATTTACTTCAGTAGGTATTTATTTATTTTGCTCTATTCAGTCCCTCCAGTTTTTCGCGATTCCGCGATCGCAGAATACAATGCAAAATCAGCAGTGTCTAATTTGTTTCTTTTTGCGATCCTGCATAATTTGGAGGGGCGGCAGTGGCTCAGTGGTTCATGTAGATTGTCTACAAACCAGAAGGTTGGTGGTTCAATCCCCGGTTCCACCTGACCAAGTGTCGAAGTGTCCATGAGCAAGACACCTAACCCCAGCTGCTCCCGACGAGCTGGATGGCGCCTTACATGGTTGACATCGCCGTCGGTGTATGAATGGGTGAATGTGAGGCAAAAATGTAAAGCGCTTTGGATAAAAGCGCTATATAAATATAAATGCAGTCCATAATTTTAGCCTAGAAATCTAGACGCACCCTAGAGGCAGCAAATTTAATCTGCCCGCAAGTGTCGTCTCTCAATACCCTTCTGAGCTGTATTCATCACAATCTGGACGGGCCAATCACATCGTGTATAGAGTCGGCGGGCGGGGCCATAATGACGACGGCCGAGTTGCGTTTGCGTGCTTCTAGTAAACACAGAAACTGGCGAACGGCGGCGGTCTTTCGCATCAGCTTTGACCGCGACTCTGGAAGACTTGAGTTAAGCTTTTCTCTGAGTAAAGAACAAAGAACGGCACTGAAGTCATTCTTAAAAAGGGAAGATGTGTTCAGAGTTTAGCCGACCGGATACGGCGAATGTTTAATCTGTCAGCGAGCTCTGTTTCACCTTCGTTGCTCTGATTGGTGTAGCGCTATCCTATCGCGTCCAGAGGGAGTTTGACAGACAACCGTTTATCCGCCCCTCGGATTGAGCCGTCAATGGAGAGTTTCCAGACCAAACATCTTGATGTGGGTCTGGCTTGTCAGGCTAGCATAATTTGCCATTTCACCGCAAAATAATCACAAAAAAAATATTTTTAATAACAAAAAAATTTATATCGAACTGAACCATGTTTAATTTATTTAATGCTTTAATACATTGTTTTAATGAGGATTACAGACGTTGTGGTGCTTGCATGGTCTTTGTAAAAGCGAAAGTGATTCTTTCTCGCCTGCCGTCTCGCATAGGCCTAAGTGCCAAGGACCAGGCGAATTTATTAGCCTACTCTAGATGGATGAATGACCAAATAAAAGTATTATATGCGAGATCACAATTTAAAAAAAAGAGTTAATAAAAGCGCTGTATACCACAAACTCAATTCGCTCCTGGATTGATGTCAGACTGGCGGAGGATTCTGTGCGTTTGCCGGCTGTCAGCGCTCGCGAGTGTACAGATCTATTCTATAAAGGCTTGTGTCCTTGAACAATCATAATCAAATACACCCATGATTATGCCTGAATGTCCGTCTTGGACGTGTCTTGAGTGAATAGGTTTGGGACGTGTGACAGTAGGCTATTGGGTCTGTGAATTAGGCTCCTGTAGGCAGTAGTGAAAGCAATCTTTAGGTTATACATAGCAGCCTATTATTTTATTTTTTTAAACGACTAATAAAACACTGTTTTTATCTGTATCTTTATGTTGGATATATTTGTCCTCGTATCATTTGTTTATTAGTTCATATTTTATTACTGACTATTTACTTGATTAATTAATTATTTGAGAACCTTTTATATTAGGCAATTTCTTATTGCTGTATTCACTTTTCCCAGATATTTCCCACCCTAAGCGATCATGTTATTAAAGCTATACCACTGGGCTAGCCTTTTTTCTAAGATACCAAAATAAAGAATAATTGTGCATTTTGTTTGTTCTATTGTTGTGTATGACTATTGTGCATCTAACATAATAGCCTACATAATGTGGTATCTTAATTATTTTAAAAAAACATTGCAAAATATTTCGCAAATTTCTTGAAATTACCACCACAAAATCAGTCATATTGATCGCAAAAATCACAAAAAAATCACGGCGAAATCCTGGACTGTCTATTGTTGAATGATATGAAATTGTATTTGATTTGTATTGTAAACCTTAAATAAAAGTTAAGTGAATATTTTATATTTTATTTATAATGCTTTCAGTTCCAACATTTTTAGATCTTAACACATTTAAAACCATCCCACATTTTCAAAAAAAATCTGTGTAGAAATCACATAAAATTACACCGATTCCGTGTGGCCCTGCCGATCTCTCAGAGCATCTAACAGGGTAGGATGCTTTAAGTTTAAACTATACGGGTTAACTATATCCAGATATTTTGAAGCCCTTAATATAAAGCATGCGTCATGTTGAGGACAGATTATATCATGCACTTTCCCTGCATCAGCTCACTCTGCGTACTCCGCTATTTATCAGATGCGTTCGTATCAATCTGCTGAATATCGATATACACGGTATTGCCTTATTCCGTATAGTCTCTAAAACATATATCACACACACACACCAGTTCAGGCAAAGAAAGAATGTCTCCTTTAAACGTGACAAAGCAGAGTCATCCTGGAAATGATGTTACAGTGTCCACAAAGATGAGCAGCTAAATCGGTGCGGTACAGGAGGTGAGCAGAGCAGGGCACTGCTCTGTTTCTGCTGGGGGTTAATAATTTACGACTCCAGCACGAGCTGCAGGCCCTTAACTCCTTCCTGTCTGAACACAACGCCTCGCCGCAGCAGTGCAATCAGTGTGCCGTGATCTCTGACACCGTTCCTGCAGAAGCAAACCCAGCAGCTTCACACACATCTCGGCACATCTGCACCTGGGTGCGTTCACGTTTGTGATGTGAATGATCTAGGGAAGGAAGACGACCAGTGTTGCCAGATTGGGCAGTTTTGAATTTGATTGCGCGGGTAAAATGGGTTTGGGCGGGTACTTTAGTTTAGAGCTTTATTTATCCCCTTGGGGCAATTAGTTTAGGCTCTCATGGTGCTTTACATGTAACACTTGTTTGCAAGACACAGTTCACTTTAAAATTAAAATTGTCATCCTTTACTCACCCTCAAGTTGTTTCAAACCTGTATGAATTTCTTTCTTCAGCTGAACACAAGATAAGTTATTTTGAAGAATGTGAGTAACCAAACAGTTAACTGGAGCCATTGATTTCCAGTATTTTTTTCCTACTATGTAAGTGTGGTGTGGTTAAGTGCCTCAGGCACAAAAGTTAATTTATAACGATTTGTCAAAAATGTAATTGTCCTTAATGCCGCCCCAGAGGCATCAAACTAAATTTAGACAAAATTCAGACATGGGTAGACAAAATTTGGGCTGGTTTGGGGGTTTTCAAACATCTAAATTTCATAGTCTAATAGGTTAACAACAAACTCAAATGTGCATGTACTCCATAAAATCATTCATCATGACACAGCGTAGAGTCAGCTGGCATAGGTGTTGACGTCGCCAACGAGCACGTACTTTTAGCCGATCAGCAGGGAGACGCGCTCATTCAAGGCAGGTTTAGCACAAAATTGTAGCTGGATATTCAAGTGATCACGATGCCAAAGTAACATAAATATACAGTAATGAGCAGGAGAGTGAACCAACTCTCAAAACGTGGATTACACCAGTGACTCAAAGTTTCTTTAACCAAATCTAGGAGCACAGTCGAATGACTCAAATATATGACCTGTCCATCATCATGAGCACACTGGCCTGATCAGGACATGCACCTTTTAAACCGTCTACACTGCGCTCCACAGCTGCTGAAAGAGGTTTGAACCAACGAATCATCAATTTGGACTGTGTTAAGTTCTGCGTTATGTTCTGTAAATATCTAGGCTACTTCACGAAAGACATAACGTTACTGCAGTTCTGTCTAAAGAAGCACAACACAAAGATAAACATATTCTCATATTTGGTTGTAGGATTATCATAAAGTATATCAGTGAATGACACATTTTGGCTGTGGTGTGTGTGCATTAATGTGTGTGTAATGCCTGCTAATTACGTTGTTTATTCCAATCAATTATATTGGGCACTTTTGGCACTTAAATAGTTGACTGTTGACATTTGAAAATGATACATGTGTTTTTCCATGGGTTAATTTAAGTCATCAGTTAATTTCATGATTTTGACAGTTTCCACAGCTCCAGTTTTTAGTCTTACATGACTGTATTTAAATGTATTTGCTCTGTTTTGATCCGTTTTCCTGGGAAATAGAGGTTTCATTTTGTCTCTCCATCTGTGTTTCATTTTGTTCTGAACATGTCTCTGTGTTTATTTATGTTTATGAGGTGAAACTGGTTCACATGAGCCTGTCAATATCTCAATTATCAGAAGCTGGGGCGGATTTTAACGGGACTGGGGCCAAAATGTAATAAAATTGCAGGTGAAATTCGAGGTAAAAATACCACTGAATGCATTCTTGTTTTTTTAACATTTATAACATAGCTAATCAATTTCACACAGGCAAGACTGCCGTGCCAAATATCAGCACAATTGCAAATGTGATATAGATTATATACAAGTTAATATTAAAGGGTTAATCCACCATAAAAATAGGGATGCACCGATTATGATTTTACATAGCCGACTCAGATACCGTTTTTTTTCCCCAAGCAAACTGGCCGATACCGATTTCCGATTTTATTTTAAGCAACGAACAATAAAGAAAGAACAAGATGTTTATTTGGTATTTAATAGGCCAAATTGGCTTTTGACCAATGAAAACAAGTTTGCAATCTGAAATTAATGGGAAATTAAATCAGGTTGAACCTATGTAAAAATGAACATTACCTATTAACTTTAACATATGCATATTCTGCAATCCAAACAACACAATAAACACGCATTCAACAATACAAACAAAGAATTTACTTAAATCAGCATTTGTTTTTAAATTCAGTCTAAAGAAAAAAAAAGTCTTTACCAGTTAAATTAAAATAAATAATTAAATTAAATAACTTAAAAAATGATATAAATACATTGTTCCAAAATGTTAAATCAAATAATGTTTAGTGCAACGAAAAAACAAAGAAAAAGATGCTACATCAGGTGCTTTTTAAACCAAATTAAGTCAATGTAATTAAGGTAAAATAAAAAATGATCATCCTTAACTGATAGTATTTCACTTCAAAAGTGCATGGATGTTCTTCTTTACAAACAGAAGCATTTATGCTTTCACAAGTTAGTCTGTTTTGTTTCTCGTCCAACACGTGAGAAGCTGAGCTGAATAAAAAAAAAGCGCAGGAAAGCGGCTCTTATTTGTGTGCCAGTACACCGACGGCTGTTCACTTCTTGGTATCTGTGGTTCAGACAGGTAGCTCTGCATTTCCAGTCCTGCTCGCATATTGCAAAATACTTCCACACAAGTGACATGTTTGCGAATGATCGCAATACAAGCGTATGTGGATTGCGCAAGCAGGCGCACTTCCGGAAAAAAAATCGGCGGAAAGAAAGAAAAAAAACAGTCAGTTCCGATTTTTGGCGGGTCAACCGGTGCATCCCTAAGTGCCTTCCCCTCCACTACGTCAATAAAGCTGCGACTGTTGAGTGCATGAAGTGTCCAACATTAAACACTTTGTTTGTTCCGTTAGATTAGTGCATCTTCCGGGTATTTAAAGTGTGAATACACTACTTACACTATTTATACTTCAAAACGTTATAGAATAGTGCACAAGTACACGATTTGGGACACAGCTTTAGACATGACTTGCTGCCACCTAAAGACAGTTTTAGTTTCATACTTCATAATTGTATGATACCTTAATTTTTTAACATTATGCATTTGTAACTGCAGTGTAAATGCACTGATGCCACCTCAGAGTAAATGCATAATTCATATAAATGCCACCTCAGATGGATTTTGCTGATCCCATTTAATTTGCTTGGTAACAGCCAGATTTGTCTTATTCTAATTCCCTGAATTGTTTTAGCTTAAAAATATATTTATTTGCATATGAGAATGTCACATAAAAGGTTTCACATTTAATAAGGTAAGAAGAAAAAGCTCTGCTCTTGTCCCTGGAAATCAATTTAAGGGAGCAAGTTTCGCCTTGCAATGGGAAAGTTAATGTCTTTCATTGATCAGGAGTGGCTCCTGGACTTCACTGTGCTCCCAATTTTTCATGTTTTCTCCCGAATTCTCCTAAAAAAAGAGAGAGCTCTGCGAGGGAAACTCAAATGCGTGGCGTCTCAAACAGGAGGAGGATTCAGCCGCACACATCGGATGACTCCTATTGTAGTGGAGAGAGCAGTGCACGGCGGGAGAGAGTCGACTGTAACGCGCGGCGTGACGCAACGTGACAAAAATAGATATGTGCTCCAATTATCAGCAGAGCTGCCTACTCTCCAAGCGTTTATAATGCGAGCGCGGTGCTTGCAGTGCAGACTGGCTGTTCAGCTTCCACTGCCGCAGAAATCGGATTCATTCACAAAGCATTGCTTTCTCCAAGGTCTCGGGATGGGCATTTTAGATGCTGGACGCTAAAGGTTATGACACCGAGATGGACTAGGATTGCAGAGGTATATCGTTTAAATTCATATTGGGGGGAAATAAATGCATTGTGCTACAAAGAGAGCACAAACCCAGATGAATATAGTGCAACAGAAGGAATAATTCATTCCTTACACAGTGAGGTGCACAGGTGCAACGGCCAAAGAGTGACGGTGGCTATAAATACATACACAAGTACACAGCGACACACAGCACTCGCAGCGAATTCATTTCAAAGATCTGGCTGTTTTCACATTGAATGACCAGGATTATGACAAATATGCACAAGCATCACTGATTCCTAAACCACTGCATCCATCTAGCATTTCTTGACAGTAAAGATGAATGTTAGCATCCTGACGTGGACATATTTATCGGCTATATCAATTCATTTGAAGTATGACTGGCATGAGTACTACATTACAGAAGACCTGCTGTAAGAATGACCAGCAGACTGGTCACTGGTTCGTTAAATGATATGATACTAATATGAATTTGCACGACTTCATTACTATATACAGGTCATTTCATTGGACATTCACCTCGTATTTATACATTTTAAATATGCAAACTAAAACGAAGCATAATAACTAAAATATACATCGATCAAATTTTTACTATTGCACATTAAAATGAAGATTTAAAATTCACCATGTGCAACAATTACTAGCCTTTATGAAAACAGTAAAGTTACTATTGAAACAGAAGAGACATAATGGTATAATGTGTGACCCATACTGTCAACATGAGTGGGAATGCGCACGGGATAAATTCAAGCTAAAGACAAAACAAGTAAAAAAAATTTGATTTTGAGGTTTACACAAAAATAGTTATGAGTTAATAAAGCTCTCGTCTAGCGATCCTAATTCTCCAAAGAGCCATTAAACATCGAAAAGTGTCTTTATTTGTATGTTTTCGGAGAGGAGTACCTTTCATTTGTCCATCTCACTCGCTCTGACTGATAGACCGGGCGCCAGTGCTGCATCTTCACTGATAATCTACGCATTTGTAAGCCTTGCCTATTTAAACATTCAAGCGCACATAGACGAGAAAGCCCCATGTCTCTCAGTTTGGTTCTCGAACGTATCGCAGTGTGCGGATATACATACAAAACGATGTCCAAATGCCTGTCTTGTCGAGTATTATCGAAAACATAGTCTGTAATGTCTTTTAAAACAACGTAAACATGAAATATGCCAGTCGCCGCCATGATTTCCACAAGTTTCATGGCTCAGATTATTTTGTAATGAATTATCTGAACATGCTATATTAATCAAAAGAACGAACAGACCCTGTTTTATTCTTGCTTCATGCATTTTTTTTTTTTCAACACTTGACTCCATCCAGATCAGATTCAGAGATGATCAAACACAGATGGAGAAGATGGAGTCCATCAACACCTCAAAGCTTCACAGTCCCGTAGCTCGTCCTGGGTCTACATTTCACTCAGTAACACTAGGCAGATTTGATTTATATGCTGTTTAAAGGCTGATGATCGCGTTATTTTTTTCCATATGCATCTGCTTGCATGATATCGCTTGTTTCTGCTTCTTCACCTGTGTTTTAATCAGGAGATTATGTACTCATTCAGAAGATGTGTAATAGGGCCCCCTACCGCATAACAGGAAAATACAGTCAATGGCAGGGAAGCGTTTTCTCCTTTTATACGATCTATGGTTCTCATAAAAGATGATTTTTTTTTTTTTTTATTCACTCAGCTCTTGACTGAATAACTTTAAGGGTTGATCTATATTTATACAGTAATGACTATGCAGTGATATTTTACATTTGATTACTATTTCTGTACCTGAAAACCTAGTTTAGACCATGAAAAACCAGACCTGTTTTTCATGTGTATGTTTGTTCTGCTGTTGTATTTATTTATGCTGTTGCTTGTAATTCTATTATTTGTTCTTATTTCAGAACAATATTTAAAATGTATAAGAGTTCAATGGATCAAAAACAATAACCAGACCTGTTTTATTTATTACTTATTTTGTGGTGGGGCAAGTAAAAATTTACCACTGGCCCAACCAGGCCAGTAGAAATTAGGGATGCACCGATACCATTTTTTCTGAACCGATCCAATTCGATATTAAAAATTCTGAGTATCGGCCGATACCGATACTAAACCGATCCGATACCAATGCAGTTTTGTTTAAAAATTCTATGTAGAATTTCTAAACCTTAGTGTGTTGGATTGAAAATCACTCTTTTGTGAGTTAAAAACAATCAACTAAATACAGACTTCATTATGAAGAAAATCAACAAATAAAAAAAATTAAATAAAATCACAATCTATGACAAAAATAGCCAACTACTATAGATGGTGAATAAATTAGATTAGTGATTAATTCAGCAGCAAAGGTTACAAAATGACGAGTGCACAATAATTGTATAAAATCTAAACATTTAGTGGGGAAAACATAAAGGAAACCACAAAAGTGAATAAGTGTAGCTGTAAATCTGGTAAAATGTTACACAAAATATATTCATGAAAAACAAGTAAATATATCAACATGTGCTCTAACCAATACACCTATATAGGTCGTTTGTCACTTCCTTGAAATACGACCCTTAGAAGCGTATACTAAAGTTGCACCCCTATCGACAATATTTTAATTAATTTAGTACGATGCACAGGAGCGTTTTCTAAAGTTGTGCTCCTATTGACAGCAGGACATTTTAATTTTAAAGCATTTTTCCCTTTTATCTGCTTAATATTTCAGGTTTTGCATAGCTATGTGTTGGTAAAGCATTGCACTATACAACAACAACATGTGATCATGCGATCGTTTGTAAATTAAAAAAAATATTTTTGCTAAATGGAAATATGACAAATGGTGGTAAAAAAAATTGAGTATTTTTTTGGAGGACAGGTTGAAATATATTCAGAAATAGAGCCTATATACTAAGAAATTACATTTATTTTAAATGAATAGTGCATCTTTTTCATAAGGCGGCAACATATAGATAGGGCGGAACAAGAAAGGCTATTAATAAGGCTTTCATGGCGCAACAGCGCGTATGCGCATCCCGTGCGCAGGATGATGCGCTTGAAGCAACACCGAGTCACATGCTCACAGCGCTCCGTGCCTCACTGCCTCCGTCCGCATTGAGAAGTTCAAAACAAGATGTAGACGCGTCGTGTATCTATGCAGTATTCTTATAAGCCGTTTATTTTAACAGTTTAACATTTCAGTTACTGTGTGTGAAGAACAATACAATCTCTAGTCCAGTGTTGTGATGTAACAGACACCCGGTATAAAGTACCACGATTTACAGCAATAAACGCCAGCAAGATAGTCATTTTATGAGAAACCATAGACTGATAATAACAGAAACAAAAATAATCTTGGAGAGAGTTTCATCGTGTTGACTGTCGCAACCGAACGCAGCACGCAGTTTAAAGCTGAATGGAGAGTGACTGAGCCGCAGTGGAGGGAAGCATGCATTGACGTGAACTTGAATTTAATGACTTAAATATTCATCTGTACCTCACAATAAACAATGGAATGGCTTTAGAACACTTGTAATATAGTACACAAATTATTGATGATGCTTTATAATGTTTCTGTGCCTTTTTGTGGGGCACTGGGGCTTAACAATAACACAGAATATTATATGCACGGTATCGGATTTGGATCGGTCCTGTCTGATCGATACCCGATCCGGCAAATAATGGCGGATCGGAGCCGATACCGATCCTGAGTATCGGATCGGTGCATCCCTAGTAGAAATAATCCTCAGCACTGAGCCCTGTATAGACTGTGTGTTTCATTAATGTTAGTCAAACAAATCATACATCATTTTTAAGGGTTTTAAATATATATTTAA
The DNA here is from genome assembly GCF_024679245.1 of Pseudorasbora parva. Lineage (NCBI taxonomy): Eukaryota > Metazoa > Chordata > Actinopteri > Cypriniformes > Gobionidae > Pseudorasbora > Pseudorasbora parva. Next base: position 2,549,810 of record NC_090184.1, read on the forward strand.
ATGTGCTCATTTTGCCAGCACAGGTCACATAATGTGCAGAAGAGTGAATGTGTTTTACCTTGTACCCCTTCACATTTAGCCTTTACTTTTATTTTAATTCTCCATGATTTTTTTTTATTTAGTTAATTAAAATTCTGCTTTAAACTGAGGGCATGGAGTCATAGTGTTTATGTTTTAACCAGATGTTTGCACAGCCTTTATAGATACACACAGATGATAAAATCAGAGAACTAAGAGTAATGGATTATCATTAGGTGCGGCCCTATAACTGAATACTGTCTAAAGCACAAAAAACGACAGATATTAGCTATAATCACACAGCTGTAGTAAAGCGTTGTTGGAGGCAGAGGTATCGATTGTTATATGGCACACCCGTGGAGTCACATGACCTCGCGAGTCAGCTGAGAGCATGTGTTACAAACAGGAAATGGAGGGTGGGGTGAGCCGCAAAACTAGAACAAAGACACACAAGCGCACAATCACAACTCACACACACCCAGATGCTCAAAAGACACGATTTATGTTTTGAGTTTACTTCTGAGTGTTGTTTTCACTGTCTGACAATAAGACTTGAACTCAGAGTTGTATACAGGGTCCAAAATGAACACTCAACGAGTCAAAACATTATCACAATCCTGGCCTACACAGAATGACAAAACAACAGTCTGACCTTCCTGAAGTGATGCGTGTGATTTAAGTAACCAGCTTTAAAAATAACATCTGGGTCAAATATGTGTTCTTAGTGTGAAGTCTCCAGAAGTTCATGTTGTGACACATGAGAATAATCACCACATTAAGCCGTGAAATGAAAATATAAGCACTAACAGATGCTGTGTCAGGTTTCCCTGAGCAGAACAGTCATATCGGCGGAGGTTGTCGACCTAAACACAGTTCGTAAAGTATTCAAGCCCCTTCATTCCTTCACATTTTGCTATGTTGCAGTCTAACCTTACCTGTACCCCACCCCAAAAAGATTAATACAACATGAACAAGCACACTGTAAAAAACACGTACATAGTTATCCATGCCTAATATAAATGTAAAACCTCAAATATGGTATAACTAGGTGTATTATATATAGGCAATTAAAGGCTCATTATTGTGAGTTATAGCGCATTAATATAAACCCACGATTAGTCGAGTAATCACTTAAATGAACGACTACTAGTCGACTAGAAGTCTTTAGGCGAGAGCAGCCCGAATGTTTTTACATGTCAATATGATGTTCAAATTAATATTTTTTTATTAAATAAATGCAATGTAAAACACTTGCAATTTCATTGCAGCGCACTTGTACGTGTATTATTTATTGTATTTAATTTAAATTGTGTGATATTTATTGGCTCTCTGCAAAACTTGACTAACCACTACACACACACACAAAAATGTACTTGCATTCCTCGGTGTATGGGCGAAACAGAGTTGTAAAACTGCCATCCGATGGCACCACCATAAAAAAGCACACTCTCTGAAAGCATGTCCACTCTCTCTGAGTGCCGCCACTGGTCACTACACAAGCCAAACACACACAGGGCGTCTCTCTCTCTCTCTCTCTCTCTCTCTCACAGCACTTTGTGTCTGTCTGTAGCCTGAAGTGATGAAGTGCATGAAGCATTAGTGTCCGGTGCATTAATGCACACACTGAATGGCCGTGTGTGTGTGTGTGTGTGTGTGTGTGTGTGTGTGTGTGTGCCTGCAGCCATGGCTAAGGATGAAGCATGCAATATTTACCAGCACTCTAGCCGTCCCACTCCAGCAGCTCATGCGTGGAGCAGACGGACAATGCAGGAGGAGGAGGGGGAGATGAGGAGGATGCTAGAGGGCACGTCTTAAAAGCCTGATTCTTTGACTCCATTCTGGCCTTTCAAACACACACAAGCATCATCACTTGGCCTCCATCCTCAGAGCACTGCTGCTCTACATCCATCTGCACATTAGGGCTGTCTAAATTGCTCAAAAATGACGTTCGAATATTCCCTCTAAAACGAACACGAATATTCGAACTATTCGAACATCTGGGCGTGCATTTTATCAATGACGTCAATAACAGGACAAATTAATACAAAGAGACATAAATACTTTTATAGTTTGTCTATTTAAGTTTATACATATTGAGCGATCTGAGACAGCTCTGCTGTGCTAAACATGGAGCTTTTCCTTGACATGGTAAATAAATCACACCAGTGGAAGCAGTGCATTTATCCTTTATTCATGCAATATCTCTTCAGTCAGTACAGTAGCCTACACTTTAGTAATGTTTCTATTTAACGTTAAATAAAATGAGGCATTGTATGCTAACTGTATCTTACATAGCTTGCATATAACTTTATCTCTCGGCTCAACAATTTTACCTCCTACCGACCAAAATCCAACGTACTTCCAGACATGGCTTTTTAGATTATGGAGTTAAAATCTCTTTCTCTGCCGCGGTCGAGTTGGGCTCTGCACTTTCTGCCATCTTCACTGCAAGACGCGTCAACTTTCAGCAGTGACTCCTGTGACCTGTCCCTGAACCCCCATGTGCGCCCATCCACGTGCCCACTCGCAAAGTAGACAGCCACGCCTCAACTACCACGGCGGCAGGTTTTTTTTGTTTTTTTTATTCGAATACTAATTTTCACCTTCGAAATTAGTTTTTTTTTTTAACTATTCGAATATATATTCGAATTTAGAATATTCGTTGACAGCCCTAGTGCACATTAACACCACAGACAAGTTAACTATACAACAACAACAACGTTGAGCATTTTGTATCCACCCTGAGACCTGGAGATGGCGGTGCTCTCAATCTCTCCCTGCAACTTTTGTTCCTCTCCTTTCCTGCCCTTAGACTAGAAAGTATTTCTGTGCCAGATACACTCCTTCAGGATTCAAAAGCACAATTTGACAAGGGGTTAGTTAATACAGCCTTCATGGACGACATATCAAAATCAAGGCCTTTTATTTTTTTCACACACTTATTTTTCTGGACTCTGTATTAATTGTTAAATTAAATTGTTTTAATCAAAAAGCATATTTAATTCAGTGAGATTATAAAATATTGACCATTTAGTATAACAATACAATTTTTAGGGTCTTCCTCAAATTCCGTGTTTACCATTAAAACATTTTCTGCGTTCAGTTTTAACGGTTTGATTAAATTTAATAACCAAAAAAGTATGTCTTATCAATTGAATCATAAAGCCTTAAAGGGTTACTTCAGCGAATAGCATATGGCTTTGTATCAGTAGAAACCCGCGAGTAAATTCGAATGATCGTGCTTTTTATGGAAATGAAGGCGGTGGGAAAGTGATCAGTGATCCAGTAGCGGTGGCTTTGGGAGTGGCCTTGTAGGGCAGTGAAGCATTGTGGGAATTGTTCCTATGAGACAAAAATACATTTTCTGTCTTTTCTCAGTCTAGAAAGCACCAAATTTAAATATAATTTTACATTTTTACTACATTAATGAGCTATTTTAAATAGAGATTCATCTTACCAGCGCTGAAGTTTAACAATTCAGAAAAAAAATTCATAACCACAGGGCCCTATGAAATGTTAGATTTTTTTCAGAAATTCTGTATTGTCCGTTTTAATATGTCTGGATTTATGCTTTACTAGATATATTATTTTAAAAAGTGGTAAATTAATCAAATAAAATCATGTGAAGGCATAAAATATTAAAGAGGCGGGTCTAAAGCTATTTCCTGTATTTTGCCTTCTGTGTGTTTTGTTGGAAATCGGCACGTGTGTCTTTAGCTCCTCCCACTGCACGTCTCCACGAGCTCGGCTGTTTTCTGAAAGAATCGGTTCAGTGTATCTGTCTTTTATAAATCTGATAAATTAAAGACTCTCGTGAGATATGAAGGATCAACACTCCTCTATAGATACTCAAGATTAACATCAGACTGACAGAAACTTTGTGTGTTATGACCCTTTAAAGCATCTTTGGTGTTTCCATGGTTTCTACAGTCTCATGTTAAAGGAACTGTATGTCAGAAATGTATTTCATTGAATCATAAAATGGCTCTAATATGTCACTAGACATTAAGAAATCATGATCATTTTAAACACTTCTATCACTGACAACAGTAGTCCGGCCAGGATATTGTCATTTTAAAGTTGTTGTTGCAGCGCTCAGCTGATGTTGACATGTTGCGTTTTGGCCTGACGCTCCGCCCTCCACCTGTCGACCAATCACGAGTCGGTGTTTCTGCATCCAGGTTGCCAGATCTGCTCCAGTTACCACAGCTGCAGATCTACAAACACTCCTGCAGCTAATCTGGCAACCTCGAGTCAGGGGGGCGGGGGAGAGGGGATAGTGATTACAGAACCAGTTTTGGCCACAATCTTTCATACACTTCCTTTAATCTGGAGTACCTATAGAGTAGTGTTGATTCTTCATACACGAATCAATTCAAATCGGTGAAAGATAGAATTGCGATTCATACGCGAATCATTTATCCCCCACACCTAGACATCAGAGTCGCCCGCATCCAGAAGAGGAGAGTTTTCCTGTGCTGTGGATAGCACATCTATTTATAACCTGCCATTGCAGAGGACATGCAGCGCTGCGATCTGCACAGCGCAGAGCCACACTCACAACCTGTAGTGTAAAACTGAAGAGAGTTTGAACAAGCTGGTACAGTCAACAACGCAATAAAAGGCCCCGATGTAATCCACCAATACTGAGTGACACTGAAGTGCTATTATTAGGGTTGCATTATGGTTAAGTGATGAGTTTATTAAAATATTTATAGTTATTCTGTTTCCTATGGACTATGTAGACCTGCTCGGTCACGACGAGCTCAGTCAGATATTTTTAACAGCATTTTTGATTTAGAGCTCAGAAGAAAACAAAAGCCTGATTCATTTTCACAACTCTTTTGAAGTGTCTGTGTTAAACAAATGCATTCAAAACTTGGCAATGTGTCATCAGTCAAAGATGTGCACAAGTCTTCATAAGAGATTTTTCATTTATATAGATGAATATTCTTTGTTATTGTGTGACATTATATTAGTGAATATAAATGGGGAAAAAAAAGACTGAATATTCTTCTATCCGTGTCAAACATGCTGATTTAATTAAATTTGTACTAGTTGTCAACAAATATGTTTACCTGGCAGTTTTTTAATAATTGGCTATAAGATAAGAGTCTGAAATCATTTTGACAGCTCCCGAGCACAGACGCACAGGAGCTCTCATTCGCTTAAAAGGGGTCATGTGATGCTATTTTAAAAGGTCATTATTTTGATTATTGGGATTAATAGAATAGGCTAACATGTTTTAAATGATCAAAACACACATTATTGTTTATATACTGTACATCATTTTAGATCCTTTATTCCCAGTCTGTCTGAAAAGTGCAGATTTCTACAAAGCCCCGCCTTCGGAAAAGCTCAGTGCGCTCTGATTGGCCACTGGCCAGCACACCCAGTGCATTGTGATTGCCAAACACAAACAGCATAATTGCTAACTTCAGCATCTAAGGCTTATAAAGCATTTGTAAACGGTAAACAATGTTGTTGGTTTTACTGTATCAGTCCGAGTCTGATGATTAAGGCGATCGATCAGAACTAACTTTGCAAGCATGACTTGAGCAGCACGTTTCACAATGGCCAGCACTCTTTTTATATAGCCCGCGTTGTGCTCTCACAGGTTCAGGAAGTGGTCCTCAAGTGAACCATGCACAAGCAAACTTTTGGGTTGTACTGCTCAAGAACAGCGTTATAATTAAATCTTTTCGCATCCAAACACGCAGCATCACCACGGCATGACGACAACACTTCATCAAAACCTTCTTTCTTTGTGTATGCCTTTGGCCGGCATTATGCTAATATTTCACATTGTGACACAGACATAATATCTGGACTGTGATTAAGGCGCTTTAGGCGCTGTTAGATTGAATAAATCCCCCTGTGGGAGACTATGACCTTTGTAACTTTGCTGATCATATACATGCACAAACATACATTACACTGGAGGAAAACGTTAAAAAGCACCACACGGTTAAAGAGTTGATTCTCATGATAAACATTGACAAAGTAAAAAAAAAAAACAACGAGTTGGACGTGTGACGGAGTACGTGATCTGTGTATGGCCCTGTGTGACGTCATAAACGGCAGAATTCCTTATCTGGGCACTTCTCCTAGTCGAGCTCTCACACACACACACACACACACACACACACACACACACACACACACACACACACACACACACACACACACACACACACACACACACACACACACACACACACACACACACACAAACACACACACAAACACACACAGAGAGAGAAAGAGAGCAAGAGAAAGCAAGAGCGCATCCTTCAGCGAGGTTCGTTCGGGTTACGGGATATGTGTTTTTAGACACGAGATCATGATTTTCTCCCGGTCACGAGTGGAAACCGCAGGCGTGAGTGAAACTGCACCAAATGTGTGTGTTTTGTTGGCAATCGGCACGTAAGTGCAGATAATGTGAACACCACCAACGTATTGTGTGTGTGTGTGTGTGTGTGTGTGTGTGCGTGTGTGTTTCTCTCTTCTCTCTTTAGCTCCGCCCACTGAACGTCTCCACGAGCTCGGTTGTTTTCTGAAAGAATCGGTTCAGTGTATCTGTCTTTTACTCTTGGGAGTAGGGCTGCACGATAAATCGAAATAGAATCGCACTCGATTTGGCAGAGGCTGCGATAATTGCATGCGCAGCTTCTCAGAGCAGCACAGCTGTCATCAGTAGTAAACGCTGCTCCGCTAGCCAGAGGGCGCTCTCGCGCAGGGAACTCCAAGTATATGCCGCAGAAGTACGATAGGGAAATGGCTATAGCTATGAACATCGTACTATCGGTGAGCTGAATGCACGTTAAAACGTGTTGATTAAACATGACTAAATGCTTCTCATGTTTGGAGAGATGTGTGACGCATGTTGCTTTTTCAAATGCATGTTATAAGCAACTCAAACTCGCAGTGCTTTTAGATGGAACAACATTTACTACTGATCACAGAGCCGTCCTACACTGACAAACTGCGTATAAAAGATCATCGCAGCCTTTGCGATTTGATAATCACGATAAGCTAAATCGTGATAAGCATGTTTTCATGTAAAATGCGATTTACCGTGCAGCCCTACTTGGGAGATATGAAGGATCAACACTCCTCTATAGATACTCAAGATTAACATCAGACTGGCAGAAACGGTGTGTGTTATGACCCTTTAACAGTTCTGTTTATAATAGACAGGCAAATGCTATAACACTACTTTATTTGTTGGCAAATATGCATTTATATCAGTTAAACATTATATTTGTATGTATATTATAGCCTGCATAAAAACGCATGTATTCTGTGCTGTAGCTTTGCATTTCTTAAACAACCATGTGGGAAGACGCATTATGGCCATATTCCAGGATGACATATCCATATTCACCAGGAATGGCTGGGAAGGAGCATGAAGAAGCCTTTCCACACATGAATTGTCCAGATCTTAAATTCACTGAAGTCTTTGGGATGTGCTGGAGGAGACTTTACAGAGTGTCAGACTAGGGATGTGCGGTATACTGAAACTAGAAAAATACCGGTATATAATTTACTTAAAACGGGACGATATCATGATTTTGCACATTTCGGTATATGCTGCTTCTCCGAGGTTCACCGCTCGATGGCAGTGCACTACCCAAACTGACCTGAAACAACCGGCAAAGGTGACAACATAGACGAACAAAATGGATAAAGCAGTTGAATCTCATTCAAGATGCCCAAAACGAATGAATAAATAGAGGAGTAGAATGAAATGTGCAATTACTGTGCTTATAAAACTGATGAAGAGCCATCTAACCTAGCCAAGAAGCATCTGTCACTATCCTGACTTTAAGACTTCTTAAGAGATCGACAGGTCAGTGAATCATTCAAACCATCTCATTTAGACATGTATTTTCTTTTTACACTAATCAACGCACACACATAGCCTAACATAAGATCGAATATCACAAAATCTCCAGCTTTCGTTTCAACCAATGACACTTAGATCTCTACTATTGCACTCTTTACATTCGCGTTAGACACAACCGACTGTGTTTATGTGAATACTTTTCTAATAACGGACATTTTTACATAATTCTGTGTGTTTGACTGTTTAAGGAAACTTAATTTGTAATGTGCAAGCTCTAAGTTACAGCCGTGTGTGTGTCTCGTTGGTATGAGCTCATGTCTCCTGTAACTGTTATTACGAAATGCTATATAATCGCTTGCATGTTCAAACGATTTCCGTTATCTTTCCCGAGACGAGCGTGAAATGTTAAATCGGATTATGCAGATTGCTTTAGTGTAGTGAGATGTCTTTTGAAACCAGAAGCAATTTGCTAATTTTGAGAGATTTTTGCTGCAATTATTTCTCACAAGAAAGTTTTCAAATGACTGATTTTATGTGATAAGCTTTACTGATTAATTTACTAATAAACATTTGTGGTAATTTCCCACTTTATAACCTCAAAACTTGCATAATTGTACTCATTCGTGCGCAATATACTCGTGCTAATATCAGACCGTGTGGTATCGATTTAATATCGGTACTTCGGTATTAGATTGTGGTATCGAGCCATCCCTACAATGGACTCAAATTTAATAAATGTTATTTCCATCAAGAGGTGAATCATAATTCAGAGCAAAAGCATGAATGTCAAGACATGAAAAACAGCTAAAAAAAAGTATTAATTCATGCGTATTACTCAACACTGGTTACTACACACTCAGTTTCTTGTTTTTTGGCACAGAGGAGCCTGAAGAGCGTCAGCAGTGAACTCAAGATGGCCTGATCGCACAGCATCCACTTCCTCTTGCAGTTAAAGGTAAATTCTGTTGTCCACTGACAATGTGTGCCAGTATTAAGGGGGTTAAACACACATTTATTAATTCACTGATGAAGACTTCAATCGTCAGAGCTTTCTTAGTTTTTAGTGTAGTTGTGTTGACCGTGACATTCACAACTCCACACAAATGCAGGAGGACATTTGTGACACACATTTGTGCTGGATTTGAGGGAAGTGCGCATGTAAAAGCATGTAGGTCACATGACGCACTGAAAGAGATTTCTGGTGAATTCACTTGTGATTGAACATAATGACATGAGGAGAACCGTTGTGCCAGCGCTTCCATTAATGGGCCATTACAGACCACTAACACGAGTCTCGTCTATTTTAAGCCATCATAGTGACCACAATAACAAAAGACAACACAATGAAGAAACAAAAACTCTTAAGTGTAGTCACAGATTTTCCTTTACATAACTGTATTGTTCCGATTTGTATACTGATATGCAAATATTTACTATATTGTTTAGCAAAAAAAAAAAAAAAAAACTTATTTTAGAATATACATATGCATTATATTTTAAATGAAGTTGTGTTTTCCGTGAGAAAAAAACATTTTGAAAGCACGATTTCTTTTTTTAACCAAAGCTAAAAGCTAAAAGCTATGCATGACTGACAAATAAAAAATCATAAACACTTATGGGATAATAAATTATGGGATAGTTGATAACGGAGTCACTTCACCAGCATTTCACCATAAAATCCATTGACAAACACACACAAAAATCGGCAGAAAAAAGGTTGGTTTAACTTGGGGGGGGGTGGGGGGGGGGGGTTAAGAAATATACAAGTATACTCAATCTACTGATAAAATGCACCAAAAAAAAAACGTTTTTTTAATCCATGTTTTAATTTATACAGTGAACTTTGTGTGCAATAAAAATGCAATCATTGGTTTTAACGGTATTGTTTTTTTTAATAGTATTCTTTACTTTGAAAGACAGATTAAACGTATCTATTGGTAAGCCCCGCCCATTTAGTTACTGTTGCTAAATCACACAAACAAACGGAGTTGCTAATTGTCTAAAAACGACAGCTGTCAGTGTGAAAACATTTCCCGAGAAAGATGCTTTTGGACACAAAATGTAGCGGACGCCCTCTGAATGATGGCCAAACTTAACTGGTTTATGAATTTTATTACATCCTTTTTCACTCTAAAATAAAAATCACTGTAAGAGCGGAACAAACAAAGCATAAGACGTGGCCATTAACGTCTCATTCACAAAATCTCTTCAAGTTGCATTATCATAAACATACACAGAAAATTACACAAAAATACTCATACAAGGAACAGTGAACAAACATATACAGACTTTTCGGTGGTGCTAATAAACTGTAAACTTTGTATTTGAAAACAACTCTGATAAACTGAGTGCAAGCTCTCTCTTTCACTGCCTGTAGACTAGGGGTGTAAGAAAATATCAATACACGTGAGTATCGCGATATAATCTTTGGCGATACTGTATCGATTCTCAAAAACACTGTATCGATATTTATATATTTATTTATTTACATCCAAGATTCGTGGCTGTGTGTTCGGTTTAAAGCACAGACTGTATAACACCCAACCGCTAGATGGCAGTGTGTTATCTCAGAACGTATAACTGACGCAGAGCCAGAGAAGCACAAGGTAAAAGTGCGTGCGTCGCTAGTGTTTGCATTAGCAAACCCAGCTCTCAAGACGCTAGCATTATTCCGCTCCTGCAGTATACAGAGCTGAAGTGAGGACTCATGTTGGCTTCAGCTAAAAAGAAGCCACTAAGGAAATCGACAAGAATCATTTTGTTTGCAAAGTAGGCCAAGTTATAATCTAATACTCGGGAAACACATTGAAACAGAGAGCTCGCTTAACATCCTGACGTCACCCGCGCTGCTGAGAAGCGTTTCGATAGAATGTACAGCACGTTTTCCTCTCAGTAACAAAATAAACACACGCCAAAACTGACAGCAGTGGCACCGGAATGAAAGCGATGTGGATATGATGACCAGCTCTGCAGTTCAGTACTTGAAATAGCAGTTTATACAATAGACTGCTTCATAGAATATAGCTTAACTGTATTAAATACAAAACAAACAGTCATTGAGTCATGAAATAGACTGCACTTCCTGTTGTTAAATAGCCACTGCAGGGTTCTACATAACGCCCATTTTGGGCGCATTTACGCCTAACAATTACTGCGTGCGACTGTGAAAAAATATTTAGGCGCACCGGTGCGAGTGACCCGATCGATTCTCATGAATGGATGTGTTCAATCGGAATAAAAACTAAAACACTGAGTGAATCAACACTGAGAAACTGTTAGGCTATGTTTCCTACTGCAATCAACTGCTTTGCATGCCTTCAGTCAGCAGAAGAAGTGCAAAAACGTGGGCGACGGACTAGGCAGCACTTCGAACAACGATTGTTTACAACGATTGAAGTGAAACGTGTGTGACGACGCAGCCATGCGCATTTTACCAGACGCCTCGCGCTGTTTATTTACAGCCAAATCAAAATTAACTACCACAGGAGATACCACATTTGGATTATCTTAAAGAAGCCCAGAAATTAGCGGATGCTTGGGGCATAAATGCCATCAAACAATAATGTATTAATACATTTAAAAAGCCCTTGAGTTAATCTTTATCACATTAGTATTTTTTTTTAAACAGTTTAAAAAAAATACTAAATGTATATAATGAGCGAGTATATCATGAAGATTTTTTCCAAACCGGGTTGTCTCATTCTGAATCATTGTACACACAAAATAAATTATTCCCGCTGCGGATTAGCACAATATCTGCGTGACTCACCACAAACAGAGAGAAGTAGATCCGGCAGCAATGTTCTCCCGCGAGACGCATGCGGTTCTGTTTATGAAGCGCCAGAGCGCCAAAAGTTACAGCTTGCTAAAGCTCCGAGTATTGGCATGATTGCATGTGTGATACTGATCTCGTACAACAATCTAATAGACAAGTTGATATTAAGTAACAAACGTTTTAGCCACAACATTGTCTATTTGTGAAAATCAAAGCCACACCAGAACTGATTCGCATCTCCAAGCGATTCGATTCAAATGAATCTTGTGTTTTGAACTATTGACTGAATGACTTGCCGCCACCTACAGGCGGTTTTTATTTTCATATTTATACTTTGCATGGACTTTTTTATTTAAAATATTAAACTTTTAAAGTTTAATTTATACATATTTCTAAATTCAAAAACGTATATGTAAAACATTCATACAACATTAACTCATGCATTAAATGCATAGGTGTTTGATTGTATGAAGTCCAGTTCTGCTTTGTGTGTGTGTGTGTGTGTGTGTGTATTTGTGCTGTACTCTCAGAAGTTAATGATAATATTATGTCAGAATTATGTTGAATTTAAGAAATTGACAGATGATGCATACATTTAATAAGATTAGAAAACATTGCTCTTATAATGGTAAAAAGGACCCTGGACATTAAAGGACAAATATCGTCCTGTAATAGGAAAGTTATAATTGGAATGTGTTTGATCGATTAGAACGTGCTCCTAAATTTTTGACTGTGCTCCTAATTTTTTTTAATTAGGAGCACAAGTGCTCCTCAAAAAAAAAGTTAGCGTAGAGCCCTGCACTGCTATACTTTGAACCTTTAAAACATTAACACAAAGAATCCTGCAGTCACTTTACATTTCCCTTAACTTAGATTGCACAAAATAGTGATTAGGGATATAAATTATACTGTATTAATTAAATAAAATACTTTGTCTCATGTTTTAGGCTTATGGTTGTGTTCTTTATTCTTTTAAATTATTTTTAAAAACACACAAAAAAGAAATATCGCAATATATTACAATATATCGTATTGTAACCCCTGTATCGCGATACGCATTATATCGCCAGATTCTTGGAAATACACAGCCCTACTGTAGACTATAATGCCCATCAGAGGAGTCCCTGCTTAACAAAACAGATAATGCAGATTTTAATCATATCTAAATGACATTTCAAAAATATGAACAAAAACTAATTAGAAGACAAATCAAAATGCAGCCTGTGACACAGAAGGTCCACCTCTCGTCAAGGAGCATTCAAGTGGGACCTAAATATGCCACGGAGGGATATATCAACGATTTTAATAAAAATATGACTACAGATCCCAATGCAAGTGGGAGATCGCAGATGTTCAACACCGTTCATGAACCGCAGGGTAAGATTCAATGAATGTACATTTAACCAGTTTAATATGAAGAGGCACTGAACCGTAGACCAGTTCATGTTTAGCATGGACTCACTAACTTTAATCATAATGCGAGTATGACACCCAGAAAATCCTCTCAGGATCCCTGGATCAGTGTTACTGTATCCCAGACACATCGATTACATTTCTGTAACCGATGAGAGCTTCACATCTTCCAATGTTTCTCTATGGCACTGAAACCCAAACATGTCCGAGTTCTGGTCCCAGCGCAAATACTCAACAGCCATTGGCTCATCTGCGTTAGAGGGGAGGGGCTTACCGATAGGTCAATTGTTAGAGCTTCATGAATTAATGTGACTACCACCATTTTTGAGCCATTTATATCCCATTTAAGTTATGTTTTTTGATTACTAAAATGATTTAACCATTAAAATAAAGTCCAAAAACAATTTAAACAGGGGTGTTGATGGACTCGAGCCACTCAATCTGTTTTGATTATCCTTCTGAATCCCATCCGGACAAAGTCTTTGACAAAAACATGATTTTCTCAGCTTTTTGTTCAATTTTTTACTTTTTTGGTTGTTTTTACTGCTGATAAAGAATAAATCTAGAATAAAAAGGTTATTTGTTTAAAAGCAGAAGATCTGTTCTTTTCTCTGATATACTGGATGTGCTCATATCCATATAATAAGAGATTTTGGGGGTCATTAGTTTAGTGAAAGTTTGGTGTTGGCCGGCAACTTCTTTTGAGAGGGAAAAAGTTAATACAAATCAGGAAAGATCATGTGACTGGCTCAGTTCCAAAGCCTTGTGAGCTGTCTACCTATAGGCATCATGGGGAGCAAACACCATTTCAAAAGGTTAGCAGCATGATTATATGATCACGCTTCTGTTGGTCCTATTCTAAGGCAGCATCACAAGCATTGTTCAGGGAGAATGCAATCTCAGAATGCTCCTCGTCAAGCTCCAGGCAAACGTCCATCCAAGCTGGCAGATTGACACTTAAAATAATGGGGGAAAAATCCATTGAATTATAAAAGAGCCCATTTGATGCAATATCGGTGCATCCCTGTGCATGTTTACTGGAGCATTGCGTCATTAGCTTATCAACAAGCTATTGTGACACTCGGTGGGACTGCATGTTACTGCCCACGTAGAGCAAGCACGAGGATGCCGTCTTAACAGGTATTATTAACTGACCAAAGTTTTACACGTGAGAAGGATAGATAAAAACATGCATTTTAAAGTTTTGATATTAATTCCACTATTGTATTGTGTAATTGTTCTACAGTCTATACACTGTTTTTAGTTCAATTACATGTGAAGTAACTGTAATTAAATTACACAAAAACTAAGAGTAATCCATTACTTTACTTTTTCAAGGGAAAAGTAATTAAATTACAGCCACTAATTACTTAGTAACTAGTTACACCCAACACTGTGTTTAAATGATTTAAACTAGAAGCTTATCTTAACTAGGGCAGCACGATTTGGGGAAAATATTTAGTTGCGATTATTCTGTGTAAAATTGCGATTTAAAATGCGATTATTGTTAAAAAAAAAATTTACAACTGAAAAGTGTGTGTATATAACATTTTGTGTTTTTATATTAATGTGACTAATAATTATTATTATGATTATTATTACTGCTAAAAATATTTTTAAAAATAAGAAATATTACCATTACAATAACATTTTCATAATTACAAATAAAAAAAGTACGTCAGAATAAATATAACTATAATACTAATTATTATTTGTGTAATATTTTACATAAAACTTACATAAAACTAAAAAACTGCAGGGCATATCTAATATCCAGACAGCCTATAACTAAAAACATTAGAAAGGTCTAAGCCTAAGGAGTTATTGTAAAAAAATAAAATTATGTATGTGTGTGTGTTGTTTATCTGTGATTTCAATTTCTTAAAGTCTGTCTTTAATATGAAATATGAACCTCTTGTGCATCCACTGTGGGGGAAAAAAACTTCTGTATATTGAAGAAAAACATGGATTGTCCAATAAATGTATGATTTTTTTAAGTTTATTAAGTTTTAAAAAGTATTTTTTATTATTATCAATTACCCAAAAAAGTTTTTAATTCATACTGAAAGCCAGAGGGCGCCCTCGAGCGGAAAACGCCACATTTGCCTCAGAGAAGTAATTGATGTTAGTTTTCAGGAAATCCATGATGTGAAGCTAACGCTGTAAACAGAAGATAGAGACGCTTTGATTAAACATGACGACAATAAACACGACTGCAGCAAAATATGGTGTACTTGAGTTCTTCAAGCCGTCAAGGGTATTTTCATAATAACAAAGTGTATTATAATGCAGTGCTGATTGACATAGAATGCTATAAAATAACGCATTGTCTGCCTCACTCTGATGAGAAGCCACATCAGCTCACACACACTCAACTGACGATATAAAGCGAGTTATTAAACGTTGTCTTTTGTTCAACAGGTTTATGAACGCTTCAATAGTTTGTGAAGATGTTCGACTCGTGTTGCTTTTTCAAACGCACGTTATAAGCGACTCAAACTCGCAGTCTTTCAGACGGAGCAGCGTTTATCAAAGAGCCGCTCTTCGCTAACACACTGGGCATTTATTTATTTAATTAAAATCGCAGCCTTTGAGCTTTCATAATCGCACACAAGCCAAATCGCGATTGCGGTTCGATTAATCGTGCAGCCCTAATCTTAACTTTAATGTTACTTATCATGTAATGTTATTTATCATGTAAACTATACTTATATACAATGTTACATGTGACGTGACCTGCAGCACTCCCCTTTAACTGTATGTCCACACACACCTCTTATTTCGCACGAAAAGGACACCCACTTCCTGAGATAACATACGGGTATGAGGCGACATTGCGCACACGCTCCGAATCAAACGATTCGTTTTTTTCCCCATGTACCGTGCCACCCCTAATAGTTATATATATTGCATTTCTGTCAATAGATCCTCATAAATACTACAGTATACACTGCACCTTTAACACGTCAACTGTCTGGACCAAGTCACACTGATCTCATCAAGCTCGGATCATTCCTGCAAATCAACACCGCCTTCAGTCTCCGACCAAACCGGTTCCTCTGGACGCTCAACTCTGTCACACATGGCCAATCGACTGCAAACGACTCCCAGTACAACTGTTTTCAGATGTTATACTGTATGGAGGAAATGCTAAAGATGCATGCTAACATCCAGCTGATATGAAGCACACAGTATAACATCTGAAAATAAATCAGATGCTTCTATAGAAGAGATAAATACATGTGAAAACGAACGGGGATACTTGGAGAATTTCTAGTGAAGCACTAACCACAATCCCATACGGAAAAATACACCACTCAGAGTAGTCAACCTCACTGTGGAAATGCAAACCACGGCTAAAGATCAGAGCACTTCCATGAAGCATTATCTAAAGTCTCTCAACACCATCAAATGCGCATCTGAGTATTTGGTGATATAAATCAAAAGTGTTTTCATAATTTCATTGTAGTGTCGAGTTTTTGATTCATTAGCAGGATGAGTAGCTCATGTGCTCTTTGAACTGAAGTTTGCTGTTTTGTGCGTTTGTGCATTGCTCCAATAGTTTGTGATGTGATTCATCTGGCGCTCAAGGACCCGGTTGAAGACTACTGCAATCCCAATGGAAACAACGAATGGGGGGAAAAATGTGTCTAGTGGCTGAAGAAGTGGGCGTTCACTGATGCTCTCTACAGTCACATGAGATAAAGCAAATCATGACCCCTGCTCGGCTTTCCATCAGGCTCGGGCACATTTCTGCTGCGGTTCAGTTCAACGCTAGCAATGTCAACAGAAAGCAAAATGCAAATGGTGCGTTTTACAATGCAAAAGCATATTAGCGTAGAACCAGCGACTTACGGTTTTGCCCTTCTGCGGTCCACTTTGCTTATTCAAAGCAGCACATGATGATCTGATAACAGAGCTGTATTCAAACGACCTGCGAGGAAATGAGTGTGACAGCTCCACACGTTAGAGAGGAGTCACGAGAGGTCGTGCCATCGCAAATGCCCACTGAAAGTTCATGTTGGATGTTTCAGTAACTGCTCTGATTCAGCCAGTTCATTCAGAGAAACACTCAGACTGATTAACCACTAAAGGTGATGATACACGGGCAACTTTTTGAGCACTCAGGTGATACACAGGGCCACCGACCCATCGTAAATATCCAGATAGAAATATGTTGCCCATTCTCAACAGGAAAGTGCCCAGGCAACATTCCCCTTAAATCTGTCAGAACAATTCTTGATGAGAGTCGATTGTTTGTGAATCAGACAACACTGCTGTTTGCCGGTCATGCCAGTGTCTCACACTACACGGTTTCACACTACAGGGAGTGCAGAATTATTAGGCAAGTTGTATTTTTGAGGATTAATTTTATTATTGATCAACAAACATGTTCTCAATGAACACAAAAAACTCATTAATATCAAAGCTGAATATTTTTGGAAGTTTTAGTTTTTAGTTTTAGCTATTTTAGGGGGATATCTGTGTGTGCAGGTGACTATTACTGTGCATAATTATTAGGCAACTTATCAAAAAACAAATTTATACCCATTTCAATTATTTATTTTTACCAGTGAAACCAATATAACATCTCAACATTCACAAATATACATTTCTGACATTCAAAAACCAAACAAAAACAAATCAGTGACCAATATAGCCACCTTTCTTTGCAAGGACACTCAAAAGCCTGCCATCCATGGATTCTGTCAGTGTTTTGATCTGTTCACCATCAACATTGCGTGCAGCAGCAACCACAGCCTCCCAGACACTGTTCAGAGAGGTGGACTGTTTTCCCTCCTTGTAAATCGCACATTTGATGATGGACCACAGGTTCTCAATGGGGTTCAGATCAGGTGAACAAGGAGGCCATATCATTAGATTTTCTTCTTTTATACCCTTTCTTGCCAGCCACGCTGTGGAGTACTTGGACGCGTGTGATGGAGCATTGTCCTGCATGAAAATCATGTTTTTCTTGAAGGATGCAGACTTCTTCCTGTACCACTGCTTGAAGAAGGTGTCTTCCAGAAACTGGCAGTAGGACTGGGAGTTGAGCTTGACTCCATCCTCAACCCGAAAAGGCCCCACAAGCTCATCTTTGATGATACCAGCCCAAACCAGTACTCCACCTCCACCTTGCTGGCGTCTGAGTCGGACTGGAGCTCTCTGCCCTTTACCAATCCAGCCACGGGCCCATCCATCTGGCCCATCAAGACTCACTCTCATTTCATCAGTCCATAAAACCTTAGAAAAATCAGTCTTGAGATATTTCTTGGCCCAGTCTTGACGTTTCAGCTTGTGCGTCTTGTTCAGTGGTGGTCGACTTTCTGCCTTTCTTACCTTGGCCATGTCTCTGAGTATTGCACACCTTGTGCTTTTGGGCACTCCAGTGATGTTGCAGCTCTGAAATATGGCCAAACTGGTGGCAAGTGGCATCTTGGCAGCTGCACGCTTGACTTTTCTCAGTTCACGGGCAGTTATTTTGCGCCTTGGTTTTTCCACACGCTTCTTGCGACCCTGTTGACTATTTTGAATGAAACGTTTGATTGTTCGATGATCACGCTTCAGAAGCTTGGCTATTTTAAGACTGCTGCATCCCTCTGCAATATATCTCACTATTTTTTACTTTTCTGAGCCTGTCAAGTCCTTCTTTTGACCCATTTTGCCAAAGGAAAGGAAGTTGCCTAATAATTATGCACACCTGATATAGGGTGTTGATGTCATTAGACCACACCCCTTCTCATTACAGAGATGCACATCACCTAATATGCTTAATTGGTAGTTGGCTTTCCAGCCTATACAGCTTGGAGTAAGACAACATGCATAACGAGGATGATGTGGTCAAAATACTCATTTGCCTAATAATTCTGCACTCCCTGTAGTGTTGTCACGATACCAAAATTATGACTTTGATACGATAACACACTAAAATATCTCGATACCGATTCTAAATCGATACCATGAAGAAAAGAAAAAGATATAATGAATAATATGACAATAGAACTTATTATTCATTGTTTTATTTTTTTACTAAAGATTCCCTTGGCCAGTATGTTCCTGTGCTGGTTTTTGCCCATTCCCTCCTCTTATGGCTATAATAACTGCATGCCAGTGTGAACATCCTCACAGAGATCACATTATCAATCATCTTATCATTCACTAACCTTTCACTTCTCAACAGGTTGGGATGAACAAAATCTGATTTCATGAACAGAGTAATTTAATATTTTTTAATGAGTCCTGCACACTGTGCGATTTTTCAAAATCCTTTGCGAATGTCCCTTGTCAGACTGGACGAACATGATCCCCGATGTAAGCCATGTCACACTATAGGATCTCAGCTGGCATTAATGTCAGACTGCACAATAGTCAAGGCACGCTAAAAACGGACGCGCGCAAGAAAACCCGTCCAGAGTTTTATATCATCACTGAATGACGCGTTCGGTGACGGTGAGCTGCATTATACGCGGGGCTAACATGGAGGCTACAAAGAAATTTCTAGCTCTCGTTTTGGTCATAGTTTGTCTTGAAAAACTGAGATATTTGACGGTCGTCGAAGGAGAAGTCACACTGCAGGATTGTGTGCCAAATCTTCTGACACTGCCAGAATTTCGTCTGAGGTAAAATTTGATCGCAGCGCTCATTAATCGGCTGCCGGTGAACATGTCCAACTAACGACCAAAGACGTCAGATTTTAGCCTAGGATCAGAGGAATCTTTTAGGATTTGCTAATTTTGCCTCAAAATCGCACAGTGTGCACCCGGCTTAAGTGCACTTTTATAATTATAATATTTTTAATTGTATCTTTGTTTTTAAAAAATAAGCACCAAAAAAAAGCACATTACAAACAATATGACAAAAACAGTGCTTTATTGTTCAGCTTCATTAGGTCTATTTAACAGTAGCAAGTCAAGAAAAAATTAAATAATCAAATATAAAACTGCTTACTTGGTCTTCACTCTATAATTTAACAATAAACTGATTCTTAATAAATTTCTTTTAGTTATTTAGCCAAGCATGTGGTAGTTTTCTATCTTTCTATCTTGGTGTTTGATGAACATTAATCACACAGAATATTAGGTCTGTCTTAAGACCTGCACGGCTCTCATTACCTCAGCTGTACACGCTCACTAAAGACATATCCGACTGTGTTTACCTGAATACTCGCCAGACCGTGCATTTTAAATATCTGCCATTTCAAGCCACCTCAGGAATTTTATTAGAATAAAGTACATTTATAATGCAATGCTAAACGACATAGCATTACAGTGAAGATTACTACAAAATTATATATTGTCTGCCTCAAACCACTAGAAACCACTTCAGATCCTTCCTAATGCTGATACCATGAACTGATGTTGGAGTAAAAACGTAATGTAAAACACGGCAAACTCCTCAAATGCACATCATTAGTGATTCAATGGAGAAAGAGAAATGGAGCCGCTATGATCACCATTATAAAACACGCTGTGCATATACAGCTCTGGAAAAAATTAAAAGACCACTTAACATTGAAAAATCCATGTTAAGTGGTCTCTTAATATTTTCCCGAGCTGTATATGTAATATTTTTTTAAAGCCTTTGCGATTTCAAATTGTGATTTTGATTTTATTTTGATAAAACGTGCAGTCCTACCAACTCTAGCATGTCTGAATTCACAGTATTAATAAAACAGTAGGAGAAAAGTACCCAGATGACCTACCGTAACTACTTCAGACAAGATTTTGAAGTGCGCATCTGACAGGCATTTTACTATCCCATGAGGCCACAGGAGAGAAGTTGTGATTGGCAGTGAAGCGACTGACACCATAGGTCACATGACAGTGACAACATGGCGGATGTAGTACAGTCTAATTTCATTTATTCTACATTAGGGCTGTCAAATGTACAGGTACTTCGGTACCAAGTCGGTACTGAAATTTTAAATCTATGACGATACCAGCAGTACCTGTAGCAAAGACTTTATATATATATAGGAAGACAGTGCCCTCCGATTACTTATGAATGGGAGAAAGTGCAACGCCCAAAATGGCGTATAAGCCCCGCCTTCTAAATAAGAGCCAATCATTGACAGTTGTTGTCACATTTCATTAGTGATTTCAAATATGAAATTTAATCGTAAGCTTGGCGAACAGTTTTGGAGATTTCGATGTTTCTCCAGTCAAAGAGACAGGAGCTGCACTTGCACACCCGAGAAGGGTTTTAAAGATGGCCGCCGAGATAAATGACTCGTCTTATAGTGCGTTCACACCGCCGCTGACGAGAGCGTCAAAATTCGCTCTTGCCGCCCTGCCAACGACGCTGTAGAAAGCTTTGTCGACGCGCTGCCGCTCTGACGTAGATCGAATGTTTTTTCTTTTTTTCAACTGTATTTAAAGAGGCCGCAAATCAAACAAGCATGTTGATTGATAGACTGACCACAAGTAGGGTATAAATTAACCTCATGAAATCGTTCAAATGTGAAAGTAAGAATAAATTGCATACCCGCAAAAAAAAAAAAAAAAAAACGCGTTTTAGCTTCTATAAAATAGTGTTGCGCAACTTCTTAACAAATTACACATCACTATGAATGGTCTCGTCATAAATGATAGGGAACCCCGCACAGCAATGATCAACTTCTCTTACATTTGGCTTGGGAACTAATGCCGTCGGAACCAAAGTTTACAGGCGTACATTCTGATTGGTTTCCGCCGAACCCCGTCACAGCTCATTACCATAAAGTTGAGCTGATTTCAACTATCCTCAGTTTAGTTCCAATCCTGCTTCAACACACTCTGTATTTTTTTAATATAAAGGGGTGGTCGCACTAGACTTTAGCATACACAATTTCTTTGGACACAAGATATGTAAAGCTTTAAAATTATAATTTCAATTCAATAATACGAATGATTAAATAACGGCAAACTTGAACGTTGTTAAATGCAAACCTTTGTTAAATGCAAAAACATCTTTGCATGAGTTTGTGTTACTAGTGTCCCGTATTCATATGCCCTTTTAATCCTGGAAACCCAAATTAGCAAGGTTGTCCACCCCTGGTTCAGATGAACGTGAGCTGGCTGGTTTGATTTTGCTCCGAAGGAAAAACATGAGCTGATGCGCTACAACCTAGTCCTTCATACAGATTACACAACTACAAACACTGACACAAACAAGAATATGCCATGAGAGCCAGTTACAGTATATGACAGCATGCATTGGCATGAACTTTGCTTAAGGATTAAAAGAAGATCAAATATGCTTAAAGGCCATGTCAACCATGGAGACAGATGGATAAAACAGACACGAGTCAAATCAGCACTATCACTGACCAAACCCATAATCCTAAAAGCCGCCATCTACAGACGGAACGATTTAATCCTATTCAGAGCTGTGGCTGAAAACATGAAGTGGGATAAAAAGAGATCAGGGGGGGAAACGTTTTACAACAAAAGCAACAAATATCCACATACTTTTTGCATCTTGCCGCATATTGTAATGACGGCAATTTGAACATTTTTAAAGCGATCCGAATGTCTCATTCACTAACTCCAAGGGCAGAAAGATACTTTTGTGCGAGTATGCTAACACACGGCCATCATGTTGTTGAACACTCTTGCCGATGGTTACATTCAAATAAACTGATATTAAACCCGAAGTGTTTTCAAAGTTCACTTTAGACTGGTTTCACCAGACAGAAACGGACCTAAAAGAAATAATTACTTGTAAAAGACAACATTTACATCAAGGTACCCCCTTGCGGCATTGCAGAGAAATCAGGTTTATGAGGTGCGCTGACACGCTTCAGACTATATACGTAAAACAGAACTTGTATAGCCAGTGTTGCACCAGACGGTGCCAAATATGTGAATTTAAAGACTCTCTCGTTGCTTGGATTAGCATCTACACTAAGATTTCATTGGGAAAAAAATTTTCATAGACATTGTTTACTTTTAAGTGAACATTCATCATCATTATCTTTGTTATCATTGTCACACAAAAACAGATTTTGACTGTGAAATATTTATGTTTATACGTTTGTTTATCAATAGGGTTGTGCGATATTGAAGAAAAACACGATATGCAATATCTTGTTAAATAATGCGATATTCAATATGCGATACGATATTGCAATTAGTGTGTAAAATCTATTTAAATTATATACATTTAATACATATTATTTAAAAACTGAGAATTTAACCATTTGTGTTTCACATTCTTTCTGGGAAAAGAAAGCATCGCTACAACTTCTGAAAGTGACCAGCAGTGTCGTTCACTTTTCAGTGTGTGTGTCAGACAGAGCGAGACTACAAGTTATTGTTTTTCGCAAATTATTGTGGTTAATAACTCTTTTCAACATCAAGCAAGTCCCACAAGTAACAGTCGTGTGCCCAGTCTTTTCTCTGCTATATGCGTTGACCTAAAACGGACACTTTTCACAATGTTAAATTCATCAAAGCCTATTAAAATCATTCAGATATTGCGTGTCGTTGTGATATGCATATTGTGATAAGTTCATTTGCGATATTTCGATATATTGCACAGCCCTATTTATCAAGGTGTAATTTGTTGTTGTTGTTTTTTTAGGCTGTCAATGCTTGCAATATACAGGATGAACTTGCTTCAATGATTTATTGTTATACCTTAAAAACAAAGATAGTTAGTTGTTCCCTCCCTATAAAACAGCTTATGTGAGGTCTAGGTTACGGTTAACTTATAACGTACTTGTATAAAGTATGTTTCGTCCTCAGCTCAGGCATTTCTTTGAGCATTTTATATGCGTTTCTGGCCGTAAGGGACCAGGACTCTTCTCCGAAATGCCTTGTAGAGCATCACACGCTGAAAAACATTTGGTGTAGAAACAATTTAAACTCAGGAATTGCTATTATATTCAAGATCTCAATCTTTTAACTACAAAAATATATTTTATTTACAGTGCAGTAAACCAAGTTTCTGTGGGCCGGTGACGTAAAGCGAGCGCCCGGGGGGAATTTAAGAAAAGCAGAGACTTTGCTCTCTTCTTTCATGAGTGTCCTGTGAACGTTTGCAGGGCTTTTATTATATTCTGACGCTGACGTTTTGTTACATAAGACACACAGCGCAGCCCACCTTACAGCAGGCTCATGTGCTCAAATCCCTCTAAATATGACGGATGTGCAGGACCCAATGAAAGCTGCAGTTTCAGACATTGCTAAATCACTTTTTAAAATGTGTTAAACGCAGCAGACAGCACTGAACTCTTATTGGTAGATGAAAACATCATCTAATTAGCCAAAATATTTCACAAGCACCAAAGGGACTGTCACATGTCCAATTTTGTGAATGATGTCAAAATTATTGAGTTTAGTAAACCGATACAGCTCTGATTTCCATGAATCTGCTCCAACACACTGTGCCGAATTAAGCAGATGATTTGTCTTTTATGGTGCATCTTGTACAATGATCAGATAAAAGATATTTTAAACATTTAAGACATTAGATATTCAATATCAGGAGCTTCCACAATATATGAATTTCATCATTTTACAGAACCGGAAGATCATGTGAACGTCAGTCATCGTTTCCAACTGAATCAGGGTCAGCAAATTCACCTTCACTAAACTTACTGCATCATTTTATTGTCACACATTTCTGTGATTTTGACTAGAACTTATTACAACAAACCTCTTTAAAGGGTTATTTCACCCAAAAATGAAAATGACCCCATGATTTACTCTCCCTCCAGCCATCCTAGGTGTGTATGACTTTCTTCTTTCAGACGAACACAATCAGCTACAATAATAAATGTCCTGGTGCTTTTCCAGCTTTATAATGGCAGCCCAAAATTTTAAGCCCCAAAAAAGTGCATCCATCCATTAAAAGAGTGCTCCACACAGCTCTGGGGGTTAATAAAGGCCTTCTGAAGCTAATCGATGGGTTTTTGTGAGAAAAATATCCATATTTAACATATCTATCTTCCATCAGACCACCTTCCATATTCAACTTGCGGAAAAAAGCGTGACGATGATGTTGGACGTAGCGTAAGCGTTTTGAACTGTGAGAGGCGTTACACTTTCTGCTTAAGTTGAACATGGAAGGTGGTCCACCGGAAGCTAGATATTTTACTTTATGACGTGTTAAATATGGATATATTTCTTACACAAACCCATCGATTAGCCTCAGAAGGCCACGGAGCCGTGTGGAGCACTTTTGGCATTATAAAGCTTGGAATTTTTACATTTTTTATACAACTCTGATGGTGTCCGTCTGAAACAAGAAAGTCATACACACCTAGGATGGCTTAAGGGACAGTAAATTATGGGTGAACTAGGGCTGGGCGATATGACGAAATATATCGTCTGGACGATAGAAAATGTCTATCGTTTTATTTTAGGCTCTATCGCTTACGCCACGATAAGGTGCACGTCAAGATGCACCTCACGTCACGGCATGCCCATGCACGCTGCAATACATAAACAAACATGGAGGAAGACGGTAGTAGACGCGGTTCAGACCAGGGTAATTCTCAGAGTAATTATGCCAGAGTGGTGCATAAGCGCGCAAAACAAACTTCAGACACAGACGCTGCAGTGGGCTTTTACGCGTGGCACACCATATAGCCATATATTGAAATATTTTAATGGCAGGTGTAGGGATGGCGAAAACTAAACATTTTCTTGACCGACCACCGAGCCTCATTAGCTGAAACCGGTTAACCGATTAGTTTAAAATATGCTGCGCTATTTGAAATAACAGCCGCGAGCCGCGCTCCCTCTCTCTCTGCGTCTCTCTGTCTCTCTCTCTCACACACACACACATACACTCACTCGCCTCCCTTCCACTCACGTCACTTTTGTAAATCCCCCACAGCGCGAAACACGCGCCGCCGTGGAGCTTGTTTGTAATCTGAGGACAATGGCTCCTTAGTTTCGAAATGGTTTGGGTACAAGGTGATCGCGTTGAAAATAAAGGCATTTGTCTAGCGTTATGAGCTCATTTGAAACATTGCCGCGGCTCATTTAAGAAAATGACAGCTCCGAAGAGACCCGCTTTAGTTCGAGGTAGTGCTAACAATAATAAAGAAAGACGATCAACATCAACGATCATGTGTTACCACTGAAATGTAGATGTAAAATATTTCCAAATGTAAGTCCATCTTAAGCGAAATGCACGCTTCATACTGTCGTCTGCCCTGGCTCTAACCTCGAGTGTTTAGCCTGTTTACTTTTTGCAAACCTTGTGAGCGCGTGCCAAATGTTTTTATTGGTTTATTAAAGGGTTACTTCAGCGATTAGCATATGGCTTTGTATCAGTAGAAACCCTGGAGAATATTCAAATTATTGTGCTTTCCCCCCTCATATCTCCCTGAGACAAGAGATTTATGCATTTTATTTCTGTAAAAATTCCTCCTATGATGCAAAATGACGATTTTTGCATCATAGGAGGAATGTTTGCCCAGAGGCTAAAGACTACAGCCAGCAGAGGGAGCTATTTCCGCATGTTTTGAATCTGCGCATGGGGGATGGGAGATTACACTCAGCAGGCAGGGAGAACGCAGCTTGCAGACAGGATCATTTAAACGGAGCTATGGTGAGCAATGTAAGTCTTTTAACTTCTCAAATTCATTTCTATGAAAGTTAAGCTTGCAAAGGCATGAACTGAAATGCGTGCCAGACTGAACTCCTGTGTGAATGTATGCCGCGAATGTAGTCGCGATTACCTCAGCTCTCATCACTCCTGCAGTTAGTGCTCAGGGCTGTGACACTCGCGCGGTGACTCACTCATTATATTGAACAGACACGTTCAGTTTTTAATATTGTAGTGTCTTCTCTAACTCAGTCACAGTAATGAAGTTGGTGGTGTTGGGAATGGCCTCACAGGGCAGCGAAGCATTCTGGGAATTGTAGTCTTTCATCCCCATGGGACAAAAATACATTTTCTGTCTTTTCTCAGTCTAGAAGACACCAAATTCAAAAATAATTTCACATTTCTACTGCATTGAGGACCCAGTTTAAATACAGATTCATCTTCCCAGCGCTGAAGTACCCCTTTAAGTAGCCTACACACAGGCGAGTTATGAAAAATTGAGTGAGAGGGATATGTTCACTTTACACAAAAATATTTTGGAATGAGATGGCTAATTGTAGTAGCGTTTAGTCCACTGTATAATAGCCTAATTTAGAGATCACTTTTTTTTTTTTTAACCGACAACTTTGATCGGTTAACGTTGATACAGTCAACCATCGGTCAACGGTCATCGGTTAACATCCCTAGGCAGGTGTTAACTTTACCAACTGTCTTGCTTGAATAAAAGGTTCTAAATAAAATAAAAATGTAGTCCATACTACCTTTATTTGTTTTTTTTTATATCATTTCAAACTGCATTTCCACATTGCAATTTTGTATAGACTATTCATAAACTGAATTAACAGAAAAATTGCTATATCGTTATGTATATCGTTATCGGGATATCAAATGAGCTATATCGGGATATGAAATTTTGGCCATATCGCCCAGCCCTAGGGTGAACTATTCCTTTAACCACACAATGCCAAGTCAAACAGACTGAAGGAACATGCAAACTCCCTTTCTGACAGTAGGTGGCACTTACAGAAGAGCAGAAATACAGTAGCTTCCCTGGTTACTCAATGTACTGCTTATAACCTGCTCGTCACAGTATTCAATCAGATTTTTGTATTTGCATGTTTATCAAGCACTTAACACAAGAGTATTTAAGTAATCTAAATATAACAAGTTAGTTAGTTTTAATTCATTTATATGACCGTGAATGTGTTCGTCTTCTCTATTGTACCGTAAAGTCAAGTGAAACGCTTCTCAAACAAGAACAAATGTAGGGCGGGGCTTGATTTTGTCTGTGGGGAATTGATTGGACGGTTGTGGTTTGTTATTGGTGGAGCTCATGTGAGTGACAGGTTGCCCCGCCCACACACGTGAAGTCTCTGCAAGAGGGAGGGGAAGTTATTCTGAATCAAGACTATGAGGCATATCAATATTCAATTAAAAAAAAGTCAATTTTGATTTCATAGTGTGGAAAGTGTGATTAATAATCCTGCAGAGTTCAGCTCCCAACTGAATGAAACTTAAACCAGCCAATAAGATCATCAAGATTCCTAAAACTACAGGAAGGGTTTGCAGGAAAACTCTGCAGGACGGAGACCATGTGTCTGTGATTTATAGAAATGATATTTGAGAGCATAAATGTTTCAGATGTATAACGGTACCTGAGTAACGTGTGTTAAGACATACAAGTGACCTTTGATTGTCAGCTGTATAATAACAGATGCTATTTGAGTGCATACATCATGTTTTCAGCAGTATATGAGAGCATGCGTGATGAGTGAGTGTGTGTGAGGCAGGGCTGTGTCTTCATCAGTCGCCATCTTGTTGGCTGCAGCAGCTGTAGGCCGTGAACACACACACACACACACTCATTCAGCACATAAACACACTGCTGACACACACACACGCGCGCGCACGAGCAGGACAGTAGATGCGCTTTAAACGGACACCGGCATTATTACTCACAATCACAGCAATTGTGATGAAACACACATATGCTGCTCTTCCTCATTGATATTTCCTCCACGAACACAGCCGTAAATCACTCGTACACAACACACACGTTAAACAGATCGAGAAAATCCCATTAACTCCCGTTTAAGGTCGTTAAAAGCACAGGCTTAGGGTTAAAAACCAATTAAACAAGCACTTCGATCACTCATGCATAATCACATCCGGTGTTTGAGAGCTTGATCGAGGCTTTATTAGCTAGACAGATGATATTTTAACGAAGAAACAGTGCGACTCCATGATGAAGTGGGGGAGGTAACGTTAACGTTAGTTGGGCTTTATCCTCCATCTTCACTGTCCATCATCTGCACCAATGCAGCCCCAAAAAACACGGGATTCAAATTTAAACATTTAAAACGAAGTGACGGTTTATCCCCCTTAGTAACGGAACCACGAGTGACCGTTGGCAGAAATCACCTGACAGTATTTAACGTGAATATGGAGCCCGATTATGAGCCCTGCTAGTTAGCTAACACCACATATCTTCCACAAGACCGTGATTTGAGGAAGTTAAGGCAAACAAAAACACTTATGTGGTACCGTGATGGTATTAACTGCATATTTTGACACGAAAAGCTACCGCTGAATGTGTTTGTGTGAGTCCAGCCGCGGCCCCCACCCCACAACTGCCAAATGAAGGCAATTAGGCAACCGTTAAAGGGACTATCAACACTGACCTGTGTTTTGTCGGGACCGTTCGTTGTGTATCTATCATTGACCGTAAACCGGGATCCACCGCTGCCCGACCTGCAGACAGTCCGTCAGTCAGTCAGCGGAGAGCGGCACTCCCCGAACCCGCAGCCGCGACAGCTGCAACCGCGCCGATTCTAGCCCAAATAACGCAAGCTTCACGCAAAACGCCGTGTGGTAAATGTTGCCAACACACGCTCGGTCCAAATTCAGCCTTTCTGTACGTCCCACGCGTGTCGTTCTCCGGTGCTGGAGTGGTTCTTCTGCGTTCCGTGTGTCAGGCTCTCGCTCCGGCCATCAGACAGCAGAGATGGGCGCGGTGACCCTGCTCTCAGGGCTGGGAAACCCCACGCTGCGCCTGCGTCACCACGCAACACGTTCGACTGTTTCGGCGCGAAATCACGTTTCGATATATTTTACGTTGACGCGTTAACGTCCATTAGCATCGTAAATCCTGCAAAGTTTTTTATATTTTTTTCATATGTACATTTATAACATTATATCAGGGTTGGGGGGGGGGGTAACGAAATACATGTAACTTAGTTACATATTTAAATAAAATACTGTAATATTAATTACAGTTATATTTTAAATGGGTGCAAATCAAATTACAGTTACACTCGAAAATTATTTTAAATGACCAAGTGATTACTTTGAATTTTAATGTCGTTTATTTTATTTAAACATTAATGTAAACTATAAATGGCAATTAATGTAAAAAGCGACTGGTAATTCTCACAAATTTCTGCTCATAAGTTTCAGAAACCTTGCAGAATATGCAAAATTTCAATCGTTTTATAGGGATAGTTCACCCAAAAATATAAATGTCATGTTTATCTGCTGACCTCCAGGGCATCCGAAATGTAGGTGTGTTTGTTTCTTCAGTTGAACACAAATGAAGATTTTTAGCTCAACTGTTGCTCGCATGTCAATGGGGTGTATATCTATGAGAGTAAAAAACACACAGACATACGAATCCATATTAAACCCTGTGGCTCGTGGAGACACATTGATGTCTTAAAGGTCCCGTTCTTCGCGTGTTTTCGAAGCTTTGATTATGTTTACAGTGTGCAATATAACATGAGTTCACGTTTCGCGTGTAAAAAAACAGTATTTTTCACACAATTGACTTATCTGTACAGCGCTGTTTCCTCTGTCCTAAAAAC
This sequence comes from Pseudorasbora parva, assembly GCF_024679245.1. Taxonomy (NCBI): domain Eukaryota; kingdom Metazoa; phylum Chordata; class Actinopteri; order Cypriniformes; family Gobionidae; genus Pseudorasbora; species Pseudorasbora parva. The sequence goes on from NC_090184.1 coordinate 2,580,267, forward strand.
GGCCTGATGATTTCCTTGTTCTATGAAGTCCCTCCTTCAGAAACACGTAACGAGTTCTGATTGGGCCAGCGCTTCCCGTGTTGTGATTGGACAGCAGCTTAGCACACTTTGCCCGGAAAGGTCCCGCCTCTTACCATAACGGGGAGATGCAAGCACTGAATGCGCGCTCTTCTCCACATGGGAGAGCAACGAGACCACGCCCCCTATTTTGTGTGTTCTTGTGGGCAGAGCTTTAGTCAACAAGCGGTTCCAGTGACGTCATCACAGCAGGAAGTGCAGCGGTGTAGTCCAAACCGGCCGCTCGCTGTAGGCTTTGAAAGGGAACTTCTGTTCAATAAAATATCTCGCTTGGCATTGAACTTTGAGCTTTATAATTTTACAGGTATTATTTATGCTCTAACAGCAACATTACACACTAACTAAAGTTTGAAAGATGGAATCGCGAAGAACAGGACCTTTAAGACACAAAACGATTTATTTATGGTATTTTTTACCTCATATCAGACAAATCTCATTTAGTATTTCCAGCGCCATTAATTCTATTGAGTAAGGTCAAAATACCGGCGCGATCATATATATATCAGTGATGTGCGGGTTGATCCAAAATGAACGTGCCTGCGGTTACACGCGGTTACGAGTCATCCAAAAATATTTTTTAAGATATTCGGGTCGCGGTCGGTCGGGTCATTTGAAATAAAGATGCCAATTAAACCTTTGTAATTGATATAGTACTAGACACAATTTCCTATGAAATCCATTGGCCAGGAGGATCCTCTGCGTTCCAGCATTAGTGCAGTGAGCGCACATTCAGCTCTGCAGGTCGAGTCATACAGGCGAGAATTAACCCGGCTCAACCCAGGGACAGCTGATTCAATATTATTTCTACACAGCGCAAGGAAAGCTAAAAATAAGAAGCTAATCTTCTGTTTTAGGCCACCAACGGCACCTTATAGCCCTTTCCTGACGTGGGACAAAATGGCCGATTGCCGATTTCCCAACATGTTGAGCTGAGCAATGCCATTGGACCATTTTTATAGGCTACTTTTAAACACATATAGCTCAGTAATGTCCGTTTTATGTATTTTCTGAGAGGGGGCAGGATTTTTTGTTGCAAGTCGGGTGAGAGACACACACTTCGATCAGACTTCAGAGAGAGCCTCAAACCCAGTGTAGAAAATAGCCTATTACTTATTAGCTATAATGTTGTTGAATGTAAAAACGACACAAAAGTCATTAGTTGACCTCAGAAAATAGTATAACATTTTTTAAAAAGCCAGTTCATGACACTTTTAAAAAAATGTCCAAGTAGCGGTCTGAGTTGCAGGTGGGTTATGTATACGGAATCTATGTAAATATATCTATGATCGTGCAGTCATTTGGACCTTCTTCGGCGAAGTAATGGCGCTGGGAATACTAGAAGAGATTCGTCTGATATGAGGTTAAAAAATTACACAAACCTCACACAAACCGATTGTTGTTTCTCACACAAACCGATTGTTTCGTGTCTTACGACATCAATGTCTCGCAATTCTGACTTTATAACTCACAAATGCGAGTGAAAAAAAAGTCAGAATTGTGAGATAAAATGTCACAGGTACAGGTTTTATTTTTATATTTAGTGGCAGACAATGAGCTTCCATTAAACGCAATGCATTAAGAGCAGGGGGTGAAAACTTTTTAAAAGGATGTTGTGTACATTTTTATTATTTTGCTTAAAGATGATATTTTTAATACTGCCTTTCTGAAGCTATGTTTCCCAGGAGAGACAATAAGTACAATTTAGCTATTTTAGCAAATGGGAACACAAAAAAAGACAAGTCTAAAATGTAGACTGAATGACACTTTAAGCAGAACATCTCAAATGGAGATTGATAAAATGCAGCTTACTTGTTTATTGGTGTTTTCAGATCGTCCGTGCGCGAGAGAGCTCGCATGCATATGGTTGCCAGATTGGACATGTTTAGGTAAAAAACGGAGTGTATACGGGTTTCTTTTCACAGTAAAGCTCTGTTTGGGGGATGTAATTACTGAAATCTGGCTACCGGACAAACGCAAGCTCTTTCTCGCGTGCGAATGATCTGAAAACACCAATAAAACAAGTAAGCTGCATTTTATCAATCTCCATTTGAGATGTTCTGCTTAGTGTCGTCGTTTAGTCGGTCTGTGTTCTGTCAGGACTCACGAGCCGCTTCACTGAACTGCTGTGAGCTGCTGAAATAAGCCAATCAGAGCAGAGCTCAACATTAATATTCATGACCCTTCCAAATAAGGCAAAAACAGAGCATTAAATCCTAGGGACAGGGCCGTACCCACCATTGAGGTCTCCGAGGTCTGGACCTCGGTAATTCTCCAAGGTGTACATAATAGAAGTTGCAAAATAGCCTACTAAGGCGGCGTGTACAAACAGGTGTTCTCGCCTCGCCCGGCGTATGTTTTCAATTGTTTCTAATGGATGCGCCACACTTTTCAATAGGGCCAACAGCTGGCAGGTTTTGTCCATTTTTACGCGTTGAGTGTCCACAGTTCAACTTTGGGTGAACATCAATGTCCAATCACAGTGGAGGAGAGGCGGGACAAATGCCACAACCACCAACCGGCGCTTCGAACAACGACTGATGTTTGACATCACAACACCGCAAGAGCGCTTAATAATCAGGGATGCAAACTAATAACGATACAGACAAAAATGAAAAGACTGCTTCAAACAAAGCTCAGCTTTGAAAAGAGAAAAGATACAGGGCAAGAGAAGGAGACTGGGGAAAAAAGAAAGAGAGAAGATGATGGCGATGAGACAGAAAGAGCAGGTAGCAAACTGTGCTAAGAGTAGAAAAAGCATTAGCCTACAATATATTCCTAATTGCTACACATAATGTGATTCTTGTCTGTGAAATCCAGGCTAAAGTCTCATAATCTAATATTCAGATTAGGAGCATCAAATGTTGACTTCACTCATTGGTTATATTTTCACATTGATTTCTATCTTTGACATGATCTTACTCATTCAACATTAAATATATCAAGGTTATATGTTCAAATAATGTTCTTTACATAATGTAAATCCCAAAAATTTACTTTAGCTAGGTTTTCAAAGACGGAGTCACACATACAGTATTGTTCAAAATAATAGCAGTACAATGTGACTAACCAGAATAATCAAGGTTTTTAGTATATTTTTTATTGCTACGTGGCAAACAAGTTACCAGTAGGTTCAGTAGATTGTCAGAAAACAAATGAGACCCAGCATTCATGATATGCACGCTCTTAAGGCTGTGCAATTGGGCAATTAGTTGAATTAGTTAAAAGGGGTGTGTTCAAAAAAATAGCAGTGTCTACCTTTGACTGTACAAACTCAAAACTATTTCGTACAAACATTTTTTTTTTCTGGGATTTAGCAATCCTGTGAATCACTAAACTAATATTTAGTTGTATGACCACAGTTTTTTAAAACTGCTTGACATCTGTGTGGCATGGAGTCAACCAACTTGTGGCACCTCTCAGCTGTTATTCCACTCCATGATTCTTTAACAACATTCCACAATTCATTCACATTTCTTGGTTTTGCTTCAGAAACAGCATTTTTGATATCACCCCACAAGTTCTCGATTGGATTAAGGTCTGGAGATTGGGCTGGCCACTCCATAACATTAATTTTGTTGGTTTGGAACCAAGACTTTGCCCGTTTACTAGTGTGTTTTGGGTCATTGTCTTGTTGAAACAACCGTTTCAAGGGCATGTCCTCTTCAGCATAGGGCAACATGACCTCTTCAAGTATTTTAACATATGCAAACTGATCCATGATCCCTGGTATGCGATAAATAGGCCCAACACCATAGTAGGAGAAACATGCCCATATCATGATGCTTGCACCTCCATGCTTCACTGTCTTCACTGTGTACTGTGGCTTGAATTCAGAGTTTGGGGGTCGTCTCACAAACTGCCTGTGGCCCTTGGACCCAAAAAGAACAATTTTACTCTCATCAGTCCACAAAATGTTCCTCCATTTCTCTTTAGGCCAGTTGATGTGTTCTTTGGCAAATTGTAACCTCTTCTGCACATGCCTTTTTTTTAACAGAGGGACTTTGCGGGGGATTCTTGAAAATAGATTAGCTTCACACAGACGTCTTCTAACTGTCACAGTACTTACAGGTAACTCCAGACTGTCTTTGATCATCCTGGAGGTGATCATTGGCTGAGCCTTTGCCATTCTGGTTATTCTTCTATCCATTTTGATGGTTGTCTTCCGTTTTCTTCCACGTCTCTCTGGTTTTGCTCTCCATTTTAAGGCATTGGAGATCATTTTAGCTGAACAGCCAATCATTTTTTGCACCTCTTTATAGGTTTTCCCCTCTCTAATCAACTTTTTAATCAAAGTACGCTGTTCTTCTGAACAATGTCTTGAACGCCCCATTTTCCTCAGCTTTCAAATGCATGTTCAACAAGTGTTGGCTTCATCCTTAAATAGGGGCCACCTGATTCACACCTGTTTCTTCACAAAATTGATGACCTCAGTGATTGAATGCTATACTGCTATTTTTTTGAACACACCCCTTTCAACTAATTGCCCAATTGCACAGCCTTAAGAGCGTGCATATCATGAATGCTGGGTCTCATTTGTTTTCTGAGAATCTACTGAACCTACTGGTAACTTGTTTGCCACGTAGCAATAAAAAAATATACGAAAAACCTTGATTATTCTGGTTAGTCACATTGTACTGCTATTATTTTGAACAATACTGTATGTCGTCTTTGGCTCAATTTAACAACAAAACTGATTTTCTGATTTTCTCTGATTTGGAGACTTGGAGATTTTTTTTTTGCAACATTTAACCAGATTCTCATTTATAAGAATCTGTTGTCTTCTTAAAATAATTTATACTGCACACTGACATGGTTTTAAAGCTACAGTTAGCTAATTCTTTGATTTTCTTATGTCTTAAAATGCACATGTAAAAGAGGGAAATGTTTTTATTTCAAACCCTCCAAAATTCATATTTGGACCTCTGTATTTAGAAAATCCTGGGTACGGCTCTGCCTAGGGACAATTTATAGGGTTGTAAATGGACCTGTAAAACTGTATCTGGACAATTTTTGCCCTTAAATAATCCACATACCCTCTATGTAAGATATCAGAGAAAACTAACATATTGTTTCAAATCATTCTAGGGCACCTTTAAATAGTTGACTGGTTCAGATGGCATGTGTCACAGTCCAACACTGAGAGAAAATCAGTATGAGAAATCATTAGACTCTTGCCAATGTTGTGGAAGCTGCAGAATTGGCCAAGGCTCCCAGCAGAGGGAATACAGCGAGCACCACAAACGTCATCCCAAAGTGGCCCAATCAGAAGGTACAGCGGACTGGAAAAAGCATGATGGTCGCATGATGCCAATGCACCACTTAATATGCAAAAAGACAGACATTTGGTACCAACTTTGTTGATCCTCCTTTCTCCTGGAAGATCAACAAAGTTAGGACTAAATGTCTGTTTTTTTGCATATCAAGTGCATTGGCCCCAATGGGGTGAAGATGATCCTGAGCACAACATCAACAACCAACATGAGATGCTCAAACAACCTGGAGTCTTCATCGGCCAAGCCTGAGTCTCACAGGCCGGATGTTGAGGATGTTGAGGATGAGACTGACACAGCTGTTCAAAAGCCTCTTGAACAGTGTTTGGGTACCCAATCTAAAGAAGATGAGGTTATAGATCGTAGGACCCTGAGACTTGACCAAAGGATACAGGAAGAAGCCCTTGGCACCAGTTAAAGTTAAAGAGTACTTCACTTAAAAGTGTAAATTACCCCATCATTTACTCACCCTCACTGTCAGAAAAAAAGGTACATTGCTGTCACTGGGGCTGTACTCGAAAAGGTACTACTATGTACCTTTAAGGTACTAATTCACACTCTTAAAGTACTGATATGTACCTTTTAAGGTACTATTATGTACCATTTAGGGGTGAGAAGGTACAAAGATGGATCTTTTCACAGAAAAAAGCATAGCTAGTGAGACACATCGCTAAAAACATTTTGAGCTTTCTACGGTCTGGCAAAAGCTAGATATTTTACTTTATAACATGTTAAATATGGATTTTTTTTCTTACACAAACTCATCAATTAGCTTCAGATGGCCTCTATTAACCCTCGAGTCATGTGGAGCACTTTTATAATGGATGGATACACTTTTGGGCTTCAAACTCAATGGACCCCATCACTGACATTATATAAAGCTGGGAAGAGCCAGGACATTTTTTAATATGACTCTGATTGTGTTTGTCTGAAAGAAGTATGTCTTACACACCCAGGATGGCTTGAGGGAGAGTAAATCATGGGGTCATTTTCATTTTAAAGCAAACTACTCCTTTACCAAAGAAAAGCTCCTTCTCGCAAGCAGGGGCGTGGGACTGGGGGGATAAAGGGTACTGAGTAACCAGGGCCCGAGGCAGGGGGGGGGGCCTTAGAAGTCAGTTTTCTATACATACACATACATGGTACGGGGGCCCAGCAAGATGGTTTGTACCCAGGGCCCAAAATTTGGTGCTACGCCCCTGCTCGCAAGTACCATATTCCTCTTTTTAGGTCACATGGAGAAAACGTCCAGAGGATGAGCAGGATGAGTTCTTACCCGAAGAGACCCCTGACACCAGTTACCAAAGAATAGCCCAGTAATGGGTACTCGCAACTACAAGTTCCTCTATTGAGAAATGTCAAAAAGATAAGCTTCAATTTTGAGTTCTTACCCAAAGCTAAAGTGGCCCAACACTGTCCTCAAAACATTACTAAAGGATCTCCTTACACAAAATGATTATTAAACACGCCTTGTTTGACTCATTTGGCAGGCGCCTATATACCAGAACCATTCCAGATTTACCTGTTTCTAATCTCTGAAGGCCTTTCCCTCAATAAATAATTCACTTTAGCAAACCAAGTGTTGTCTACATTCTTTATACCATATTATTTAGCATTTAAAAAGTGATAAACATCACTATTTAACCACACAATTTGACATTCATGGGCACTTTTTGAGCCTGTGGCCTTTTAAAAGACTTTCATACAATAACTTGATTACAACTACTAATTTGTCCACGAATATTGAATAAATCACAGGAGAAATCTGACGATTTGATCATTTTCTGTTTCCTGATCGTAGTGAAATATCGAATCACCACATATTAAAGGATATGTTGTTTTTAATAGCAGTTTGTGTTTGTGGAAGTGACATTTCCTCCGGTGTTTTGCTAAGGTTGATTTCACAGCGAGAATATTATGTACGCTCCTAAAAATGCTGGGTTGTTTCAAGCCAGCGAAGTCAAATATGGGCAAACCCAACTGTTGGTTTAAATCTTTTAATTACATTTTTAAACCCAACGGTGGGGTTTGCCCATATTTGTCCCAAACATGGCTTGAAACAACCCAGTATTATTGAGAATGTATCCTCACACAATTCAAATAATAGTTTCTTTTGCCAAATTTGACCAAATTTCAGCTTGATTAGATTCTGTTCATAAGTGATTTTACCTCGATTTCTGTAGATTTACTTTATATGTCTATCTTACATCTCAAGTTCTTCACTAACACTGCTAAACATTTAATAAATAATACTTTTATGGTTTGTTTAAACAAAGGTTTGGGGTAAAACGTTAAAATATATAGATAAAGTAGTCAAATAAATGATGAAAGCATGGTAAGACACATATAAAATGGATGGGATAAAATAATTTCGCTTGATGTTGTGTAATGTAAAACTACAATACATGTTTTCCCTACAATTTCTTGCCATAATGTTTAGTGCACCGGCCCAAATCTTTGGGTGTCATTGATTTCCATATGAATATTTAGGCTAAAAGATATGGCATTGACTCATATCCCAGCATGTTAGTTGCATCATACACTTTGTCTCATAAAACAGCACTTGTTTTGGTTTACTACATGTACTCTTAACAACACTCACTGAGAGAAATCCCTCCGGACTGAGACTTGCAAGGCTATGCAAGGCCTGTCGCAAAGAAAAAAGGGGGAACAAATGAAAGGCAAGCAGATGAGGGACCAACAAAACATCTGAGGGAGGGGTAAAGGGAGGCAGCCTCAAACCCACAGCTAAGTATCACCGGCAGCCTGACTGAGATGTTAGTCCGTGGAGATTCAGAGGCACACTGGGTAGAGCTGTTACTTAGAGACTAGGAACACAATAAACCCTGATCAATTACCCACAGGCTTTACTGGGCTCTTGCATCCCTAAATCAGACTGTATCAAGGAGACCTCAACCGATCCATCTCCAGGAGGGATCCCACAAGTACTACCAACCCATCCCAGTCAAGGTGGGGCAACTAACCCAGGAGATTCAGAGATGTAAAAAATAAAGGATCTTTATCTGCATCTGCGGTTCATGGAACCTATCATTGGCTCAACATGTCCTCCAACCAATAAGCCTATATGGGACGTTTATTTCTTCTTTGAAATACGACCCATAGGAGTGTTTACTAAAGTTGTGCCCCTATCGACAATATTTTAACTCATGAAATACGACCCATAGGAGCGTTTACTAAAGTTGTGGCCCTATCAACAATATTTTAACTCATGAAATACGACCCATAGGAGCATTTACTAAAGTTGTGCTCCTGTCGACAATATTTTAACTCATGAAATACGACCCATAGGAGCATTTACTAAAGTTGTGCTCCTGTCGACAATATTTTAACTCATGAAATACGACCCATAGGAGTGTTTACTAAAGTTGTGGCCCTATCGACAATATTTTAACTCATGAAATACGACCCATAGGAGCATTTACTAAAGTTGTGCTCCTATCGACAATATTTTAACTCATGAAATACGACCCATAGGAGCGTTTACTAAAGTTGTGCTCCTATCGACAATATTTTAACTCATGAAATACGACCCATAGGAGCGTTTACTAAAGTTGTGCTCCTATCGACAATATTTTAACTCATGAAATACGACCCATAGGAGCGTTTACTAAAGTTGTGCTCCTATCGACAATATTTTAACTCATGAAATACGACCCATAAGAGCGTTTACTAAAGTTGTGCTCCTATCGACAATATTTTAACTCATGAAATACGACCCATAGGAGCGTTTACTAAAGTTGTGCTCCTATCGACAATATTTTAACTCATGAAATACGACCCATAGGAGCGTTTACTAAAGTTGTGCCCCTATCGAAAATATTTTAACTCATGAAATACGACCCATAGAAGCGTTTACTAAAGTTGTGCCCTATCGACAATATTTTAACTCATGAAATACGACCCATAGGAGCGTTTACTAAAGTTGTGCCCTATCGACAATATTTTAACTCATGAAATACGACCCATAGGAGCGTTTACTAAAGTTGTGCCCTATCGACAATATTTTAACTCATGAAATACGACCCATAGGAGCGTTTACTAAAGATGTGCCCCTATCGACAATATTTTAGCTCTTGAAATACGACCCATAGGAGCGTTTACTAAAGTTGTGCTCCTATCGACAATATTTTAACTCATGAAATACGACCCATAGGAGCGTTTACTAAAGTTGTGCTCCTATCGACAATATTTTAACTCATGAAATACGACCCATAGGAGCGTTTACTAAAGTTGTGGTCCTATCGACAATATTTTAACTCATGAAATACGACCCATAGGAGCGTTTACTAAAGTTGTGGTCCTATCGACAATATTTTAACTCATGAAATACGACCCATAGGAGCGTTTACTAAAGTTGTGGCCCTATTGACAATATTTTAACTCATGAAATACGACCCATAGGAGCGTTTACTAAAGTTGTGGCCCTATTGACAATATTTTTACTCATGAAATACGACCCATAGGAGTGTTTACTAAAGTTGTGCCCCTATCGACAATATTTTAACTCATGAAATACGACCCATAGGAGCGTTTACTAAAGTTGTGGCCCTATCGACAATATTTTAACTTGTGGAAATTGCTGTGAATAACAAGCGACAACTTCTCACGTTGAGCACACGAGTGTCTCGTTTAATCAACAAAAACACAACTAACAACAACACACACACACACACACACACACACACACACACACACACACACACACACACACACACACTCTCTGATGGGTGAACAGATGCATTTTTAAACAACGAGGAGCTGGACGTGAACATGAGGACTGCGTCGAGCTGAAACTTGCAGAACACACTTGCTTTGCGCCGGGCGTTGCATTGCACCGAGTGTGTGATAGGGGTATAGTGTTCTGAAATGAGGATCAAGATTTACTAACAGAAGCTGATCAGCTCAGCGTCTCTGTTGAATCAACAATCTGCATCAAATATTAATAGCCACAGCATAAAAAAATATTGTAATTTTAACAGTAAACCTGCTACGGAAGAAACCTGTTTATAGGTTTACAGTAAGTTCCCTTAGACTGTAAAAAACACTATTTTAAGGTGTGAGTGTTACAGTGTAATTATATATTTAAGTATTGAGTAATAATAATTAACATCATGATCTTGCTATAGGGTTATGCTAGCATTAGGGTTGCATGTAATTATGCATCATTTACAAGATAATTAATGTGGTTCAGATAAATTAATATTTTGAATATTTTCATTGTATTATTTTTTTATTTTCTTTCAATGAACTTAAAATTTGAAGGCAACCAGCTTACTTACACTTTTTAAAGTTAAAACAAAAATATTTTACAAAATGGTACATGTGGCAAGGGGGGCGTGGTTCAGCGAGGTCTGCAGCGGGAGAGAGAGCCGCGGGACGAGCGGTAAGTGAGTGGGTTGGACGCAGATTAATAACACCTGTCTCTTGTTCCAGTAATGAGCGCAGAGACGGGATAAAACACCGGTGGAACCGGAGACCGAGGAGAGAGAGAGACGGACTGTTGACGGGCACCCACCCGAGAGACTGAGTTGACCCGGAAGCCGGAAGTGCTGTTACCCGGAAGTGTTATTGTTTATGAGTTTGAGAAAAGTCACACGCCTGAGTGTGCTGCTGTGCTCTGAGAAAGAAAATAAAGAAGCGTCAACAGTCCAGCCGACCCCCGTGTCCTCTTCCTTCCTCACAATACGAACTTTATTACACTGGTGCCGAAACCCGGGAAGGAAGTAGGACCGCACCGCCGCCATGCAGACGCCCTCCGCCACGCCATTTGCGGACATCATCACCTCCCTCGCGGCCCTCCACCAAGACCAACACCAGGCGATGCTGGACCTTCGGGCAGATCAGAAGCGCCGCTTTGCGGCGATCGTCCAAGGCCAGCAAGAGGACCGCGAGAGGTTCCGGAGCTGGATTGACCGGGAGGTTCGCACTGAAGCCGCCGGGCTGGCCAGCGCACCGGTACACGTGCCCCTCCACAAGATGGGGCCACAAGACGACCCGGAGGCCTTTATTGACTTATTTCAGAAGGCCGCGGAGGCCTGCGGGTGGCCCCGGGCACAGTGGCCGGTGCGCCTCATACCACTTCTGTCAGGGGAAGCCCAGGCGGCCGCACAACAGCTACCGGTGGCGAACCTCCTCAAGTATGACGACCTGAAGAGGGCCATCATTCTGCGGACCCTTCGCGATGGCCCAACAGCTCCGGGACTCGTGCCGCAGATGGCTCCTGGCCGGCGGAAGCGACGTGGACCACATCGTCGATGTGGTGGTGCTGGAGCAATTCATCGCTCGGCTCCCAAAGAAGACTGCCGAGTGGGTCCAGTGCCACCGGCCTACGTCGCTGGAGACGGCCATCAACCTGGCGGAGGACCACCTGGTGGCGTGCCCGGGGGTCGGCGAACCCATTCTAACCTCTCACTCTCTCTCTCCCCCCTCTGTCTCTCCCTCTCGCCCTGTCCCTCTCCCTAGGTCCCGCCCTCCGGGCCCTCCTCGCATTCCCCCCAGAGGCCGGGGTGGGATGGACGCTGGATCGTACGGGAGTTCGCGGGCTCCGCCCAGGGGGGCGGGGCTGCTGGGGGCGGGTGGTGACAATGGCTCTGGTTCCACTCCCTCCCCGCGCTCATTCTCCAACCCACTCCGCAGGGGCGGCGGGTAGGCCTGGGCTGGCCTGCTGGCGGTGCGGTGATCCGGATCATTTTGTGGACCGATGTCCTATGATGGACATCGGGACAATGATCCGGATCCCGGACGTACAGCGGACCACCCCCGTTCAAGCAGGAGAGTACCAAATTCCTGTGAGTATCAAGGGGGGTACATATCAGGCCTTGGTGGATTCAGGATGTAACCAAACCTCGATCCATCAAAGCCTGATGCAGCCTGGGGCATTGGATACAAGCCGCATGGTTAAGGTGCGGTGTGTGCACGGGGATGTGGTGGAATATCCGGTTGTCCCAGTCACGATACAGTTTCGGGGGAAAAAGCATAATATAGAGGTCGCGGTTAGTCCACACCTCCAGCATCCGCTAATTCTGGGGACGAATTGGCCCGCCTTTCCGGCTTTATTGGGGTCGTTATGTGCGGATGCCGCTTGGGAGAAAAAGGCGAGGAGGGGGGCGGCGCGAGTGCAACTTGGGGAGACTGAGACGGGACCCTTGGGGACAGCTCCAGAGGAACCGAGCGGGATCGAGAGACTGACCCTCTCGGACCGTGATGACTTCCCTCTGGAGCAGTCACAGGATGAAACCCTTAAAAACGCCTTCCAACAGGTCTGATCTATCGACGGCCAGTCTCTCCAACCTGCCTTGCCTGTCTCTTATCCTTATTTTGCCATAATAAAGGATCGGTTGTATCGAGTGACCCAAGACACTCAGACAAAGGTAGATACAACCCAGTTGTTAGTACCAAACAGCCGCCGGGAAATGCTTTTCCAGGCGGCTCACTCGAATCCGATGGCGGGTCACCTGGGACAGGCGGCAACGCTGAATCGCCTCATGACCCGATTTTTTTGGCCAGGCATTCATGACAACGTGCGCAGGTGGTGCGCGTCTTGTCCGGAATGTCAGTTGGTGAATCCACTGGCCGCCCCAAAAACGCCGTTGCGCCCCCTTCCATTAATGCAGGTCCCCTTCGAAAGAATTGCGATGGACCTCATCGGGCCATTAGAGCGATCCGCACGCGGCCATCGTTTTGCGTTAGTCATCGTGGACTACTCAACACGATATCCGGAAGCAGTGGCTCTCCGCAACATCTCTGCGAAGAGTGTGGCGGACGCACTGTTTCGACTAATCTCCCGGGTGGGGATTCCGAAAGAAATCCTCACTGATCAAGGCACGGCGTTTATGTCACGTACGTTAAGCGAACTATACGGATTATTGGGCATTAAATCCATTCGAACAAGCGTTTATCACCCACAAACGGACGGCTTGGTCGAACGATTTAATCGCACCCTTAAAACCATGATCCGTAAGTTTGTACAGGAAGACGCCAAAAATTGGGATCGGTGGTTAGAACCCCTCTTATTTGCTGTGCGGGAGGTCCCACAAGCCTCCACGGGGTTTTCCCCCTTTGAGCTTCTCTACGGACGCCAGCCCCGAGGGGTGCTGGACGTCCTGCGAGAAACTTGGGAGGAGGGGCCTTCTTTGGCGAAGAATGAAATTCAATATGTGCTGGACTTGCGAACAAAACTCCACACACTGGGGCGGCTATCTAGGGAGAATTTGTTACAAGCCCAGGACCGCCAGAGCCGGTCATATAACAGGGGTACGAAACTACGCAAATTCACACCGGGAGAGAAAGTGCTCGTATTACTCCCTACGTCGAGCTCGAAATTAATGTCAAAGTGGCAGGGGCCGTTTGAGGTCGCACGACAGGTCGGAGATCTCGATTATGAAGTGATACGCTCCGATAGGAACGGGGCGTGTCAAATATACCACCTCAATTTACTTAAAAATGGAATGAGGTAGAATCTGTGTTGTTGGCAACGGTGATCGGGGGAGAGGATGATCTCGGGCCAGAGGCGAGCATCAAAGCACAATCGGTCGCGCTGGCCCCCTGGTGGAGATCACCTCTTACCGTTCCAACTCACTGATTTATCAAAATTACAGGCGGAGTTCGCCGACGTGTTCTCGCCCCTACCGGGACGTACCGACTTAATTCAGCACCATATCGAGACTGAGCCGGGCGTGGTAGTTCGCAGCCGGCCGTATCGATTGCCTGAACACAAGAAAAAGGTGGTTCAGGAAGAATTAGGGGCAATGCTCGACATGGGAGTAATAGAGGAGTTCAACAGTGACTGGGCGAGCCCGATAGTTTTGGTTCCTAAAACCGATGGCTCGGTCAGGTTCTGTGTGGACTATCGCAAGGTGAATGCAGTGTCGAAATTCGACGCTTATCCAATGCCGCGGGTTGACGAGTTGCTTGATCGGCTGGGCACGGCTCAATTTTATTCGACATTGGACTTAACAAAGGGCTATTGGCAGATCCCCTTGTCTCCATTGTCCAAAGAAAAGACAGCTTTCACCACGCCGTTTGGATTGCACCAATTTGTCACGCTTCCTTTCGGTTTGTTCGGGGTACCCGCTACCTTCCAGCGCCTCATGGACAGGATTTTGCGTCCCCATGCCGCATATGCTGCTGCCTACCTGGATGATATCGTGATTTACAGTCACAATTGGCAGCGGCATATGCAGCATGTCAGGGCGGTCTTGAGGTCGCTGAGAGGAGCGGGGCTCACGGCCAACCCGAAGAAGTGTGCAATTGGGCGGGTGGAAGTAAGGTATCTGGGCTTCCACTTGGGTCATGGACAGGTGCGTCCCCAAATTGACAAGACCGCCGTGATTGCTATCTGTCCGAGACCCAAGACCAAAAAGGAGGTAAGGCAGTTCTTGGGGCTGGCGGGATATTATAGACCGTTTATACCAAATTATTCGGACCTCACCAGCCCTTTGACTGACCTTACTAGAAATGGGCTACCAGATACGGTCCAGTGGACGGAGCCGTGCCAGCAGGCTTTTACCCGAGTAAAGGCTGCTCTATGTGGCGGGCCGCTTTTACACTCCCCTGACTTTTCTCTCCCTTTCTTGTTGCAGACTGACGCGTCGGACAGGGGGCTGGGCGCAGTCCTGGCCCAGGAGGTGGAGGGGGGAGAGCGGCCGGTGCTGTACATTAGCCGCAAGCTCTCAAAGAGAGAGGCTAAGTACAGCACCATCGAAAAGGAATGCCTTGCCATCAGGTGGGCCGTTCTCACCCTCCGCTACTACCTTCTGGGGCGGGAGTTCACCCTCTGTTCGAACCACGCTCCTCTCCAATGGCTCCACCGCATGAAGGATACCAACGCGCGGATCACCCGTTGGTATCTAGCTCTTCAGCCGTTTAAATTCAAGGTGGTCCACAGGCCGGGTGCTCAGATGGCTGTGGCCGACTTCCTCTCCAGAAATGGCTCCCCGGCCTGAGTCGGGCGGTGGGGGTATGTGGCAAGGGGGGCGTGGTTCAGCGAGGTCTGCAGCGGGAGAGAGAGCCGCGGGACGAGCGGTAAGTGAGTGGGTTGGACGCAGATTAATAACACCTGTCTCTTGTTCCAGTAATGAGCGCGGAGAGGGTATAAAACACCGGTGGACCCGGAGACCGAGGAGAGAGAGAGACGGACTGTTGACGGGCACCCACACGAGAGACTGAGTTGACCCGGAAGCCGGAAGTGCTGTTACCCGGAAGTGTTATTGTTTATGAGTTTGAGAAAATTCACACGCCTGAGTGTGCTGCTGTGCTCTGAGAAAGAAAATAAAGAAGCGTCAACAGTCCAGCCAACCCCCGTGTCCTCTTCCTTCCTCACAATACGAACTTTATTGCAGTACATTTAACAGTATTTTACAATAAAATTACATCACATGAAATGTACATTTATGTTTATTACGTTTTCACCATATCACTGTAAAATGAAATCTATGATTAATTAGTTATGACAACATGTCTTAACATTGCTTTAACTCATCAAAATAAGTTTTTATATTGTTTTATTTTTTAATGATGAATGATTTGAATTTTGTAAAACCTATAAAAAGTTGAAAACTGCTTAATTTATCATGAGTTAAAGCAATGTAAAACATATGCTGTCATAACTTATTGATCATACTTTTTTACAATGGTGAACAACTAAACTTACATTTCATGTGATGTCATTTTACAGTAAAATACTGTTAGATTCCCTGCTTTTAATTTGAATAATTATGTTTCTTCTTATTTATGTGTGTCCAGTTATGTACTTTAGGGTTTTGTTGCATCTTATGTTGTTAAATGACTGTTTGTTGCATTATTTTTTTGTCACAGATGTTGATGTTTATTTTTAATTTTTATTGTGTGTATGACAGTGAGTGCAAAAGTTACTGCCTTACATTTTTAAGTGCAATTAACCTGGTTTTTAAAGTCATTTCAACTTAAATGACATTAAACTGACTTTACTTTTTTTTTTTATTGAGTTGATTCTTGTATAACTGGTAAAAAAGTTGAAAACCTAACTTATGCTGATGAGTTAAAGCAATGTAAAACATGTTGTCATGACTTATTGATCATATAATTTTTTCTACGGTGATATATATTAGTATTTACCTCAGCTTGTGTTATTATGGAGATTCTTTTAAAGGTACACACATATTTTAGTAGAAGTGCAGCCTTCATTATTTAGCAGAAAAGAGCTGGATTTACCGTTTTTATTTGTGGTAAATTACTGTTTTCAATTGCAAAATGTACAAGTTGTTCTGTAAATATGTTTATGAATAGTGCATCTATTCATGTTCGGTCTATATCTTTGTAGATGAACCAACACAATGCTTTTTCTCTATAGATTGTAACAAGAAAAAGAGTGTAATGCATTTGACCCCATTGGCGGAGGGCTATGACAACTTTCTTCTGTTGTGTTTTGGGCTCAGGTGTGAAATTGCCCACGGTGGATGGCGATCCTTTGGAGAATCTGTTGTCTTGGATACGTTCTCTTCTGAATGTGTTGTGGAGCTACATAAAACATCCCGCGAGAGCTGTTGCACTGCATCACACAGGTGCAGCACTTTTACCAGCTATTACCATCTCACACACACACGTAGTGTTTTCCATGTTTTATGGGGACTCTCCATAGGCATAATGATTTTTATACTGTACAAACCGTATATTCTATCCCCTTACACTGCCCCTACCCCTAAACCTACCCATCACACACACACACGCACGCACGCACGCACACACACGCACACAGCTGATGAAGTTCTGCGTGGCCTACCACTTCTTGGCCTAGTTATCTCAAAGTTATTCGATCTTTTCCAACAATCCCACAGTTACTAATACACGATTTTTCATATGCATGACATTGAGTGGTAGTATCATTTGGCATTTAAGGGAAGAGATGAGATTATTGCTTTAACAGGAAGTGAAATACTGTAGAACTACAAATCTAACATACTGCATTTCATAAGAGAATGGCATTATATGCAGCTAAGCTTTTAATAACCTTGCTTTTTATAGCAGGGTTGGGATGCAGTAATCTGATTTGGAGTAATCTGCTCAAATCTGCCATAAATGCTGACCGTATGCCTCTGTCCAAATGGACCGCTCCCATTGGCTGAGCCGCATCATTACTCTTATGTACTGTGGAATTGGAACATGTCATACTGACATTCAGCTTTAGATCAGTCTCAGGGCGATATTCCAGCTATAGCTCCACCGTCTGATGCGCACAGGTTTAAGACCTATTCATAGGAACATAGACATATTTTACCCTAGACGTACAGTATGTCAGCCCTTCTTCAACTACTAATGTTACAAACTGTGACTCAGGAAAATGGATAGTTTTGTGAAGTACTCACTCTCACGTCACTCCAAACCCATAGGACTTACGTTCATTTCTGAACACAATTAAAAAATACCTTTAATATCACATTATTTTTGTCCATCCATTGAAAGTCCACGCAACCAAAATTTCCGTGCTTCAGAAAGTTGTATTCACGTATGATCACACTTTACTAACGGGTTTGACCTCCTTATGACCTTCTTCATAGATATAAACTCAACAAGGCGCTCGAAACTCCAGGTTTTGCTCCAGAGGCAAGGTAAGTTTATTTATAAAGCACATTTCATTCCCAATAACAATTCAAAGTGCTTTACATAGAAATGAATTAAAATAGTCATAACATATGCATAAGATATAAGAATACCATGTGTAAGAATAAAATAAAAACAAGGAAAATTAAAACAGCTGTAAAGAGATAACATGGTGGTAAATGGATCCCTATCTGCCTGATTCTAAATCTAAATCTGAGGTGGAGCAGGTGCACAATGTCTCCTGGATCTTACAAGTCGGTCCAAGACGGGCTCCAGCCTCCGGTTCCTCCATATTCTCATGATCGCATCACGCAGTTGCTGCAGAGTGTGTATTTAGGTATTATTAAAGACTATTATTTGTCAAAGTTTAGCATTTGTTTTGAAGTGCAATGATGCCAGAATTATGCTTACCGTAAAGTCTGACCATAGAGAAGACAGAGAATAAATCATTTAAAACCATGAGAACAAGGTTGAAACAGATTGAAACAGATTATAATCAAATTATTTGTGTTGTATATTTTTGTCCATGACAGGTGAAGTGAATAAAGTGATTATCTCTTCATCACGGCACCTGTTAGAGAACCAGCCACAGGGTCATGGGCGGCCAAGGCTCATTGATGCACGTGGGGAGCGAAGGCTGGCCCGTGGGGTCCGATCAAACAGACGAGCTACTGGAGCTCAAACTGCTCCAGAAGTTAATGCTGGTTCTGATAGAAAGCTGTCAGAATACACAGAGCAGCTCAGTTTGTTGCGTATGGGGCGGCATAGCCGCTGACCAGTCAGGGTTACCTCTGACCCCTGACCCCGCCGAAAGCACCAACAGTGGCACGTGAGCATCAGAACTGGACCCCGGAGCAATGGAAGAAGGTGGCCTGGTCTGAGGAATCACGTGTTCTTTTACATCACGTGGATGGCCGGGTGTGTGTGTGTGGCTTACCTGGGGAACACATGGCCCCAGGATGCACTATGGGAAGAAGGCGAGCCGGCGGAGGCAGTGTGATGCTTTGGCCAATGTTCTGCTGGGAAACCTTGGGTCCTCCATCCATGTGGATGTTACTTTGACACGCTCCACCTACCTAAGCATTGCTGAGACCATGTTCAGCCTTTCATGGAAACGGTATTCTGGTGGCTGTGGCTCTTCCAGCAGGATAATGCTCCTGACACAAAGCACAAATGCTTCAGGAATGGTTTGAGGAGCACAACAACCAGTTTGAGGCGTCGACTCGGCCTCCAGATTCCCCAGATCTCAATCCAATCGAGCATCTGTGGGATGTACTGAACAAACAAGTCTGATCCATGGAGGCCCCACCTTGCAACTTACAGGACTTAAAGGATCTGCTGCTAACATCTTGGTGCCAGATACCACAGCACACTTTCAGGGGTCTAGTGGAGTCCATGCCTCGACGGGTTAGGGGGACTAACACAATATTAACATGATGTTATGCCTGATCAGTGTATGTTGCCTTAGTGACTGATTACCCTCACCTGGTCCTAGTTAGCCTCTCAGTATCCTGTGTATTTATACCCCTGTGTTTCCCTGGTGCAGTTTCTAGTGTGTCCATTGTGGATGTATCATGTGCCATGTTGTCATGTCTGTTCTGTTTTTGTCTATGCATGCATTTACTCTTTTGTTTGTTTAAATAAATGTTTATGTTGCAACTGGATCTTACTCTATCATTACACTATCATATGTCAGAATATTGCAAAAACGGTGTATGCCTAATTAGTCTCCATCAAGAATCTGTGAGCATCAACACAACCTCGCACCTGCACTCCACATTTCACATGTTAAACAAACGTTCTAGCTTGTTTTCTCTCTTATTTTTACTGACAAAAACCATCAGCAAACATTGATTGATTTGTTCAAATTTCTTTCATATGGTGCTCCTCATTTTAAATATGGAAATGCATTTCATGTTGTACTAGTACAGTATAAATCTGATGAAAGCATTTTTTAAAATCTGAAGGCGTGACATCAGCAACAAACAATCAGCCAATCATGAAACATGGAGCCTCGGTTCGGTTTACTTCTCTTGAGTCAGTGTAATACCCTTCTCTTTGTTGCCGGAGGAGGACGGGGATTATAACTAAACATCTTATGGATATATTTTGGGCTTTCTGAAGACTTCTCTTGGCATTAGATCATCTGCTCATTGGCTGAATTTGCTGGGACGGTCAGTCCTGGACATATTCGTAGTCATTTGAACCCAGTTTCTCCATTCTGAATATTTAAACTGATGTGCCATGTTCAATTGTGAATGAGATTTGTGAAGATCTTCAGTGCATATTGAGGCTGTTACACATCATGTGTTAGAGTCGTACAGACCTCATTTAATCTGTGTTATTGGTGCCCTAATGATGATGGACAGTGATTTTTATAGGTTATATCTGTAAAGGGATAGGCCACATACAGTATGTTCCCTTGCTTTTTTGATTTAGAAGTGTCTCCTTTCCTCCTTTGACAGAAAAAGCATCCTTGTTGTACATGTTTTGTACATCATTATTTATTGTTGGACAGTGTATTGCAATTCATAAACCATATACACAGAGCATAAAAACAGCATATCAGATCAATAACGATGACTACAACTAGATTAAAATATCAGGGTTCAGTACAGTGAGTTATACAGTAATAATAATGGCACAGATTTTGAATGAATTTCTAAGTGTCTGTCTCTCTGGCTGTATGGGCCATCAGAGTGATGCGGTAAACGGCGGTCTCGTCTCCTCTGAGGGTCAGCAGAGCACACGCTTGAACCACTGCGTTCGGCTGGAAGACACAAACACACACTTCTGACTGATAACCCTTGGGTAAAACACACAAACTACACCAGTTACATTGTAAACTACAGTGCAATTCCAGTTCTTGACTTCCAGTTCCAAACACGTAGGTAACATTAAGGATATGTACAAACCCGATTCCCAAAAAGTTGGGACACAAATTATGAATAAAAAAGGAATACAATAATTTACAAATCTCATAAACTTATATTTTATTCACAATAGAATATAACATATCAAATGTTGAAAGTGAGACATTTTGAAATGTCATGCCAAATATTGGCTCATTTTGGATTTCATAAGAGCTACACATTCTAAAAAGTTGGGACAAGGAGCAATAAGAGGCCGGAAAAGTTAGATGTACATATAAGGAACAGCTGGAGGACCAATTTGCAACTTATTAGGTCAATTGGCAACATGATAGGGTATAAAAAGAGCCTCTCAGAGTGGCAGTGTCTCTCAGAAGTCAAGATGGGCAGAGGATCACCAATTCCCCCAATGCTGCGGCTTTCCAGGTGTGTAAGCTGCCCATGCCACACACACTCATGAACCCCATACCATCAGAGATGCAGCTTCTGAACTGAGCGCTGAGAACAACTTGGGTTGTCCTTGTCCTCTTTAGTCCGGATGACATGGCGTCCCAGTTTTCCCAAAAGATCTTCAGATTTTGATTCGTCTGACCACAGAACAGTTTTCCACTTTGCCACAGTCCATTTAAATGAGCCTTGGTCCAGAGGAAACGCCTGCGCTTCTGGATCATGTTTAGATAGGGCTTCTTTTTTGACCTATAGAGTTTTAGCCGGCGACGGCGAATGGCACGGTGGATTGTGTTCACCAATGTTTTCTGGAAGTATTCCTGAGCCCATGTTGTGATGTCCATTACAGTATCATTCCTGTATGTGATGCAGTGCCGTCTAAGGGCTGAAGATCACGGGCATCCAGTTTGGTTTTCCGGCCTTGACCCTTACGCACAGAGATTGTTCCAGAGTCTCTGAATCTTTGGATGATATTATGCTCTGTAGATGATGACGACTTCAAACTCTTTGCAGTTTTTCTCTGAGAAACTCCTTTCTGATATTGCTCCACTATTGACAATAGATTACGCACAATCTCTGTGCGTAAGGGTCAAGGGTCAAAACCAAACTGGATGCCCGTGATCTTCAGCCCTTAGACGGCACTGCATCACATACAGGAATGATACTGTAATGGAGATCACAACATGGGCTCAGGAATACTTCCAGAAAACATTGGAGAACACAATCCACCGTGCCTTTCGCCGTCGCCCGCTAAAACTCTACAGGTCAAAGAAGAAGCCATATCTAAACATGATCCAGAAGCGCAGGCGTTTTCTCTGGACCAAGGCTCATTTAAATGGACTGTGGCAAAGTGGAAAACTGTTCTGTGGTCAGACGAATCAAATTTGAAGATCTTTTTGGAAAACTGGGACGCCATGTCATCCGGACTAAAGAGGACAAGGACAACCCAAGTTGTTCTCAGCGCTCAGTTCAGAAGCTGCATCTCTGATGGTCTGGGGTTCATGAGTGTGTGTGGCATGGGCAGCTTACACACCTGGAAAGGCACCATCAATGCTGAAAGGTGTATCCAAGTTCTAGATCAACATATGCTCCATCCAGACATCGTCTCTTTCAGAGAAGACATTTTCCAACATGACAATGCCAGACCACATACTGCATCAATTACAACATCATGGCTGCGTAGAAGAAGGATCCGGCACTGAAATGGCCAGCCTGCAGTCCAGATCTTTCACCATTAGAAAACATTTGGAGCATCATAAAGAGGAAGATGCGATAAAGAAGACCTAAGGCAGTTGAGCAGCTAGAAGCCTGTGTTAGACAAGAATGGGACAACATTCCTATTCCTAAACTTGAGCAACTTATCTCCTCAGTCTCCAGACGTTTGCAGACTGATATAAAAAGAAGAGGGGATGACACACAGTGGGAAACATGGCCCAACTATTTTGAGATGTGTTGATGCCATGAAATTTAAAATAAACTTATTTTTCCCTTAAAATGATACGTTGTCTCAGTTTAAACATTTGATATGTCATCTATGCTGTGTTCTGAATAAAATATTTAAATTTGAAACTTCCGCATCATTGCATTAATTTTTTATTCACAATTTGTACAGTGTCCCAACTTTTTTGGAATCGAGTTTGTAATTAGCCATAGCAATTTATTCTCTGAATTATTCTTTGAAAAATTATTCATTTAGATGCATTTACATTTAAGCATTTGGCAGATGCTTTTATCCAAAGTGACTTAAATTGCACATACAGTATACAGTTCATGCATTCCCTGAGAATCAAACGCTTAACTTTGCTTTGTTACAGCAGGGCCACACTCTACGTTCCTAGGTGTCAAATCACCTTCAAATCAAATTGCAATTTGAAATCAAACCTTCAATTTACTGGTGTCAAATCAATGTTGTATGTCACTGAAGTATGGCACGATTAAAAGTGAGGGTTAGTGTTAGGTTATGCACTAAGAAAGTAAATCGGCATTTCACAAAAGAGAAATAAAAAGATTTCTGATTTGAAGACTCACAGCGAGACCACTAGATGGCATCCAGGTGATGGTGATGGGACGTCTGTGTCCTGCCTCCACACTTCCCTGCGTGGGGGTCACTCTGAAGCCCTGCTGCTCGACAGGAGTCAGATTCTCCCAGACATACTCGAGCGTCTGAGAGCAGAAGAGAAGGGTTTCTCAGCATGAACCATCTCAAACATGCCACTGACTGATCAGGATTAATTATGACTTCAGATGATACCGCGCTGAACTGTTCACTTACTTTTTTTGTGGCCGGTTTTGAGCCGATGACACATCCCACATGGAGTTTGCGTGTGGCTGCGATCGCTCTGCCCTCTTGATATTCACTCCTAAACGTCAGCAGCAAACTCTTGCTGTCTACATAATGTGTAGGTTTGTGAAACAATGACAAAGATATGAAAATTAGGGATAACTGCTTTCAGTGCATTCTACCAGTGCTAAGTCTGGGCAAGGATCACATGAATATCTAACCAATGAGAGAAGGGGAGAGTGTTTGAGAAACCTGAGACTTTTAATAATTGGTCTGACTACAGTCAGACTTATAAAATCCAAAAACCTGCCATACTGGCGAGCTGACTTGTTTTCCTGTTTCCTGCCATACTCGCCCACTGTAGCACATATTTTTGGGTTAATCTCCAAACCTGATACTGTTACATGATTGGCTGTTAGCGTGTCACTTCGTACGTTGCTAGGTTACCAGAGAGTGAGTGCCTTTGTTCATGCAACCAAACTTGCTTCACAACCTCTGGTTTCTTCTGACAAAGAAAAAAATTATTATCGAACACTTTATCGAACGCATTTTTTATTGATATCGTTTACGTGTCTATCATGATACATATCGTTATCGTTTTTATCGCCCAGCCCTAAGTCTGACTAAATAACACTACGCAGAAAGTACGCACATCACCTTTAGGCTTTACATAAGTTATACATACACTATATTGCTAAACGTTTTGGGACATCTGCCTTCACATGCACATGAATGTTAATGCCATCCCATTCTTAATCCGTAGGGTTTAATACGGAGTCGACCCGACAGCTTCAGCTCTTCTGGGAAGGCTTTCCACAAGGTTTAGGAGTGTGTTTATGGGGATTTTTGACCATTCTTCTGGACGAGAAGGCCTGGCTCTCAGTCTCCGCTCTAATTCATCCCAAAGCTGTTCTATCGGGTTGAGCTCAGGACTCTGTGCAGGCCAGTCAAGTTCCTCCACACCAAACTCCTCATCCATGTCTTTATGGACCGAAGCTTTGTGCACTGGAGCGCAGTCATGCTGGGACAGGAAGGGGCCGTCCCCAAACTGTTCCCACAAAGTTGGGAGCATGAAATTGTCCAAAATATATGGGTATGCTGAAGCATTCAGAGTTCCTTTTACTGGAACTAATGGGCCAAGCCCAACCCCTGAAAAACAACCCACACTATAACCCCCCTACACCAAACTTTACACTTGGCACAATGCAGTCAAGAAAGTCCCGTTCTGCTGACAACCGCCAGACCCAGACTCGTCCATGGGATTGTCAGCCTGAAGCGTGATTGGTCGCTCAGAGAACACGTCTCACTGCTCTAGAATCCAGTGGCGGCTGCTTTACTCCACTGCATCCCACGCTTTGCATTGCTCTTGGTGATGTAAGGCTTGGATGAGCTGCTCGGCCATGGAAACCCATTCCATGAAGCTCTCTCCGCTGTTCTTGAGCTCATCTGAAGGCCACAGAAGTCTGGAGGTCTGGAGCTGTTGACTCTGCAGAAAGTTGGTGACTTCTGCGCACTGTGACCCTCAGCATGCGCTGACCCCACTCTGTGATTTTACGTGGCCTAATGCTGCGTTCACAACGCACGCGAATGACGTGATTCGCAAGAGTGATTTACATGTTAAGTCAATGCAGAGACGCGAATAGGCATTCTGCGGCGCAAATAGCGCGAATCGCTCAAGTTGAAAAATCTGAACTTTGGCGGATAGTCGTGCTGCGTTAACCAATGAGGAGCCTGCTTACTGCTGTCATGTGGTGAAGTGACGGATGGGAAACCCATAGGGGAAACCCCGTGGCCAGAGTAATTTAACAATACTACTGTATCGTGTCACAAAATGTAGTTTTAATAGTTTTCAGGCGAGAATGTAGTTGTTTAAAGCTCAAATATGTGATTAATTTATTAAGAGAGCTCCTATTTGAAAATTTGATCTGGCGTTTTCGGAGGTGTGAGACCCAGGCGATCACCGGAGCTCAGCGCTCATCAACCCCGGTGAGAGCAGCCTTAAGTCGGCTAGTCCTTCTGCCGACTGCCGCTGTCTGGCAGAACCCCCTCCAATGACGCGAATTCGCGTCTGTTGTCTAGTGAATGTCACAAGCAAATGGATTCAAAATGTTCACGCGTCAAACTTCGAGGGAATAGCGCGATTTATTAGTGTCATTCGTGCGGTGTGAACGCAGCATAACACTTCGTGGCTGAGTTGCTGTTGTTCCCAATGGCTTCCTCTTTGTTATAATCCCACTAACAGTTGAGCGTGGAATATTTAGTAGTGAGGAAATGTCAGGAATGGACTTATTGCACAGGTGTCAGCCTATCACGGCCCCACGCTTGAGTTCACTGAGCTCCTGAGAGCGACCCATTCTTTCACTAATGTGTGTAGAAGCGTCTGCAGGCCTAGAGCTGGAGTTATACACCTGTGGCCATGAAATGATTGAACACCTGTAATCAACGGAGGGTTGTACCAATACTTTTGGCAATACAGTGTAATAAATATAGTTAGACGTGTTGCAGAAGGAAATACAGCCATAGAACGACTACATTAAAACAACAACAGAAGAAGAAAGTACCTTGATGTCCTGGTGTGTATATATGTGATGGGATGAGAGACTCAGAGTAGGCGTCGACTGGATCCCCACCACAGACAAACATATTGTGTTGACAGGAAGAGCCCCTGAGCTCCAGCACACACACCGTTTGCTATCATTCACAAACACACAATTATTTTAGTCAAAACCTCAGAACTGCTGTGTATGATGCACAGTACAGAACTATACAGGCTTTAACCCTCTGGTGTTGTTCATTTGGGAGTCACACTTGTGTTGATCGCAGACAAAAGTGACAAAATACCTGAAATGTAACATTTTATTTTTAGTAAAATCTATGTAATGTAATTTTTGTTCAATATAATCAGTATTTATTTGGCATTTTGAAAGAATTGTTTATGTATGTTACTAATGAATGTTTATGCAATAATTATACATTTTCCCATTGAAAATAATTTAAAACAATCTTTTATTAAAAACTCTTTTTAGGTTGGTCAAAAGGAGTCATGGGTGTGTTTTGGGCGTAACATGCAATAAACCAATCAGAGTCTCATCTCCCTTTCCCTTTAAAAGCCAGCTGTGCTCGCACCGGCGGATTCACTATCGACATGAGGAAAGACTGAACGCTTCTCCAGAGACGAATCCTTTTATTTTTCATATTTGGCGCGTGTGTGTGCTGCTGCGGGTTCCTGTGTGTGTAATAAGCAGTGTGTGTGTGTGTTGTGCTCCGCCTATAGGCTCATATTATTCACACACCCTTTAAATAACCCAGAAATACTGCACTATTGACTTTAGAGCAGGTCTGTGTTGGTCAATGGTCAGTGGTTTTCAGTTCCTCACAATAGCAACGCTCCAACAATGCTCCTGAACACACACACACACACACACACACACACACACACACACACACACACACACACACACACACACACACACACGCACACACACGCACGCACACACATGCACACACACGCACACGTACGCACACACACTCTGATGGGGGAGCAGATGCGCCAGTGCATTTGATATTTAAACACCGTGGAGCTGGACGTGAACATGAGGACTGCGTCGAGCAGAAACTAGCAGAACACATGTCTGGCGTCACATTGAGCGGAGTGTGTGATAGGGCCCTATACCTTTAAAATCCAGTTTCTGAAGGCAGATTAGTGTCGTCTGGTGAAAACATCTGTAATGCTGTGATGTAACCACTAGATTCCTGTATAGCTCTATTAAAACAGGCTTGTAAATTCTAGACATTACTTGTATTAGGTTGTGTATGTGGATATATTTAGACACTACTTTTTATCAAGTTTCTATATTTTGTAGAGAAAGACATTTTGTTACATACATCCAAATTCAATAAAAATGTAACAAATTGAAAAGGAGCTTAATCATTCTGGGTCTGATCTGATTTCATCCTCTTATTTGACTCTTTGTGTGGAGTGTGTCTATTTTAGACTGTTGCCCCTTCACTGCTGAGAGCCTTTTCTGCATCGTGGATGATTTGTAGATCGTACCTTCCCCAAAAATTGCTCTCTTTTTTCCTATTTCCTATAGTGGTCATTTCCGATGGCGAACAACACAAGTGTTTTGAATCAAGTCCCCATTTATTTTGTGTGTGTGGTCACATAGCCACAAAAGTCGCACAGTTTCAAACCATTCTGATGAAGTATCGATTTCTTTTTGGCCAAAAATGTCCAAACAACACCAGTGTGTTAAGAATCATATTCCTTAATTATATTGTTAACAGGGAAGGAAATGAACACTAGCCAAATGAGCATATTTGGCAACACTTAATAATAAAGTTTAATTTATTAAAATGAGCATGTACTAAGAATGGACAGTACTTCTACAGCATCAGCATCTTGGTCAGGTCATTTCAACATTTACTAATGCATTAACAATTGCTAATGCACTGTGAACTAACATGAACAAAACGAACAATGTTAACAAAGATAAATAAATGCTGTAAGAATAGTTGTTAGTTCATGCTAGCTAATGCACTAATGTTGAAGAATGAGACCGGATTGTAAAGTGTTTTTTTGCAGTGGGTAATTTTGCCTTATCTATCCGCCAATGACTTTTCTCAGATCGGCCCTTGACTAAACATGCTATATAATAACACCGATAGAAACATTTCCTGCATCGATCTAATAAAATGTAAAGTTTTATTAAAAATGCCAACTAAATAAATTAGTGCCAAATTTATCATGTTTTATGCATGTGTTGTTTTCCACACTGCAAAAAATGCTTTTCTTACTCAGTATTTTTGTCTCGTTTCTAGTCCAAACATCTAAAAATTCTTAAAACAAGTAATTTTACTAGACAAGCAAACGTAATTGTCTTGTTTTGGGAAAAAATAACTCAAAATGAAGAGAGTTTTTGCTTAAAATAAGATAAATAATCTGCCAATGGGGTGAGAAAAATAATCTTAATTCAAACAGAAAACAAGATAATTTTTCTCACCCCATTGGCAGATTATTTATCTTATTTTAAGCAAAAACTCTCTTCATTTTGAGTTATTTTTTCCCACAAAGAGACAACAATTTTTACTTGTCCAGTAAATTTTTCTTAATGTAAGAAAGATATTTTGACTAGAAACAAGACAAAAATACTAAATAAGAAAAGCACTTTTTGCAGTGCAACTTTTAGCATTTTTGCCCAAAGCGAATGTCCCATCCTGACTGTAGTTTGTAAGTCTGTAGTTTTCTAACTCTGTTGATGAGCTGCACTGTGAGCAGGTCCCTGTAATGGAGACTCTGGTGATCGGGCTGGAAGGTGACAGTGATGTCAGCAGCGGCGGCCGCAGGAACAGCGCCTCCTGATGGACACACGCGGAACACACTCAGCCCGCTGTGGTTCTGAGCACCTGAGAGGACAGACACACGAGGATAATACAGATCATTTCACACACACAGGCAGAACTGTCATCTACACACTGCAAAAAAATGCTTTTCTTACTTATTTTTGTCTTATTTTCGGTCCAAAAATCAAAAAATTCTTAAAACAAGAAACGTTAAGTAATTATTGCCTTGCTTTGGAAACAAAAAAACTCAAAATTAAGAAAATTAAAATAAGATAAATAATCTGCCAATGGGGTGAGAAAAATAATCTTAATTAAAACAGAAAACAAGATTATTTTTCTCACCCCATTGGCAGATTATTTATCTTATTTTAAGCAAACACTCTCTTCATTTTGAGTTATTTTCTCACAAAACAAGAAAATAATTTTACTGGTCTAGTAAATGTTTCTTAATTTAAGAATTTTTAGATATTTTGACTAGAAACAAGACAAAAATACTAAGTAAGAAAAGCATTTTTTGCAGTGTCAAGGGTCGTGGGTCACAAGGGTCGTGGGTCAAGTGGACAAAAGTGGCCTGCGACCCTCATGTTTTTCCAAATGCGTAATGTCAAGGACAGTTTTAAAAATGTTAAGGGACCGTTCCACTTTATAATTTTGCAAACATGATGTTATTGAAATCATTAAGCAAGACCAGATCATTCTGAATGAACGTCCTATTGAATGTTACTAGAAGAACGTTTGCTCATAACTTTGAGAGAATGTTCCCTGTTAGCTGGGATGACACTTTTACTTTTTGTGTGGCTTTTTGAGAGCTTGGCAGCCCTTTTTGTGTTGCACAGAAGAAAGAAAGATGAATGGGTGAACCTTTCTCTAAAAAGACGAGTTATATGGGCAGAATCTTATAATCCACAGGAAATAACTCACCCACGTGTGCTGAGGAGTCCATGCCAGGCCAAATCCGCTCGCTCGGCTCCGGGAGACGCTGGCTCTCTAACAGCACACTGAACCGCACATCCAGTGAAGAGGCGTTCTGCAGCTAAACACACCATCGTCAGCTCATTAACAGACACACACACACACACACACACACACACACACACACACACACACACACACTCACACTCACACTCACACACACACACACACACACACACACACACACACACACACACACACACACACACACACACACACACACACACACACACACACACACACACAAAGACTGGAGTGATGATGCTTTGAACTCACTCCATTTCTTTCATTTTTTGACTAGCGTTTGAACAGTAGTGTAAAGAAAAGGTTCTATCGGTGCTACACCTTAAAAAATGATTTAGAAAAAAAGTTACCTGGTTGCCTTAAAATTTTGAGTTTATTGAAATTAAAACTTTGAGGTAATACAATGACATTTTTTTGAGTGTCTTTTAACTTTTATTAAATTATTATTAAAATGTGAAACATGCCACATAGTGCTATTTTCATGATTTATCACATATTTTATGTGGTTCAGATACAATAATATTTTGAGTTTCTATTTATTAAACAAATTTCCTTCATTGTATCAACTCAAATTTTTTATGTCAATAAACTCAACATTTTAAGGCAACCAGGTTACTTACTTTTTTAAGTTAAACCAACCTTTTTTTACAGTGTGCGTATTTGGAACCCCCAAAAAGTTTGATATATAACCCTTTTTAAGGACCAAAAGGGTTCGTTCTTATCATTATTGAACTTTTTTAGCATAAAAGATTATATCCAAAGAACCACAAAAAAAAAAAACAGGTCTCCAATTGAAAATGTTCTAGTGACTGGTCACATCTGATTTTTTTAGTTTAGTCAGTGAATAAAATTGTATCAAATCACAGAAATTTAATTTGGCCAACTGAATTTTTTTAGATGTGACCAGTCACTAGAAAATGTTCATGTCAATGGCCATTTTTTTACAGTGTAGGGGTTCCAAATACATAGCGCCGAGAGAACCTTTCCTTCTAAGAGTGAACAGCAATAAGACCAAGAACAGAAGCAGTAAAGACATGAGGCTTTGGTTACGCGCTCATTGATTTACCAGAGGATTGTGTGACTTATACAGTCCTAGGGTTTGCTCGAGGTCACAGTGGTGACTGGAGGTTTTACACGCCTAATCTCTCAATCACTACACAACCAGTAATATATACTCCAGAGGGAATACAACCAGGAACCCATTACAATAAAGAAGAAACGGCGTGTGAAACCGCACAGACACACAGTCATCAGAACTGAAGCTAAAGTGACAGTGACCTCTAGTGTTTAACTGCAGCATGACGTGACACTGTTCATCCCATACAGGAAGAAAAAAAATATGGAGAGTAGCTTCAGGGCCACATAAAGGACCACATTTTGAATTGATCTACCCCAAAAAGGTGCATATTAGTACCTTTGTTTAGTTATATATCCCCTTGTCTGCAGTCTGGAGTGAAGAGATGGGGGACTTCTATGATATTAGACTGCCTAACATATACTAGCCTATAAAAAGATAATGAATTTCAAACCTGAATCAAACATAGTTTTATTAAAAGATCAACAGTCTGTTAGTCTTTAGTCTGCCACAAAAAAACACTACATTAAAATCATGAACTCAAATGTTATTGTGAAAAGAAAAAAACACACAATGACTGTTGTAAGTAACAGTGTGTGAATCAGACCAGCCTAACGATAATGAGCTTAAACGAATATAAAGAAATAATTGTGTAGTGAAGTATTTTTTTGTTTTTTTTACACAGTGCTGCGAGCAGTCAATAACTCCTTTAACGTAGCCTACGCGTGCATGTCCTCCTCGCGGCTGCAGCAACTTGTGCTCTCTTCATCAAGGATAAAAAAAAATGGGGACAAAAAGGTTGTATTGTCTTTGTTTGTGCATATAGATTAATAAGATTCATGTATAGAAACAATAAAATTTAAATTCACACAGCTATAGCCTACCTAGGCTGTGGAGGCCCGAGTCAACACATTCCGTCTTTTTTTTTAAAACTTAGAAAAAGCTGCTGCAGCCAATGAGCAGCCGGCGGGGGGTGGATGCAGGACGCCTCAACCTCCGCAGACAGTTTTTAATGTTTATCAGTCAACTATTTTGCTTTAGTATAATTTAAACTATCTTAGTTTTAATTTTCGGGACAATTAGGGCCAGATTCGGGACAACAGTGTAGATTTCGGGACTGTCCCGAATTTTTTGGGACGTCTGGTCATCCTACTGCTGTCTCTTTAAGACAAAATGCACAATACTGACAAGAATCCGATTTCATTTTGTCAACTGCTTACACTCGGTTAAGACCAAGCCTGCAGTTTCTTCTCTGAGTGAAGTTGTCACTGAGGCACTAATGGACTTTTTTCGGGATTTTAGGGAGCAGATTGGAGCTTTAGCTTTAATTTCTACATTTCCATTACTGTTTATTTCACACCAACATAATTAATTGTTCTGTAATCTATGAGAGTGTGGGCGGGCTTTTGATATACTTCCTGCTCTACTTCCTGTTCTCTACTGCGCAGACTCAGTCCCAAGATGTCAGCGCCGTGCAGGCAAGCGGAAATGGATGATGCCGAGTCGTCCATATTTTTTTACGGTCTATGGTTAAGACGTGTCAACTATACCCGCTATTTTTAGCATACCTTTATGCGTAGGCCTATTTGTCCGATTAAGCTGCTCTCTACGGATGAAGAGCCATATGCCGCACACCAGACGCATCGCGTTCTCATGTTCAAGCCGGCAATCAAAACTGAATCTAATCACCATACAGCCAGAGCTGGACAGTATCTAAGCTCATTTACTTGAGTACTGTACTTCAGTTCACTTTTTAAGTATCTGTACTTTACTTAAGTATAATTTGTTTCGTGAAACTTTAACTTCACTACAGTTGAAAGACAAATATCGTACTTTTTACTCCACTACATTTCTATCAAGGTCCTTGAAGTCGAAAGTCATTTCTGTCGCAGCTTTGAAAGTCAGTGGATGATTTTTTTCCTCTTTAAAAGGTTTTTTGATGTTTTAGTTTCAGACAGTCTATCGGTAATCTCTCTTATAGGGTCATGTATAGTTTCCCAATTTTTTTGAACACTTCAAAGCACAATGTGTGCACCTATAGCCATACTTAGAAAGTATATTTCAGTTTTTAAAAAATTCAAGATTAGTTAAGTTGGCATACACTTGATGCATGTCTTATAAAAAATGTAAACGTCTGGGAGAAAGAGAAGAGTAAAGTTGGGAGAATATCAGATGTGTATCAGTGTATTGGATCCGTGCATTCGGCCTTAAAGTGACAGCAGCTTTATAAAGAGCTTTGTAACTTTTATACAAGTATTGAAATGAGTTTAAGGTGGTCATACGCTAGCATGTCTGATGAAGCATCACTAACTGGCTTAAAGCATGATGGCATAATGTGCATTTAAACAACAATGCAACAATAATTAAACAATGCGTTGACATAAAAAAGGAAATTTACTTTTGATACTTAAGTACTTTTACAAACAAATACTTCTGTACTTCTGTACTCAAGTAAAAATCAGTTTTTAGAACTAATATTTGACCAGCAGTACTCTTTTCCTGAAGCAGTACTGAAGTAATAGAGTTGCGTACTTTGTCCACCTCTGATTAAAGGCGAAAAAAGTTCACTTCAAGAATGAAAAAAGTGGCATCGATGTGTTTTGGTGTAAGAACTGCACAAACGGAAACAGAAAGGGCAATCTATATTAGCTCTATCTTTCCATAAGCACAGACTTTACAGAGTCAGAAAAATACTGAAAAATGCCAATACAAACTTTTTATATATTGACAACATTTTGAGACAAATTGTGTCATCTAATGGAAACCAATGTGAATGGTGCGGCAGGATTTTGAACAACTCTGCGCGTATGCCCAACCCCCTTCATTCTTAAAGGGTTAGTTCAGCCAAAACTGAAATGTCTGTCATTAACTCCTCTCCCTAATGTTGTTCCACACCCGTAAGACCTCCGTTCATCTTCACACACAGTTTAAGATATTTTATATTAAGTCAGAGAGCGTATGCAAGTGTATGCACACTATACTGTCCATGTCCAGAAAGGGAATAAAAACATCATCACAGTAGTCCATATGAGATATCAGTGGGTTAATTAGAGTTGAATTAATTAGAATTGAATCTTTATTTGAGGATTGAACACAAACGTGGAAGAGAAGCCAATGCTGAATAAAGTCGTAGTTTTTGTTATTTTTGGACCCAAATGTATTTTGGATGCTTCAAGAGACTCTAATTAACCCACTGATGTCTCATATGGACTACTGTGATGATGTTTTTATTCCCTTTCTGGACATGGACAGTATAGTGTGCATACACTTGCATACGCTCTCGGACTAAATATAAAATATCTTAAACTGTGTGTGAAGATGAACGGAGGTCTTACGGGTGTGGAACGACATTAGGGAGAGGAGTTAATGACAGACATTTCATTTTTGGGTGAACTAACCCTTTAATCGTCTGTTTGGCAACTAACGTTAATATTCTCTTAATATTCATGATACATGAACAATGTGCTGCACCGTCGCACGTCAGAATAAAAACTTCTTTCAATAGGAGGTAAAATAGAAGTATTGATCTAAATTTTGGGGTGGCCAGTCGGATAACCGTCGACACTCTTCTGGCTCCGCCACTGAATACAGAAGACGGTCCGCTGGAAGCTAGATATTTTACTTTATGACATGTTAAATATGGATATATTTTCTTACACAAACCCATCGATTAGCTTCAGAAGGCATTTATTAACCCCCGGAGCCGTGTGGAGGACTTTTACAATGGATGGATGCACTTTTTGGGCTTCAAATTTCAGTGGGGTGTCATTCACTGCCATTATAAAGCTGGGAAGAGCCAGGACATTTTGTTTATATTACTCTGTTTGTGTTCGTCTGAAAGAAGACGTTATCGTTTTCCCTTTGAATTAAGTTTATTTTTCCCACTTCATTGGCAGATATTTTTTCTTGTTTGAAGCATAAACTCATTAAATTGATCATTCTTTCAGAAAACAACACTTTGGGCCAAATTTACTAAACAGGGCATATTAGTGTGAGAGCACAATCCCATAAAAGCACAGATGCGATGGAAAAGTTCTGCTTGTGATCTACTGACGACACACACATTAATGAACACAGACGCAGCCGGATCATTTCCATAATGACAAACACAATTTACCCGTTAGCGTCTGACTTAAGACGTGCTTTTGTGGGGGTACATAATGGCACAAACACCAGTAAACTGACTAGAGCAATCCTTAGTAAATCATAATTTAAATACTCTCCTCCCATAAATACTGCGTCTGAAAGGGAAACTCCTACAAATACAGATGCAATAAGATCAGCCGCAGAAATAACCAGAGGCAGACAGTAGTGGAGTATTTTCACTTTCCAAGTCATTTTATTTTTCAAGTATATGTACTTTATCGGTGTTCTTCTTTGAAAAAATATTTACTTCACAAGATTCCAAAACATAATATTGTACTTTTTACTGCACAGCGTTTCATATTGAATATCATTTAATACTTATAACAAAAATTGTGCTGTATATTTTTACTCAGGGCCAGCGCTAGCCATTTGGGTGCCCTAAGCACTAATGCCCTAAGCAGGATGACGCGCGAGCATCATCCCGCTGTCTCTTCTTTTTTTCTTTTTTCCGCCCCCAACTCTTGGTGCCTTTTCAAGGCCATGTCTGAGGTCGGTGTCTGCCAAATTTGACATTGATTGAGGCATAATCGAACAGATCACTGGGAGGTGGGGAAGGGGGGGCACCAGAGGGAGACTGGCACAGAGAATCACCTTTTTCTCGATTAATTTGGTCTAGGCCTATATTACTTTTGTATTGCTTTTGTATATTAACATGCTTTTAGAAATATTGTATTTGTTATTTATACCATAGACAGTAAAAGAAATGGACCGAGCGTTCCCATTGACGTCTACGGCGAAAGAATGAAGTCAACCTAGGGGCACTCACTTCCTGATGGCTGAGCGAACTGCGCAGGCTCAGACTGAGCTGGACGACGTAGATGTGACGTGAGCCTCCTGTCTGACAGCTGTGAGTCTTCTAGTAGATGTGGAAAGCGAAAGCTGAATCACGTTGTTTAAATATTTTCTCCCGTTGCTTTTGGCTCACTATGGGCTTCTCCCCATTCTTCCCCCTTGACTTTATCAGACTTTATGTCTCCACGTCCCCCCGATTGTCTCATAGACAGTAAAAGATTGCCTGCGAGCGTCTCTTCAGGTCTATACGGTAATTTCTCAACTGTGCGACAGAGTCGCGTTGGTTATGACGCAATCGTTAGCCTATTTTTACAAAAACAGCTGCTGCGGGGCGATAGTGTAAGATACAAGGTAATGGAGCCTTTTATACATTGTTGTGTTTCTTTAGAAATAAACAATGGACAAATGGAGTCTTTAAACGTCTCAGATGTAAAGTTATTCACTGTCAAAGTGACTCAAAAATGAATGGGAGTCAATGGGATGCTAACAGCAGGTGATGGCTTGGTTAGCAATGGCAGCCCCTACGGGTGGAACGCTTTCCGAGCGCTAGATTACCCCCTTGATTTATACTAGTAGCCTATTGTGATGATTTTTTCACGACCCAGATTTTTTGGTGCCCCCCCAAGCACTTGGTGCCCTACGCGCAGTGCGTGATGTGCGTGTGCGGAGCGCCGGCCCTGTTTTTACTCCAGTAAAAGTAATGAAAATTTTACTTGAGTACAAGTAAGAAAGTGCTATATGCTTAAAGGGGTGGCTGCATGCGATTTGACAAGAAACGTGGCGTTTCCATGACAACCTGTGCTTGGCACTTCAGCCAATAAAAATACAGGAAACTACATTTGGCCATCTGACCAATCTAAGACCATTGCGTTTTTCAGAGGGATGGGCTTCCGAGAAGCAGGAAGCAGACGAGCCGTTCAAAGGACAGTGGAGACAGCGGTGTGGAATAAAGGGAGAATAGAAGAAAATACGGCGTTTAAAAAAAAGAAAGTATTAAGACATGGTATACTTTGCCCCATAAATACAACCAAACCTAGAAAAAAAACACGAAACCACCCCTTTAATGTGATTAAGACTTAAAGGTAAAAAAACCCAACAACTTTTATTTATGAAATGTAGTGCAGTGAAAAGTATGATATTATATATTATGCTTTGGAATGTAGTGAAGTAAAATTTTTCCAAAGAAAAACATTGATAAAGTATATACTTGAAAAATGTACTTGAGTAAAAAGTAAAAATACTCCACTACTGTCCGCCTCTGGAAATAACCCTGATCACGCCTCTTCAGTGCTAACGTTTCACTGCGTCTTTAGTACAAAGAGAGTTTGCACTTGATTTAAGAATGTTTAGATAATTTCACTGGAAAACAGGACAAACACTGGACATCATTTTTTGCAGTCAAAAGGGAAGGCATCTGTTAATGTTATGAATGCGACATCAAGAGCAAAGTAGAGTTGATACCCTGAACACTTGCGAGGCGCTCTCGTTTTCAGGAACGCAGTCAAAGTTAATGTGTCCTTCGTGTGAGCAGGTGATGATGGGATTGACAGCTTCAGCACACAGAGCGATCTCCAGAGACATCTGACTGCAGCGCACCGCCAGAGTTTCATAATACTGACAAAACAAAACATATTTCACATTATGAACACCAGCATGGGCTCTCAATGGCAGTTCTGGGTGTGAAGTTTAAGAGAGAAGCCTGTGGAGAAAATGCCTGGGTCACAGACAGTACGTGGTCCAGTAATGACAGATGCTTTCGCATTACCATGATAATGATGAGCTTCAAAAATGAGGAGACTAAATTAGGAGCCTTTAAAGGGTTAGCTCACCCAAAAATGAAAATTCTGTCAATAATTACTTACCCTCATGTGGTTGGACACCCGTCAGACCTCCGCTCATCTTCACACACAGATGAAGATATTAGTGTTGAAATCCGATGGCTCAGAAAGGCCTTCATTGACACCAATGGCGATACCGTATATAACGAACCGTTATGAATCAGTGAATCGATTCATGATTCAGATCGGCAGAGTCACGTGATTTCAGCAGTTTGACACGCGATCCGAATCATGAATCGATTCACTGATTCATAACGGTTCGAAGCTTTGTTTTGAAATCGGCCCATCACTATATAAGTCGTTATTTAGTTTTTTTGCACACAAAAACTATTCTCATCTCTTCATAAATGATTGTAGAGCCGCTGTAGTGAGATGGGCTTTGTAACGACGTCTTTAGTGCCTTTATGGGTCTTGAGAGAGGAAATGACATTGGTGTCAATGAAGGCCTTTCTGAGCCATCGGATTTCAACACTAATATCTTCATCTGTGTGTGAAGATGAACGGAGGTCTGACGGCTGGCCAACCACAGGAGGAATTAATCACAATTTTGATTTTTGGTCGAACTAACCCTTTAAATTAGCATAACAGGTAATCGAATCACTATTCAAATCAATGTCTCTGTAGCTATCAATACACTGTTTAATATTAAAGCATTTAGATTGAATTATCTCTATACATTCAGCTGGTGTCGTGCAGCCCCAACACTGAGAACATGAAACACGTTTTGCTATGATTTGTGTATGGGCACAGCTGGCGCTCACCTTCTTGGCCACAGAGGGTGTAAATGCGATCAGGAGTATGTGTGTGTGTTCAGGACCGATGGACCGCATGGCGTTCAGCACAGAAAACGGCCCGCTCACATCCAGCAGGGATGAGGTGAGCTGAAAGGCAGGTTAACACTGATATCAAGCTCAATACAGAACGGCAGCATTTCTCCAGCAGAACCTCATGATCCCTGCCCTTCACAACACTGAAGAAACGCTTCAGCTTCAGAACCCTTCTGCTGGAGATTCATGGGTCTGGAGATTAAAAACGCTTCAGCTCCAGAACCCTTCAGCTGGAGATTCATGGGTCTGGAGATCAGAAACGCTTCGGCTTCAGAACCCTTCTGCTGGAGATTCATGGGTCTGGAGATTAAAAACGCTTCAGCTCCAGAACCCTTCTGCTGGAGATTCATGGGTCTGGAGATTAAAAACGCTTCGGCTTCAGAACCCTTCTGCTGGAGATTCATGGGTCTGGAGATTAAAAACGCTTCGGCTTCAGAACCCTTCTGCTGGAGATTCATGGGTCTGGAGATTAGAAACGCTTCAGCTCCAGAACCCTTCTGCTGGAGATTCATGGGTCTGGAGATTAAAAACGCTTCGGCTCCAGAACCCTTCTGCTGGAGATTCATGGGTCTGGAGATTAAAAACGCTTCGGCTTCAGAACCCTTCTGCTGGAGATTCATGGGTCTGGAGATTAGAAACGCTTCAGCTCCAGAACCCTTCTGCTGGAGATTCATGGGTTTGGAGATTAAAAACGCTTCGGCTTCAGAACCCTTCAGCTGGAGATTCATGGGTCTGGAGATTAAAAACGCTTCAGCTTTAGAACCCTTCTGCTGGAGATTCATGGGTCTGGAGATTAAAAACGCTTCAGCTCCAGAACCCTTCTGCTGGAGATTCATGGGTCTGGAGATTAAAAACGCTTCGGCTTCAGAACCCTTCTGCTGGAGATTCATGGGTCTGGAGATTAAAAACGCTTCAGCTCCAGAACCCTTCTGCTGGAGATTCATGGGTTTGGAGATTAAAAACGCTTCAGCTCCAGAACCCTTCTGCTGGAGATTCATGGGTTTGGAGATTAAAAACGCTTCAGCTTCAGAACCCTTCTGCTGGAGATTCATGGGTCTGGAAATTAAAAACGCTTCAGCTCCAGAACCCTTCAGCTGGAGATTCATGGGTCTGGAGATTAAAAACGCTTCAGCTCCAGAACCCTTCTGCTGGAGATTCATGGGTCTGGAGATTAAAAACGCTTCAGCTCCAGAACCCTTCTGCTGGAGATTCATGGGTCTGGAGATTAAAAACGCTTCGGCTTCAGAACCCTTCTGCTGGAGATTCATGGGTCTGGAGATTAAAAACGCTTCAGCTTCAGAACCCTTCTGCTGGAGATTCATGGGTCTGGAGATTAAAAACGCTTCGGCTTCAGAACCCTTCTGCTGGAGATTCATGGGTCTGGAGATTAAAAACGCTTCAGCTTCAGAACCCTTCTGCTGGAGATTCATGGGTCTGGAGATTAAAAACGCTTCGGCTTCAGAACCCTTCTGCTGGAGATTCATGGGTCTGGAGATTAAAAACGCTTCAGCTCCAGCTTTAGTTTTTTAATAATTTTTTTCAGTTGAGCTCTGTTGATATTTTACAACTAATGTTATGCGTCGCTCTGCTGCTCTGATTGGTTGTAGGTCTGTCCAATTGATGTCTTTCCTGGTTCGGTTGAAACACCCCATAATGACAGCCCAATGAGCATCAGACTCATATTCTGACTAGAGTTGAGTATGAACACGTCAGACAAAAATAAATCACACTTTACCATATATTCACACAGAGAACAGCTGATTTACACTAGAATAATATTTCACATTTGTACTGTATTTTTGTTCAAATAAATGCGGCCTTGTTGTGCAGAAGAGACATCAATTCGTAATTATTCCAAACTGGTAGTGTAAGTTACACATTAATATTTATGTATATTGAATGATTAATTAAAGTTCTTAAGAAGGGATTGAAAAAGATACCTTTACAAACTGTGAGGAAATGTTCTGGATGATCACCTTTTTCAACAGCTTCTGACCTGTGAGGTTAAAAGCATTCAGTGAACAGATGAGACTCAGGCAGTAAGCGTTGAGCTGATGGTCGAGCGTGCCTCACCCACTGCCACCTGACCGAAGTGGACGCTGCGTCTGTCCGAGGCCAGCAGGAGAGCCGGTCTGACGGCGGGACAGCGTAACTCCAGATACAGCGTCTCATGTGGGCTGGTTGGATCAGTCAGATTTATTTTACTTTACATTTTTATGGTAACACTTTACAATAAGGTCTACTTTGTTAGCTTAAAGGGTTAGTTCACCCAAAAATGAAATGTCTGTCATTAACTCCTCTCCCTAATGTCGCTCCACACCCGTAAGACCTCCGTTCATCTTCACACACAGTTTAAGATATTTTATATTTAGTCCGAGAGCGTATGCAAGTGTATGCACACTATACTGTCCATGTCCAGAAAGGGAATAAAAACATCATCACAGTAGTCCATATGAGACATCATCCGCGTTTGCGACTGCGCGGTGACTGACGTGTTAACTGGTGCGTGCAAGCTTCCTTTATAGTCTGAGGGAGACTGTGCAGATCGAAACAAACGCGTAAGAGAAGACAATGCTGAATAAAGTCGTAGTTTTTGTTATTTTTGGACCCAAATGTATTTTGGATGCTTCAAGAGACTCTAATTAACCCACTGATGTCTCATATGGACTACTGTGATGATGTTTTTATTCCCTTTCTGGACATGGACAGTATAGTGTGCATACACTTGCATACGCTCTCGGACTAAATATAAAATATCTTAAACTATGTGTGTTAAAGTGCCCCTGTTATGCTATTTTAACGTTTCCTAATTTAGTTTTGGAGCTCTCCAACAACAGGTTTACACGCATCGAAGGTCAAAAAAACATTTCATTTTCTCATAATATACACTGCACATCACCACAATGTTCAGTGATTCTCAAACGACTCGATGGATGAATCAGTCTCTCTAATCTCCTTTCCATTAACCTATTCTGCTCAGATTGGTCAAACGGCCCAGACTTTTGTGATTGGTCTACTCTGCTCAGATTGGTCAAACGGCCCAGACTTTTGTGATTGGTCTACCGCATACAGCGTGTATTTCAGAAGCTAAACGTCCATTACCATAACTGAACTCCTGCTCAGGCCGGTGTCCAGAGGCTTAAGCTCAGCGATAGTACACAGATTTAAAATTTTGCAGGATGTTTTCATTCACTTAGAGCTATGTTACACACTACATGAAAGGTCATTTTAAAAAATCCATAATAGGGGCTCTTTAACTAACATGAACCAACAATATGCTGTTACACTTTACTTTTTTAAAGTGTAATTTTCCCTTTATTTCTATGGTAAGTATATGTAACATATGTAACAAGGAAACTGTGAAATAAAGTATTATCAAAAGTGCATTATTAATCTTTATTAATGTTAGTAAAAAAATACAGTCGTTCATTGTTTGTTTATGTTAGTTTAACTTTTACTTTTTGAATAATGTAATAGTAAATGTTGAAATTAACATGATCTCAGATTAATAAATTATAAATCGAAGTATTGTTCATGTTAAACAAAAATAACCTGGAGCACCTTAAACTTCAGTTTGAACATTTGAAAGATGTCTTGAAGGAAACATTTTGAGCGGTTTAACGTCTCCTCATTCTCTCATCCTCACCTGTGTCGGGGCTCGTCTGACGTGTCTGAGGTCGAGGTGAAGCAGGGTATGACATGGCGAACGCGCCGCTCAGTGAAAGAGCGCAGAAGTGAGGCCTTCGCAGCCGAATATTCAACAGAGCTGTGGAGAAATTATATCAATATAAATAATACTTTTAATTGTCCCCTGTACAATGTCATAAGCAGACTGTTTTTACCCAGGGTCTGCTGGGCTCAGGGAGTGGGAGGGGCTTCCATCTGTGGGCGTGGCTTTGCTCCCATCTGTGGGCGTGGCTTTGCTGTCTTGATCTTTTCCCAAAAGCACTTGAGTTTCCATTTTGCTCTGTATTAAAGAGAGCACGAAAGTTATAACAGCGAGCAGGAATGTGTTTGAGGAGAGATATGATTGGCGCTCCTTACTTTACTGTCAGGTTGTGTACGTTGGCTGCTGCTGGTGACGTTCCTCTGGCGAAGAGCCTCGGCTTTGATGACATTATCAGACAGTGTTGGGCTGAACGTCACCTGGACCAGACACCTCTGTGGACACACACACACAAACAGACAGAGGCACACAAACTTCAGGGTAAACAAATAAGGGAGATGAGGAGGTTGTCACAAGGCCTAAATCTCACTAACTAAAAGTATTTGAGTCAAAAATGCTTATTTGTGTAAATTGACTTGATGCTTATCCATGTACAGAAATAATAATTTTCATGTTGTTTCAAACATCTAGTAAATGAAGATGTTTTATTCACCGTTTTAGGACCCTATCCACATTAAGAAACATCTACTAGACAAGTAAAAATGTATCTCTTGTTTTGGGAAAAACTCAAAATTAAGTTTTTGCTCAAAATAAGCAAAATAGCCCGCCAATGGGGTGAGAAAAATAGTCTTGTTTTCTGTTTGAATTAAGATTATTTTTCTCACCCCATTGGCAGATTATTTATTTTATTTTAAGCAAAATATTTTTTTAATATTGAGTAATTTTTAATTAATTATAATCGTGGTGGTGATGTATTAGCTGTCCGAAGAATGTCCGCAGTAATGAAGAATGAAATTGGCTAATTATTTGACCAATCGTAGCATTACACAGATGTATAAACTGACTTGTGAATCCGCCGGTGTGAGCACAACTGGCTTTTAAAGGGAAAGGGAGATGAGACTCTGATTGGTTTATTGCACGTTGCGTCAAAAACACACCCATGACTCATTAAGAGACGAGGGACAACACTTCTGAATCATGCGCCGAGCGAACAAAATGTTGTTTCCGTTGTTAAACGAGCAAAAGTGGATTCGGACACTCCCTAAGAGCACTTGTGCCATGAGGTTCAGACCATGATCATGTTACAATAGGGCCCAGAAAGTTATCTAGTGTTTTTACATATAGTTTTCATAAATGTCTGGTTGTATAAAATAAAATAAAAAATAAATGTGTGCAAACTGTAAAATGTATTTTGGAGTATGTGTGAGAATAAAAAGGCATAAAGTATAGAGTACAGTTCAAATCCCCGGATGTGTCCTTGATCCTCCTCTTTTATCGAGGATGCATCGAGAGGAGACTCGCGTGGACTTTAGACAGACCAGTATCCCAGAATGCATCTCGCACAAACAAGCAAGCGTCAATAGTGGATGAGAAAACCAGCGTAATTTAATAATACTACTGTTAATGTGTCATGAATTGTTCTCCCAATAAGGATCTTTTTGTGGCCCAAATTTTAAGCTATGTGTCCACACTGCAAAAAAAGCTTTTCTTACTTAGTATTTTTGTCTTGTTTCTAGTCCAAGCATCTAAAAATTCTTACATTAAGAAACATTTACTAGACCAGTAAAAATTGCTGTCTTGTTTTGGGAAAAATAACTCAAAATTAAGAGAGTTTTTGCTTAAAATAAGAGAAATTATCTGCCAATGGGGTGAGAAAAATAAGATTGTTTTCTGTTTGAATTAATATTATTGTTCCTACCCCATTGGCAGATTATTTTACGTATTTTAGGCAAAAACTCTTAATTTTGAGTTATTTGATCCCAAAACAAGACAATTACTTTAGCTTGTCGAGATACTTCTTGTTTTAAGAA
The DNA here is from genome assembly GCF_024679245.1 of Pseudorasbora parva. Taxonomy (NCBI): domain Eukaryota; kingdom Metazoa; phylum Chordata; class Actinopteri; order Cypriniformes; family Gobionidae; genus Pseudorasbora; species Pseudorasbora parva. The sequence continues at coordinate 2,624,524 of NC_090184.1, forward strand.
TTTTTAGATGTTTGGACTAGAAACAAGACAAAAATACTAAGTAAGGAAAGCATTTTCACAGTGTATATATAATTTGATTATCTTAAATAAACCTATTATGAGAAATATTCACTGTAGTAAAATGTGACTAGCCCTGATGTCCCCTCATTGATGAATGATCAAAGGCATGAAGCAACAAAAAATGAATAAAAACAAATCTGTAGCAATGAAACCAAATAATAAAGCAGAACAAAAGTGAATGATTGTGAAGTGCTCCAGTGTTAATCCGCACCTGTCCTGGCAGCACGCGTCCTGAAGCAGGAGTGATGGTGAGGTCCGAGTTTTCAGGGACCGAGAAGGCGAAGAGCCGGGCCGCGCTGATACGGTTCTCCACATACAGTACTGCAGTGCTCCGGTCACCCAGCGCCGTCCCTCCAAACTCAACCAAACTATCAGAGAGTTTCAGAGAAGGCTGGACACCAGTCGCGTGACAAGATAACAGGAAGTCTCTGAGAATAGAATAGAGAGAGGCATATGAGTGAATTAGGAACTACTAGAGCTGGTTTTTCTGCTTGAATGTTGATTTCCTCCTCATATTCTCCATTGTTGCGGCTCCTCTCTTCCCAGTCTGTCAGTAACTCTGTTTAGTTCCGGTCTCTATGAAGCCCCTCCTTCTGAAAAGCACACTGTGCTTTGATTGGTCGGCTGGTGCAGTGTGTTGTGACTGGTGTTTGGGAAATGCCCCGACTCTTACCGTAACTGGCAGTTTCAACACAGTACTAACTAACTCCACTAGGCTCCGCCCCTTTATTCTATGTATATTATTATAATAAGGGGTATTGTGAGGTGTTTGTTCCCGTAAGAAAACTCAAGACTACAGTGGAGTTCAGAAACACTGACACTGATGGAGAGAAGAACTGGAACTGGGAAATATTGTACTTTCGTTCAATACTATTTGTATTGCTGTTACGTTCCTCAATATTAACTTCTTGTTTATCGATTGGTTGTATAAAAGCGATGACACAATCTTGTTTCATCCACAGCAAACATTCTTCTTTTTTATACTTATTTACAGTCTTTAAAATGTTGAATAAAAGCAACAGCACACAATCAAGAGTGTATTTTGGCTGTATATCATCGGCACATATGTGACTCTGGACCACAAAACCAGTCATAAGGGTCCCTTTTTTAAGAGATAAATCAGCATCACTGATGTATGGTTTGTTATGATAGGACAATATTTGTCCGAGATGAAAATCTGGAATCTGAGGGTGCAAAAACATCTAAATATTGATACAGATACAGATATACCCGTGAGACGCACGACTGGTTTTGTAGTGCAAAATATTGATTTATTGCATCATCAAAGCAAGTGAGAGGGCCACTGTCTGCTCAACACACAGAAATGAGTAGAAACGGATAGAAACTCCAGGTTTTATACAGATACACACTGATGGCCACTAGATGGGGCCGTCTGAGTTAAAGCCAGACAGCACCGGACAGCTTTTATGGTAAACTGCTGTTCATATATTGTCAGCATTCTATATATATATATATATATATATATATATGTTCTCATTTCACTGAACTACACATCCTACAGTGAGCTTTTGTGCTCTTTATAGACATGTATTAAAACGTGACATCTTTCCTACCTGTTAATGCTTGTTTTGCAGGTGAGTATGAAGTTGTATTCCCCGGCCTTTGACGCGCTGAAGATAAAGTGAATGTCCAGGCTTTGAGAAGGCAGCAAAGTGCCAAAACCGTCATTAGGCTGGACATCAATAAACTACAGAAAAAGAAACATTTATATATATATATATATATATATATATATATATATATATATATATATATATATATATATATATATATATATATATATATATATATATATATATATATATATATATTTGTACATGTGTGTTTGTCTCTTCAAAGACTCTGGATCTAATGACTAAACGTTTTTCAGACCCACTTAATATTAGGTGGCCTTAACTACTATGTACTAACATTTTAATGAATCATTTGATACAGTGCACTTTTTGTGTACATACATGTTTTTACACTGTACTTACATTTTTAAAAATACCTGCATGTAATTACGTCTGTAATTAATTTCTGTAGTTTCATTTGTAATTACACAGTTGGCACTTCCCTTACACCTAACTCTACCCTTAAACTGACCCACACCACCACACCTGTCCCTAACTTTACCCTTAAACTGACCCACACCACCACACCTGTCCCTAACTCTACCCTTAAACTGACCCACACTAACACACCTGACCCTAACTTTACCCTTAAACTGACCCACACCACCACACCTGTCCCTAACTCTACCCTTAAACTGACCCACACCACCACACCTGACCCTAACTTTACCCTTAAACTGACCCACACCACCACACCTGACCCTAACTCTACCCTTAAACTGACCCTCACCACCACACCTGTCTCTAACTTTACCCTTAAACTGACCAACACCACCACACCTGACCCTAACTTTACCCTTAAACTGACCCACACCACCACACCTGTCCCTAACTCTACCCTTAAACTGACCCACACCACCACACCTGTCCCTAACTTTACCCTTAAACTGACCCACACCACCACACCTGTCCCTAACTCTACCCTTAAACTGACCCACACCACCACACCTGTCCCTAACTCTACCCTTAAACTGACCCACACCACCACACCTGTCCCTAACTCTACCCTTAAACTGACCCACACCACCACACCTGTCCCTAACTCTACCCTTAAACTGACCCACACCACCACACCTGACCCTAACTCTACCCTTAAACTGACCCACACCACCACACCTGACCCTAACTCTACCCTTAAACTGACCCACACCACCACACCTGACCCTAACTCTACCCTTAAACTGACCCACACCACCACACCTGTCCCTAACTCTACCCTTAAACTGACCCACTCCACCACACCTGTCCCTAACTCTACCCTTAAACTGACCCACACCACCACACCTGTCCCTAACTTTACCCTTAAACTGACCCACACCACCACACCTGACCCTAACTCTACCCTTAAACTGACCCACAGCACCACACCTGTCCCTAACTCTACCCGTATCCCAGCTCAATATCAGCAAATTATACAACCCCAAATCAGAAAAAGTTGGGACAGAATGGAATGTGCAAATAAAAAAAAAAAGTAGTGATTTCTAAATTTACTTTGACTTGTATTTCATTGCAGACAATATGAACAAAATATTTCATGTTTTGTCTGGTCAACTTCATGTCATTTGTAAATTTGCATCCTTTCCTGTCATTCAGACCTGCAACACATTTAAAAAAAAGTTGGGACAGTAAAGCATTTACCACTTTGTAATGTTGCCATTCCTTTTCACAACACTTAAAAGACGTTTAGGGACTGAAGACACCAAGTGATGAAGTGTTTCAGGTGTAATTTTGTCCCATTCTTCCTGCAAACAAGTCTTAAAGGGTTACTTCAGCGATTAGCATATGGCTTTATATCAGTAGAAACCCTGGAGTATATTCAAATGATTGTGCTTTCCCCCCTCATATCCCCCTGAGACAAGAGATTTATGCATTTTATTTCTGGAAAAATTCCTCCTATGATGGAAATTGACGATATTTGCATCATAGGAGGAATGTTTGGAATAAGGCTAAAGACTACAGCCAGCAGAGGGAGCCATTTCCGCATGTTTTGAACTCACGCATGGGGGATGGGAGATTACACTCAGCTCAGGGAGAGCTCAAGTCGCAGCTACAGGCACACTCATTTAAACGGAGGTATGGAGAGCAATATAAGTGTTTTAACTTCTCAAATTAATTTCTATGAAAGTTAAGCTTGCAAAGGCATGAACTGAAACGCGCCAGACTGAACTCGCGTTGTGAATGTATGCCGCGAGTGTAATCGCGATTACCTCAGCTCTCATCACGAGCTCATCAGCTCATGATGTTAAATGTAATATCACTCCTGCAGTTAGTGCTCAGTGCTGTGACACTTGCGCGGTGACTCACTCATTATATTTAACAGACACGTTCAGTTTTTAATTGTAGTGTCTTCTCTAACTCAGTCACAGTAATCAAGTTGGCTTTGGGCATGGCCTAACAGATCAGCGAAGCATTCTGGGCATTGTAGTCTTTCATCCACATGAGACAAAAATACATTTTCTGTCTTTTCTCAGTCTAGAAGGCACCAAATTCAAAAAATAATTTCACATTTCTACTGCATTGATGACCCAGTTTAAATACAGATTCATCTTCCCAGCGCTGAAGTACCCCTTTAAGGTGGGCAACAGTACGGGGTCTTCATTGTCGCATTTTGCGCTTCAAAATGCGCCACACATTCTCTATTGGAGACAGGTCGGGACTGCAGGCAGGCCAGTCAAGTACCCGTACCATCTTCCTCCGCAGCCTGGAAAAGATATCTTCTTGAAGGCAGCATATTATGCTCCAAAATCTCTATGTACTTTTCAGCATTAATGGTGCCTTCACAGAAGTGCAAGTTACCTTTGCCAAGGGCACTGACACAACCCCATACCATGACAGACCCTGGCTTTTGGACTTGTTGCTGGTAACAGTCTGGATGATCCTTTACTTCTTTGATCCGGAGCACACGGCGTCCATTCCTCCCAAAAAATACCTGAAATACTGATTCATCTGACCACAGAACACATTTCCACTGTGTGATGGTCCATCCCAGATGCCTCCGAGCCCAGAGAAGTCGACAGCGCTTCTGGACACTGTTAACATAAGGCTTCCTTTTGGCACAGTACAGTTTTAACTGGCATTTGTGAATGTAACTACGTATTGTGGTACTTGACAAAGGTTTGCCAAAGTAGTCCTGAGCCCATGTGGTGATATCGCTTCTAGATGAATGACGATTCTTGATGCAGTGCCGCCTGAGGGATCGGAGATCACGGTTGTTCAGCTTAGGCTTGCGGCCTTGTCCTTTACGCACTGAAATTCCTCCAGATTCCTTGAATCTTGTAATTATGTTATGCACTGTTGAATGTGAAATATCCAAATCTCTTCCTATCTTTCTTTGAGGAACATTGTTTTTAAACATTTCAATAATTTTCTCATGTATTTGTTGGCAAACTGGCGATCCTCGGCCCATCTTTGCTCCTAAAGGATTAGATCTTTCTTGGATGCTTCTTTTGTACCAAATCATAATTTCAATCACCTGTTGACATCACCTGTTTCAAATCACATCATTATTTAACCCTTTTACCTCATTACTAGCCCTAAATTGCTCCTGTCCCAACTTTTTTTGAAATGTGTTGCAGGTCTGAATGACAGGAAAGGATGCATATTTACAAATGACATGAAGTTGACCAGACAAAACATGAAATATTTTGTGTTCATATTGTCTGTCAAAGTAAATTTAGAAATCACTACTTTCTTTTTTTATTTGCGTTTTCCAAACTGTCCCAACTTTTTCTGATTTGGGGTTGTAGATTAAATGAGAAATAATTGCAGTGCTCTGTTCAACTGCTAGAGTTAGAACCGGTTTATAGATTTCACAGAGAGAATAATGTCACGTGTGAATGGCAGCGAGTCTGAATGTTTGCTGTCCAAACAGCTCAATATGAGAGACATCATGACACGCCAAGACACGCGAAATAAAGCGTCATCATGTTTTAAAGAAGAGTGGCTTGATTAAGTGATGGAAATAACAGATGATGGACACAGCACAGTAACAAAACAGACATTTACAGTCGCACACACGCGCACGCACAGCAAAACACCTCACTCAAAACACCTCAGTAACACGTCAGTTTAAAATAGATGTGTGTGTGGTTTGGGTTTCAGAGATGTTTAGATAACTAAAAGAGTTCACATGTTCCCTTAAACAGGGTGGGTTGTTTTTCACGTGTCTTTTAAATTCAAAATTTCTACCATGAAATAGCCAGTTAAATAAAGCCTTTGTTATAATTTGAAGAAGAGTGCTTTGGATTTGCATCTTTGTTCTACATTATTTCACTCCCCAATCCCAAAGAGCACCTTCAAACATGTCACTGAACTCCATGAGCACCCTGGACTGGTTTGCCTTTTCAAAATATGTTTTGCATTCATCATTTTGATTGATATTGGTACAATGAAACATCAAACTTCAAATACACAAAATACTTGCAAAAGCCTAAATGCATTTTTTTGTAGGTTGGGCAAAACACTTCCATGAGGTCATGGCTCATGTGGCAGATCTCTGGTGTGAGTTTTGTGAAGCGTGTGGACTGGACAGTGCGCTCACCTTGGGAATACCCACGAAGCCAAACTCCTGAGGCAGTAAGGAGCAGTTAGTGAGACGCGCTGAAATCCGTCTGGACTCATAAACGGAGCAGTGTCCGAAGTCCAGCTCAGTGCGGTCAAACAGCAGGTCGGAGCTGGTGACCACAGCATGGGCCGTAAACTGGACAGGTCTCATCTAGATCAAGCACAATATCAGTGTAGTTCAATAAACTCGTGTCTCCATTCTAAACATGCTTGCCATATTGCTCATATCCCCAGTATTCACAGATCGTGAGGGATTCAAATGCATCGTCCTCTTTGAGGAGGCGTAACGTGTGGGTCCCCGGGTAGGACGCCTGTTTCTGATCCTGTCAGCATGCACACGGCTCTCTTTCTTTGCGTCTGTCATGTGCTCACCTTTTCCCATCTTTTTTCCTCCCCTTTACCACGCCCCATCATTTATACCTTATCTAGTTCTCCGGTAATACTGACTAAGTCTATAGGGCCCGATTTCGAACACAGCCTAGGTTATTGAACCAAAGAACCGCTTCAGAATGAACAAATCAAACCTACAGGCAGAGTTGAAAGTCAGCTTTATGGTCATGTGCGTCTCAAAAAGAACCGACTGAACCGGTTGTTTGGTTTAATAACCTGGACGTGTTTAGTGGCTCATTCCGTGCAGAGCAAGGAGTGTGTGTGCTACTTCACATGTGTGTCCTGCGTCATCAGCACAAAACTAAAGTTGGATTCTGTAAGCATCACTAGTCGTCACATATCTCTGGTTACTGGTCCTCAGTCCCTAACCGTCCAGATTTGTTGCCAGTCTGGACCGATTCCCAGTTTCTGATCTTCTTCCTGGCTCTAAATTTGTCCTTGTGTTTGTCCTCTGGACAGACTGGATCTGACCCCCCGCCCCATCTCTCTCTATCTCTCTCTTTCTCTCTGTCTCTCTTTCTCTCTATGTCTCTGTCTCTCTTTCTCTCTGTCTCTCTTTCTCTCTATGTCTCTTTCTATGTCTCTCTGTCTCTCTTTCTCTCTATGTCTCTTTCTATGTCTCTCTCTCTCTCTTTCTCTCTATGTCTCTTTCTATGTCTCTCTCTCTCTCTTTCTCTCTATGTCTCTTTCTATGTCTCTCTCTATGTCTCTCTTTCTCTCTATGTCTCTCTTTCTCTCTATGTCTCTCTATGTCTCTCTCTCTCTCTCTCTCTCTCTCTCTCTCTCTCTCTCTCTCTCTCTCTCTCTCTCTCTCTCTCTCTCTCTCTCTCTCTCTGCTGCTCTACCAGTGGGAGTTTGCCCTGTGATTCAGTGACCAGCCGGCTGTTCTCCTTTCTTTATCCTCTAAATCAGGGCTGTAACCTCCATAGACATTAAGGGGGTCAAGCCTCCCCCCAATAATTAGAAATGCCCAAATTGTCCCCATCAATATTTTCAATTCTTGCACTGCTCTCCTGCACTTCATTATGCAGAGCTCTGTATCAGAGTCCTGCACGGGTTCTGGTACCCGCGGGTAGCCGACGGGTTGACCCGCAAATTTTGCAGAAACGGGTGAAAAACATCCAACTGTGTCGGATACGCGTGCAGATCGGACAAGGGGAAACAAGGGTCTAACACGGGTTTAAAACAGTCACGTGCCAACGTAAAAATGTATGCATATTTTTAGGAACACTTACACTTATCCGGATTTACAAAATCGGACCCGTGCAGGACTCAGCTCTATATGTAAGGATGACAAAAAGGTTTAAAAGCCCACTTTTTTAGCGAACGATCCGCGCAGGCACTAATGAGGAATCTACCTAATATATATCTATGATTGCGCCAGTTTGACCATACCAGACTGTTGTGTTTCTCACAGAAACTGATCGGTTTGTGTCTTAAGACATCAATGTGTCGTCACGAGCAGCAGGGTTTGTGTGCATGTTGTCTAAGGATGTTTTTTTTTTTACTCTCATAGAGTTGTTAACCATTCACATGCATTATGACTGGTGGACTGCCATGGTTAAATTAAAAATCTTCATTTGTGTTCTACTGAAGAAACAAACACACCTACATGTTGGATGCACTGGGGGTCAGCAGATAAACATCACCTTTTTTGGGGTGAACTATCCCTTTAATGTTAGAAAAATGTTCTTAGATTATATTTTTGTTAGCTATGACACTTGGGTATGTTATTGTTGGAGGAGGAAATATTTCTGAACTAACTGGGCATGTTGTTAGATTATATATATAAGGTCTTAGATTTCAGAGCCTGAACTGTGTATTTAAGTGTAAATGAATAATAGAGCTGATTGATCGCCATTTTCTTTAAAAAATCTGCATGGTGATTAGCTATGATTATAATTAGTTATAGATATGACTAAAGGTATTTTTGAAGCATGTGATAGTGAGGTGAGGCTGCAGTATATGTGCCAGAGCTCTGGACTGGCACAGGTTTGAGATCAGTAAGAGTCCTGGTGGGAGTGAGTCTGGCTGAGGAAGAGGAAGAGAGGGCGAGATCAGATCCTACTTTCTGCTTTAGCATGCAGAGACAGAGGGATGATGACCAGTGTCCAGATCTGAGGATTATGGGAGTTTACCCAGTGCTGTCCGCACACAGCTCTGCTGTTCAGTGTGTTATTATGGAAGACGTTGTGAGCTTGTGCTCAGTTGATTTGTGCTTTGCAAATAGCACACATTTGATAAAATGGGTGAACTAAATCCAACATGTCATCCAACCAATACGCCTATAAGTAATTTGTCACTTCCTTGAAATACGACCCATAGGAGCGTTTACTAAAGTTGTGGCCCTATCGACAATATTTTAACTCATGAAATACGACCCATAGGAGCGTTTACTAAAGTTGTACGACCCATAGGAGCGTTTACTAAAATTGTGGTCCTATCAACAATATTTTAACTCATGAAATACGACCCATAGGAGCGTTTACTAAAGTTGTGGTCCTATCAACAATATTTTAACTCATGAAATACGACCCATAGGAGCGTTTACTAAAGTTGTGGCCCTATCAACAATATTTTAACTCATGAAATACGACCCATAGGAGCGTTTACTAAAGTTGTGCTCCTGTCGACAATATGTTAACTCATGAGATACGACCCATAGGAGCGTTTACTAAAGTTGTGCTCCTGTCGACAATATTTTAACTCATGAGATACGACCCATAGGAGCGTTTACTAAAGTTGTGGCCCAGTCGACAATATTTTAACTCATGAAATACGACCCATAGGAGCGTTTACTAAAGTTGTGCTCCTGTCGACAATATTTTAACTCATGAGATACGACCCATAGGAGCGTTTACTAAAGTTGTGCTCCTGTCGACAATATTTTAACTCATGAGATACGACCCATAGGAGCGTTTACTAAAGTTGTGCCCCAGTCGACAATATTTTAACTCATGAAATACGACCCATAGGAGCGTTTACTAAAGTTGTGCTCCTGTCGACAATATTTTAACTCATGAAATACGACCCATAGGAGCGTTTACTAAAGTTGTGCTCCTATCGACAATATTTTAACTCATGAGATACGACCCATAGGAGCGTTTACTAAAGTTGTGCTCCTATCGACAATATTTTAACTCATGAAATACGACCCATAGGAGCGTTTACTAAAGTTGTGCCCCAGTCAACAATATTTTAACTCATGAAATACGACCCATAGGAGCGTTTACTAAAGTTGTGCTCCTATCGACAATATTTTAACTCATGAAATACGACCCATAGGAGCGTTTACTAAAGTTGTGCCCCAGTCGACAATATTTTAACTCATGAAATACGACCCATAGGAGCGTTTACTAAAGTTGTGCCCCAGTCGACAATATTTTAACTCATGAAATACGACCCATAGGAGCGTTTACTAAAGTTGTGCTCCTATCGACAATATTTTAACTCATGAAATGCGACCTATAAGAGCGTTTACTAAAGTTGTGCTCCTATCGACAATATTTTAACTCATGAAATACGACCCATAGGAGCGTTTACTAAAGTTGTGCTCCTATTGACAATATTTAAACTCATGAAATACGACCCATAGGAGTGTTTACTAAAGTTGTGCTCCTATTGACAATATTCTAACTCATGAAATACGACCCATATGAGCGTTTACTAAAGTTGTGCCCCTGTCGACAATATTTTAACTCATGAAATACGACCCATAGCAGCGTTTACTAAAGTTGTGCTCCTGTCGACAATATTTTAACTCATGAAATGCGACCCATAAGAGCGTTTACTAAAGTTGTGGCCCTATCGACAATATTTTAACTCATGAAATACAACCCATAGGAGCGTTTACTAAAGTTGTGCTCCTGTCGACAATATTTTAACTCATGAAATACGACCCATAGGAGCGTTTACTAAAGTTGTGCCCCTGTCGACAATATTTTAACTCATGAAATACGACCCATAGGAGCGTTTACTAAAGTTGTGCTCCTGTCGACAATATTTTAACTCATGAAATGCGACCCATAGGAGCGTTTACTAAAGTTGTGCTCCTATTGACAATATTTTAACTCATGAAATACAACCCATAGGAGCGTTTACTAAAGTTGTGCTCCTATTGACAATATTTTAACTCATGAAATACGACCCATAGGAGCGTTTACTAAAGTTGTGCCCCTGTCGACAATATTTTAACTCATGAAATACGACCCATAGGAGCGTTTACTAAAGTTGTGCCCCTGTCGACAATATTTTAACTCATGAGATACGACCCATAGGAGCGTTTACTAAAGTTGTGCTCCTATCGACAATATTTTAACTCATGAGATACGACCCATAGGAGCGTTTACTAAAGTTGTGCTCCTATCGACAATATTTTAACTCATGAAATACGACCCATAGGAGCGTTTACTAAAGTTGTGCCCCAGTCAACAATATTTTAACTCATGAAATACGACCCATAGGAGCGTTTACTAAAGTTGTGCTCCTATCGACAATATTTTAACTCATGAAATACGACCCATAGGAGTGTTTACTAAAGTTGTGCCCCAGTCGACAATATTTTAACTCATGAAATACGACCCATAAGAGCGTTTACTAAAGTTGTGCCCCAGTCGACAATATTTTAACTCATGAAATACGACCCATAGGAGCGTTTACTAAAGTTGTGCTCCTATCGACAATATTTTAACTCATGAAATACGACCCATAGGAGCGTTTACTAAAGTTGTGCTCCTATCGACAATATTTTAACTCATGAAATACGACCCATAGGAGCGTTTACTAAAGTTGTGCTCCTATCGACAATATTTTAACTCATGAAATACGACCCATAGGAGTGTTTACTAAAGTTGTGCCCCAGTCGACAATATTTTAACTCATGAAATACGACCCATAAGAGCGTTTACTAAAGTTGTGCCCCAGTCGACAATATTTTAACTCATGAAATACGACCCATAGGAGCGTTTACTAAAGTTGTGGCCCTATCGACAATATTTTAACTCATGAAATACGACCCATAGGAGCGTTTACTAAAGTTGTGCCCCTGTCGACAATATTTTAACTCATGAAATACGACCCATAGGAGCGTTTACTAAAGTTGTGCTCCTGTCGACAATATTTTAACTCATGAAATGCGACCCATAGGAGCGTTTACTAAAGTTGTGCTCCTATTGACAATATTTTAACTCATGAAATACAACCCATAGGAGCGTTTACTAAAGTTGTGCTCCTATTGACAATATTTTAACTCATGAAATACGACCCATAGGAGCGTTTACTAAAGTTGTGGCCCTATTGACAATATTTTAACTCATGAAATACGACCCATAGGAGCGTTTACTAAAGTTGTGCTCCTATTGACAATATTTTAACTCATGAAATACGACCCATAGGAGCGTTTACTAAAGTTGTGCCCCTGTCGACAATATTTTAACTCATGAAATACGACCCATAGGAGCGTTTACTAAAGTTGTGCTCCTATCGACAATATTTTAACTCATGAAATGCGACCCATAGGAGCGTTTACTAAAGTTGTGCTCCTATTGACAATATGTTAACTCATGAAATACGAGCCATAGGAGCGTTTACTAAAGTTGTGGCCCTATTGACAATATTTTAACTCATGAAATACGACCCATAGGAGCGTTTACTAAAGTTGTGCTCCTATTGACAATATTTTAACTCATGAAATACGACCCATAGGAGCGTTTACTAAAGTTGTGGCCCTATTGACAATATTTTAAATCATGAAATACGACCCATAGGAGGGTTTACTAAAGTTGTGCTCCTATTGACAATATTTTAACTCATGAAATACGACCCATAGGAGCGTTTACTAAAGTTGTGGCCCTATTGACAATATTTTAACTCATGAAATATGACCCATAGGAGCGTTTACTAAAGTTGTGCTCCTATTGACAATATTTTAACTCATGAAATACGACCCATAGGAGCGTTTACTAAAGTTGTGCTCCTATTGACAATATTTTAACTCATGAAATATGACCCATAGGAGCGTTTACTAAAGTTGTGCTCCTATTGACAATATTTTAACTCATGAAATACGACCCATAGGAGCGTTTACTAAAGTTGTGGCCCTATTGACAATATTTTAACTCATGAAATACGACCCATAGGAGCGTTTACTAAAGTTGTGCTCCTATTGACAGCAGGTCACTTTCATTTTCATCTATAAATCACTGGGTAGGTTTAGGGATGGGGTGGGTGTAGTTGTAAATTAAAATATATATTTGTTCTAAATGGAAATATGACACATGGTGGTAAAAAGTCCACACATTGCATTAAAATGAACACGCATTTTGATTGGTAACGACCAGGTATTTTTATTGGTATTTTTATGCTAGCTTGAGGGAGCATGATTTTAAAACGTAAAAGTAAGTTGTAGTAAGGTGCTTGAAAAACGATCTATAGTCATATTTTTTTGGAGGACAGGTTGAATAAATCATACGTTAAAGGAGGGACAAGCCATATCTAAAGGCCAGAATACCTGGCACTAATGTGCTTTTGGCGATAGGATCATGCTTCATGACTTAATATGATCATATTGGCGGAGGGTTCATGCCTTTTCTTTTTTATTCTGCTCTCACGATGTAAAAAAGACAACAGACACTGTGTTCTTGCAGTTTTCTCACCTGAGCTAATTAACAATATTTCATAATTTCATAATAATTTCACTTGATAAAACATTATCTCCCCTTTTCACTTCTATTTCCTAGTAACATCCTTTCCTGGAGGGTTCATAAAAGAAAGAAAATGCAAAAAAATGTTAAATGATCAGCTGATGTTTTCAAAATTCAGAGCATAGGAGGTTTCATTCACAGAAACATTTCTTTTGTATCTACACTAGCAACCGCATAGCAACGCCCTGGCACCCACACAAAATACCTTTGCATCATGGGAGCATTTTATGCATGAGCTAAGGCAACTCACATTTTCATCATAAATGTATCTGGTCACGCTTTAGTTTAGGGCCCAATTTTATTGGCTAAATAAACCCCTAATTACTGCTTATTAATAGATAGTAAGGTTGTTAAGTTTAGGTATTTGGTAGATTATCGGATACATAATATGGTCATGCAGAATAAGGCATTAACATGTGCTTTATAACTACTAATAAACACACTGTTAAAAACATTAGTGTAAAATGACAGTATATTAATAACTGCATGATTTTCACAGTAGGCCTTCTCTTGTATCTAACGGCACTTTTGCACTATTATACTGTATTTCTACATTATAAAATTAGTGTTAAAAATAATACTCTTTAAGCCTGTAAATTCCTGGCACTTTTTTTACAGTGCAGCCAATATCCTAGTAATATGCAATTAATAAGAAATTCGTTAATACTGAGAATTGGACTCGAAACTAAAGTGTTACCAACAATTAATTTACCCAATATCAGAGCATTCCCGACAGCCTGTCAATATCTTGTTTATATATACTCCCTCACACTATATATATATGTTTGCACGAGAAAAATATCATTTCGAAGATTGAGTTATTACACGTGCATACAGCATTAATTAGGATACAAGCATTAGAAGAATGAGGTTACCTACCTGATCGGCCACCTGTATAGTCAGAGGAACCTCCAGAACTCCTGTGTCCTTATTGAAGAAGCTACTGGCATCCGCATATAAGCTCTGTCTATAAAAATACAGGAACAAATCATATATATATATATATATATATATATATATATATATATATATGTATGTGAAATTATATTTCCATTGATGTATGGTTTGTTAAGACAATATTTGGCTGAAAATCTGGAATACGATGGTGCAAAAAAATCTAAATATTGAGAAAATCTCCAAATGAAGTCCTCAGCAATGCATATTACTACTAATAATACATTTAAAATATCTTCATGGAACAGGATCTTAATATCCTAATGATTTTTGGCATAAAAGAAAAATGTATATTTTTGATTCATATAATGTATTGTTGGTTATTGCCACAGATATACCCGTGAGACTGCTTTTGTGCTTATATTTAATATATAATATCATGATCTTTTCAAGACCTCAAAAATGTAGTACTTATTAAACAGAATACATTTCTAATTGTAACACTTCTACATTATGGATGAGCCAATCATTTTTCTTTTTATTTATTTAAAAAAATACATTAAAATGCATTTCACACACACATGGCCCTATTTTACTGATCTGATCGTGGTCTGAAGCTCATGGCGCAGGTACTCTAAGGGCGCGCCTGAATCGACTTTTGTTAGTTTAACGACGGGAAAACCGAGAGATTTCTCTGCACCAGGCGCATGGTCCAGAAGTGTTGCCCCTCGTCTCTTAATGAGTGATGGGTAACATGCAAATAACCAATCAGAGTCTCATCTCCCTTTCCCTTTAAAAGCCAGTTGTGCTCGCACCGGTGGATTCACTATTTACATGAGGTGAAGCATTGATTGACTGATAGACAACTACTCTCTCTTACAGGTTGTTGGCCTTGTTTGTTTCGTTGCTTCTATTACTCTCGCCTTTTTTGTAGGTCGCTTTGGATAAAAGCGTCTGCTAAATGATTAAATGTAAATGTACATGAGGAAAGACTGAACGCTTCTCCAGACGAATCCTTTTATTTTAATATTTAAAAATGTGTGTGTGTGTGTGTGTGTGTTGCTGCGCATAATAAGCAGACTGTGTGTGTGTGTGTGGCCTGTAGGCTCATATTATTCACACACCCTTTAAATAACACAGAAATACTGCACTATTGACTTTAGAGCAGGTGTGTGTTGGTCAATGGTCAGTGGTTTTCAGTTCCTCACAATAGCAACGCTCCAACAATGCTCCTGAACACACCTGGTGTTCAGACCAGACGCCCATGGGGGAACACACACACACACACTCTGATGGGTGAACAGATGCGCCAGTGCATTTGATATTTAAACAACGAGGAGCTGGACGTGAACATGAGAACAACCGGGTGTATGACATGGCCCATAGTGACCTGACTTCTACTCTCCAATGAGCATATTTTTGAAAATATCATAAAAACTTGCTTTCTTTATTGTTGACACTCTTGCACTCTTGATCATTGAGCCTTTTCCTCACTCAAGTTGAAACAGCCGATAAAGTGCTTCCACATCTGTATCCAGCATGCGAGATGTTTATTGTCCTAGACACTATAGTGAATATGAACATGTGCACGCTTATAAAATATGCATGACAGATGAAGATTAATGTAACGGTAATTTTCAATGATGTTCTGTTTTGGCTATGTTTCATTGTCTATACCTGAAGGTCATTCAGGATTTGATCACCCTAAAATGTGCAGAAACCAAAAAAAGTGTGGAAATGTTCTATAATAAATCGAGTTCTATGGGCTGAGAGGTTATAATACAATCAGATGGATTCAGGGCAGGATACTGTGATTTCTTACCATCTCCATCTTTTCAATGTCAATGTAAATGTTCTGATCTATACAATTAAGAGAGTTTTATCTCATTCCAGCAGAGCGTTTCAGGAATGAATCCTTCCCAGTTAATGGAATCAGTGGGAGCGGTGCTCTTGAATTGCTTTGGCACAGGCCTGTGGAACAGCTTTGCAGGATGCCACGCGGCCCATCTGTCGATGGAACAAACACTCCTAACAGGAATCTGATTGGATCCTGCTTGTGAATGCATCCTGACACATCCTCTGCTCTAAAAAGCTATTTTTAGCTGACTTAAGCCAAACTAAAACACACTTCTACACACAGTGGTAGACGAAGTACACAAATCAAGCACTTGAGTAAAAGAACAGATCAATAAATAATATATAACTCTAGTGAAAGACTTCTTATTTCCCATTTTATTTAAGTAAAAGTACTTGATTGTTCATGTAATTATAAATTAAGGTCGGCATGAAACTGAAGTTGCGCTAGTCTTTTCTTTCCTATTGTGCCATACACAGGCATAACATTGCGACCTAATATTGTGTTGGTCCTGCTTTTGCTGCCGAAAAGGCCCTGACCTGTCTCTGATGGACTCCACTAGACCCCTGAAGGTGTGCTGTGGTATCTGTCACCAAGATGTTAGCAGCAGATTGTTTAAGTCCTGTAAGTTGTGAGGTGGGGCCTCCATGGATCGGACTTGTTTGTTCAGCTCATCCCACAGATGCTTGATTAGATTGAGATCTGGGGAATCTGGAGGCCGAGTCAACGCCTCAAACTCGCTGTTGTGCTCCTCAAACCATTCCTGAAGCATTTGTGGTTTGTGTCAGGAGCATTATCCTGCTGGAAGAGCCAGAGCCACCAAGGCAAAGCAAAGCAAGGTACATTTATTTATATAGCACATTTCATACCTAATGGCAATTCAAAGTGCTTTACATTGAAAAGCTTACATGCCACTGTTGGTGCTTTCGGCGGGGTCAGGGGTCAGCATGGGCTCCCTGACTGGTCAGCGGCTATGCCGCCCCATACACAACAAACTGAGATGCTCTGTGTATTCTGACAGCTTTCTATCAGAACCAGCATTAACTTCTGGAGCAGTTTGAGCTCCAGTAGCTCGTCTGTTTGATCGGCCCACACGGGCCAGCCTTCGCTCCCCACGTGCATCAATGAGCCTTGGCCGCCCATGACCCTGTGGCCGGTTCTCCACTGGTCCTTCCTTGGAGCACTTTTAATCGATACTAGGGGTGTGACGAGATTTCTCGTCGAGGTGAAAAGCTGTCTCGTCATATTCTTATGACCTGGTCAAGACGGAGTGTGAGGGTGAAGTTTATATTACAGCTCCACTCTAGTTTTGCTTTTTATAGAAATAAAAACAATTTAATTCAGGTGGATAATCATAACAGTCGCTTCAATTCCATCAGCTCACCTAGAACGATCTGTTCGCAGCAGTGATCACGTGACGAGAAGACAAGCGTGTTATGAGTGTGTGTGTTTTACAACATGTTAGTGGACTAGATCGTGGTGGAGGATTCGTTGCGTCGCAGAAGCACCAGACTTATATTTTAAACTGCACGTTCAGCTCCACCGCTCCCTAATCACAGAGTATAGGCACGATCGCGAAATATAAACTGAAAGTAAACGGGAACGCGATTTTAATGTTACCGCTGTTTGAAAGCGATCAATGAGGCACGCAAACATCTTCCAATATGAAAACGATCTATTTGTAACAATCTCTTAGCTCTGTATGCTTGAGGGAAAAAACGGTCTCTATTTGCACTTTGAGCTTTAATTATGGTTATTGTTTGCACTTTATATCTATGATCAATTTGTGGGAAGGAGGGGGTCAAAAGTTAAGCTCATGTGCAGTTCTTACTGAAGAGACAATCAGGAGAGAATACAGTACTGTTGCCTTTTACTGTATATGATAATTCATACTCAGAAAATGGAAATGAAAAGACATACATTACAAGATGATTAGTTAAAACCTTTCAAATTAACCTGCAAACAATTTTTAATTTATAGTCATGTATTTATCTAGTCAAGATTTCTTAAAAATACTACGCAAAAATCTTGTCTCGTCACGTTCTCGTGAACCCAATCTCGTGTCTCGTCTCTTGAGATAAGTGTCTTGTCACATCCCTAATAGATACTGACCACTGCAGACCGGGAACAGCCCACAAGAGCTGCAGTTTTGGAGATGCTCTGACCCAGTCGTCTAGCCGTCACAATTTGGCCAAACTCGCTCAAATCCTTACGCTTGCCCATTTCTCCTGCTTCTAACACATCAACTTATGTATTCTTATGTGAAAATATTCACTTGCTGTCTAATATATCCCACCCACTAACAGGAGCCGTGATGAAGAGATCATCAGTGGTATTCACTTCACTGTCATAATGTTGTGACTGATTGGTGTATATTGTAATATTCAATATACTTTAAAAAATGAATAGACAAAAGAATAAGACTCAGGGTACAAACAAATTCATGGTATTATTGTTGCAGACAATAATACTTTACAAGTAGCAAATAGCAAATACTTTACATAGTATGTAATACTATTACATTGTCGTATACTGAAGAAAACCATTTTGCCAAATAGGTAAGAAAACTTCAGCACCCATAATGCACTGAACATATTGCCGTCCAAGCCCACCCCCAGTCTGCTCCTTTTGGATAGGCTTGACCAGAGTCAAATACTGCCTTGCTTGAGTAAGAAATATTTCTAAGCAGACTTTTACTCACAATAATGTTTTATTGTTCCCGGGTTGCAAGAAGTCAGTGTTGTAGTACTTGAGACTTAGACTCGAGACCATATTTTAATGGTCTTGGTTTTTGACTTGGTATTGACTCGTACTCGTACATTTAAGGAACTGGACTTATTCCCGAGCTACTTGAGTCCTATTCAAAATATTTCTTTAAATTGATGTTTGGTTGACAATGATTGGTGATTTTCTTGTGCGCAACTGTGCATAACTTGAGACTAATGCTGACTCCTACCAGGTTCTCTCCCACACCCGTGACCAGCCCGCTCTTTCTTCTATTTTACGCTGTGTCCACCTGCCATCCACATGTAGTGATCCCGCTTTCCAGAAAGTCACATTGCTACATTATTTGTCTCAACTGTGTTATTTTAATATATTTACTGTTTACAAATTAGGACAAAAGTGTCACAGAGAAAACCAAATCTTGTTTAATTAAATGACTGATGACCGTCTCAACACTGAGCATCTCCCCCAAAAAATGTCTAAGAGTAGGCCGCACTTTTGCATTAAAAATTGCATGAAGGCAGCAATTTTTTGTCAGTCACTGTGTGCATGACCCCGTAACTAAAAAGTTAATTAAATTGAGTTCTAATGTTGTTTGTGGATTTTCTCTGGTCTCGACTCAGACTCAACCTACTCTGGTCTCGACTCGGACTCAACATACTCTGGTCTTAGTCTCGACTCAACATACTCTGGTGTCTGTCTCGACTCAACATACTCTGGTCTCAGTCTCGACTCAACATACTCTGGTCTTAGTCTCGACTCAACATACTCTGGTCTCAGTCTCGACTCAACATACTCTGGTCTTAGTCTCGACTCAACATACTCTGGTCTCGGTCTCGACTCAACATACTCTGGTCTCAGTCTCGACTCAACATACTCTGGTCTTAGTCTCGACTCAACATACTCTGGTCTCAGTCTCGACTCAACATACTCTGGTCTCTGTCTCGACTCAACATACTCTGGTCTTAGTCTCGACTCAACATACTCTGGTCTCGGTCTCGACTCAACATACTCTGGTCTCTGTCTTGACTCAACATACTCTGGTCTTAGTCTCGACTCAACATACTCTGGTCTCTGTCTCGACTCAACATACTCTGGTCTTAGTCTCGACTCAACATACTCTGGTCTCTGTCTCGACTCAACATACTCTGGTCTTAGTCTCGACTCAACATACTCTGGTCTTAGTCTCGACTCAACATACTCTGGTCTTAGTCTCGACTTAACATACTCTGGTCTTAGTCTCGACTCAACATACTCTGGTCTCTGTCTCGACTCAACATACTCTGGTCTCTGTCTTGACTCAACATACTCTGGTCTCTGTCTCGACTCAACATACTCTGGTGTCTGTCTCGACTCAACACACTCTGGTCTCTGTCTCGACTCAACACACTCTGGTCTCTGTCTCGACTCAACATACTCTGGTCTCGGTCTCGACTCAACATACTCTGGTCTCGGTCTCGACTCAACATACTCTGGTCTCGGTCTTGACTCGGACTGAACATACTCTGGTCTCAGTCTTGACTCGGACTGAACATACTCTGGTCTCGGTCTCGATTCGGACTCAACATACTGTGGTCTCTGTCTTGAATCGGACTCAACATACTCTGGTCTCGGTCTCGATTCGGACTCAACATACTCTGGTCTCTGTCTTGAATCGGACTCAACATACTCTGGTCTCGGTCTTGACTCGGACTCAACATACTCTGGTCTCTGTCTTGAATCGGACTCAACATACTCTGGTCTCGGTCTTGACTCGGACTCAACATACTCTGGTCTCGGTCTCGAATCGGACTGAACATACTCTGGTCTCTGTCTTGACTCGGACTGAACATACTCTGTACTCTGTCTTGAATCAGACTCAACATACTCTGGTCTCTGTCTTGACTCGGACTGAACATACTCTGGTCTCGGTCTTGAATCGGACTCAACATACTCTGGTCTCTGTCTTGACTCGGACTGAACATACTCTGGTCTCGGTCTTGACTCGGACTCAACATACTCTGGTCTCGGTCTCGAATCGGACTCAACATACTCTGGTCTCGGTCTCGACTCGGACTCAACATACTCTGGTCTCAGTCTCGACTCGGACTCAACATACTCTGGTCTCAGTCTCGACTCGGACTCAACATACTCTGGTCTAGGTCTTGACTCGGACTGAACATACTCTGAACTCGGTTTCGACTACAAAACTGCAAGAAGTCGAAGAGTAGGCTAAATGTTTAGGTTATTTTCAGTTTAGAGTGAAGGATTCTGCACATTTTAGGCAGCGACTAAAGGTGGCAAAGAATTGAAAATACGGAGAGAACGGCACAACAGAAAATCTGAAAAACCTCTGTGTTTGTAGTCAACATTTGAAACTGGGGACAACAAACAGTATTTTAGGGAAAACGGAGGCTAAAAAAAGCTGAAAGAAATTGCAGTTCTGTTAGCTCTGCCTGAAGAAAAACACCGTAGCATACAGGTAAGAAAGCTGTTGTGTAGTATTTTTACCATAATGCTGTTTAAAGAGCAGACAAAGCACAAAACAGTTTCAGTAATAGACCTACTCTTACAATAACTGTTCTGTTAATAACCCCCTGACGATCTGACTGTCAGTGGGGTAGGGGATAAAACATGTGCAAGTACAATCTGTAGTTTCATGAAACTTGGATCTTTTCAAAAGTTTTGCATCATCTGGCAGAATTTTGCTGAAAATTAACATTAATTTTTTTGTGGAGGTAAGACTGAGTAAGTTTTAACATTGTTCATCGTGTTGAAAATGTCTTAATCTTAATTGGATTTTTGGGAAATGCATGTAAAAAAAGTTTGGAACATTTGTAATCTTGCACAAAGGGCAACTCTTAAGAGCTCAGATCTCTCGTTATTGGTAAGTACGGAAGTTCTGATGTGTTTTATTTGGTTATTCTGTTGCTAGCCTGTTGAAACTGTGGCTTTGTTGTACACTGTAATATCATAAAGCTTTTATATCAAACCTATGTTTGTGTGTAAAGGATTACTACAACAACAATAAAGAGGATTTACCATTCGCATCTCAAAGGATGGAAATGGACAAATGACATCTGTCAACGAACTGTTTGTTTTCTTTAGCACATAATTTGAGCAGCATCACAAGGATTAACCATCCACAAACAGAAGTGTGCAGAAACACAGTCTAGCCATTTACATGCTATCTATCCCAGTGTTTACATAGCAAATGAGAGGATGAGTAGAGCGCTCAGCAGAGCGAGCACATTGGCACAAACGCATTTTCAGAGATTTGGGGGGAGGGGATCATAATATATGATGATGTTAAAACACAATGGCTTTTATTTACAACCAAAAACAATTTTTTTTTGTGATAAAAATGTAGGGGGAAACAGTTATTTTGTTTTTGACTCAATTTGTAAAGTTACTCTTAAGGACTCATATCAATAATGTATATATGAATGTTTGCGCTCACTAGTTCACTTTCATAAATACAGTTGTACAAATATTTGCAAACCTTTATGCAGTTTTTTAGTCTTGTGTGACTCTTTAGCTCCGCCCACTGCACACCTCCACGAGCTTGGCTGTTTTCTGAAGAATCGGTTCAGAGTATCTGTCTTCTACTGTATAAATCTGATAAACTAAAGACTCTTGGGAGATATGAAGGATCAACACTACTCTATAGATACTCAAGATTAACATGAGACTGGCAGAAACTGTGTGTGTTATGACCCTTTAAGCGTATCAGTAGATGTAATCATCATCACTGGAGAAACACAGCTGTCTGATTCGAATGAGCCACAACACAGACATGAATGATTAAGGCAAAAAGAGTATATGCCTTCAGATAGCAGAAATCAGAGTGAGCTTCAGAAGGAGAATAAGAAACAAAGTCACTTTATCATTTTAACACACGGTGTTCAGTCATGTCTGTGTTTTGTTCAGTAATGGCGGAGTTAATCAATCAATCAATCAATCAATCAATCAATCAATCAATCAATCAACTTTATTTATATCGCGCTTTTACAGTGACGATTGTCTTAAAGCAGCTTCACAGTGTTAAACAGGACAATATTGCAACAAAATTAGATTTGGCTGTACAGTCGTTCTGGAGAAAACAGTGATGTTATCAGCTTATTTTAATTTATCATATAGCGACAATGTTGGCAGATCAGTATTATAGTTTATAGAGTTTATTATCTTATATTAAAATAAGACCTAAATAATTATTTTTAATTGTATATTTAGTTGAATAACTTAGATCATAATTTTAGTGTCCCCAACTGAGCAAGCCAAGCCAAAGGCGACCAAAGGAACCGAAACTCCATCAGGGCATGATGGAGAAAAATAAACCTTAGAGAAACCAGACTCCGTTCTCCTCTGGCCTATTCACACACCGTGGAGGATTATTATTCTGGCCACCTTACCGGTCAGAAATCATTTTAGATCAGAATATTCAAAATTTCTGGGTATCACGCAAGAGACGGGTTTATTGAGGATGGCGTGTTGATTACACAAGAGTATGAATATTTTCCTCCCTCTACGCGGGGGAGTGGTAATAGTAACACAAACTAACAATGAACAACACTTCTACATCATTTACTCATCTCAGTCAACATTAACTGATCCATTTTAAAATGCACTGTGGACTTATGTGAACAATGAGCAATGATAACTAACATTAACAAAGATGATTCCGTTCTGAAATTGCTTATTGTTTGTTTATGTTAGCTGTAACTAATGTTAAAAAAGAAAAGAAAACTTATTGTAAGGTCCTTGAGTTATGCTTAAAACAAGACAAATCAAAATTACTGTGTTGCTTGACAAAAGCCAACACACTGATCTAGACTATTTAAAGGGGGGGTGAAATGCTGTTTCATGCATACTGAGCTTTTTCCACTGTTAAAGACTTGGATTCCCATCCTAAACATAGACAAAGTTTCAAAAACTAATGTTGGACGTTTGATGGAGTATTTCTGTGTCAAAAATACTCCTTCTGGTTTCTCACAAGTTTCAGAGAGTTTTTTTCGAGTATGGGTCGGCTTGACGTTAATAGATCGGAAGGTCCTTGTATGGGCCGTACGGGCTCTTCTCCCGGTAGGGTGCGCACGCGTGACTAGAGCGAGAGAGGAAATGCACGGCCATAAACACTCGCTCAGCTGCAGATCCAGTCGTCCGTGAACACTTATGATGCGCCGCGCTCCACTTTATTCTTATGGGTGATATCAAGCAACTTCAACGCTTCAGCACAGCATTCTGGGAAGGCAGCGCTGCATTTGAACCGATTTGAACGCAGAAATGACAAGAAGCTTCACACCATCGCTTCAGTCGCGTCTCAAAGTGGATTTCCACCGTTCACTGCTATCACAGGACTTCACCAAATCATACC
The DNA here is from genome assembly GCF_024679245.1 of Pseudorasbora parva. Classification (NCBI taxonomy): domain Eukaryota; kingdom Metazoa; phylum Chordata; class Actinopteri; order Cypriniformes; family Gobionidae; genus Pseudorasbora; species Pseudorasbora parva. Next base: position 2,648,698 of record NC_090184.1, read on the forward strand.
AAAGTGTGTTTTTGACGGAGCGGTCCCAGCGATAAAGGTTCGGTCCTGCTTTGGAAGCAGCCGGTGAGTAAAACTGCTTCAGATGTCTCTGCTGTCGGCTATCGTCGCGTGAGTAAACATCAGTAAACGACACGATCGCGTGCTTCGTCATTCAAATGCGCTAACGGACTCCATTGTTGTTCTGTATAACGTTACACTAGTCTGACGTGCAAAACCGTTTTGCTTGCTACTGCTAAGGTTTAGTCGCATACAATAGTCCATAAACCGAATCATGTCCTCATAAACTGCGAGTAAAGACACACAAATGTTGACAGGCCACTAAATACAGTCCATACCACAGAGACGGACGTCCTGCTGTTTCTCCTGTTCAATTTATTTCAGCCTGATTCTGGATCACGTATTAGCTGAATCCGATCGATAGCATACATGGGTTTCTCCACGCTTGAGGACGTCACCGCTTTGCGCGCGCTCGTCATTCTTTAGCTCCGCCCACTCGATACGCCTCCAAGCGCTCGTTTTTTTCCGGAAAGACTCGGTACAGCCCATATTTCTTTTATAAATATAATAAAACTAAAGACTTTTCGGAGATATGAAAGATGCAGTACTACTCTATAGGTACTCAAGATTGACATGAGATTGACTGAAACTGAGTGTTTCACCCCCCCTTTAAGCTAATTATTATTCTTAGCAAACATGTAAACACTATCTCCACTTAGGACAAGCTACAACCACCAAACTTGGCTCAGACTCAAGTTGCTTTATGATTTCAGACTGACCCGACTTACGGTTTTCATTAAACATAGACGAAAAGTCCCTACAATAAGACTTAATCGAGTATTTAAGCCATCACTAGCAAAGTCTAATGATTATCCTATGTTAACAACATGTTAATTCATGCTAACCTGCAAAAACATGCTAATTCAAGTTAACAGCATGCTATGTTAACAATGAGCCAAGAAATGCTAGTAAAATGCTACACATGCTAGAAAAGTGTTAAATGTGCTAAAAGACAGCTAGCAATGTGCTAGCTAAGTGTTAAATCATGCTGACAACATGCTAATTAATGTTAGCAATGTGTTAAAACCCGTTAATTAGCGGTGTGCTTAATTGAGCTGGCAACATACTAAAACATGCTAGCAGCATGGTTATTCATGTTAGCAAAATGTTCAATTGTGAAAATTACTTGTTAAAACATGTTAGGAAACATGCAAAATAATGTTAGAAACACGCTTATTTCTGTTAAGAGTGGCAAAGCGTTAAATCATGCCAGCAATATGCAAATTCATGATAGCAATGTGTTAAAGCCTGTTAATTCATGTTAGCTGTGTCAAATTGAGGTAGCAACATAATAAAAAATGCTAGCATGCTAATTAATGCTAGCGAAAATGTTAACTCATACAAACAACCTGCTAAAACATGTTAGCAAACATGTTAAATTATACTAGAAACATGTTTAGAATTTGTTAAAACATGTTAGCAAAATGCTAATTAACATTAGCAATGTACTAAAACATGCTAATTCATGTTAATACGCTAAAAGGTAAAAGATGTTAAACAACATGCTAATTAATGTTAGCAATGTTAAAACAAGCTAGAAACATGCTAATTCCTGTTAATAACATGCTAGCCAAAGGGTAATTAATGTTGACATGTTAATTGATGCTAATCATGTGTTAAAACATGCTAGAAAAGCAACATGCTAGCAAAAAATGTGTTAATTCATGCTAACAATATCGTTCCTTCTCCTTCCACTTCGCTAAATGTATATACTTTATGTGCTTACCTTGCACTTTTACATTATTATTATTATTATTACACATTTCCACTTGGTTTTGATTGGTCAGTCGTGGTATTGAACTGTCAAATACTTTAGAAAATTTAACCAGTGTCCATGGCAACACAACAGTATTTTCTTATATCATTCTTGCATTATTGGTGACTTTACTATTGCAAGTGATTCTAATCAAAATAGGCCTTATAAGACATTATTAGTTTTATACTGAGCGTAAAACCTTTGATGCATGGATGGATGCAACTGCAGTCTCGTGAAATAATATAGAATCATAGAGATGGATCACATCCATCCACAAAATAAGCTCCCAATCATCCCGTCAGTGTTTTAATTAGCAATAATGGCAGACTGACTGCATGTGATCCTTCCAATCAATCACAATCAAGTATTCCAGAGAGCCGTGCAATGACATCCCATAAACACAGCCCCCAAAAGGCTCCAGTGAGAATGAGCTGTGTGAAGAGCATTATATAAGCAGGAGTCAAGACAGATCTGTGGGTTTGGATCACAGGAGACAGAAAGAGAGAGAGAGAGAGTGAAATGGTGCGGACACTATTAATGCAGTTTTAATCTGCATTTTAAGCCCTCTCAAGCAGATTAAAGCAGTTTCACTTCCCCCACTGCAGCACGTCAGGGCCACAAAATGTTCCTTTAACTTTTATCATGTAATGCGGCTTCATCTGACCTCAAATCAGCTTAGCTCTCAATATTCCACTCTGTCAGAAGAAAATGTGGGCGAGGAGAAGGGCACCACACACACACACACACACACACACACACACACACACACACACACACACACACACACACACGCACACACACACGGGATCCGACGGCACTGCAGCACAGCGCGTTACAGTTAAAAATATCTCAGCAGCCTCATTCAAATTCAGCTCCTAAATGTCCACATGCTTCTCTCGGGAGAGATTTTCTTGATGGTTCGAGGGCTTTATGTTGCGAGATGCTCCTATGATACAAGTTACAAGGTATATTTCAAGGAAGGGAATGGTTTATTTTACACAACCGTCATGTTTTATGTTTATTGCTTGTTTTTGTATCTAAATCCGTCCTTGTGATTGTCATGTTTTGTACATGTTCTGCTTATGTCTGTTTCTAGGTTAGTTTTCTAGGCCCCGTCCACACTCAATCCGATCTTTTTTTCCCCCTCGTTTCAAGAAATATATACGTACACACAAGAGCACTAAAACCGACTCAAAACGATGTAGTATACATGCCAGGCCAGTGTGTGGCGCTGTAATTCTGCCACAGAAATACACTAAAAACGGGGCTGTGGCTAGAAGGGGTACAGCAATGGTAGGAGTTTGAGACAAAATCGTACAATAGAATAATAAATAAATTTGCAACTTGCCAGATGTGTTGTATTTATGCCTACACCTACCCCAACATGCATTACTGTAAGGGTAAGTACAGTAATTAAATGACGCAATATTGATATGCCCGGTGCCCGTAGCTGTATCCCTTCTAGTTTTTCCATTCGTTTTTCATGTGCGGGACGCGGTGTGATGACATCACCGTTTCTTAAAATATACGGATTGGCTGCGTTTACACATGGGAGGCTATTTTCATAAACGGACATTTTCAACCTCTCCAGTTTGAAAAATAACATCGTGCACAAGTACCCGTGTATATATGCCGTCAAGAGCATGCCAAACCTGTAGGTGGCGGTGTAATGAGAAGCTCAAGCCCACGTAAGCCAATCAGAATCCCGGCGCTGCTGGCGGTGACGCCGTCTGGTTTTTCATGTCGGAGGGAGTTGTTGTTGCAAAATTGCTGACCTCCGAGCATTCATTCATCTCTGCTCCTCGACATAATGGAGCAGCTGTATTTGCAAATGCAAACACACGAGAAAAGTTTGCACCAACATAAATGCGACTGCTACTCTGAACGCTTCCATGATCACATGTAAACATAGGTCGCACTTTTGACGTAGATGCGAACTCTGGCGCATAGTGTGACGTTGGCTGCCTAAACACCTGTTTGTTAGCCTAGAAATCTAGACGCACCCTAGCGGCAGCAAATTTAATTTGCCCGCAAGTGTGGTCTAGCAACTCTCAATTCCTATCTGAGCTGTATTCCTCAGAATCTGGACGGCCCAATCACATCGTGTATAGAGTCGGCGGGCGGGGCCATAATGACGATGGCCGAGTTGCATTTGCGTGCTTCTAGTAACACAGAAACTGGCGAACGGCGGCGGTCTTTCGAATCAGCTCTGCCTGCGCCTCCGGAAGACTTGGAGTTAAGCTTTCCTCTGAGAAAAGAACAAAGAGCGGCACTGAAGTCATTCTTAAAAAGGGAAGATGTGTTCGGAGTTTAGCCGACCGGATACGGTGAATGTTTAATCAGTCAGCGAGCTCCCCTTCACCGTCGTTGCTGCTCCGGTTGGTGTACCGCTATCCTATCGCGTGCAGAGGGAGTTTGAAAGACAACCGTTTATCCCGCCCCTCGGATTGAGCTGTCTATGGTGAGTTTCCAGACCAAACATCTTGATGTGGGTCTGGCTTGTCAGGCTCCCTGTTTGTCTCAGTTTATATACAAACGTGCAAACGAAGATTTTCAAAATTTCCACTCAGGCCGGAGTTTTTAGAAAGACTCGTTTTCAGAGGTGAATTCTCCGTTTGCGTGTAAACGAAGGGCACAAACGAAGGGAAATGTCTCCGTTTTTAAAAATAACAATGTACGTGTAAACAGGGCCCTAGTTTGTTCTGTTCTTATGGTCACTGATTGGTTTAGTTTTGTTCAGGTGTTTAGTTAATTAGCCCGTCTCATTTGCTGTCTGTAGAGGGTATGTGCTTGACGTCACCGTCGGCCGGAGTGACTGCGGTTATGCCCACTGAGTGGCAAAAACACTGAGCTGCAGCATTGATTTACAGCATGAATGCCGCACAAAACACATCTAAAACAGAAGAGAGCTTTGAGATCGACTGAACAAACAGATTTGACCAGAAATCTGAGGTGTATTTCTACAGACTGCCGAAAGCTGCAGAAAAGAGATGCTTTCAAATAGTTTACTGCAGGTCCCTGAAACAACTGGACTGGCAGGGAAACGTGGATTTGCAGTAATTATTTTGAGTCAATATGTTGAATTTTGGGGTAAAATCATACGATATAGATCATTTTGTTATATATTGCATTGACAACTCATCAATTAAATATATTTACCATCTTATATTCTGCATAAATTGGATGTTTTTACTGACATACTGACAAAAACTATACAAGTTTTAGGGCTTGACAATATGACGATATATAATTGATCACCTGGATTTAGACCTACCTATCAGGCCAAAATCAGGTTCATGTAAATGTCAGATCTGTAAAAATACACCTCAGATTTCTTGTCAAATCCGGTTGTTCAGTCGATCTCAAAGTTCTTTCCCGTTTTAGATGTGTTTTGTGCGGCATTCATGCTGTAAACCAATGCTGTCGCTCAATGTTTTTGCCAATCAGTGGGCGTAACTGTCTCGGGACTAAACTCTGGTGCGCTTCGAATTAAATATACATCACAAATAAACAAAAACAGGACATGAATGCTCAAGCATATACAGTCTTGTTCAAAATAATAGCAGTACAATGTGACTAACCAGAATAATCAAGGTTTTTAGTATATTTTTTATTGCTACGTGGCAAACAAGTTACCAGTAGGTTCAGTAGATTCTCAGAAAACAAATGAGACCCAGCATTCATGATATGCACGCTCTTAAGGCTGTGCAATTGGGCAATTAGTTGAATTAGTTGAAAGGGGTGTGTTCAAAAAAATATCAGTGTGGCATTCAATCACTGAGGTCATCAATTTTGTGAAGAAACAGGTGTGAATCAGGTGGCCCCTATTTAAGGATGAAGTCAACACTTGTTGAACATGCATTTGAAAGCTGAGGAAAATGGGTCGTTCAAGACATTGTTCAGAAGAACAGCGTACTTTGATTAAAAAGTTGATTAGAGAGGGGAAAACCTATAAAGAGGTGCAAAAAATGATAGGCTGTTCAGCTAAAATGATCTCCAATGCCTTAAAATGGAGAGCAAAACCAGAGAGACGTGGAAGAAAACGGAAGACAACCATCAAAATGGATAGAAGAATAACCAGAATGGCAAAGGCTCAGCCAATGATCACCTCCAGGATGATCAAAGACAGTCTGGAGTTACCTGTAAGTACTGTGACAGTTAGAAGACGTCTGTGTGAAGCTAATCTATTTTCAAGAATCCCCCGCAAAGTCCCTCTGTTAAAAAAAAGGCATGTGCAGAAGAGGTTACAATTTGCCAAAGAACACATCAACTGGCCTAAAGAGAAATGGAGGAACATTTTGTGGACTGATGAGAGTAAAATTGTTCTTTTTGGGTCCAAGGGCCACAGGCAGTTTGTGAGACGACCCCCAAACTCTGAATTCAAGCCACAGTACACAGTGAAGACAGTGAAGCATGGAGGTGCAAGCATCATGATATGGGCATGTTTCTCCTACTATGGTGTTGGGCCTATTTATCGCATACCAGGGATCATGGATCAGTTTGCATATGTTAAAATACTTGAAGAGGTCATGTTGCCCTATGCTGAAGAGGACATGCCCTTGAAACGGTTGTTTCAACAAGACAATGACCCAAAACACACTAGTAAACGGGCAAAGTCTTGGTTCCAAACCAACAAAATTAATGTTATGGAGTGGCCAGCCCAATCTCCAGACCTTAATCCAATTGAGAACTTGTGGGGTGATATCAAAAATGCTGTTTCTGAAGCAAAACCAAGAAATGTGAATGAATTGTGGAATGTTGTTAAAGAATCATGGAGTGGAATAACAGCTGAGAGGTGCCACAAGTTGGTTGACTCCATGCCACACAGATGTCAAGCAGTTTTAAAAAACTGTGGTCATACAACTAAATATTAGTTTAGTGATTCACAGGATTGCTAAATCCCAGAAGAAAAAAAAATGTTTGTACAAAATAGTTTTGAGTTTGTACAGTCAAAGGTAGACACTGCTATTTTTTTGAACACACCCCTTTCAACTAATTGCCCAATTGCACAGCCTTAAGAGCGTGCATATCATGAATGCTGGGTCTCATTTGTTTTCTGACAATCTACTGAACCTACTGGTAACTTGTTTGCCACGTAGCAATAAAAAATATACTAAAAACCTTGATTATTCTGGTTAGTCACATTGTACTGCTATTATTTTGAACAATACTGTATATGTGATGTTGCCCATCACAGTTCGGTACAGGCGTCAGAACCGCGTCTCCACACAGCAGATTTTTATTTGTGTGTGTGACGGTGGGATATCTGCTACTTGTTTGACTCCTTTACACATTTTATAAGCTCTTCACGAGTTCTCAGCCAGTCAAAATACCATCATATGGAGGTACTGTTTAGAGACCAGGCAGGAAAATCCAAGAGACAGGCAAACAGGGCAAATCCTTTAGGTCTGGTATCTTTAGGTTCAGTTTTAAAATTGCCAATGTGAACTATAACCGACCAGGACATTGGGCCCTATCACACACCCGGCTCAATGTGACGCAAGAGTGTTCTGCTAGTTTCAGCTCGACGCAGTTCTCATGTTCACGTCCAGCTCCTTGGTGTTTAAATATCAAATGCACTGGCGCATCTGCTCCCCCATCAGAGTGTGTGTGTGTGTGTGTGTGTGTGTTCCCCCATGCGCGTCTGGTCTGAACACCAGGTGTGTTCAGGAGCATTGTTGGAGCGTTGCTATTGTGAGGAACTGAAAACCACTGACCATTGACCAACACAAACCTGCTCTAAAGTCAATAGTGCAGTATTTCTGTGTTATTTAAAGGGTGTGTGAGTAATATGAGCCTAAAGGCAGAGCACAGCGATCATACACTCTGATTATTACACACACAGAGACAAGCAGCAGCACACACACATTTAAATATTAAAAATGAAAGGATTCACTTGCAAATTCCTCCATGTAAATAGTGAATTCGCCATTGAGTGAGCGCAACTGGTTTTTAAAGGGAAAGGGAGATGAGACTCGGATGCGCTTCAGATCCTGCACTAAGGTGATTAAAATAGGGCCCTAAATATTCAAACGAACCAAGTGAACTGAACTACAAGTAAAGTAATTCCCAACTTTGTTTAAATAACAATGAGAAACAGAAGAAAACCATATGTAAGCCACCCCATCAAGCAAAGATTTAAGTCTAGTATTATTTATCTAATTAAGTGTTGTTATCGAGGTCTACCTTGGCAGAAATTTCAGCTGAGCACTGAAGGTGGATTTGGCCTGGATAAATCCTGTTTTAGGTAGGATTGACATGTGGTTCCTCATCTCTTTACACACCTTGAATGTCAATCTGAGAGCTGAGCTGGCCCTGAGAAAAGAAAAAACACCACCACCAAATATTCCCATTCTCAATAGTTAGGAAATCAGACTGAAGGAAAAGACATTAGTACAGAAAGAACCAATATATTGATATCTGAAAGAGGACTCATTCTCAGTTTAAGTCAAACAGAATTACACTGCATTGTATAATCTAATATCCACAATGTATGTGTAATCCCAATCAAACATTGACTACGTTTCCATGGACAGCAGTAATCTAATAATTGACCTTATTCTAAATAAGACAATATTCTGATTAAGGTGTTTACATGAGTTGCTTTTAGAGTACTCCGTTCATGTTCCCGTTTTACATGTGATAGAACATAGATCGATTATGGCACGTCATTACGTCCCCATGCCACACTACGTTTTCCAACATCCAATCATAGCGTGACTTTGGCAGGTCTGTTAATTTTATGGGCTCAGGAAACTCGCTGTAACTTCACCTGCGGGTGTCGCTGTTGGACAGTGTTACTTTACATTAAGAAGTATAAAAATCACTCGTTTTTATAATGTTTTATATACATTTATGTTAATTTGTTTTTGTAACATTATGTATTGTCTCTTTCTGTTTTTTTGAAGAGACACTGCCCCTCTTTCCTCCTTATTGACAGCCTAAATTTAGAATAATAGCTTTATATAGCTTTAAATATTGAGGAAGCAGTGTTCAGAATGAACAGTCAAGCAAAACGCATGCCACCCATAGCAACGCTTTATGGCAACAACATTTCAGACTGACAGATACGTAAAAGATAAACAGGACTTTTCCGCCATTTGTTACTGTTGTGTACACGTTGTTATATTAATTATAATTCCAATTCTGTTTTATTGGCCACAATATTATCGATGATTGTTGAGCGGGGCACTTTTGATTAATTTTCAAAAAGGCAGACGCTCGAACCCACAAAGCCTCCTCTCTGCACTTCCCTGTTGTGTGTAACGTTATGTGTCCTGTCACAAAATGCGGCAAAATCTCCGACACGACCTTAATAATTAGATTAAGGTGTGTACATGTCTCCGATAATGCGACCAAAATAGGCATACTCCACATGTCTTAATCCGATTTATGTTTAGTTAGATTATGACTTTAATCAGATTAAGGTAATTAGAAATCGCTGTCTACATGGCAGCCTCTTAATCAGAGTATTGTCTTAATCAGATTAATATCGGAGTATTGTTGTCCATGTAAACGTAGTCATTGTCAGCAACACAACGAGACTCAGTATATGCCACTCATTCAAATCCACAAGAGCAGGGCTTTAAGGTATGCACCTTATGCATCTATATGGATCTAGAATAGATGACCCATTTTCCCCAATGTTGCCTGCAGCAAGAAGCTTCCAGAACAGCAGATATAATGGAAGTTCATCCTTTTAATAATCAGACTATGCAGAGCTATACTGAGAGGATCAGATCATTCAACTCACTGTTTTGAGGAGGCTCTACTTCACATTTAGTGAAGCAGCTTCAGATCAATTGATCAATGAATAAATGCCCAAGCCATCAAATAAATATTTACGTTGCTCTATAATGATGGTCCAGTTACTTGTGTAACCTCGTTTCCGTGAGATGAGGGATTGGGAAATTGCATCAGTAGCTGACACTATGGTTAAACCACCTTTCTCCGGAAATACTGAAGCCTTATTGAATCCTTCAGAGAACCAAGGTTACACTAAGTAATTTTCACTGCTATTTAAATGGCACCCAGCTTTGCTTTCCTCAAGATCAGACAAACATCCCAATTTCCAGGTTAACATTGTGCATTACTGACATCAAAGACTGGATAGAAAGTAATTTGAAAGTCCCTTTTGCAATGTTTTCAGAACAGCATTTTTTTCAGTCTTAGTAACTGCAATAACTTTGTCCTTAAATAAATCTGTATGTCATTAGCATAACAGTGGAAGTTAGCGTTTCATTCTTTGTCCAATTGGTAACATACAATTAGTGAAAAGAAGAGGGCCCAAGACAGAACCTTGAGGTACACCAGAACTGATGGATTTGGAGGATTATTTGCGCTTCTGGTAAACAATCAAATAAGCCAGTCAAAGGCTGTACCAGTTATTCCCATTGCTGAAAGCCGCAACAGGAGTTTCTCATGGCTAACAGTGTCAAAAGCTGAGCTGAGGTCAAAAAAAAGAAGAAGAAAGTGCTAAGAGAGCCAGAATCAGACACTAAAGTCCCTTTCACACTGCGATTCCGGCAAATACACGGATAATGCGACCCGGCATTTGTTCCCGGGCCGCTAGATTTGGTCCATTCACACTGCCAGCGAAATACCGTAATATGTGCGCTTTCACACACAACGCTTAACGGTCCCGGGTCGAGTTGACACGTGACATCCGGATGTGACATATAACGGCGAGCAATCTCAGCTTCAGAGCGGATAGTAAGGAGCTCCGTGGTCTCGACTTGTGTCCAGTTTGCGCACATTTCTGCTTTTTTAATTTTAGTTTCTTTTGTATACGAACACTCTCTGCGTTTAAAACACCGACGAGCTCTTCTGGCACTGCAGGGTTGTATTATTGAAAAAACAAGCTCTAGGAGTCGCACGATAACTACGTACACGTTGCGGCATTCGTTTCGGCTTTTGTTCACACAGCACTCGTCCCGGGTCGAATACCGCAATGTTACTAGGTCCCCGACCCGGGTTCAATTTGGTAATCAATCCCGGGACGTGGTTGCTTTCACACAGAAGGCGACCCGGCAATGCTCTGGGAATATTGCGGGTCCGACGTGCAGTGTGAAAGGGGCTTAAGAGGAGCTGAGGGAATGGGACATTTCATCAGCAGCACTAAATAAAAAATAACACATTTTGTATGATCCCTCTCACATACTTTTTCTTGCAACTGTCTATAATTCAATGGCAAATGTGGATCTTGTCTTGATAAAAATCTAATTCACCTGCTTTGAACTTCGATGCTGTCCTGATAAATTTGATCATACATGCAGATTTTCAGGTCAATGTTTGGCTTGGTCACCCACACAGGTGCGCTCTCTGCCACGCCACAAACCGAAACTACAATCTATGCATTCAGAAACAAGGAGAAAGGTCAAGTTTATATTTTATACCATTAAAGCAAATATAAAATATGTCAATATAAAACATTTTTTATAATTATGGGAAAACTCAACCGGTTCACAACCAGGTTGAGAAAACAGGATTTGGAAATCCAGTTTTGCCTCTCCCGGAATGGTTGGTGTGAAGATGATGGGTATTTTGACGCTCGTAAATGGTCCGACATCACCTTCATAAGCCTGTAAAGAGAAGACTAGTGTCACATTTCCACTGAACATTCACACCAATGTGAGATTCACTGCACAGTTTTCCAAACACTTTTGTCCAGCACAGAGATGATTTTGAAACAATGGAGGCCTCCAGGATGCCTATTTGCACCATGGGTAAACATTTGTCCGCTCACAAAGTAAAGTTTTTTCTTCAGTGAGTAAAATAAGGTTTCGATCAAGTTTTCAACAGTCCAACATTTGCAGTTAATGAACCGTTTGAAATAAAGGCAAAAAATAAGCACCTATTTAAGAGACTATGGCTGAATATGAAATCGCCCTCTATGCCCTCATTCACTATTCCCTACGTTAGTCCACAAATACAATTCACTTGAAGAAGTGAATGAAAATGAGTGTGTGAAGTCGGACAGCAGTTGTGTGTACATCGGCTGTACACTCGTTATTGCAGTGCATTGTGGGATTGAATGAGTGCACTCAATAACATCCACTATGGTCTCAGACACCACTACAAATGACTGTCCACTCAAATAATGCCCTATTTAAGGGTATAGGGGGCGATTTCGGATTTAGCCTATGTAAATATTATTGCACCCAAAGTTATTCCACTGGTTTGTTACTCTAGTTACTGATTATGGTCTGCACCTGTTTCTAGTTTGATTTATTATTATCCTGTGTATTTATGCTCCTTGGTTTCTTCAGTTCATGGTCGGTTATTGTCTTTAGTCGACAGAAACTTTAAGAAATTCACAAACAGACAACATAGGAGAATCAACAGGAGAATAACATTTAACCACATAAAATCATATGACACCGAACCAAGAATGGAGGAAACTGAGGACTAAATGATATACTGAGGCTGAATCTGAAATCGCCCCCTATACCCTTAAATAGGGCATTATTTAAGGGGACAGCCATTTGCAGTGTTGTCCAAAACAATAGTTGACGTTATTGAGTGCACTCATTCAATCCCACAATGCACCGCAATAACGAGTGTACAGCCGATGTACACACAACGGTTGTCCGAATTCACAAACTCGTTTTCAAACACTCCTTAAAATGAACTGTATTAGTGGACTAACGTAGGGAATAGTGACTGAGGGTTTAGGGGGCGATTTTGGATTCAGCCAGAGATAATGAGGGAACTAAATGAACAACAGGTGAACATAATCAGTGACTAAGGGAATTAATGCTGCGTTCCAGGCCGGTTTTTGAGCCCATAAGTCACATCAATTTTATTTATAGTACTTTTACAATGACGATTGTTTTAAAGCAGTTTCACAGTGTTAAACAGGAAAATGGCTGCCATTGTTGTTTCGCGGGCTATGTGACGTCAGAGCTTGTAACTGGGACTACATCTATCTAGTATGAGTTCGCAGGTAGAAAGTCACGGGTTTGACGGCCGTTCCAATGCACTTTCACGGGTAGAAGGAAAAACATGGGTTGCCTGGAACGCGGCATAAGTAGCAAACAGAACTAATAAAATGAAACCAAAACACAAGGAAACTAAACAGACTGAGTTTGTTACACTAGCAAAGCTGTTTTCGTTTGATTTATTTTCCCTGTACTTTAGATATTCTAAATTGTGTTAATAAAGAACTGCCTGTAAATAGATCCTTACATTAACTTCCCTCTCTACTGGACCTGAACATTACAGTAAGTGCTTTGGATAAATGTGTCAGCAAAATAAACTTATAAAATAAACTTTGAGAACCAGGCTCGATGCCTTTGCCTTACTTGATTTGTTTTCTTATATGTGTGTAAGCATGTCAGTGTGTTCATACCTCCTCGATGATAAACTCAGTGGGCTCATGGGTGCTCTGCTCCACTTTAGCATCCACTGATCCTGGATCAGCCGTCAAAACCTCACTAGGACTATGACTGCTGACAGGAGACACACCTGATATCACAGGCAAGGACAATTTACTAATAAAGAAGATGTACAAAATGTAAACATGTATGTACATAATAATGTCCAATTAAGATACATTCTGTTTCTTTTTATAGAAATAAGTCAGTTGTCAAAGTACGAAACACGAAAAAGTGGTACATCTTTATTTTTCATTAGATTAATCTATGTCTATCAGTACTTTTCAAATGTAATAAAATATAAGTATGTTTTATATTGGCCATTTCTATAGACTCTGCCAATTTTCGCAATGCATTCTGGAATTGTCTTCTCTGTCAAAGCGGTGTCTTAGAAGGCGGTGTAATTATGCTGACTATGTTTTGGATGCCGGATGCAGAAGGGATTAAGTCAGTGTTCAAAGAGCCTAAGTAACACTGAGGCATACCTGGCAACATTTGGGTATCAAAATCCAGGATAGATTGGGGGGGGGGGGGGGGGGGGGGGATTCGTAGGGCATAAGTCCTCACATAAACCCATAATAATAATACATTTTATTTGTACCTGTGCTCTTCCTACCTGTATAACAACTTAACAAGTAGGAAATATACAAAAATTGTTATCAGTTTGCACTGCATAAGTTATGAATTATATATAGATTAATCCTTATTAAAGATACTGAAGTTATTTACTTACAGAGCATATTTAGTGAGCAATTACTTTTGTTCTTTACATTGTCAACAAGTGGTTACTGTCACTTTAAAAGATCCTCCGCTGTCGCACATGATGCGGATGTGAGATGCTGAAGTCGCAGTTACAAAACTTACAAAAAGCGTGACTGTCCCCCACCCTGCTCCTCTGAAGAAAATTAAATTCGCTGTCCCATTGATCACGGTATTTACACGAGGGTTTGGGTGTTTTGGCGGGAGTGCCTTCCGTCTCTATCGTTACGTTCATCATCCGTCTCTGTTTTGTTTTTTGTTAATTTCCCGCGTTGTCACTTGTCATCTGACCTCACACACTAACCTCGCGACAACGGCCACTACAGTACTGTAGTAGGCTACTGCCAGTTATCAGGTTATCACGAGGCTAGTTACAGAGCTCAGATTGGAAATGTTTTTGTTTTTTTTACTCCGGTATTATTATTTTTTAATAGCACAGGTTAAAATACGGGAGATTTACGGAAAAATACTAATACAGGAGGACGGCGGGAATGAAGGGTAAAATACGGCACTTTACCGAGATTGTTGATTTTACATGTTTGCAACTAAAATGACAAATTTCAAATGTTTTAAATGAAAAAGCACTGTACCACCGGTGAAAAGCATTGTTACCTGGTCCGAGGTCAATGTGAGTGTTCTCCATGCCTGATGGGATTTCTGCTGTGTTCTCTGCGCTCAGACTGGCCATCTCTAAACTACCGCTTTGACCAGAATCCTGATCAAGACAAAGAGACCAGAATCTCACGAAACCTGTCAAGATCTGTCCGATGATATGTTTGCAATGTGACATTACAAGAACGTTTTTTTTGTTGTTGTCTAGTCTGTGGTGGATTTTTTTTTAATCATAGATGAAAATGAATTCTAACCATTATGCATGTGTTGCATGTTTGCTATGCCTGACTGTTAAAATCAACAGTACATCAAGCGTCAGGATGAAAGACATATGGGGTTATTTGAGTATGTGTAGAAAATTACAGGAGTGCAGAGATGCTGCCCTTGGACAGGGTTTAAAAGGGAACTCAGTTGTTTAGTCTGCAGTTAGCTCTTTGCAGACATTCAGGATGGCTGTACGACTGTGACTCTTTTCTTGTAAGAAAATAAATCTTCATAAAAACAATTGGCGAAGGTTTTTCTCTTATTCAGTGATGCAACTAAGTTAATTTTTGCCGCAACAAGGCCAACTCACACAGCACAGACAGATGCTGACAAACGTGAACAATTTCCAGATAACAGTACATCCTTATTTTATGTTCCACAACTCGACAAACAGCGATTGAACGCTGATGAAAATGAGCGGCAACAAACACCAACAGAAGCTGATCACACTGATCCAACAAAACCTGATGTGTCAGTTGTCTGTCAGTGCGGTATGGATTGGCCTTTGGAGAATTTTGAAAATCTAAATCACAATCACAATAAACTTTTCCCCACCTTTGGCAGAAATTTTCGACTTTCTGTGTTTTCACTGATATACGGTAGGGGGCGCTATTACACATCTTCTGAAAGAGTACTGAATCTCCTGATCACAGCACAGGTGAAGAAGAAGCAGAAACAAGAGCTATTATATGTAAACAGATGCATATGTGAAATAACAAGATCACTTATAAGACTGTGAAGCTTTGGGGGGTGTTGATGGACTCCATCTACTCCATCTGTGTTCTGATCATTGTTTTGAATCCCATCTGGATGTAGTCTTTAGCCCTATTCGGACGGTAATTGTCTCTCGTGTGGACATCCATAAAAATAAAAGTGCAGCCACCTCAGTGATAAACTCGTGCATTCGGATGGTGATTTATTCACGGTGGAGGTGCGAGTTTTGTGATCCTGCTCACCTGAGGTCTGTTGCATGAAGCTAGCTGAACAAACTCTGTTTTTTAGAGTAGGTTTAGAGTTGACAAATCCAGATAAATCCAACCTGGTTTAGATCAAGTTCAACAGTCTCTCAAAGCTTGGTATAAATCTCTGTCAACTCAGGTTTAATCCAGAGTTAGTGATTAACTCTGAAGCGCATGCACCTGAAAGTGTGACACGTGAGGCAAACAGCCAATCACAGTGTCCATTTGATTCCCTTCTCATTAGAGAGAAAGGGAATCCATTTTTTTCCCCAACATAAACTGCTTTAATTTGGAACGAGAGATAGAGGGAGTGTGGGTTTTACTTGCAGCTGATTGGTTAAGTTTGGGTTTGCGATCTCTAACCCAGATTAAAATCCGCTCCCGAGCAGGTTAGCCGTGTAGTGTAAGTAACTAAGGTGATGATCATTGATAAAAACCAATCCAACTTCATAAGGCTGAAAACCCAGAGTTTGCTCAAACTAACCACAAACTTACCGGGGTTAAAGAGTTCATCAACACCCCAAAAAGCTTCACAGTCCTAGAGCTCGTACTGGATTGACATTTCACTCAGTCAAATTAGGCAGTTTTGATTTATATGCCGTTAATATTTGAGGATCACATTATTTTACTTTGTGTGATATTGCTTGTTTCTGCTTCTTCTTCGCCTGTGTTTTGATCAGGAGATTATGTACACTTTCAGGAGATGTGTAATAGTGCTCTCTTGCATATAACAGTGAAAACATGGAAAGCTGTAAATCTATCAATGGCAGGGAACGAGATAAATAACTCACATCATGCATCATGGGGATCCATTAGATTTCGACTGAAATCACGATGAAAGCTTACTGCCACATTATTCCACTTCCTTAAGCATTTATTTAAAAAGTAAAAAGTAAAAAGTTGGCAACCCTAGCCTAATATATTTTTGTGAGATTTACCCATTTTGAAGAGTTAACATAACCAGAATAACTAAATCCCAAATTACAGGACTTTCTCGCTCCCTCTGTAGTCGCATCAGTGTTATTCACCAGTGTGCTCGTGAAGGTTCGCTGAAGGGGTCCGTTGGAGACGCCTGTCAGTGTGTAACGAGTGTCTAGAGCCCCTCTGTTGGTCATGGTGATTACTCGTGAAACTCTCTGTCCCACCACATGAGTGCCAAAGTCCACAAAACAGTGATCAACAACCATCTGGGGAAAATGGGAAATAATGGTATTTTCAAGAAAATACATTAACAACCCACCATGACCTCATAAAAAGCATATCTGTTTTTAATCACGTGAAACATCTCATTTACCTCACACTTTTTCTTGGAGCACTTGATGGCCACAGAAAACATGCCAGTAGCCGACTGGAAGTGAATCATACCATCCAAATCCACATCGAGCTACAACAAATGTAGATTTTCGATTACAGTGGAGCATTCACTGATCAATTTAATTTTTTTTACAAATAAAGGGAAAACACATTGAGTTTCACTTTATTTTGATGGTCCCTTCAACACATTCTGTTCACTATAATTAGAGAGTTAAAGAGATTTAAGTGCTAGTGGAGTATTAGTAAACTGGTGGGGTTATGGTTAGAATAAGTTGACATGTAATAGCAAAGTTACTTATAATGAGTAGAATGTCTGTTGGAGGACCACCACAATAAGCAGATATTAAAAGGGAATGTGCACACAGAAATGAAAAAAATGTTTATCTGCTAACCCCCAGGGCATCCAAGATACTAGTAAAAAAGTATTGACTTCATGTGAAATTGGAGTTTCAACTAGTAAGAAATCAATTACTGATATTAACGATTGAATTTGAATGGCAGCCTATGGTGACGTTTAACTAGTGAAATATCATTACAGATATCAAAAATGTATATAGGTGATATATTTATTATATACATTGATAGTTTTTGCTAGCGAAAATGTAATTGTTGATATCAAAAACTGATGTAAATATGTTCCCCGTAAAGAACACCTTCATTTTTAAGTAACTGTCATGTCAATTGAGTTTTGTGTTTGGGTCAACACGGCTGGCTCTTAAATTTGCACTTGTCTTGTCTAGATCTCATTTCTGCCAATTAATGCACATCCTTTCTATTATAAGAAAGCCTTCTAAAGGGCCACTCACACTGACAATAATAAAACCACTGAAAGCCAATGATGATCAGTGAGAGTTGATGATTTATTGCTATGTAATGTGGGCGTTTCCATGCCACTCAACATAGTTTTACTTATGCAAATTATCAGTGACACATGAACAGGATTCAGTATGAAGAGACTGATCAGCTCCCTGATTTAATTTCCCTAAAATAGTCCTAAAGCTGCTCAGTGTTAGGCATTAACACACTATAGACAGATTTTCTGAAAAGATGTGTATTGTGAAAAGTGTAATACAAATGACTATGACAAAGCAACTACCAATGAGAGTAAAATCAGCGGAGCTCACGTGATCCATCAATCCCATGTTACTGTGAGTAATTACTCTGTTCTCAATGATTTATCTCTACCCACATGCAGGGATATAATAAAAACGATGTTAAAACTAAATCTAATTTTCTCCACCAAAGCATCTCATGAGACCTACAGAGTGAAGCAGAGATATATTTGTTACAAACACCAGATGTGGAGTGGAGAAAAACTTACCAAAGGTCTAAATATAGCCTCCAGTTCACAAGCCATGCCTGCAGACATGGGCCCTGGTGGCTCGAAACTGTAAGAAAACAGGTCACACACTTATTAAATTAGTAAAGAAAAGCAAACAGCTCGATAGGCGACTGTTTAATATATTCCCAGTTTGTGTGTGTTGTTTACGACACGTTACATTTATGTTGCACAAGCATGAACGTCTGTGTTAATTATCTGTTAGAATAGAGATTTATACATCATAACAAGCATACATGTTGCACTAAAAATCACAATTAGTTGTTCACAGTTGCTGTAACTGATTTTAATTGATTTGCAGACTCATACATTTACCTGAACATTTGTAATTTTTTTGTTAAATCAAGTTTGTTAAAGGGTTACTTCAGCGATTAGCATATAGCCTTTTATCAGTAGAAACCCTGCAGTATATTCAAATGATTGTGCTTCC
This sequence comes from Pseudorasbora parva, assembly GCF_024679245.1. Taxonomy (NCBI): domain Eukaryota; kingdom Metazoa; phylum Chordata; class Actinopteri; order Cypriniformes; family Gobionidae; genus Pseudorasbora; species Pseudorasbora parva. The sequence continues at coordinate 2,667,563 of NC_090184.1, forward strand.
CCCCCTCATATCCCCCTGAGACAAGAGATTTATGCATTTTATTACTGGAAAAATTCCTCCTATGATGCAAATTGACGATATTTGCATCATAGGAGGAATGTTTGGCCAAAGGCTAAAGACTACAGCCAGCAGAGGGAGCCATTTCTGCATGTTTTGAACCCGCGCATGGAGGATGGAGATCACACTCAGAGCTCAGCTCGCAGCTACAGGCACTCATTTAAACGGAGCTATGGTGAGCAATGTAAGTCTTCTAACTTCTCAAATTAATTTCTATGAAAGTTAAGCTTGCAAAGGCATGAACTGAAAGGCGCCAGACTGAACTCGCTTTGTGAATGTATGCCGCGAGTGTAGTCGTGATTACCTCAGCTCTCATCACGAGAGCTCATTAGCTCATTTATCTGACTCCTGCAGTTAGTGCTCAGTGCTGTGATACTCGTGCGGTGACTCACTCATTATATTGAACACACACGTTCAGTTTTTAATTGTAATGTCTTCTCCAACTCAGTCACAGTAATCCAGTAGCGGTGGCTTTGGGAGTGGCCTCACAGGGCAGCGAAGCATTCTGGGAATTGTAGTCTTTCATCCCCATTAGACAAAAATAAATTTTCTGTCTTTTCTCAGTCTAGAAGGCACCAAATTAAAAAATAATTTCAAATTTCTACTACATTGATGACCCAGTTTAAATACAGATTCATCTTCCCAGCGCTGAAGTACCCCTTTAACTGTACTGTGTGATGGTCAATTAAGACTCAAATCACTGAGCATCTGAAATTAGTGTGGGTTCTCTAGTAAAGTGCAGATGTGTACGCAACGGCTCCACCGTAACAAGAATAACAATGTTCAACAAGACATTTAAGATTATTAAATTATATTTACAAATAATTTAAAGGGAATATCAACACTTTAGTTTAGGGTGCAATTCTCACTATCAACTAGTTGCTTATGAGCATGCATATTACTAGGATATTGGCTGTTTATTAGTCCTCATAAAGCACATATTAATGCCTTATTCTACATCCCTTAATCCTGCACTTAACAACTACCTTACTTACTATTAATAATAAGCAGTAATCTAATTAGGAGTTTATTGAGACAAAAGTCCTAGATAATAGTACAATTTGGAGAATTGTATTTCATTAATCTGCATTAACATTGTGCGTATATATTTTATCTTGCCGTATTTTTGATCCATGCTAGCTATAAACGTGTCAATTGCAATTTTGAGTGTAAATCCCGCATTTATATGTAAATGTCACTTCCAAAATTGAACAGTTTTTAATTGGTCGTCGGTCCTCTTAGCACCATGAAAAACAAAACTTTAATGCAATGAAATACATATAGCCTCGGAAACACAAAAGAGCGCTCAGAGTCACTATAAAGCTGTCACTTATCTCAGTTTGTGCTCTCACAAAGGTCCAATAAAATCAATAAAGTTGTCTACAATGCATAATTAATGGCTTACTTATATCCAAAAATCTGTTTGTTAATGAGAGGATTCACATGTACAGAACTCAGCACTGAGCAAAAACTCTTTTGACCGTTTTGAGCTGTGAGTGGATTCTGGCTAAATTAAATGCCTCTGATTGGCCATTGCGTTCAAAAGACCAACAGACATGTCTGTGATTGGCTACATTTCTCTCTGCTCCAAAAACACATAGTAAATAGAAACCTTTGACGTTCTCCATAGCACACACACAAATACACACTGGAGCCAGTATGATTTTATTAAAGTATCAACTGAGGGTGCTTTTGCTTTCATTTGAGGGTGTTTATTTTTAAATTTGACTTTGTAAAAGTTTTTACCCATATTTGTGTAGATGGGACTAAAATCTGGCTTAGGCAAAAAACAAAGAAAACAAAAAAAAACAGCAAAAAAAATTACATTTAAATCACTCACATGTAATTTAAAACCCACTTGGGCCCTATCCTACACCCAGCTCAATGCAAGTGTGTTCTGCTAGTTTCAGCTCGACGCAGTCCTCATGTTCACGTCCAGCTCCACATTGTTTAAATATCAAATGCACTGCCGCATCTGTTCACCCATCAGAGAGTGTGTGTGTGTGTGTTCAGGAGCATTGTTGGAGCGTTGCTATTGTGAGGAACTGAAAACCACTGACCATTGACCAACACAAACCTGCTCTAAAGTCAATAGTGCAGTATTTCTGTGTTCTGTGTGAAGATTAACCAAGACTCTTTAACTACAGACCTTCAGCAATTCTCCTCTGTTGATCTCTCCTCAGTCTCTGAGTCGGTTGACTTCTACAACAAGTCTCTGAGCAGCCTTCTAGATCTTCATGCACCTGTCAAAACTAGAATGGTCACCTTCTCGCGCTCAGCACCCTGGTACACCAGCGAACTGCGGAAGATGAAGACGGTTGGGCGTGTACTTGAGAGGCGTCTCAAGCTCTCAGGACTCACTGTTCATAGGCAAGCCTATAGAGATCATCAGAAGGCCTACGCAAGGTCCTTGAGAGATGCTCAGTCACAGTTCTACTCTTGCATCATCAACAATAACCCTGGAAACTCCAAGAAGCTTTTCTCCACTATAAACCACATCCTTAAACCGCAAACTCACTCTTTTTCAGAAGCCACAGAAGAGAGGTGCAATAAGTTCATGACCTTTTTTAGGAACAAAGTAGACAACATCCACTTGCTTCTATCTAGCACCTCCGCTCTGCCTGTCCCGTCTGTTGATCCACAGCCAGGGACCTTCCAACATCTCTGCTGCTTCTCCATCATCACACAGCTTGAGGTTGAGGACATCATCAGAAAAATAAAACCATCCACCTGTGCACTGGATCCTTTTCCTACAGCCTTGGTAAAATCTAACCTCAGTGTCTTAAGTCCATTTATTACCAAGATTATTAATAATTCCCTCCAGGCTGCCCTTGTTCCTTTATCTCTAAAAACTGCTATCATCAGACCACTTCTAAAAAAAACCTACTTTAGACCCAGATGTTAATGACAACTACAGGCCCATCTCCAACCTCCCATACCCCTCTAAGGTGCTGGAAAAAGTGGTTGCTGCACAGCTTCAGGTCCATTTGGAGCATAACAATCTTTATGAGAAATTTCAGTCACAGCACAGAAACAGCTTTGGTCAGGGTCACAAACGATCTATTGATGGCGGCAGATGCTGGTTCCCCATTCCTTCTCATCCTCCTGGACTTAACTGCAGCTTTCGATACAGTTGACCATAACATCCTCCTTCACTGTTTACATTCCACCATCGGTCTCTCTGACTCGGTCCACAACTGGTTTTCTTCTTATCTCACTGGGAGAACTGAATATGTTGCGCTAGGAGAAGCTACATCCCCGTCACACAATGTCACCTGCGGTGTTCCTCAAGGCTCTGTGCTCGGACCCACCCTGTTCATACTCTACATCCTCCCCCTTGGCCGTCTCATCAGCCGGCATTGGAATTTCTTTTCACTGCTATGCTGATGACACTCAACTACTTTAGGACAAGTTCATCTCCCTCTGCTGACCTCACACCATCCACTTTGATCACTTGCCTGGATGAGATAAAGGCGTGGATGAAGCAAAACTTTCTGCAGCTAAACAGCTCCAAGACTGAAGCTATCCTAGTCGGCACTCCACTTCAGGTCCAGAAGTCTGTTATCACCAGCATTGCTTTCTCTGATCAGGTCATTCCACTTTCCACTTCAGTCACCAATCTGGGGGTCAGAATGGAATCGCAGCTTACTTTTGAAGCTCACATCAATCACCTGTGTAAGACCTCCTTCTTCCACCTCAGAAACATTGCCAAACTTCGTCCCATTCTAACACTGGCTGATGCGGAGAAGCTTGTCCACGCCTTTATCTCCTCCAGGATGGACTACTGCAATGCGCTCCTTATCGGCATCCCTAGCAAAAATCTCCAGAGGCTGCAGTGTATTCAGAACAGCACTGCTAGGATCCTCATGAGGGTGCGCAAATACGACCACATCACCCCCATTCTAAAATCACTCCACTGGCTTCCTGTGTCGTTCAGGATCGAGTACAAGATTTCTCTCCTTACCCACCAGTGCATCCATGGTGATGCTCCCTCCTATCTCAAGAAACTTCTCACCACACAAACAGCCACTCGTAACCTCCGCTCTGTTTTGCTGTATCGCCTTAAAACTCCCACAGCCAATCTCCGTACTATGGGGGATCGGGCCTTCTGCTCTGCAGCCCCCAGTCTGTGGTCTGCTCTCCCTGACCACCTGCGGACTCCACAGACTATAGATACTTTTAAGCGTGGTCTTAAAACCCACCTTTTTAGCAGAGCTTTTAATTGACTTGTTACTTCTTTATTTTATTTTATGTATTTTATTTTTTTCAGTTTTATTTATTTTATTTTATTCATTTACTTATTTATTTATTGTTGTTGATTGTTTTTAATTCTGTAGCACTGAGATTTTGTTTAATATAAAGTGCATTATAAAATGTATTATTATTATTATTATTTATTGAAAGGGTGTGTGAGTAATATGAGCCTATAGGTGGTGCACAACGAGCATACACTCTGATTATTACACACACACACCGGGAACACACAGCAGCACACACACATTTAAATATTAAAAATAAAAGTTTTCCTCTCTGGAGAAGCGTTCAGTCTTTCCTCGTGTAAATAGTGAATCCGCCGGTGCGAGCACAACTGGCTTTTAAAGGGAAAGGGAGATGAGACTCTGATTGGTTTATTGCATGTTACGCCCAAAACACACCCATCACTCATTAAGAGACGAGGGGCAACACTTCTGGACCATGCGCCTGGTGCGCAGAATTTTTTTTCTGTCGTTAAACTAGCAAAAGTGGATTCAGACGCGCCCTAAGAGCTTCAGAACATGATCAGATCGGTAAAATAGGGCCCATAGAGTCCAAACAACACAAGACATTTTCTGTTTCACAGAATAAAGCCATACAGGTTTGGAAATGATGATAGAAACACAGAGTCAGCAAAGGATGCCAGCACCATGTGCCAAACTGCTCTGGCTTTAAAAGAACACCCCTTCTATAAACTGAGACTGATGAGCAAACCCCCGAATGTAAGATGTTTATGTGATATGTGCTAAAAGAGCAGCCTACCTCACCGACACATGATCTTTCAGATTCTCTGACACTCCCAACAGCTTACAGTAATTAGTCATGTATGTGACATTAGTGAGTGTGACTTTCTTCTTGTAGACCTTCCCAACATCGCAATCCTGCAAATACAGTTCAGATAAATATAAATATATATTTATAAATATATAAAATATAATATAATTTATTACCGTTTTGTATTTTAGAGGCGTGAATTAACATGCACTGAGGTTTAAGATGATGCCTGTGTCTTAGTTTAGTGAGTTGATGGTGTGCACTGCCTAGGTTAGCTGTTATATAAAAAGATCTTAATACTTTAAGTACAGAAGCCCTAAAGTTACATAATGATGAAAAACAAATATGTGATGGGAGGAAAAGGTATGTCAACGCTTTCGCGTTCTCTCGCAAATGTTTCGCGTTCCCCGAGAAACTTTGCATTTTTTTTCTTCCCATCCCATTTTTTCCACCACCATGTCTCTTTAGAGGGCTCTGTACATTAAGTGACTGAATTAAGACCAAACGCCAGATGCAAACTGCATATTTAATATACAATGTGATAAATATTTTAGTACACGTTCAATGGAAAATCTTGCCGCCCTCATTGCAATGCATTATGATACCGTATTGTCAATGAAGACTATGCAAAGAATTATTTTAACAGGCATCATGACTTTGGTTCCAATAATTCGACACACTCTGTTCATTGCAAGCGGACCTTTAATTCCCGAGAATCAAGTCTAGACATTAGGTACCTTAAACAGAATAATCTCTGGTTTGCTGATGAATGGTGGTCCTTTTGATTCTCGTCCCTTTATAGACTTTTTTGCTGCTTTTGAAAGTAAACCTTTGTCAGTCTTCATGGTGGTGTAAGATGTTTCAAGATGAATGTTTTCATCTGATGTGGCCTAGGTGGACAGATATGACAAAAAACTATGATTTTGTAGCTGCAAATTAAATAATGATATTTATTTTGTTATAGTGTAATAAAAGCAGAATTGAGGGAAGAGTAAAATAAAAATTCCCGATGCATAATCATAGCCACTATGTTGGACTCAAGCATGATGAACAATGTTAGATGCAGTGCAATGGAAGATGCTCTGTGTGAAACATCCTCTTAAGTGTCACATGCTTATCTATTTATGTATTGGAATTGTTACCATATCATCTTTGTGTCTGTGTTCCCAAAGGCCAGTAAACTCAGGCTGAGCCAGACTCATCTCTGTTTTATCTTCATCTTCCATTTCTACACACTCTCCAAACTTCAGCTCTGCAGATTCCGGAGAGGAACTGTCATCACTGTCACTGTAGGACCTGATGCAAGGTGCTCTGGGACTTGACATTACATGCTTTTCCTGAATTAAATACAAGTGATTGTTAGTGAACCAATTGCTTCCATCAACCACTTGATTTGGCGTCAATTTTATATTTAGTTATACAAAATATGACTGTAGCACAGGATGATTCCATGTTATGCACATGCAATGTGATCTCTACTTCTGCAGACTACTTTCTCTTTGTGGAGCGCATAACATATAATCATTAATTGTTCTAATGATAAACATTTATGGTGAGTGTCAGGCTAAGCAATCGCTGGTACCTCTCTCCTGGTGATGAAGAGTTTCTCATCACGTTTTTTCTCATGGCTCAGTACGGGAGATTTTCTACGCTTGTCCGTCACGTTCCTTTCTGAGAGCAATTTAGCCACAATCTCCATTTTCCCCAATCTCCGTGTATCTTCAAATTCCCTTCAATGAAAAAAGAAGATAGAGAAGATATGAAGAAAAAATAAAAATATAAAATATCTGTCCTTAAACTGTTTGAGTAGTGTTGCAGGATATACTGGTACTAGAAAAGTATCTTAATACTCTGCTATTAAAAATGGTATGATATAAAATTTCATTAGTACTGGTACTTTAAGGAGGACAGCACACTAATAAGAGCTGTATTTCTTAATTTGCATCGATGTGTGATAGCAGGAGTCAGGATGTTTGTACAAAGCTCTGCTTCCACCGTTCACTAAACACTGAAACAGAAGTGCTCAGTACAAACCCGATTTCCAAAAAGTTGGGACACTGTACAAATTGTGAATAAAAAAGGAATGCAATCATTTACAAATCTCATAAACTTATATTTTATTCACAACTGAATATAGAGAACATATCAAATGTTGAAAGTGAGACATTTTGAAATGTCATGCCAAATATTGGCTCATTTTGATTTCAGGAGAGCTACACATTCCAAAAAAGTTGGGACAGGTAGCAATAAGAGGCCGGAAATGTTAAATGTACATATAAGGAACAGCTGGAGGACCAACTTGCAACTTATTAGGTCAATTGGCGACATGATTGGGTATAAAAAGAGCCTCTCAGAGTGGCAGTGTCTCTCAGAAGACAAGATGGGCAGAGGATCACCAATTCCCCCAATGCTGCGGCGGACAATAGTGGAGCAATATCCTAAAGGAATTTCTCAGAGAAAAACTGCAAAGAGTTTGAAGTTATCATCATCTACAGCGAATACTATCATCCAAAGATTCAGAGACTCTGGAACAATCTCTGAGCGTAAGGGTCAAGGCCGGAAAACCAAACTGGATGCCCGTGATCTTCAGCCCTTAGACGGCACTGCATCACATACAGGAATGATACTGTAATGGACATCACAACATGGGCTCAGGAATACTTCCAGAAAACATTGGAGAACACAATCCACCGTGCCATTCGCCGTCGCCGGCTAAAACTCTACAGGTCAAAGAAGAAGCCCTATCTAAACATGATCCAGAAGCGCAGGCGTTTTCTCTGGGCCAAGGCTCATTAAAAATGGACTGTGGCAAAGTGGAAAACTGTTCTGTGGTCAGACGAATCAAAATGTGAAGTTCTTTTTGGAAAACTGGGACTCCATGTCATCTGGACTAAAGAGGACAAGGACAACCCAAGTTGTTCTCAGCGCTCAGTTCAGAAGCTGCATCTCTGATGGTATGGGGTTCATGAGTGTGTGTGGCATGGGCAGCTTACACACCTGGAAAGGCACCATCAATGCTGAAAGGTGTATCCAAGTTCTAGATCAACATCTGCTCCATCCAGACATCGTCTCTTTCAGAGAAGACATTTTCCAACATAATGTCAGACCACATACTGCATCAATTACAACATCATGGCTGCGTAGAAGAAGGATCCGGCACTGAAATGGCCAGCCTGCAGTCCAGATCTTTCACCATTAGAAAACATTTGGCGCACCATAAAGAGGAAGATGTGATAAAGAAGACCTAAGACAGTTGAGCAACTAGAAGCCTGTGTTAGACAAGCATGGGACAACATTCCTATTCCTAAACTTGAACAACTTGTCTCCTCAGTCCCCAGACGTTTGCAGACTGATATAAAAAGAGGAGGGGATGACACACAGTTTAACATTTTCTCCGTTTAAACATTTGATGTGTCATCTATGTTGTATTCTGAATAAAATAAAAACGTACACATCATTGCATTCTGTTTTTATTCACAATTTGTACAGTGTGTGCCAACTTTTTTGGAATCAGGTTTGTATATACTGTAGACACAGCGCATGACAAAGAAAGCAACAGAAACATGTGCACATGAGAGAATAAAACGCAGAGCCGGATGTGCTCGGGCTGCCGGAAGTATAAAATTACATTTAAAAAATATGAAAATACCCGTATCAAGACTCATGAAATAAAATTTTGTTCATCCCAACATGTTCAGAATAGTGAAAGGTATTCTGAGAATGTTAAGAATTTTAACATGACTGATAATGTGATTGTTGCGAACATCTCTGTAAGGATGTTCACACTATGTAGTTATTATTGCAATAAGAGGAGGGAATGGTCAAAAATCATGCTGGCCAAGTGAGGTTTTAGTTTAAATAATAAGCAATAAATAATAAGTTATTTTGTCATATTATTCACTTACTTTTACTGTATTTTTTTCTCTGGGTATCGATTCAGTATCGAGGTATTTTAGTCTGGTATCATATCAAAGTCATAATTTTGATATCGTGACAACACTACTTCTGAGCATTCACATAAAATGTTTATAGCAAATTCTCACGCATTTTTCTTGTTGAAGCGCTCCTGCAGTCTCAGTCGTTGGATGTGTTCAATGCTGTTCAATCCTTTGGCCTCCAGTGTCTCTTTCATCAGTTGCTCTTGCTCTCTCTGTTTCTGTTCATAGGCTTTCTGTCGTTGTTTTCTAGCATGCATAGTTTCCTAAGTACATGGAGAGAATATCTATCAATGGATCTATGTAGACACAAACATTCACCCAAAGCAAAGTTCTTCAGGTCACTTGTCCAGTGCTGCTGCACATACATATATCATTAAAACGTGTCTGAGACATACAGTTTATCACCATCAATATTCTTTTGCCTCTATTCTGTACATATTTATACTTACCTGCCATCAATATTCTTTCACTACAGTAATATTCACATCTTATTCTCCTTTCATAAATAAAATATTCTGGAGAACAACACAAGCAGCTGAAAGAGTCTTTACACTTTTTTTTTCTTCAGAAAAATTGTTAATAATACAAAGCTAAGTAAATTGATTTAAATGAGACCTATTAGGCAAAATTCACTTTTACATGGTGTTTGAACATACATGTGTTGGCAGTGTGTGTATACAACCACCCTATAATGATAAAAATCCACTGTTCTTTTTTTAATGCTTATAAATCAAAAGCAGTGTAAGCCGTTTTAGTTTCTAGCAGTGCCATATTGCACAAGCCCCGCCCATGACTGGTGACTGACTCCGCCCTATTACAATAGCTCCACCCCTCAGTGAGCTGCACACAATCTGTCATGTTTATCTCCTCGCCAGAGCCTTCGAGTCAGAAATGTATTCTTATTAAAGCTACTAAAGTTATTCAGTCAAGAGCATTGAGTGATTTTCTGTTTTCTTGATATTTGATTCTTATTAACAGCAAATATAGCAGTAGATACTGTATATTACACTGCTGTCACTTTTATACACACGTCTTATATACACATGTTTATGTTCACAGACATAACCAACTGTGTTTATGTGAACTGTGTGTTTTTTTGACATAAGCTTGTGTGTTTGACAGTTTAAGTGCAATAAGATGTGAAAGAGAACTGAGTTTGATACTCACGGGACGCTCCATCTGACACACAGCTTTCTGTGCGCGTGCTTCGTGTGTGTGTGTGTGTGTGTGTGTGTGTGTGTGTGTGTGTGTGTGTGTGTACTCAGAAGTTTAGACTGATATGGCTTATACAGTAGGGCAAAAACGTATTTAGTCAGCCACCAATTGTGCAAGTTCTTTCACTTAAAAAGATGACAGAGGCCTGTATTTTTTATCATAGGTATACTTCAACTATGAGAGACAGAATAAGGGGGAAAAAATCCAGAAAATCACATAGTCTGATTTGTAAAGCATTTATTTGCAAATTATGGTGGAAAAAAAGTATTTGGTCCATAACAAAAATTAATCTCAACTACTTTGTTATATACCCTTTGTTGGCAATGACAGAGGTCAAATGTTTTCTGTAAGCCTCCACAAGGTTTTTACACACTGTTGCTGGTAGTTTGGCCCATTCCTTCACAAAGATCTCCTCTAGAGCAGTGATGTTTTGGGGCTGTCGCTGGGCAACACGGATTTTCAACTCCCTCCAAAGATTTTCTATGGGGTTGAGATCTGGAGACTGACTAGGCCACTCTAGGACCTTGAAATGCTTCTTACGAAGCCACTCCTTTGTTGCCCGGGCATGTGTTTGGGATCATTGTCATGCTGAAAGACCCAGCCATGTTTCATCTTCAATGAGGTTCTGGGATTTTCGCTCACCGTTCTTGTGATCATTTTGACCCCACAGGGTAAGATCTTGCGTGGAGCCCCAGATCGAGGGAGATCACCAGTGGTCTTGTTATCTTCCATTTTCTAATAATTGCTCCCACAGTTCCTAATTCACTTCAATAAAGATAACTATACAACATCAAGGTGTGGTGGCGCGGCGGTGGAAATTCCACTCATGTTTAGTACATGTTAAAGCAAAGATTCATAGAAAAAAATATAAACAAATATCCTCTTCTTGGATTTCACAACGAAACAGCATAGGAAGCTGACCACAGGCCTCTGTGGTCGATTCTGTGTTAAGGTCAGGCATGTTATTCCCAATTATGTGTTGTGGCTGGGTTACAATATGTCTGTGTGACTATTGATGTCTTAAGCCTAGATGAACAGAGGAATTAAGGTATTCTTCTGTAGCCTGACAAGTAACTTTAACAGTTGTTCATATGAATAACAATTGCTGGACAGCTGGATGCTTTGTTTATAGACTATTTGTGGGTGGCTGTTTGACCTATCAATTCATGTCGATAAAGTATAATAGGGTAAATTCTGAAACATATAGTATAATTTAAACATATTTATGATTTATTCATACTGCAGAATTCTACAGTAACTCTTACGAGTAATGGACTGTACCTGATTGGCAGCGAAACTGGCTTTAAGTGACATCACTGCTGTCTGCCTCTTCTTTATTAGCTCCTTCCTCCTCTCTTCAGCCTCAGCCTCTTTCTGTTTCATCCTACAACACAAGAGCTATAGAAATAAGTTTTATATTATCTTCTTTTAAATATACAATTTATTAGACTAGGAACTAATACGAAAGCAGAAAATTGAAAGTTGCAATTAAACTAAAAAGTTTTACTAAATGTGCATGAGTGTGCATCACCTGTGCAGAGTCTGTTTGAGGTAGACGGCTGCTTTGAGATGGCTAGCGAGAGCCTGTTCCTGTTGTTTCCTGTGAACTTCTGCCTGCTCTTGTAAAACCTTGTTACGTTCACTGTCACATAGAAGATTACACAAATAACAGCTGCATTAAGGATTTGAACATTAAAGGATTTTCAAGCGGTGCTGGACTATGTACAACTCGCATCTGTACTATTGGGGTTCTAGGCTTTCCCACAAATTGACTAGAAAACCAGAGGCCATTTTTCGTGCTGGTAATAAGTTAAATACTCTTTACTTGAGTCAGATATGATGAGCCAATTACTTAAATTGTTCTTTTGGCAAGGAAAAATAATAAATAGCTTCCTGTCCATTGATAAAACTGTCAACTAAATTGAAATATGTTCAAATGTGTTGCATTGCCTCCTTTGGAAATCTGTGCTCACATCTGCTTACATATGACATCGCTTGTTTCTGCTTCTTCACCTGTGTTTTGATCAGGAGATTCTGTACTCTTTCAGAAGATGCGTAATACATGAAGAAACATGGAAACCTGGAAAATTCCATGCTTGGTGGGGAAAGAGTTAAGGGTGCATGCGATTCCTGAGAAACAATGTTGATAGTTTCAAATCGATACCCAAACAAACGCCCCCACTCCCCCCCCCCCCCCCCCCCTTTTTTTTTTTTCATTGCCCCGCTCCCAATACAAAGAACATGCTATGCAACACAAGCAATCACTAACAAACAGCTATGGTACAGCTTTGAAACATAGCAAATACCAGTGTCACTCACGTATTGAGCAGGCCTTCCCTTCATGTGTCTCCAGCACTGGAAAGCTGCTTCAGTATTAAAGGGATTGTTCACGCAAAAATGAAAATGACCCCATGATTTACTCTCCCTCAAGCCATCCTAGGTGTGTATGACTTTCTTCTTTCAGACGAACACAATCAGAGTTATATAAACAAAATGTCCTGGCTTTTTCAAGCATTATAATGGCAGTGAATGACAGCCCACCAAAATTTAAAGCCGAAAAAAGTGCATCGATTTATTGTAAAAGTGCTCCACATGGCTCCAGGGGTTAATAAAGGCCTTCCGAAGCAAATCGATGGGTTTGTGTAAGAAAAATATCCATATTTAACACGTCATAAAGTAATTCCGATTTGATGTCGTTTAATGTAATTTTCAACAGCATTTCTCAGAAATCGCTTACTGCACCTATAAATGGCCCAGGTTATTTGTCCTTGTTCCAAGAAAACTGCAGTGGATGTGATAAAAAGCATTTCACTTGAAACTCTTACATTTTGTCATGTTGTGCTTTGTGTCTACGTTGTTTGATAACGCTCTTCTCTCGCTGGAGTCTGAGCTTCTGCTTCTTCTTCTCCTGAGATTGGACGTTCTTCTCCTCCAGCTCAAGCTCCTGACGCAGAGCCAAGAAGTGTCCCAGTTCCACCTCCACCTGACACAGCTCCAGCCTGAGAAGAAGGGCCAGTTACACGCTACATCCACAACAACAGCATATTAAAGGCTTTCTGCTTGGCAACCAGGACATGTAGATGAAATCATGCCATGATTTTGATTTTTCTGGTTTGAAAGAGGTATGAATGAACTATAAAGAAATACACAACTCAAGGCTTCCTCTCCAATCCACAGAATATTTTCTAAAAACAAAACAGCAAATAATACAAAATTATGACATCAAACCCATGACCTCACAAATCAAATATTCAATATTCGACATCAGGATGAACAACATGAATATGTATATACTGTCTATACTGTAATAAAGAAGTACATATTTGCGGTTATGCTACTGTACTTTAGTAGAGCTTTGCAATATTTCTACCATATTTGAGTAATGACATTTTCTGATGACACTACATTCACCACATTTTTACACATCAATAGTACTTTCTGAAAGAACTGACAATAATGTAAAATGTGTACCTTGAATGCAATGTAAGTCGCTTTGGATAAAAGCGTCTGCCAAATGCATAAATGTAAATGTAAAATGTAAATGAAAGAGCTGCTGGAGTAACTTTTGAGTGAAGTGAATTTGCCACTTGACTAAAAATGTCACAAGAAATGTCCCAGAAAGAGGCGCTTTTTGATTTTTTTGTTTATAAATTGAATTTTTAAAGTGTGTAACTGGAGGCCCTGTGTGCTCTAGCGCTTGTCACCGCACATAAAAAGCACCTGCGCCATGAGCATCAGACCATGATCAGATATGTAAAATAGGTCACTAAATATTTTAACAAACAGACTGAGAAATGTGGTGATGTGCAGTGTATATTAATATGAGAAAGTGAAAGTGTTTTTTGACATTGGATGCATGTAAACCTTTTGTAGGAGACCAAAACAAAATGAGAAACATTTAAAATAGCATAATAAAAAGGCCCTTTAAGAGAATTTCCTCCATTGAATTATAATTCCATTATATTACTGCATTATAATTAAATATAAGAAGTTGAAAGCTGAGTTAAAAATAATCACAATAAAAACAAATATCAAGACAAGACTGCAAGTTACAGTACCCAGAATAAATACAATAAAATCAACAAGTATGAAGGTCAGCATTACTGTAGAAATGAAACTCACTCCTGCTCTTTCAGGATCATGACTAGATGAGCACCCAGATCTTCTTCCGCCATCAGCTCGGCACACACACGCTTGTGCTGAGCACGTAACCGGAGCACCGCCACACTACACAGAATAAAGCAGAATTACACACTTCTTTCTCTTCTTCAGGGACATTCCTTCTCAAAATTGTGAGTGTGTTTTACCTGTTCTCAGCTTGTCTCTCTCTTTCTATATCCAGCTCAATCTGGTCTCTGTTTTCCTCCAGCTCAGCCACATGAAGGTGAAATGCTTTTAGTTCCTCCCTTAAAGAGAAAATAGATTTTGTACAAACTCAGATTTCCAAATACATTAATTCAGTAGCTAAAAATAAATACGATCTTCATGTAACACGTCACTGAAAATGTATTTATAATTGAGATTAGGTTATGGGTTCGACTTTATGCTTAATTTGATATTTGGCTCATATGTTTTTGAGGAAGGAACGTGGTTGGGAACTACTGCTCTAAACTATTCTGGTGTCTTCATAAAATGATTGTAGAGCCGCTGTAGTGAGATGGGCTTTGTAACGACGTCTTTAGTGCCTTTATGGGTCTTGAGAGAGGAAATGACATTGGTGTCAATGAAGGCCTTTCTGAGCCATCGGATTTCAACACTAATATCTTCATCTGTGTGTGAAGAGGAGCGGAGGTCTGACAGGTGTCCAACAACATTAGGGAGAGGAATTAATGACAAAATTTACAGTTTTGGCTGAACTAACTCTTCAAAACTCTCATTTTAAAGACTTGTCATGACAAGTCTTTCATGTGAGAGTTTTAAAGGGTTAAAACTGGGCTGAAAAACATTTTTTTAAGGGGGGGGGGGGGGGGGGTGAAACACTCAGTTTCAGTCAATCTCATGTCAATCTTGAGTACCTATAGAGTAGTATTGCATCCTTCATATCTCCGAAAAGTCTTTAGTTTTATTATATTTATAAAAGAAATATGGGCTGTACCGAGTCTTTCCGGAAAAAACAGAGCGCCTGGAGGCGTATCGAGTGGGCGGAGCTAAAGAATGACGAGCGCGCAAAGCGGTGACGTCCTCAAGCGTGGAGAAACCCATGGCTATCGATCTCAGCTAATAGATATGATCTAGAATCATTCGGAGGCTGAAATAAATTGAACAGGAGAAGCAGCAGCAGCAGGACGTCCGTCTCTGTGGTATGGACTGTATTTAGTGGCCTGTCAACATTTGTGTGTCTTTACTCGCAGTTTATTCGGTTTATGGACAATTGTATGCGACTAAACCTTAGCAGTAGCAAGCAAAACGGTTTTGCACATCAGACTAGTGTAACGTTATACAGAACAACAATGGAGTCCGTTAGCGCATTTGAATGACGAAGCACGCGATCGTGTCGTTTACTGATGTTTACTCACGCGACGATAGCCGACAGCACAGACATTTGAAGCAGTTTTACTCACCGGCTGCTTCCAAAGCAGGACCGAACCTTTATCGCTGGGACCACTCCGTCAAAAACACACTTCTTTGGTATGATTTGGTGAAGTCCTGACAGCAGTGAACGGTGGAGATCCACTTTTGCGACGCGACTGAAGCGATGCTGTGAAGCTTCCCGTCATTTCTGCGTTCAAATGACGCGCTGCCTTCCCGGAATGCTGTGCTGAAGCGTTGAAGTCACCCATAGGAATAAAGTGGAGCGCGGCGCCTGGATCGACTGGATCTGCACCTGAGTGTTTACGGCGTGCATTTCCTCTCTCCCTCTAGTCACGCGCGCGCGCGCACCCTTCCGGGAGAAGAATCCGTACGGCCCATTCAAGGACCTTCCGATCTATTAACGTCAAGCAGACCCATACTCGAAAACAACTCTCCGAAACTTGTGAGAAACCGGAAGGAGTATTTTTAACACAGAAATACTCCATCAAACGTCCAACATTAGTTTTTGAAACTTTGTCTATGTTTAGGATGGGAATCCAAGTCTTTAACAGTGTAAAAAGCTCAGTATGCATGAAACAGCATTTCACCCCCCCTTTAATGATTGTTTTTTATTGTCTTGTTTTTCAGGGACAATATCTAAACAATATATGATTATATTTTGAGTTTGATTTATTTTTCTCACCCCATTTTCTTTTTGAAGGATTGGGTACTTAAATATTCTTTACATACGAAATAGAATTACTAATTGGTTTGGTGTGTTCTGTGTGAAATATGACCCCAACGTTTCATTCAGTTCTTCTCTGATTTACCCATGCATGCACTGTTTTAAATGAAGTGTGTTTACAGCTTGGCCGCTCTGAACTGCTCAGTCCACCTACCTAACAGCTTTTCTACAGCATGTGCTCGCACACCATGATGTACATTTGAAAACACAGTGGGAGGCAGAGATTCACAGAGTCTGAAAACCTTCCACCCTGAGAGGCTGAGGCAGATTTATCTTAAGACTTATCATTAAACGATACAGACCTGGCTAGTTGCAAATTCAGTTTCTTCTGCTGGTAAAAGGTGTCCAGTTGCGCCAGGATCTTTTTTAGCTTGAAAATGTGGTTCTTGTCAGTGCATTGCTTCTCCCCGCCTGTGTGAGCTTCATCTTCGCCATCACTCACTTCCCCTTCCCTAGACAAGAGCCAGTGATAGATTTACAAACATTTAAACAGTAATGTAAGAAAGAAATTCATTATTTTATTCAGCAAATATGCATTACTCAAAATCAGCAGTAAATTATGACTCTTTTTTCCATGTTCATAGTGTAAGATGTTGCAATTTGAGCATGAAAAAGTTCTCTCCATCAGTGTCCGGGTTTCTGAACTCCACTGTAGTCTTGAGTTTCTTCAGGAACAAACACCTCACAATATTCCTCATTATAATAATTCATGCACAGAATAAAGGGGCGGAGCCTGGTGGAGTTAGCTAGTCGTGTGTTAAAACTGGCTGTTATGGTAAGGGGAGGGGCATTTCCCAAACACCAATAACAACACACTGCTCCAGCCAACCAATCAGAGCACAGTGTGCTTCAGAAGGCGGGGCATCATTAGAGACAGGAACTAAACAGAGTTACTGACAGACTGGGAAGAGAGGAGCCGCAACAAAGGAGAATATGAGGAATAATCAACATTCAAGCAGAAAAACCAGCTCTAGCAGAGCCAGAAAACATAATCAAGACTATGAAAGAGCATAATAGGCTCTCTGAAAAGAATTTTACATTGTTACATTTTTTTGTAAATGTAAATTTTAAATAAATGCTGTTCTTTTGAACTTTCTCTTTATCAAAGAATCCTAAAACAACGTTTCCACAAAACAATCTGAAGCAGTTTTCATCATTGATAATAATCATAAATGTGTGTTGAGCATCAGATCCTCATATGAGAATAATTAGTGAAGGATCATGTGACACTGAAGACTGGAGTAATGATGATAAATTCAAGACTGGAGAAATTATATCTCACACCTATTTTTGTTTTTTACCAAATACAGCCTTAGTAAGCAGAAGAGACTGCTTTGAAAATAAAAATAAAAAATTCTTATCATCCCCAAACTATAGTGTACATTTTATATCTACTTTAGAGATGTCAGCATGCAAATTAGTTACTAAAAATGACCAGATTAAAGAACCAGACCATAACAGCAAAAACCACACCTTGTTCAGTCCAATATTTACTCAGCTTTGGGTTATTTTTAACCCAGCCATTAAGAGTGAAGGGTTTCACACAACACTGTAAATTCCACTCAAATACATTTTCTCTAAAACATTAGTAATATACATATATATTTCACCCAAAAATGAAAATGAGCCAATGATTTATTCTCCCTCAGGGTGTCTCCTAGGTGTGTATGATATTCTTCTTTTAGATGAACACAATCAGAGTTAAATTAAAAATGTCCTGGCTCTTTCAATCTTTATAATGACAGCCCAAAACATGAAGCCCATTTGAAGCATCCATCCATCATAAACGTATCCAGGGGGTTCATAAAGGCCTTCTGAAGCGAAGCCATATTTATAACTTTATAAATTATAATCACTGGCTTCTGGTAAGGGCCAAACGCGAGTCTAGTTCCAGCAGAAAAGTGACCGCTGACCTCTGACCCAATGCATGAAATATATGAGAGTAGCGTAAGCTCAGGTGAGAGTAGACGCCTCTCGCGGTACAAATAATAAACTCAATATTCTCCCACATTTCGTTAAAAAAAAGTGTTTTAAACTCTAATTCGTGACCCGCAGTCTCTTGAAGTCAACACGGAAGTGACTTAAAGCTACACTGTGTAACTTTTTTTGTTTATTCTTAGCTAAAATCACTTAGTTCTTTCAAAAAATATATGTGCTCATTAATGTATATTTACTTCTTTCACGTAATAAAGTATTGTCGTAAGTTTATAATATGCCATTGTAAACACATACGGGTGAGGGGTTCGAATGCCGGTCGCCATGTTGCTCCTCCATCTTGAAAGTACATTAGCCAAAGAGGGACATACCCGTAAATTCAAGCTTCGCCTTTCGCGTACCTCTAGCTCTCCCTCGCACCTCCGTCACATCAACTGATCTCACAGAGAAAATGATAGCCTACAATGTAAACTTTGCCTTACGCTAGAGATGTCGTACAATATACAGAATAACAATAGCAATGATAAGTTCCTTTACTAAGATTAGCTTGCATTCGTCTGGGAACCTGATAGCTGATGTTAGCAATGAAATGGTAAAAAAATAACGAAAACGTGAAACTATTATTAATTTTACATAGAGGTCATAACCTACATGTTAACTGACAAATTGAATAACTGCAAATTATAATAGTTTTCTAAAGTAATCTCATCACTTGAAGGAGCACTCGACACGACGAGGTCGAACTGGAAGCCATGTTAATTTTGGACTAAATCAGCCACTGTAGGAGTTAAAACGAAATCGAAATTGAGAGGAACAGAAACTAAAGCCCCTTTCACACTGCACGTCGGACCCGCAATATTCCCGGAGCATTGCCGGGTCGCCTTCTGTGTGAAAGCAACCACGTCCCAGCATTGATTACCGAATTGAACCCGGGTCGGGGACCTAGTAACATTGCGGGGTTCGACCCGGGACGAGCGCTGTGTGAACTAAAGCCAAAACTAATGCCGCAACGTGTACGTAGTTATCGTGCGACTCCTAGAGCTTGTTTTTTCAATAATACAACCCTGCAGTGCCAGAAGAGCTCGTCGGTGTTTTAAACGCAGAGAGTGTTCGTATACAAAAGAAACTAAAATTAAACAAGCAGAAATGTGCGCAAACCGGTCACAAGTCGAGACCACGGAGCTCCTTACTATCCGCGCTGAAGCGGAGATCGCTCGCCGTTATACGTCACATCCGGATGTCACGTGTCAACTCGACCCGGGACCGTTAAGCGTTGTGTGTGAAAGCGCACATATTACGGTATTTAGCTGGCAGTGTGAATGGACCAAATCTAGCGGCCCGGGAACAAATGCCGGGTCACATTATCCGTGTATTTGCCGGAATCGCAGTGTGAAAGGGGCTTAATATTCACTGGATGGTCATATACCTTTTCACCACTAGATGGGGGAAAATATCACACAGTGGAGCTTTAAACTGCAATTCCAAGAGACAGGCTCCAAAGGGAGTCAAACTGTATTTCCCCTATGTTAAAATGCCCAAATTTACAGCAGAATAAAACATATTTACAACCTGGTAAAAATTGTGGTTTTGGCCTATACGGCTAATTTTGCCCTTCAACTGTGAGGGGGTGAATTTATTTATAACTCATTCGTTTACATTATATAAAGCTTCAAAGTTCTGCATAATTAAGGGCGTGGCCACTTTGAGTGACAGATGGCGACGACCGACTTAACTTTTTTAAACAGCTCTTCAGAAACCTACAGGTGACATCACGAACACTACGTCCATTGTTTTATACAGTCTACTCTGGAAATAGACTCGCATATGGCCGTTTCGGCAGCCAGTGATTATAGTTTATAAAGCTATAAAAACATATTTCTTCAGATGGCCTTTATTAACCCCTGGAGCCGTGTGGAGCACTTTTATAATGGATGGATGCACTTTTTGGGGCTTTAAAATCTCAGGTACCACTAACTGACATTATAAAGCTTGGAAGAGCCAGGATGTTTTTTTAATATAACCTGCTCGTCTGAAAGAATAAAGTCATACATATCTAGGATGACTTGAGGGAGAGTAAATTAATGATGAAATTATTAAATAAATCATATTGTAATACTTTGAACTTTACTGAACATTATTTGTTCAAGTATTGTTATTCATCTTTGTGGTGAAAATTACCTAAATAAAATATAAAATATGTTAAATATGATAAAATATATTTTCAAAATCATTATTAATCAAATATGTGGATGGTTTATAAAATCGAAATAAGTTGATGACTGCATCAGATATCTTGGAACAATTCATTTATTTCTCCACATCCATAAAAACACTCAGTTTGTAGCTTCCGTGGTGAAAAAGAAATCAAAATAAATAATGAACATGCATTAACACGTACCACTCAGAGCTGTCAAACCCTGTGGACCAATCAGGGAAGTCCTCCTCTAACCTGAAGATGTCATCCTCACTGCCTTCCTCTAAAGGAAATACAACATGAGTGAGTGTGTGTGTGTGTGTGTGTGTGTGTGTGTGTGTGTGTGTGTGTGTGTGAGAGTATGTCTTTACCTTCTGTGTGTGTGCCAATACTCGGAGGCTCATGTTCAGTTGTAGGTGTTGAGAGATCAGCACTGTTCGCCATACCCGCGTGCGTCTCCACAAGTCAACTGTCTGGTTAACAACACTCTTCAAAATAACATTTTGTATCCAACAGAAGGAAGAAACTCATACAGGTTTGGAACGACATGAGGGTGAATAAATTATGACAGTTTCAATTTTTGGGTGAACTGTCTCTAAGTTATTTTTTTTTTTTAAACACTATTTTTGAATGTTCTCTGAACATTTAAAACATCCAGTTTATAAAATTTTAAAAAAAAGTTTACTTGGTTATGCAAATCACGCAACTGTTACGCCACAGACAAGGGAAAATGGTGCGAGGACTCAAGTGCAGGGAAAAATGAATATTTATTAACAAAAATAAAACGAATACAAAACAAACACCCACGAGGGGGCTAAAACACATATTAGAATATAATACAACACCTCAAAACATACCAAAACAGAATCACGGGGAGGACAGGAGACACAGACATGAAACAAGGATCCAACACAGACTGATAAACACAAGGAGCTTATAAAGTGAAGAAATCAAGAGGGAACAGGTGGGAGAAATCAACACTAATCAGATAACAAGGGGGAGGGATCAGACAATGACAGGAGCACATGCAAGACATCACAAAACCCACATGTGCACACAAGACAGGACATGTTACATTAACATCATCAACGTTTCAAAATATTTGAAGAACATTCAAAAGTAATAAGTATAACATTAAAAAAAAACATTAAATACAACTAAAACACTTCAGGGGTATATAAATAATATGTTTGTGTGTTTTGTATTATTTGTATTATACATGTTCAGCAATGAATTGCTGTTTTATTCGTTTAAATTTAATTGCTATTTTATCCGAACTCTAAACATGCCCATTAGTAACTTTAAAAAAATATATTAAACCTCATTTGTTTCAATTTTTGAGCCCATATTCTAGCAGAACAAGGTAACTGGGTGTGCTACAGGGGTATTAAGTTATAAATATGTTGCCTCCATGGTTGCCACTGGTGCACATTGGATTGATGTATGATGAAACGAAATACTTATTCCAAGGCACTCTCGTGGTTAAACTAAAATTAATAAATATATAAAACAGCCAGGCTGTATCAGAATTAGCCGTCATATTTAAAACTAACAGGCAGTTAACGTTACAACTTTTCCATGAAGTCGTGTTTAAAAGCAGTCTAACGATCCTTGGTTGAGTGTCTGGCTAGTTCTCTGTCTTATAAAAAGGGAACGCATGCACACGCGTGGTATCCACAAACTTAAAAAGATATTCGTATGATAGAATTTGCATACATTAAGATACCTACTTTTTACCTGTCACCTTCTGGCGTCTGGAGTCTCAGCGTGAGGGAGCAAGCCAGCCTTCTGTTGTTGTGTTTCCATGGCAACAGATTCGCGCCGCGCGCTGTATCTTGGGAAATGTAGTGGCTGCACGTAAACAACATGCGTGAGTTGTTGTGGGTCAAACGAGCTGTTTCGGCATGAAATCGAAAAGGACAAATCTAGTTTTTTAAGGAATATTGATGTATTTATTAGAACTCTATTAGAAATCTTCTCTTTTCTGATGATGTGTTTACTGTGAGACTGGGGAAACCAATGAAAAATATTTGCATAGATAAATAATTTACAATGCATACTGCAATATTCCATTAAAATGTAAGAAATGTACATTTTGATTTTATGATGACTTAGGCTAATTGGTGTTTCCAGTGTGTGTGTGTGTGTGTGTGTGTGTGTGTGTGTGTGTGTGTGTGTGTGTGTGTGTGTGTGTGGGTGTGTTTGTTTGTTTGTTTGTGTGAGAGAGTGTGTGTGTGTGTGTGTTTCTGTAATTGTGTTTCTAGTGAATTCTAGTGTTTACTAGAACAAGAGTTTATGCAATCATTGTCACATTACATCATATAAACTCATGGCCATTATATATGTCAGTCAGACAACATCACAAAATTGTGATGAACAAACACCAATCTGTGGGTAGAATGTGTGTTTGATGCCGTACAACCCTCTTCATAAGAAGTATTATTACAGATGACAGTAACGCGGGGTTGATGTTACATAAGATCATTGTTTTATCGTGCGAGGGCTTGTGTCCTCCACGAGTGGAGGATTCTAATCTGATGTGAACGAAGAGGAGGAATCCGATTCATTCCAACGAATCGGTTCGTTCGAATGGCTAGTTTTGCTGAACCGATTCAGTTCCAAATTGTGTGTGTGTGTGTGTGTGTGTGTATGTGTGTGTGTGTGTGTGTGAGCCTGTTTATGTGGTTTATGAGGACACAAATTTGTATAACTACATGGGTATTACACTGGTATTACTCTATAAATGTGGTTTATGAGGACATATCAAATGTCCCCATAATTCAAATGGCCTTAAAAACATACTAAATTATGTTTTTTTTGAGAAAGTAAAAATGCAGAATGTTTCCTGTGATGGGTAGGTTTAGGGACAGGGGCAGTGTAAGGGGATAGAAAATACGGTTTGTACGGTATAAAAACCATTACGCCTATGGAGAGTCCCTGTAAACCACATAGACCAACATGTGTGTGTGTGTGTGTGTGTGTGTGTGTGTGTGTGTGTGTGTGTGTGTGTGTGTGTGTGTGTGTGTTTTGTGTGTTGTTTTGTTTGTTTGTTTTACTGGTACATTGACATTTGTCTTTGTCGTGTATTGTATGTGTACATAATGTATTTTATGTTTAATATTTTTTGATATAGCTTACATTTAGTATTGATGGTATTTGAAATAACGTTTGATGATCAACGTTGTGTAAGGCAATTCTTTTGATTAAAGATTATGGTTTAATATTTTATTATCATGGTATATTATTATTATTATGGTATAATGTTGTTTTCACTCCTTGGATCAGACTACCAAAGTTTTTTTATATAGTAGTCAGTTATGGGATTCCAAAGCTAACATAATTATAAATAAATAAATACAAATAAATACATATTTATACTTTTATTTCCTTATGTATGTATTTTTTCACATATTTATTTATTTCACATGAATTTATTAAATGCAATAAATACATGTATAAATAAATAAAAAGTTGAAATAAATAAATGTAGCCTATAAATAAATCAATTTGGGGAAAAAATACAATTATACATAAATAATAATATAAAAGTATAAATGCTCATTTGTATTTGTTTATTTGTTAAATTTCAGTCTATTTATTTATTTATTTATTTATTATGTCAGCATAGCCAGTAGCTGTAGTACGATTGTCATTTCGAGAGAATCATTCAAACGAACCGACTCATAAGAACGATTCGTTGGAGAAACAGACCTCGCGGAGAGCTAGATTTGTGTGCTGTTTTCTCCGCAGTCGGGATAAGGCACAGGATCAAATATGGATCATTATGCCCAGTTCTCTGCGATTCCTGACAGAGGCTGTGAAAACCGGAATATTTGAATCCACCTGTCCTTCAGTCCGAACCGTGTTTGCGCATAATGGATGCGTTGAGTTTGGCCGCGACGATCTTCTGCTTTCTGCTCATCGGTGAGCACAGAATGAGCAGGTGAGGATGCGCGTGCCCTTCACCTCAGGATGAGGATGAGGATGAGCATGTTGTTGTATGACAAGCGTAATTTTAAACATGTATATACTTTTAGCTTAAGTCTAATTCTCAAAAGTCTAGTGCACATCTTAACATTTTGAGTAATAGGTTATTGCATCTGTATAGCCTGCTCATCATTAGCCTTTATATTCACATACAGAACCTTCTGCTATATCGCACATTCTCGTTGTTGCATGAAAAATGGGGCAGTTATTCGCGGGCGCGCATTTGCTTTAATAGATCGTTGTGGTTATGCATCGCTGGTGGTGGATAGATAACTATATATGCTATCATAAATATTGCTCTTTTTCTTAAAATGTGCATGCATATATTTGTATACGCACATGCCTCTGTTGTGCAGTTCATCACTTGTGGATGCATGTCAACACATTATAAGTCTTTTGCCCCCTTGTGTACAGTTCCCTTATTACTTATGAGCTGTTCTGTTCTTTTTTTTTTTTTTGAGGGGGGGATGAATCATAACTGTAGGTCAAGTGAATAACACTGATGATCTCTTCATCACGGCTCCTGTTAGTGGGTGGGATATATTAGGCAACAAGTGAACATTTTGTCCTCAGAGTTGATGTGTGTGAAGCAGGAGAAATGGGCAAGCGTAAGGATTTGAGCGAGTTTGGCCAGATTGTGACGGCTAGACGACTGGGTCAGAGCATCTCCAAAACTGCAGCTCTTGTGGGCTGTTCCCGGTCTGCAGTGGTCAGTATCTATCAAAAGTGCTCCAAGGAAGGACCAGTGGAGAACCGGCCACAGGGTCATGGGCGGCCAAGGCTCACTGATGCACGTGGGGAGCGAAGGCTGGCCCGTGGGGTCCGATCAAACAGACGAGCTACTGGAGCTCAAACTGCTCCAGAAGTTAATGCTGGTTCTGATAGAAAGCTGTCAGAATACACAGAGCAGCTCAGTTTGTTGTGTATGGGGCGGCATAGCCGCTGACCAGTCAGGGTGACCTCTGACCCCGCCCGAAAGCACCAACAGTGGCACATGAGCATCAGAACTGGACCACGGAGCAATGGGAGAAGGTGGCTTGGTCTGAGGAATCACGTGTTCTTTTACATCACGTGGATGGCCGGGTGTTTGTGTGTGGCTTACCTGGGGAACACATGGCCCCAGGATGCACTATGGGAAGGCGAGCCGGCGGAGGCAGTGTGATGCTTTGGCCAATGTTCTGCTGGGAAACCTTGGGTCCTCCATCCATGTGGATGTTACTTTGACACGCTCCACCTACCTAAGCATTGCTGAGACCATGTTCAGCCTTTCATGGAAACGGTATTCTGGTGGCTGTGGCTCTTCCAGCAGGATAATGCTCCTGACACAAAGCACAAATGCTTCAGGAATGGTTTGAGGAGCACAACAACCAGTTTGAGGCGTCGACTCGGCCTCCAAATTCCCCAGATCTCAATCCAATCGAGCATATGTGGAACTTAAAGGATCTGCTGCTAACATCTTGCAGCACTTATTTTTACATCTTCAGTGAAGTAACTATGAATGAGTATTGAATATGCTGGAAATAATTGCATTGACTATCTCTTACATATAATTGCTGTTATCATCCAAGAAATAATTATTTTTAAAAAAACACAGAATAAGATTTACACAATAATGACAATATATTTTCCTTTTAAAAGCTCTTTTAGAGACATTTGAGCAGATCACAGATTACTAGTTTTAATTTTATGCACAATACAATTTTTTTAATACTTTCCCCACGCAGCTTGTAATAAAATCTCAAAAGTTTCTCCGAAGTATTGCTTTGTTTATTAAAATCTTAAATATTTTTTTTATATGTAATTTGTAACTAATATGCGTAGTGCATATTTTACATAGTGTTGGGCAAGCTATACATCTTCGTTTAAATCTATAATATTATTTCTGTATTTTAGGGAGAATTCAATTCTCTCTACCTCAGAATGTCTCATTATATCCCTCAGTGGATTTGAGTGTGTTGGTGCAGCTTTCTTCTTCAAATTTAGTTTAATCTTCATTCTTGTGGATTGTTCCTCGCGGTCTTTAACATTTATAAGAACAGCAACCAAAGGATTTAAATGTTTAAAGCATTTATAATGTTACAAAAGATTATATTTCAAAAAAATGCTGTTCTTTTGAACTTTCTATTCATCAAAAAATAAAAAAGTCCATTTTGAAGAGAACGTGAAGAACACTTGTTTGTGTTTTGTCCCCATAGGGCCATGCTGAGTGATATTGGTGACTATGTCGGCAATGACATTGAAATATCCTGGTTGCCTAATCTGGATGATTTAATGAAAGGTTATGCTCGAAACTTTCGCCCGGGGATCGGAGGTGAGTTTGACATCTACACCGCTCAACCCATTCTCACCATCAATATTAAAGTGTTACTTCACCCAAAAATGTAAATTCTGTCATTAATTCCTCTCCCTCATGGCGTTCCAAGCCCTGTAAGACCTTCGTTCATCTTCACAACACAAATGAGGATTTTCTGATGAAATCCAAGAGCTCTCCATAGACAGGTGCAGAAAGGAAGTTAAGACATCGTTAAAATAGTCATGTGACTCCAGTGGTTCAACCTTAATGTTATGAAGCCATGAGAATACTTTAGTGCGCAAAAACAAACAAAAATAACGACTTTATTCAACAATGTGTTTACATGCACGTTCTTAAGCCGATTATGCCTAATAAGCCGATAATGAACATGGTCATGTAAACCATGTGCAAACTCAGTAACCCGTTTTCTTTTATCGGAGTAAGCTCATAAACGGCGTAAGCATAAACCGCTTACCTCGATTTCGTGCTGCATGTAAACGCATTAATCTGTCGGCTTATTGAAGTGCACATGTGTGAAAGCTGACAAAAACACACACTTAGAGCAGATTTAAACGCATCCAGACAGAGCGAGCTAGCATTTTACACGAAATAAGGACATAATCACAAACGCAGACTCTTGTAAGACCCAGAGCATTGTAAAGATGTGTTCTCATCTCAGTCAGCAGAAGTAGAAGAGGTTCAGTCTAAACGCTGCATCTGGAACTGATGAGGGATAATATGAGCCCTAAATCTCCCGCTGACGCGCTTTATTAACATCACAACTGACGGAACATTGGGAATACTCAGCGTCAGATACGGACATTATTATTTTAGACGTCACTACAAAGAAATAACCCGGTTTATTAATAAAGTCATGTAAACGCGGTTTACTTGCGTAGTCAGTTTACTGGTTGGCATGTAAACAGGGAAAGCTGACTGTTACTTCCGTCTCACTCTCTTACACTATTCACACAGTGTAGCCCCTCCGGGTTCTACAGCAGAACGCCGGCTTACTATTGGCCGAGCACGATCACATGATCACATGCATGCGTTGTGGTGCTTGCGTGAACCGTGTAGGAGAGTGACACTGAAGAGAAGAAAAGATTAAATAAAGGGTTATTTTTGTTTTGCGCACTAAAGTATTCTCATGGCTATAAAACATTAAGGTTGAACTACTGGAGACTATTTTAATGATGTCTTTACTTCCTTTCTGGACCTTGAACGTGTTCATTAAACTGCTGTCTATGGAGGGCTCAGAGAGCTCTTGGATTTCATCAGAAGTATCTTCATCTGTGTCTGAAGATGAACGAAGGTCTTACGGGTTTGGAACGACACGAGGGAGAGGAATTAATGACAAAATGTACATTTTTGGGTGAACTAACCCTTGAAGTGTTTTTTTCTCGGTAGAACAAACCTCACGGTAAGCAAACAGCGCCTTGATTCCTACAGTCTATTTTTAGTGAGAAGGCGTACCGGTGATATTAAATAGATCAGTGTCTCTCAGCTGCACTGCTGGTGTCCCGTCGCTCTTCACACCTGATTCAGATCTTCAGCTCTCTGGGAGAGAGATCCTTGTACAGAGCCCCGCAGGTGACAAGAAAAAAAAGAAGAAAAAGTTAAATCGTGCAAACGTTTTACTATTTAGTTCCCTCGATTTATAAATCACGCACACCATTTAGCATATCGAGCGAACAAATGAGCAAAACATGCGCACGATTTAGCCTAGTAGTTTTTTACTGCATGTCATGTGCGGCGGGGCTCTGGGCCTTAAACTGAACGGAGTGTGTCGGATGAGAACCGGTGCAGAAGATTGTCCAAAGATGCAGAGGGGTGTCCAGAGTTTAATTTGCTACTTCCACTTCCCCTCTTGTTTAAAGAAGAATTTATTTTGATGTGTGGCTGGCACATTGAATATTAAGAGAATATTGACGTTAGTTGCAAAACCCAGACGACTAAGCATAAAGGAAGTCGCTCATGCGTAGAGCTGTTCAAAATCCTGTCGTGCCACAGGGCGTCACCCAAATTGTTTTCCATTAAATTACATCATTTGTCTCAAATCGTTGTTTATGTATTTACATAATGACTTATACATAATTACATAAACACCCTATGCTGGTGTATGTATAAGGGTGTGTATAGACATTTTTCAATATTTTTCTTTCTGTGTGTTTAAAAAACTGCTTATGGAGTGATATGATATATTTTTTTTCAGCAAAACACACATCAATGCCACTTTTTTAATTCTTGAACTTTTTGCCTGTATCTTGATGAGATTCACAGTTTTTTCTCCTTTGTTGTATTAACACAAAAAATATTTCAACAAAATCAATTTTAAGGCAACTTGGTAACTTATGGTAACTTAAGGTAAACCAACAATAATTGTTTACAGTGCTCTCTTAAAAATAATGTTTCTTTATTGGCTTCTTCCATGAAGAACCTTTAACATTCATGGAAAAGCTTCTTTATAGTGGAAAAAAGCTCTTTAGATTATTAAATGATCTTCATATGAAGACAAAAATGTGTTCACTTCGTTGGGCAACTAAAAATAATTTTATTGCCGTAAAAACACACTTTTGGTTAGGTCTAGGATTTAAAGGGTTAGTTCAACTAAAAATTAAAATGATTTCATTAATTATTCCCCCTCATGTCGTTGGACACCCGTAACACCTTCGTTCATCTTTGGAACACAAATTAAGATATTTTTGTTGAAAGCTGATGGCTGGGAATGTACTGAATGCCAATGAAGGCCTATCTGAAGCCTTTCTCAGCCTTCAGCTTTCAACAAAAATATCTTAATTTGTGTTCCGAAGATGAACGAAGGGGTCACGGGTGTCCGACGATGCAATTAACAAAGCAATTAATATTTCCTATGTAATATCCTACAAACTGAACACTAGCTTATTATTGAAAGAGCTCATCAATTCGATGTGAAATGTGTACATGTATTTAAATGTCCATGCACATCCAGCATAATCCAGGCATTAAAGGTTAGAATAGAAATAGAAATGTATTTCAATGAATCATAAAATGGCTCTGATATGTCACTAGACATTAAGAAATCATGTTCATTTCAAATACTTCTATCACTGACAACAGTAGTCTGGCCAGGATATTGTCATTTTAAAGTTGTTTGACATGTTGTGTTTTGGCCTGAAGCTCCGCCCTCCACCTATCGACCAATCACGAGTCAGTAGTGTTTGGGCATCTGGGTTGCCAGATCTGCTCCAGATACCACAGCTGCAGATCTACAAACGTTCCTGCTGATCCTGCAGCCAATCTGGCAACCTGGAGTCAGGGGGGCGGGGGAGATGGGGTAGTGATTGCAGAACCAGTTTTGGCCACAATCTTTCATACACTTCCTTTAAAGGTCCTCAGTTGCTTTGGGAGCTACTTCACAATTTTTACATTGAGGCAAAGCCATATCTCTTCAGGTCATTCAAGTTAGAGTCCTGACTCCAGGTCCTTTCCTAACCCTGTGTAGACAGCGTATATATATATAAGCTGTCAACACTGGACGCTACAAGAAGGTGTCAGAAAGGCAATATGCCATTCATTAAAAACTAAACTCTTCCTCCTCTATTTTTCTTTTCTTCTTCCCTTTTTCTGTTTTTTGCTACTCTGAGTAGTATACAAATCTTGGTATTTAGGGCACTTTTTGCGTTTCTTTGCCTCTTCTTGACAGATCGCTTCCTGTACTCCTTAGTTGTAAGTGGCTTTGGATAAAAGCGTCTGCTAAATGCATAAATGTAAATTTAAATGAATAGAGCTGGGATTTGTCGTGTCACATCGCACTGCATCCAATGTAAACACAATCACTGATTATAATGGGCTCTGTTGTATTTAGTGGCGTCCCGCGGCATCGCTCGCCTCAGGTATACACCCGGTGAAGAGGAGAGGTTTTTTTAAAAAAGGTTTAAAGATTAATATCTTTTCTTTTCTCACACGTCTCTTCACAGGACCCCCCGTGAATGTCGCCATGGCTATTGAAGTAGCCAGTATTGACCATATCTCGGAAGCCAACATGGTAATGCTTGAATATCACCCCATTTCGAATGTATGGTTTATAGTATTGGATTTGTATGGTTATTGTATTGGAAAACACTTTTATTTTTGGCATTAAATGTAACTAATCTCAAGTATTGCATTTTCTAAAATTATCTGTACACTTTCTATAAAGCCTGTATTTATAATGCATCATAAAGGGATTCTTTATTCATTATAATACACGCATAATTCCTTCTAAACAACCTTATATGTTGTTTCATCTTATTAATAATCATAACAACAGTAATAATACTTACCTATTTGTGGTTATAACTATTAAAAGATGAGTTCACTTCAAAATGAAAATGTCCTGATTATTTCCTCACCCTCATCTCATCCAAGATGTTCATGTCTTTTTTTTCTTCAGTGGAAAAGAAATTAAGTTTTTTATAGTCTATTATATTTTTCTCCACATAATGGCCTTCAGTGGTGACCAACGGTTGAAGGTCTAAACCAATGCAGTTTCAGAGGAAGAGCTTCAGAGGCTCTGCACGATCCCAGAGGAATAGAGTCTGATCCAGACAAACCATCTGAGATTTGCAAGAAAAAAAGAAACATTTATATACTTTTTAACCTATATTGTTCATCTTGCGCTGCTCTGGCATGCCACGGATTGCATAATAACGTCCAAAAGGTCATGATAGACATAGGAAGAAGTACCGCCCTGTGTTTACAAAGGGCTCGTGCGAAGACTGATACAAACATCCTTTAGCAAAAAAAGGTGAAACAACGATATCGATATTGAAGTTAGAGATGGAGTTTTTTAAATACATGAACATCTTGGATGAGATAAGGGTGAGGAAATTATCAAGAAATTTAATTTTTTTAAGTGAACTAATCCTTTAAGAGTATATAGATGATTTATAACACATAATGAACATAATTATCCTCTTAAGTTATAATGGATTATATTTCCAATAGTTTAATATCTTTCACTTTCCTCAAGTCTCATATCTTGTTTACTGAAGATCTTCTCAGTATCAAACTACATCATATGAGAGGTCTCTTACTGCTTAAAGTAAAGTGACACAAACAAAGTCCTCTTTTAAAGCACATTATATTATTATCATCTATAATGATTGAGTTTACCACCTTTAAGAGGAAGAACAAAACACAGCATACTCGTGGTGAAATCAATGTAATGCATAGTGGCTTATTTAAATTTAACCCTTACTTATTTACCAATATATTTTCTTGAAATATATTTTAATATATGGAATAATATATTGATGGTATTATAAAATATATTATATATTCATGCAATATATTGCAAAATATACAAATGATTGCCGCTTTCAATATATTGCAATATATTGGAAAATATAAATATTAAATCCCATATATGTGAATATATTGCATGATATTTTCAAATATATTGCAATATATTTTTGTTTCGTAATGGAACTTAAAGTAAACTTGTCTGTAAATGAGGACAATTCACAACAAAAATCTCAATAACATAAAACCGTAGATGTTTAGTCTGTGTGCATTTGTGTTGACAGGAATACACCATGACGATATTTCTGCGGCAGAGTTGGAAAGATGATCGCCTGTCCTACAACCACACAAACAAAACTCTGGGCCTGGACAGCCGCTTCGTAGACAAACTCTGGGTACCAGACACATTCATTGTGAACGCCAAATCAGCCTGGTTTCATGATGTTACTGTGGAGAACAAACTCATTCGCCTGCAGCCTGACGGAGTCATTCTCTACAGCAGTCGGTGCGTCCATCACTAATGTTTATAATCACAGCCATAATGTGTAAAGTGGTCTGATTTATTAACAAATTAATCAATATTTTAAATAAAGGCCACCATTGTCTGATCAAAATCAGGTATTTATGAAACTAATTACAAACAACAGAATTGCAAAATATGTAAAAATACATTGATAACCAATCAAATGTATTTCTTTGAATAAAGAGAGACAGCAATATCAGTATTTTAAAAGGATCATATGTTTTACAAACTTTCCCATGTTTGAATGTTCAAAATGTTTATCATGATATTTTCCCTTTCAGAATCACATCTACAGTTGCATGTGACATGGACCTCACCAAATACCCCATGGATGAACAGGAATGCATGCTAGACTTGGAAAGCTGTGAGTAAGGGGAAGACTCCTTCATTTATAGTGTTTGTTTATGATCTGTGGTTAGATGCATACACACTGCCACTACGTTCCGGGGACACAATTCAAGCGTGCCGTGAGCGCTTCGGCTGCGTGGCGCGTCCGTTTTTATTTCGGCTTCCATGTTAACCGGTTAGAGTTTGCACACTGCCTGCGTGAGCCGCGCGGAAAACACAGGCATGCCAGAAATAGAAGAGACGCCTATTTTTCATGCAACAAGCGAGTGTGTTGGCAGCGTTTCCAGGTAAAATAAGTAAAAAAAGATGTGTCATTTTGACACAAATACATATTAATAAATTACATTTTCAAGTTTGACAGTCTCTAGGTTAACATAAATGCAGATAAAGGCCTAATTGTAATTAAAAAAAAACATTATTATCGATTTTGAAATATTGCACCTGTCAGTATAGAACGAAATATTCTGTAGCCTATTTTGCCGTCAAAAACATAGATATGTAAGGTCAATAGGCAATATATTTATGTTTAACATGAAGTATAGGGCTTCCCTGTACATCAACAGCAGCAGCAGCGCCGCGTCAGACACGCTCCTGGTGTGCAAAGACAGAAAACGCAACACGCAACAGAAACGCCACGCTCACGCCACGCTCGCAGTGTGGCATGTGTTACATTTCCCATGACGCTCCCTGGCCCACATCTGAACTCACTTCCTCATCATCTCTCCCGCTCTCCCTGGATTCCCTGCACCTGGTCTTCATCGGCAGCATTTCCCTTATATTGACTCACTTATCCGCACTCCTTGTCCGTTCTTATGTTTGTGTTACCTGGAGTGTTTGAGTGTTTTCGGCCTACTTGACTGTTATTTGAAGTCCACCGCCTGTTCTTCCTCGTGACGACCCAGTTTGTAACAGCGTGACGCAAGTGTGTTCTGCTAGTTTCAGCTCTACTCAGTCCTCATGTTCACGTCCAGCTCCTCGTTTTTTAAATATCAAATGCACTGGTGCATCTGTTCACCCATCAGAGAGTGTGTGTGTGTGTGTGTGTGTGTGTGTTCAGGAGCATTGTTGGAAGGTTGCTGTTGTGAGGAACTGAAAGCCATTGACCAACACACACCTGCTCTAAAAGTCAATAGTGCAATATTTCTCAATCAATCAATCAATCAATCAATCAACTTTATTTATATAGCGCTTTTACAATCACGATTGTGTCAAAGCAGCTTCACAGTGTCAAACAGGATAATATTGCGACAAAATTAGATTTGGCTGTACAGTCGTACTGGAGAAAACAGTGATGTTATCAGCTTATTTTAATTTATCATATAGCAACAATGTTGGCAGATCAGTATTATAGTTTATAGAATTCAATAAGACCTAATTCATACATTTTATTTGTATAATAAGTTGAATAACTTTAATCATATTTTTAGTGTCCCCAACTGAGCAAGCCAAGCCAAAGGCGACAGAGGCAAGGAACCAAAACTCCATCAGGGCATGATGGAGAAAAATAAACCTTGGGAGAAACCAGACTCAGTCGGGGTGCCAGTTCTCCTCTGGCCTATTAACACACCGTGTAAGATTATTATTCTGGCAACCTTACAGGTCGGAAATCATATTAGATTGGAATATTCAAAATTTCAGGGTATCACGGAAGAGACAGATTTATTTGGAAATAAATGATGGGATGGTGCGTCGATTACACAAGAGTATGAATACATGAAAGATCGGAATTATTGCGCCGAAGACGGGTTTTGAGCATGTCGTGCCAGTGAGGCAAATTCGGAGGAGACATCATTTGACACGGCTCAGCAGACACTCCAGGATGCGTTGGTCATGTCCAGGCAGGTCCACCATCCGATCCGGACAGGGCCCAGATCCGGGATAAACCTCGGGATAAACAGAGAGACAACATTAGCGTAGATGCCACTCTTTTTATGATGTAACGAGTACATCAGGTGTTATGGGAAGTGTTCCCGGTTCCGGCTGACCTAGTTAATGCAGCCTAACAATCAGTCAATTGAATTGAATAATAAAAAGTTAAAAATGTTCTGTGTGTATGCCATAGTAAAGAGATGTGTTTTTAGTCTAGATTTAAACTGACAGAGTGTGTCTGCTTCCCGAACAATGCTAGGAAGACTATTCCACAGTTTAGGAGCTAAATAGGAAAAAGATCGACCGCCTGCAGTTGATTTAGATATTCTAGGTATTATTAACTGGCCAGAGTTTTGAGACCGCAATAGACATGATGGAGTATAATGTGTTAAGAGCTCGCTTAAGTACTGGAGCTAAACCATTTAGTGCTTTGTAAGTAATAAGCAAGATTTTAAAATGTATGCGATGTTTAATAGGGAGCCAGTGCAGTGTTGACAGAACTGGACTAATATGATCATACCCCTGGTTCTAGTAAGAACTGAAGCTGCTGCGTTTTGGACCAGCTGGAGTTTGTTTATTAAGCGAGCAGGGCAACCACCCAGTAGAGCATTACAATAATCTAGCCTTGAGCTCATGAACGCATGTACTAACTGTTCAGCATTTTGCATTGAAAGCATGTGCCGTAATTTAGATATATTTTTAAGATGATAGAATGCGGTTTTACAGATGCTAGAAACGTGGCTTTCAAATGAAAGATTGGTATCAAAGAGCACACCCAGGTTCCTCACTGACGACGAGGGCTTGACAGAGCAGTCATCAAGTGTTAGACAGTATTCTCGGTTACTACTTGTGGAACTTTTCTGTCCAATAATTAAAAATTCAGTTTTATCTGAATTAAGTTGCAGGAAATTACTATTCATCCAATTTTTTATATCAGCTATGCATTCTGTTAATCTTGTGAATTGGTAGGTTTCGTCAGGGCGTGAGGAAATATAGAGCTGAGTATCGTCAGCATAACAATGAAAACTAATGCCATGTTTCCTAATGATATCTCCCAGTGGAGCAGATACAGGGTGAAAAGCAACGGTCCTAACATTGAGCCTTGCGGTACCCCAGACTGAACTTGTGATCGGTGTGACATCTCTTCATTTACTGCTACAAACTGATAACGGTCAGATAAGTATGATTTAAACCATGCCAAAGCAGTTCCACTAACGCCAACATAATTTTCGATTCTATTCAGAAGAATATTGTGATCGATAGTATCAAATGCAGCGCTAAGATCGAGTAACACTAATAGAGAGATACAACCACGATCAGATGATAAGAGTAAATCATTTGTAACTCTAATTAGAGCAGTCTCAGTGCTATGATACGGTCTAAATCCTGACTGGAAATCCTCACATATACCATTTCTTTCTAAAAAGGAACATAATTGTGAAGACACGGCCTTTTCTAGTATTTTTGATAGAAACGGTAGATTCGAGATTGGCCTGTAATTGACTAATTCTTTAGGATCAAGTTGCGTTTTTTTAATAAGTGGTTTAATTATAGCCAACTTAAAAGTTTTCGGTACATATCCTAATGTCAAAGATGAATTAATGATATTAAGCAGAGGATCTATGACCTCTGGAAGTATCTCTTTTAATAGCCTAGTCGGTATAGGGTCAAGCATACATGTTGTTGATTTTGATGATTTTACAAGTTTAGCCAGTTCTTCTCCTCCTATAGCAGTGAATGAGTGTAATTTTTCCTCAGTGACCCTACAATGCTCTGTCTGAAGTGATACTGTAATAGACGGCTGCATGGTTATAATTTTATTCCTAATATTATCAATCTTACTAGTAAAGAAGTTCACAAAGTCATTACTGCTGTGTTGTTTACAAACATCAGAAGCTGAAGCTTTATTTTTTGATAATTTAGCCACTGTATCGAATAAATGCTTAGGGTTGTGTTTGTTTTCTTCTAAAAGAGTTGAGAAATAAGCAGATCTAGCAGTTTTTATGGCCTTTCTGTATGCAATCATGCTCTCTTTCCACAAATTGCGAAAAACCTCCAGTTTTGTTTTCTTCCAGCTGCGCTCCATTTTTCTGGCTGCTGTTTTAAGGGCCCGAGTGTGCTCGTTGTACCACGGCGTTGGATTATTTGCTTTAATCTTCTTTAAGCGCCGGGGAGCAACTATGTCTAAAGTGCTAGTAAAGAGAGAGTCAATAGTTTCTGTTGCAGCATCAAGTTCATCTTGGCTATCTGTAATGCTGAGGAGATGGAACTGATGAGGAAGATTATGTACAAAGCAATCTTTAGTCGCAGCGGTTATCGTCCTGCCATATTTGAAGTGAGGCGATGGCTTTGCAGCCTTAGGTAAATTAAGTATACATGATATTAGGTAATGATCTGAGATGTTATCGCTCTGCTGCAGAATTTTAACAGTATGAACATTTATTCCATGTGACATTATTAGATCTAAAGTATGATTAAGGCGATGAGTAGGTCCCGATACGTGTTGTCTAACTCCAATAGAGTTTAGAATGTCTCTAAATGCCAATCCCAATGCGTCTTTTTCATTGTCTACGTGGATATTAAAGCAGCACTAGGTAACTTTTCAACCTTCATAATATATTTTTTAAGACTCTTGTGATGATAAATCGACTTACAATAGGTTGAATGACACGTCTGCCATAGCCTGATGGGGTCTGTATCGTTTTTAATCGTACTTTTAAACTTCGGGTTTCGGGTAGTAACCCGAGAAAAAGAAAAGAACTACAAAATTCGACTGCTTTACGGCATATACGTCACTTCCACCAACACACACACTTCCTTACATTCGGACGTGCGAGCCCAACTTTGTTCGTCGGATAATATAGTCATGTCCGAAGCAGCAGAGACAAATAAGAAAGAAAAGGTTTTGTTGGAGGAAAGCAATAAGAGGAAATGAAAAAATGATGGGATTAAAGGCAGGACGAGGATCAAAATGTGACCAGGGTTTGCTCGTCGGCGTGAGCTGAAGGAGGCGTGCCCGACCGATGCCGTCCTGCTTGTTACGGTGATCACCTACCACTCAAACATTGAACTGAAGTATCATATAGATTCTGGAAAACGCTAACCAATAGACTACTATAATGACGCTGGCTTGTAAACGTGAGCACCGTGATTATTTGGCGTTTGAAAAAAATAAAACCCATGAAATTATATTCATATGACATGCTGAAACATATGCCACTGACTGTAACGTTACCTGGGATGAAGACATTTCACACGCGCCGCCAGAAGAACAGCTGCATGTGAACTCCTCCTGCAGTGTTCAGGGGAACTGTTAGCGCTGCACCGACCCGCGGGACGCTTTTATGAAGTTATTTGGCCCGCACCGCACCACTGTATATATTTTTACAACACGCCGCGCACCCGCGACCATTAAATAGACATACGGGGTCCGTGGGTTATGAGACGACCCGCTCATCACTAGTTCAGGGCTATCAGGGTTGTCATGTCAACAAATGCACGCGCGATGGCATCCTCTGTTGTAGGATGACTGAGCTTACGACAGTAGTTGAGGACATTATTTTTTCCAAACTGTAGGGGGACCCCGAGAGCAAAAGTAGCCAAGTGGGGCTTTAAAATCCCCAACAATTAGTACTTATCTACAGCTAATACTAACTCCGATACAAAACCAGCTAATTCTTTGATAAAGTCTGTATTGTGCCCTGGTGGCCTGTATACAGTAGCCAACACAAATGTCAGACGGGATTTATCATTTACACTACACAGCGTTACATAAAGCACCAAAACTTCAAAGGAATTATATTTGAAACTAGACTTCTGAGTAATACTGAAAATATTATTATAAATTATAGCAACACCTCCCCCTTTACCTTTCAGACGTGGCTCATGTTTATAACAATAATCTGGGGGGGTGCACTCATTTAAAGTAATGTAATCGTCAGGTTTTAGCCAGGTTTCTGTCAAACACAGCACATCTAAGTTATGATCTATAATCATATCATTGACAACAAGCGTTTTTGGCGAAAGGGATCGAATATTCAGCAACCCGAGCTTTATCAATTGTTCATCCGTATTATATCTGTTGTTTATTTGTTGGACATCAATTAAATTTTTACTGTTGAATGGTTTTGATGGTTTTTTGTATTTACTAATTCGGGGAACAGACACAGTCTCTATATGATAATATCTAGGTGAAAGAGTCTCTATGTGCTGGGATTTAGCTGACTTTGGTGACGTGAGACAGCTAGCAGACGGTTGGTTTAGCCAGTTTGTCTGCTTCCTGACCTGGGCCCCAGTGAGTCAAGGTTTAGCTCTTTCTGTGTTATTTCTGTGTTATTTCTGTGTTATTTCTGTGTTATTTAAAGGTTGTGTTGGTGATATGAACCTATAGGCGATGCGCGGTACACACACGCACGCACGCACGCACGCGCACGCACGCACGCACACGCCAAATATGAAAAATAAAAGGATTCGTCTCTGGAGAAGCGTTCAGTCTTTCCTCATGTATCCGAATCCGCCAGTGTGAGCACAACTAGCTTTTAAAGCCCTCTTGTTCATGAGCATTAAGTGTGGTTAAAAACTAGCCTTGAGCACCATCTGCTGTTAAAAACTAAGCTTAGAATCGATTTATTGTCCCATCCCTACTGATTAGTCCCTGATTGTGCCCAGGTGTGTCTTGTGTTTCCCTTGTTGTCTGTCTGGCCCTGTCCCAAATGGCACACTTCATTTTCACTTTCGGTCTTGTGGACTTATAAGGGCCACTGCGTGTGCATGTCCGTTAAGCCCCCGAGACCGTAGGGTGTCCCATTTGTCATTTTAGGTCTCTGAAGGGTGCTAGTGAACCCCCCCTTTAAGGTCAATATGCACCCTGGATGCACACTTCTGCCGAGCTCGCACTAGTGTGGGTTACGCAGAGGACATCTTCCCGGCATATAAAGCTGCATTACGTTGTGAAAGTGCGGACTCAGAGGAAGAGGGTTTAGGGTGCCATTTGGGACAGGGCCTTAGTTGATGAGTGTATGTAATGGTTGCCTGTTTGCTCATGCTTCTGTTTGCCACGCTCCATGTGTTACTGGTTATTGATTTGTTATTTTTATTAAAATTTAACTGCACTTAGATCCTCATCTCCATCTGCCTTATCTTGTCACACACATATTTGACTTCATGAAACATTAGGTACATTTAAAGGATTAGTTCACTTTTAAATAAACTTTTGCTGATATTTACTCTCCCCCATGTCATCCAAGATGTTCATGTCTTTCTTTCTTCGGTCGAAAAGAAAGGAAGGTTTTTGATGAAAACATTCCAGGATTGTTCTCCGTATAATGGACTTCAGTGGGCACCAAACGGTTTAAGGTCCAGATGACAGTTTCAGTGCAGCTTCAAAGGGCTTTAAACGACAGCAGACGATGAATAATGCTGCGTCCCAATTCGCCTACTTATACTGTGTCCTAAAAGTGTGTACTCTTTTTGTGAAGAAAAGGTATGTACTTTTGAGTGTGTAGCAGAAAAGTAGGCAAGCTTCGGGACTACTTTGCCATCTTTAACGGACTCTGTCGCTTAGTTACGAGCGTCCCGTCACCATCCGTGCCCTGTCAATCATCGTCAGATTCAGTTCAAATCCTCCACATTCAGTTTAATCTCCTGCCGTATCGGAGAGAAATGTAGCCGCTCGTTGATCTCCTCATGTGTGTGTCTTTAATGCAGAGACTCTCCTCGTGTTTGCAGTTTAAATATAATGATGCATTTAAAAGTTAATGTCCACACGTGTCATTACAGAAGTCCTTAACGCTGCTGCAGGTGAAATATAATATGGACAACACTGAATAAATATATTTTTGTCAGGTTAAATACTGATAGTTGGTCACTCAAACCCCTTTATCTAAACTTCTCCACTTAACCGTCTGACTCGCACGTCCATCATGTTTGTAGTTTTTTAACGCTTTTTATCCGCGTTTGTAGTTCTAATCGAATCCTCGTACAACTCGCAGTGGGTTGTGGGTAATATCAGCCGTTAGAGTGCCCATCGATCCGCACTTTGAATTCGGACCGGAAATAGTAAACCATCCGGGTATCTTTGGAATACTCTTTTCAGCATACTACGGTTTGGGACATACTAATTCTATTTTCGAATACTATTTAGGATGGATAGTATGCGAATTGGGACGCAGGGTAAGAGTCTAATCTAGCCAAACCATCGGTCAATTAAACAAAAAATAAAGAAGTTTAAGTTTTGTAGAAAAGGTCACGCTTGACGTAGACGGAAGTACCGAGTGTTTACAAGTGTGAAGAAGGAGGACGATACACACATATTCAAATGTTTTTATGTCAGTTTATCGTTTAAAATGTTTTTACGAACACTTGTAAACACTGACTCTGTACTTCCGTCTACGTCAAGCGTGACCTTATCTACATTATTGTGTATTACGTGACGTCACGAACGCGCCTCACAGAACAGAGCAAGGCGAGCATTTGTGCTTATAAAACTTAAACTTCTTTATTTTTTGTTTAATTGACCGATCGTTTGGCTAGATAAGACTCTTATTCATCGTCTGCTGTCGTTTAAAGCCCTTTGAAGCTGTACTGAAACTGTCATCTGGACCTTGAACCGTTTGGTGTCCACTGAAGTCCATTATATGGAGAACAATCCTGGAATGTTTTCGTAACAAACTGCTCTGAGACAGAAGGTTGAAGATCCACACACAGTATTTATTAAAGGGTAATCCAAAGTCGTAGTCCATAAAACAGGCAAAAGGTCATACACAGGTAGGCAGTTCAATCAGGCAAACAAAACAAGGGACAGAGTCAAAAGGGTAATCCGAGACAGGCAAGAAATCCAAAGAAACATGAAACCATAGAAACGCTCAGAAATGCAATTGACACGAAACAAGACTTCGCAATGAATGACAGAGATAACCAGGCATATATAGGCAGAGGTAATGAGGTGATGAGACACAGGTGTAAACAGTAAGTGCTAATGAGTTCGGGGAAAGGATTATGGGTAATGTAGTTTGTGATGGAGTGACAGTCCGGGGTGGAGTGCCCTCTGGTGGTGATCACGGGCACTCACACTGCCTGTGAATTGTGACAGTTTTCATCAAAAACCTTAATTTCTTTTCGACTGAAGAAAGAAAGACATGGACATCTTGGATGACATGGGGGAGAGTAAATATCAGCAAAAGTTTATTTAAAAGTGAACTTATCCTTTAAAATGATCATGCAAGTGTCCACAACAGTACATCCCTGCAAAAACAAACCGTGATGATGCTTGTGATGTGTATATTTTCTAGTGACTTCCTGTTCTCATAACCTTATAAGAGTGTTTGAGAGACAAATAGAGATGTCATGTGCAGCTGCAGGAAAACTGAGATGTTTTTTTTCTCTGTTGTTGGGTTTGCAGACGGCTACTCTTCAGAAGACATTGTGTATCACTGGTGTGAGAGTCAAACACAAATCCACGGGCTGGACAAACTGGAGCTGTCCCAGTTCACCATCACAGATTATCGCTTTGTCACGGAGCTGTTGAACTTTAAATCCGGTGAGGCTTTTCATCAAAATGTTCTGATTCATCTGATTGAACTAAACTCTACCAAAACATGAACTGCTAATCCTGTTGTCATTTTGAATGTCAATGTCATTAACATTTTTTAAAGCCAAGTATTTTGTCATTCTTGAAACAGCGGGGAGATTTCCACGTCTCAGCTTACGATTCGAACTAAGGCGAAACCGAGGAGTTTACATCATCCAGTCCTACATGCCCTCCATCCTACTGGTTGCCATGTCATGGGTTTCATTCTGGATCAGCCAATCAGCTGTGCCAGCAAGAGTGTCGTTAGGTCTGTGTTTCAGTGTTAACCCAGCTAACGGGAACGCTCTCATAACGTTCTGCCACGGTTCTTTTAATGTTAAAGCTCCACTGTGTGATATTTTCCCCCATCTAGCGGTGTAAAGGTATATGACCATCCAGTGAATAATAGTTTCTGTTCCTCTCAATTCTGATTTCGTTTTAACTCCTACGGTGGCCGATTTAGTCCAAGATTAACACGGCAATCCCCCTCTTCACATTCGACACGGTGCCATCGAGTGTTTAAACGCGAAAGGCGAAGCTTGAATTTACGGGTATGTCCATCTTTGTCTAATGTACTTTCAAGATGGAGGGGCAACATGGCGACCGGCATCCGAACCCCTCACCCGTATTTATTTTCAATGGCATATTATAAACTTACGACAATATTACTTGAAAGAAGTAAATATACATTAATGAGCACATATACTTTTGAAAGAACTGAGTGATTTTAGCTAAGAATAAACTAAAAAAGTTACACAGTGTAGCTTTAAACAAACATTCTTCCAGTAATGTTCATTCAATGACAATATCTGATATTTAAAGGGTTAGTTCACCCAAAAATGAAATGTCTGTCATTAACTCCTCCCCCTAATGTCGCTCCACACCCGTAAGACCTCCGTTCATCTTCACACACAGTTTAAGATATTTTATATTTAGTCCGAGAGCGTATGCAAGTGTATGCACACTATACTGTCCATGTCCAGAAAGGGAATAAAAACATCATCACAGTAGTCCATATGAGACATCAGTGGGTTAATTAGAGTCTCTTGAAGAGTCGAAAATACATTTGGGTCCAAAAATAACAAAAACTATGACTTTATTCAGCATTGGCTTCTCTTCCGGATCTGTTGTCATCCGCATTCACGACTCCTCAGTGACACTGCTGATGTGTTATCTGGGCTCAAATAAATATGGCTGAGCACAAAAATGCAAGTCTTCCTCTGTGTGGAAATCTTTAGACATGTTTGCGAAGGTTGTTTAGTTTAAAGCGTGCGTCTCCTCAGACTATAAACGAAGCTCGGCACACCAGATAACACGTCAGCAGCTGAAAACAGACCTGGAAGAGAAGCCAATGCTGAATAAAGTCGTAGTTTTTGTTATTTTTGGACCCAAATGTATTTTGGATGCTTCAAGAGACTCTAATTAACCCACTGATGTCTCATATGGACTACTGTGATGATGTTTTTATTCCCTTTCTGGACATGGACAGTATAGTGTGCATACACTTGCATACGCTCTCGGA
This sequence comes from Pseudorasbora parva, assembly GCF_024679245.1. Taxonomy (NCBI): domain Eukaryota; kingdom Metazoa; phylum Chordata; class Actinopteri; order Cypriniformes; family Gobionidae; genus Pseudorasbora; species Pseudorasbora parva. Next base: position 2,711,557 of record NC_090184.1, read on the forward strand.
CTAAATCTAAAATATCTTAAACTGTGTGTGAAGATGAACGGAGGTCTTACGGGTGTGGAGCGACATTAGGGAGAGTCAATTTTCATTTTTGGGAGAACTAACCCTTTAATAATGTACTTAAAACATTGGCACAAAAACATTATGCTTTTTTTTTTATATTTAAGTTATGTTCGTCTTACATTTTTTTAAATGATACTTCTTTTTTTAGAATGTTCAAAAGGAACGTTTCGATAATGTTTGAAGAATGATCAACTGGAATGTTCCCTTAAAACTGGACGTTTACGCATTAAAAGAACGAGCAGAAATAACATTTTCAGAACTTTAGCAAAACATTTGCTAACCCCTTTGTTAGCTAGGAATAGTGCTAATTTTATAACATTTACAGTTTATAAAATGTAAACTTCACTATACATTTAAAAAATATTCTTAAAAATAATATTAATATTAAAAGAGAGCTTAAATAAGAACATTTAACACAATCACACACAACTTAACCTGACGAGTTAAATGAATGTTGGTGTTCTGTGTGTCCATTCAACTTAGGAATCACAACGGTGCTCACCATGACAACGCTGATGGTCAGCGCTCGTTCATCATTACCCCGCGCGTCTGCCATTAAAGCTCTGGACGTGTATTTCTGGATCTGCTACGTCTTCGTCTTCGCTGCCTTGATCGAATATGCTTTTGCTCACTATAATGCAGACTACAGCAAGAAGGAGAAAGCCAAAGTCAAGACGCATAAGAGCACAGAGGTACAGTAAGAAGATTCATTTTATGTTGAAGGGTGAAACTGTTTACTAACTGTGTACTATAATTGACCCATCTGAAAACAACAAGGACCAGATTTACAAAAAAACCCTCTTTTGGAGTTAAAAAAAATACAAGAAATTAAGTGAACAATTAGCAAAGAAATAAAGTGGACACAAGCACAATCCCTTCTGGAGCCTGTCTCTAGTGGTCAGTTGATGAATTACAGTTTAAAGGCCCTTTCACACCGGACGTGTAATGAAAAAGCGAAACGAATAAGCGAATATTTCGCATGCAAATATTTTGCGTCAAAACCATTCACATCAGCCGCGACACTAATTTGTGACGTTTCAGCGCTCCAACAGTCCAATCCATTCGCGGCGACAGCTGAGAAAACACGGACACTTTATCATTCAGTGAAGACGAGCTTTTCATTTTATTTAAAAGACCGAAAAGAAGGTTTTCGGTGCAGCCAGTCTTAAAGAACGGAGTCCTAAGGGGAGGATGCTAATCTTGTACAGGAGCTATCATGGCCGGTTCTGCACTTACTTTCTAAAGTCTGTAGGAAAACTTGAGGATCTCCTCCCGAGACCGCAGCGCATCTGACGAGACAAACCGCGCACTTTAGGAACCAATCGATCCGGACTGTTTCCAGTCGAGTCACAATGTAAACATTTAAGTGCCACAGACATACTGATGGAAACACGTTCACTTTCCATAATCGCAGACAGAATGTTTAGAAAAAAATCTATAATTTATAAAAGGTTAAGTTATTGCTGTTTGTAGCATACGGTGGGCAAACACAGCTTCAGCTGTACAGCTTACAGTTGTAATCTCATGAGAAATGCCATGCCTGGCAAAGGTTAAAGTTGATTGAATAGCTCGTGACAACAACTGGACATTTCGTCTCCTTTGTTTCCTTGTATTTTATTGGTTGAAGCGTTTTTTGTCGCAGCTAGAGTAAAAAATCGACATTAAAACAAAAAAAAATAAGTCGTTTTTCCGCCTCAGCACATTCGCGTTCGGTGTGGAAGCGCTCATTACACAAACAGCTGATCAAAAAATAAAACCATCGCGCGGATTATTCACACGTCCAAATCGCGTCCAGTGTGAAAGGGCCTTAAGTCACTTCCGTATTGGCTTCAACAGAAACTGGGGGAGGTTGCCGCTTGGTGTACACACACACACACACACACACATGAAGTACGCGCACAGAAAGCTGACACAAAAACACACACAGTTCACATAAACACAGTCGGTTATGTCAGTAAACGTAAAGAAATCACAGCATAATACACAGTATCTACTGCTATAGCTGCTGATAATATAAGAAAAAAAACAACTGAAAAATAGAAAATCACTCACTGCTCTTGACTGAATAACTTTAGTAGCTTCAATAAGAATACATTTCTGACTTGAATGCTCTGGCGAGGAGATAAACATGTGTGCAGCTCATTGAGGGCGGGGCTATGGTAATAGGGTGAAGTCTGTCATCAGTTGTGGGCGTGGCCTGTGCAACATGATGTCACACTGCTAGAAACTACATACGGCTTATTATGAGACACTAGCCTGGTTAAAACCAGAGCATTCTCAGTAGTAACTGAGTTATGGTCTGGAAAAGCTTTATAGACAAATCATTTCCAAAGGGGCGTCACCAATGGACGATGACGTATGCAGAGCGACGGAGAAACATCTGAGACAGCAATTCTCTGTTTGTGATTTCGAGGAAGATGTTGCAGTGGCTTCTGACGACTTTTGCTGTTGTTGTAAAAGAAATCTGATAATAGCTGGTGTCCACCGCCACTCCATCAACAATTTTGCAAAATTAGGAAACCCTAATTAGCATCTCAGAGCGACTGAAACATCTCGGATTGACGGTCGAACAGAAAACATCGGGCTCTGATCTAATTTCCCCCTGTTGTAAGGCATTTGTATTGTGATTAGAATGCGATTTGCAATATTTTGAAAATAAAATAATATTGAGGAGTCTTTGGAATATTGTGTCATTTCAGATATGTTAGAACATTTTCAGACTTGAGCATAGTTACGCTAATGATTTATTTACATGATTACCAGATCTAGTGTGAGGAAATAAGCACAGAAAGGCCAGATCCAGGTGTGTGTGTGTGTGTGTGTGTGTGTGTGTATGATCACACTCCTCATCCCCCTCATCACAGTGGCCGGTGTAATCCACATCTGGGAGCCGAATGTTGTTCTTTGCTCGGGTTTTAACAAAAAGGAAATGTTTAAATCGCTTAAAACAGACGCGATAGCGGATTCGCACGAGTGATGTCCCAAGGCGGCATCCTGCTTCACCGTCGCTGCCGTCATCGTGTAAAGCCCCAACGTTTCTGATTGGTGTCGCGATTTCGATGGATTAGAAATGGGCTTGAATGAGCTCTTTGCCAGACTACTTGCAGAGCAAATCTAAATTTGACGGAAGTTGCCTGGGTTTTCCCAGGCTAATGAGACACTGCTTTTGATTAATGGGGATTTAAAGGGGTACTTCAGCGCTGGGAAGATGAATCTGTATTTAAACTGGGTCATTAATGTAGTAGAAATGTGAAATTATTTTTGAATTTGGTGCTTTCTAGACTGAGAAAAGACAGAACATTTATTTTTGTCTCATTGGGATGAAAGACTACAATTCCCAGAATGCTTCACTGAGGCCATTCCCAAAGCCACCGCTATTGGATTACTGTGACTGAGTTGAAGAAGACACTACAATTAAATACTGAACGTGTCTGTTCAATATAACGGTCGAGTCGCCGCGTGAGTCTCACAGCACTAACGCTGCAGGAGTCAGATTACATTTAACATCATGAGCTGATGAGCTCTCGTGATGAGAGCTGAGGTAATCGCAACCACACTCGCGGCATACAATTCACAAAGTGTGTTCAGTCTGTCGCGTTTTCAGTTCATGCCTTTGGAAGCTTAACTTTCATAGAAATTAATTTGAGAAGTCAAAACACTTGCATTGCTCTCAGCATAGGTCCATTTAAATGCGTGCCTGTAGCTGCGAGCTGAGCTGTGAGTGTGATCTCCATCCCCCATGTGCGGGTTGAAAACATTTAGAAATGGCTCCCTCTGCTGGCTGTAGTCTTTAGCCTCTGGCCAAACATTCCTCCAATGATGCAAATATCGGCAATTTGCGTCATGGTAGAAATTTTTCCAGAAATAAAATGCATAAATCTCTTGTCTCAGGGGGATATGAGGGGGAAAAGCACAATAATTTGAATATACTCCAGGGTTTCTACTGATACAAAGCCATCGCTAATCACTGAAGTAACCCTTTAATAAAGGAGTGGGTGGATTTTTACCATTATAGGGTGGTTGTGTACACACACTGCCAACACATATATGTTCAAACACCATGTAAAAGTGAATTTTGCATATAATAATAATACATTTTATTTATAATGAGCTTTTCTAGAACCCAAAGCGCTACAAACAAATACAATTCAAAAACTACAATAAATGCAATACAAAGTAATCAACAAAAATACAAAATCAATACAGTACAACACAGCAGAATATCACTGACAGTCCATAAAAGCAATTTTAAAAAGATGAGTTTTCAACATGTAGCGTCTGTGGTCTCTTACAATGAGGATCAAAGAGGAACCCAATGTTGATTGTAAAAAGGGGGGGGGGGGGTAGCTTTTAGCCGCATGTAAATTAAGAGCCACGCCACAGAGTCTGGGGGAAGTGACAACTTCGGCAGTTTTACGACCCCGTCCAATAACACAGGCCCTGATCGGGTCACACGACTCGAACCCTGTTTCCCCCCCCTTTTTCATTCCCCAGACCGAAAGGCGCCAAGGCTCCTGTCAATACACAAGGACTCACACACACACACACATTCCTTATGAAGCTTTAATTAAGACTATTCTAGACTGTATACGAGGTAGCTTGGTGTGTATATGCATGCTCCTTGACTCAGGCCTACTCAGTCATGGCATAGAAACAATGTAAGCTCATTTTAAATGCTTGTATTCCTGTGTAAAATTGTATCTCTGTTTTAATATCTCCCAGCCATAAGGTGTTTGATATCTAAATATTCCTATTTCTTTGACTTACTCAATGATGCACAAAATGGGATTGTGAAATGTATCATTAATATGTTTAGCCGACTTGGGAGTAAAACCATACAAAATCAACACCCCTTTACGACACCTCAGGAACATGCAAAATAGGCCATAAAATGAGACAAAGAGAACTTTTCCCGCTACCGAATTCACCCTCTGGATTGGGTGAATTAGCCAGAAGGGGGCGTGGATTAATTCTCTTAAAAGACCAGTGGAGACCACAATCTTCTCTCTTCTTCCCCTCTTCGCTTCTGAAACTTCTTCCCGGTTTGACCTCTGAAACTCTCCTCGGAACTCTTCTGGAAACTCCGTCTTCAACAATCCTTTGTTCCTCGTTCCATCAACTTACTAGCCACGGGCTACTTCAGGAGGTAGACCCGAAACGCCGCTAAAGGAAAACTACGTCACCTCCCGACCTCGGAGAGAACTACCTAAGACGCAGACATATACACACACACACAAGCGAGAAGCCAAAACGAAACCAAAAGAAATGCAAGTATTCTTCTTCTTATAAAATTTAAACTGCTGTAAAGAAGGTGTGTATTGTCCCGTTGGGACAAGCTCCGTGAAGGTCGTAGTGGTTGAACTGAAGGAAAGTTGTGTTTTTACCTCTAAATGCTTTGTCTCATCTCTCTCTCTCATCTCTCTCTCCCCCCCATCTCTCTCTTTTATCTCTCTCTAATTTCATTCTATTCATTATTCTCTTTTATGTATTCTTTCGTTAATACCTACATGTCTACTTTCTTGATGCATATTTAGTGTGTACTCTCTGTGTGAATCGTAGTGTTATTTTTAGTCTGTGTTTATTAAACCTCCGAAAAGACATTTAATGAGTTGGGTCTGTTGTTCTCCCACATACACAAAGTCAATGAAACTTGCGATCTAAGTTACCTAACTGCTTATGCTACTATGTTAGTAAAGTAAACTGTATGACCATTTGAAATATTGAACTTGTCCTGATCAGTAAAGTTAATGTTTCCTATGCGCTCGTAAAGCAGTGATCCCTTATGGAGAATTGAGTTGAAAAGTCTATAACTAATTTGGTGGACGAACTTAGTAGGATAATTTCAAGCAATTTCATAAAGGGTTACTTGTATTTAATTAAACAATTTTCCCTATCGGGAAATTTTTAATACGTAATGAATGACGGGCAAATTATATTCATAAATTCATGAATATTGAATATTGAACCCCTTTTGAGTTAATTATTCCCCGAGACATTAAACTCATAAACTCGTTGTTGTTACATATTAAATGGTGGAGAAAAATGCGGGCAAGTTTCAAACGTTTGTGTATGTGTGAGTGATATTCATATTCTATTCATTGTGTATTTTTGGAGTATTAATAACCTGCACGCGCGTTTTTGTTTCGTTTTGTTTTGTGAATTATGAACGGTCCGCGCAAAGCGAACCCAGGCATAAACAGATGCTGAGAAATGTTGAAGTAGCCGGATTATATTAATAAAAATATGAACGGTACAAAAATCCAATTTTGAAACGAAAAACTCTACAGCCGTAGGCACAATAGGGTTATCTGCGTGATTTCCAAACGAATGTATTGTAGAAAATCCATACATTTGACTCGAGCAATATATTATGTGTTCCATCAAAATAATGAGATTTTGATGATGTCTGTAGACACGTACGTTGCGTTATCCCGCTTGATCTGAACTACAAAAAGTTTCTATCTGTGCGGAAGATTGGGACAGGACGAGACTCTCCTGTACAATATAAGGGGCCTCAGAATAATTATTATATCGTTAAGATAAACGATAACTCCTGGTTTAAGTCTGGCTTAGCTAACCAAAGACTTGAGACCTAAAACATTTGAATCAGAGATGCTGAAAACCGTCAGCCATATTGATAAATGTCTATTGGAGTCCATGTAAAATGCGTGAATAGGCAGACGGAAAATTCCTGCATTCACCCGTCTTGTTACGTGCATCTAGAGCACCAGTCATTTGTAAATGATTTGCAAGAGCCAGTAAAGCGAAGAACGCCAGGGCGACCCAGAAATTGCAACGCCGCTTGCAAACCGCCAGAGGGCGACTCAAGAATTGCAACGCCGCTTGCAAAACGCGAAGGCGACTCAGAAATTGCAACGCCGCTTGCAAACCGCCAGAGGGCGACTCAAGAACCAGACAAAGCCATCTGGTGAGCATTTCCGCCTAACTAACTCTAGTCTAGGGCGGGCGCAATAGCGCCATCGTGTGGATAAATTCGGATAGTTTCACTCTCCGTATTTCATTCTGCCTTAACAAAATAAGTTTGAGCCTATAAATTGTTTATTGCTTACTGTTGTACACAGTTTCATTTATACAATTTTTCTAGCAACAACCAAATCTCCTTTCTCGCTGATTAAACACCCTTATTCGAATTTGAAGTTTAAAAAGAAACATAACTTCCTCTAACCCAAAGTGAAATTAGGTTTAAGTCACAGACAGTCCAATTGGAAGGAAGGACGCCACCGTGTGGCTATACCCTGTTAAGTCAGCGCAACACTAAATCCCTACGCCCTTCCTGATTAATTCTTTTATTTGGATAACTCCCATTTAGAGATTAATCGTTATAGGGTAGGATTTTTGATTGGCTTTCTTTTATTTGATTTTCCTTACAGGCTTAGTTAAATTTCATTTAAACTTGCTTTGAATTTAATTTGAATTAAGTTGAACTTCTAATTTTTATTTCTTATCTCAATTTTTTTTTATTTAATTTATAACTTTATTTTAATTTTAATTTTCAATTTTTAATCTTAATTTTTAATTTTAATTAATTTTTAATTAAAAATTATTATTATTAATTTTTTTTTTTATTTTTTTATTTTTTTTTTTTTTATTATTATTAATTTTTTTTTTTTTTTCTCCACTCTCTGCAAAAGTTTTCTTTTCCCCTCCCATCGGGAACAAAGCTCAGTCTGGTAATTACAAACAGTATCAAAGGTGCTTTTTGTTTTATCACTACTTGACAGAAACTTTTGCCTTTTTGCTAAATTGCTCTTGATATTTAAACTTCCACTTCCTTCTCACCTACAATCAAAAGGCCTTTGATCCGGTGAACAGGGGAGCTTTTAATTCATTTTAATTCCACCTGTTTACCCTCTTTGTGTATCCATTGTAGGGCTCACGCGTCCGAGGTGCATTGAGAATCGTCACAGGCTGGTCTCCAGAGGGGGGGGTGGCCCGACCGACGTAACCGACACCGGCTGTGTGTGAGTCTCGGTTTCTTGTATCTCTGTCCGCGGCTGTGGCACGCAGTGGCGACATCAGCAATTCGACACTCCAAAGAAGTCAACCAGTTCAGCTCACGCACGCAAGGCAATCTCTGGGACTAATCCCTAAACCGGGGCCTGAGCGGGGCCACTCTTGAAAAAGAGGGTTCTGGGGACGTTCCGATTTTGCTGCGCGGGCTGGCGGTTGATGGACTGGTGTGTCGGGTTGTGTTTAAAGTCATAAACTGTTTGAGTGGGCGCAACGCGACACAGAGTGGCAGGGGACCGGGGACACGGCAGTGGGTGTTTGGAAGCGTTTGAAAGGCCAACCACACCGCTGGGTTTCCACTTGAGCGACCTCAATTCACCCCGGATGAGCTAAATGGGACAACCCATAGTACAAGCCGAATTTAGTATATCTTGAGCATTTAGCCTGTTAATTTCCCTAACACTCCCGGCGCGCATGCTGACATTCCTTTCATTACAGACCAATTCATCTTGTATTTGTTTCCACTGTGCTCTTTCCTATCCTCACTGTTGGACTATCACGTTTGTGTTTCTTTCAGTTCACCAAGAGACCCCAAGGAGAATTAGATAGTCCCGGGACGACCGAGCAGCAGTTCACCAAGTGACAACCAGGGCTACCGCCCACCTAATTGTCTGAATTGTCTAATTATCTAACTGTCTACATCAGTTAGCCAAAATTCCCAGCTATCCGTACGATAGCTCGTTAGCTTAGAACAAGCTTGCATTGGCTCTCTCTCTCTGTGTGTGTGTGTGTGTGTGCTGTGTTTCTCTCGTTCGCAGTAATGTCCCGTGCCCCCAGCCCTGCCGTCCCGTGGGACCGCCTAACGACATGGCTGGAAGCGCTAACGGCCACCAGTCAAGGAAGTCTGGGGCAGCTGAACCAGGGACAACTGGACACAGAGCTAGACCAGCTGATGACACACGACCCCACGCAGAGCTACTCCAACAAGGAAGTGGCCAAGATCCTCGGAAGCCTCGCCCACGTCCTCATCGCACAGGCACGGCTAAGCGAAGGGAGCTACGCCAACCTGGAACAGGAGGCAGCAACGCTAAAGCTTCAAGCCGAGGAGGCCCGGAGAGACCAAGCCCTCACCCAGCTTCGTCTAGATCAGCTTCTGGACACAGAGAAAGATGACGAAACAGACAAAGAACAAAGAAAAGAAATAGAAAGACTTCAAGAGACCCTGGAGGAGCTCCGTCGTGACACCGACCGACGAATACAGTCAGAGAAAGACGCCAGGAAAAACCTCGACGAAAAGCTTCGGCGTGGCGAAGCCCTCCTGGAGAGAGCCCATGATGAACTTAAAGACAGAGACATTAACGCTAAAGTCTGTGCAAAACATTTGCAGTCGGCACAAGCCGAGATCGACGAGCTCATCCAGCAAAGACACGAGCTCAAAGATGAACTTGACATGGTGCACAGAGAACTGAGACAATCATATAAAGTGCAACGTGACCGGAAGGGGGAAACACACAACACAGAGTTTCCCCTGACCGATTACTCCGCACCTTTGCACCAAGAAGCAAGAACTACGAAGGGGGATGACAGCCCCCTGTGTAAAAGATCACCTGCCAGTCTCCACGAATCCCCGTCAGCAGCAGAGGAAAGGACGCCCTTCCAGGAAGTCAAGGTCGACAGCCACAAAGCCTCAAAGAACCTTGACAAGCTGGCCAGAAATATTCCTACCTTCAGCCCAGACCCGGCAGGAGGACACGACGTCCACGCATACTTAAAAGACATAGACTTTTACTTGCAAACTGTCGCTCACGCGAACAACTGGGACAGACTGTACCTGCTCAGGGCCACGTCTAATCGGGACGTACGCAGCTTTCTGGATCGACAACCAGAGGCCATCAAAGCGGACTACTGGCATCTACGACAAGCTCTAATTCGTGAGTACTCCGATCCCGAGTCAGACCAGGGGCTCATCACTGCCATGGAACTCAAGCAAGCCCGACTCGAGACCTCACAGAACTTTTATAACAGACTGCGACGTGCTTACTTCGGGGCACGTAACGACCCAGGCATGGAGGAGGACATCAACTTCAAAACTCTTTTCCTCCGAAACCTGCACCCTACCATCAGTCACCACCTGGGGGTGCTGGCGTGCCCGCGCAGCATGGACATGCAACAGTTAAGAGACTTGGCTCACAAAGCTTATGTCAAACAGAAAACCATTTCTGAAAAGACTGTAAAACAGCCCACCATCTGCCCTGTCTCTGAGCACCACCCAGAGCTAACCCTAGAGGGCGCCCAACAGAACCACAGTTACCGACCCGTCAACAGAGAGTCCAAACCACTCCACGCCAGCAGAGGGCAGCGTGGTCATAATGGCGACCGGCCACGGTACCAGAGCGATCGCTCTGAAAGATCCTGGGAACCGCCTCGCCCCTTTCACAACCAAAAGGGGGTGGGCACCTGGGAAGCTGGCCGACAACCCAGACGGAGCCGAAACGAACCTCCGGGTCCACCCAGCCCAGAAAGCCAGCGACGAGGCCACCCTCGACGGGACAATGGCAGGCCCAGACCTGAACCCACGTCTGGCAAAGAAAGTGCAGCTGCTTCTGAGGTTACAGAGCTCTTAAAAACCCTGAAAGAGTTCCTCCGACAGAAACCTCACAAGGAAGACAAGAAGGACGGACCAGGCACAGCATGACTAGACATGACACCTGAAATCAACCTGCCTGACCCTCCTGCAACTGAATCATCCACCCTGAACACTGTTCCCCAACCACAGACTAATGAACTAACTTTTGCACCCCCACACGTCAGCAGCACACCCACACAACAGCTGACAGCAACAGCCTCTGATCAAGACAGCATCATGGGGCAGCCCAGCGTACCAGAAAGCGCTGTTTTGATTATTTGCACGCATAATGAGACACTTGACACGTATCCAGACGGCTTATCAAGCAACACACAGGTCCCCACACCAAGACTCCTGGGAAACCTAATCGAGAAGGGGATGGCTCGAAAACTCTATCTGACTATCACTATGGAAAGGGAATTTAAGCTCGAAGCCCTAGTTGACACTGGCTCCGACCTCACGCTTATATCCGCCCAACTGTTTGAAAGACTCAGATTTGAAGCACAGAGGCAAAATCGCACCCTTAACCTTCACACTTGTAAGCTAAATGTGCAGTCGTATAGCCAAAACGACATCCAGCTCAAGCACGTAGCTTCCATCCACCTGACAATTGGACCAATGAGCCTGATACATCCCGTCTATGTCTCCCCTATGAACGCTTATCCTTTCCTCATCGGAAAAGACCTGCTGGACCGCTTCGAACCCGTACTGGACTTCAAACAGCTGAAAGTCTGGGCTCAAGTGCGTGACCCTCTGCCCCTTCAGACACACACATCGTCTGAGCAAGACTGTCAAGTCACAGAGGTCACGGGAACTCCCGCAAAGCCAGACTGCCAGGTCACAAAGGTCACGGGACCCCCTGCAGCACACTGTGACAACCCAGCCTCAGCCCCAAAGCCAAGTGCAAGTTCGCTACTCTGCACATTTCAGCTAACCAAAGACTCTGATGCCTTCTGCCCCCGGGTCATGAATGACCTACAGCTGAATGACATCACCACCACAAACATTATTCTCGCACTATGGGCCGATAACTCAGCCATTAGTCTCTCACTGTTCAAGTCACTCAGTGAAAAGGCACCACACACTCTTTACGCCAGCAAGCGCACCCGCTTTCCTTTGAACTCATACCCCTCCTCTATGGAGTCCGCCAAAGGAGTCTGTGCGTTACACCTGAAATGGAACCACAGGTGCCTTACCCATTATTTTCTGGTCCTGCCGGACCCGCCCCACGATGTTTACATCGGAGCAGACATTCTGATTCGCCTCCAGGCTCATGTGGACGTATGTAACGAAATGGTATGGGCTCCATTAACGTCACAGCCACCCTTTCCCATCAGCCTTGACAATCTCATGTCGGGACAGACCATCCCTGAAGTCTGCACGCTTGTCAGTGAACAAGGAACTGCAATACCAGCATACACCAAAGGGGTCGCTGTGCGGCTCAACATGCGATGTGGTCAAACCTTAAACCACACGCTGAGTTCCTTCCAACCCTCACCCGAATGTGTGGAACTCGGACTCACACTTGAAGCCACACCCCTCACTGAAGTGTCATCTCGTATTGTTTACATCCTGTTCAACAACTGCACAGCAACTGACATCAACATCCCAAAAGCCTTTCGACTGGGATGGCTAATCAGCAATGACTTTCATGACTTTGAACTTGTGTTACCCATCATTGGGCCCATTCCGCCCGCACTGATACCAGCAGAATGTACAGACAACACCCTGTTCACTGTACCCTTCAAGTTCATCGCCATAACATCTGTCATGCCGGCGGCCAAAGACCAGGTCTGCCGAACGGAGCTGACAGAGGACAGTCACCTTGTAATATACACAGTCTCCCAACAGCCTGTCATGGAAACGGATGAACTAGCTGCACCCCTCCATACCAAACTGACTGATGACACCCAGGGGGAGGAACCGTACCCTGGTTTTGAGTCTCAAGTGCAACAAATTCTACGAGACGCTAACGCGCTCCAAAATGAGACAGAACGTCAGGGACTCAGACGAGTCCTCTATAAGTTTAAAGAATCCTTTGCCAAAGACTCATTAGACTGCGGGCTCACAAACCTCCACACGGTGCGCATCCCAACACAACCTGGTGCGCCTCCCACGTTTGTCAGGCAGTACAAGATCCCAATCGCTTCATACGAACCAGTGCAGAAGATTATCGAGTCCATGCTCGACAAAGGTGTCATCCGTCCATGTAACAGCACCTACTCCGCCCCAATTTGGCCCGTGCTCAAACCCAACGGCACTTGGCGCCCAACAATAGACTATCGGAGATTGAATCAACAGGTGCCGCTGTCAAGGTGGCCAATGACTCAGTTGGAACAAGAAATACCCCGAATAAGGGGGGCCACAATCTTCTCTACACTTGATGTGGCCTCTGGATTCTGGACCATCCCAGTGCATCCAGAAGATCAACACAAGCTGGCCTTCACATTTGGCAACCGACAATTCACCTTCAACAGGTGCCCGTTCGGATATGCTAACTCACCAGCTGAGTTCAACATCTTCCTTAACAAAGCCTGCCCGGATGCCAGAGTAAGAGGCAACTTAATCTACGTAGACGACGTTCTCATGAAGAGCGCCACGGTGGACGACCACCTGAAAGAAATAGACTATGTTTTGAACCAATTATCCGCAGCCGGTGCCAAGATTGCCCTCCACAAGGGACAATGGTGCCGAACCAAGGTCAACTACGTTGGCCTGCTCATCGGATCCCAAGGCATTGAACCTCAATCTAACCGAATTCATGCCATTCAAAACATCAAGCCCCCTACTAATGTTTCTAAGCTACGCAGTTTTCTTGGGGTATGCAATTACTCCCGACAATTCATCGAGAACTATTCAGACATTGCCAGACCGCTCACAGCCCTGCTAAAGAAAGACTCACCGTTTGTCTGGACCGAAGCTCAGGAACATGCCATGGCAGCACTAAAAAGACATTTATGCACAGCCCCATGCCTTGCTTACCCAGATCCACAGAAGGAATTCTACCTGGAAGCCGGGTTTTCCGACCACTGTCTTAGTGCTGGCCTTTATCAACGACATGACCAAGACAAAAAGGTGGTCGCATATGCCAGCAAAACGCTCCTCCCACCGGAGTGCAAGTTCTCGGACTGTGAAAAAGCTCTGTTCTGCACGGTGTGGGCCATACAGCGGTTCTCCAACTACATTGGGGCACAGAAGGTTATCATAGAGACTTGCCACCAGCCCGTAATGTTCCTCAATAGCCAGCGCATCCGAGATGGCGTAGTCACTAATTCACGTATCGCCACGTGGCTGATGGCCCTCCAAGGCCGCAACGTTGAGGCACGATATGCACAGAACCACAAGTCTGCGCTGGGTAATGGCCTGGCTGCATGCCAGAACTGCTCTGATGACACGCCTACAGCTGCCGCTGATGAACAAGAACCCCAACAACAACAACTCACCTGTCACAGGTACTTTGAACTGAACGCGTGCCAAGACATGCCCACGGCCTACGTCGATGGGTGCTCCTACAACCACGACGGCACCCTCAAAGCAGGTGCAGGTGTGCTATGGGTGAACGATCAGCCGTGCCCACCACGACACTTCATGCTGGGCCCCCAGTCATCGCAATATGCAGAAATAGCAGCCATTCTCATAGCCTGTCAGATCGCGTCAGCCCATAACTTCAAAGAACTACTCATCTGCTCAGACTCTAACTACGCCAGGCTCAGTTTCATTTGCCACCTTCCAACCTGGAAACAAAATGGTTTCAAGACCGCTAACAACAAGCCAGTCAAGCACCAACACCTGTTCCAGGAATGTGACAACATCACAAGTACACATGAACTGACGGTGTACTGGAAAAAGGTCAAAGGCCATTCGAAACTACCCGGCCCCGACAAAGACTTAAATGACCAGACCGATGCCCTCGCAAAGATGGGCGCACTACACGGCGAGATGTGGGAACCTCCAAACCCCACACCCAGCCCCGCCGTGGCAGTGCTAACCCGCAGCAAGCGACCAGCACCTGCCACGATGGCCGCCGCACAGTCACTAGCGCTCACGCCGCAGATTTCACACAACGACATCGCGGACATGCAAGCCTCTGACACGGCAATTAAGACAATTTTCGACCACCTCTCTGACCCCTCCGACCACCCTATCTCTGACTCTGACCTCTCTGAGGATTCAAGCCTCAAGCAACTATACAACTCCAAACACATGATGCGTATACAGGACGACATTCTGTGGTTTGCACCCGATGGCAGCACAACGCCACGGCTTGTGGTGCCACGATCGCAAAGGGGGGTGATGCTAATGTACGCCCACGACACACCATGTGCGGGACACCACGGCACCAGAGCCACGTATGACACACTGAAACAGGTGGCATATTGGCCCGGCATGCAGCAAGATGTTGCGGAGTACGTCAGAGAGTGTCTGGTTTGCTGTCAGTTCCAACCGGCAAACCCGAACCACAGAGCCCCACTGCAACGCAGAGGAATCACGTTTCCGTGGTCAGACCTACAAATCGACTGGGTAGGACCCCTGCCCAGGTCCACAAGAGGCAACAAGTACTTTCTTACAGTGGTATGCCAGTTTACCAAGTGGGTGGAGTGTCTACCAGCACCCAACGACACCGCCCAGACCACAGCATACCTCCTGTTAAACCACGTTTTCTCACGGTTCGGATTGCCACTGAAAGTCAACTCAGACAGAGGCACCCATTTCACTGCCGAGATCATGCAACAAATCTGGAAATGCCTGGGGATACAGGCTAGACTGCACGTCAGTTACCATCCAATCGCATCAGGGCAAGTTGAACGATCGAATCGCACAGTAGTCGCCATGCTGAGAAAGTACGTGTCTGCTAACCAAAAAGACTGGGATATGAAACTCCCCCTCGTGCTGATGGCCCTCAGAGCCACCCCGCAGGAATCAACATGGGTATCCCCTTTTGAACTCATGACTGGGCGGCAGATGACTCTGCCACTACACCTGCTGTACCAACCCGGCGACTCCAACCTGGTCACCGCGTACACCACATTCCAGTACCTCGATGAGCTCCATAGACATTTAAAAACAACTTTTGCCTTTGCTCAGCAACACTTGCAAAAGAGCGCTGAAGGTCAGAAAGCCTACTACGACCGCAAAGCCTCACACCAAGAACTGGAGGTGGGCAACAAGGTCTGGTATTACAACTTCAACCCGCCACCTTTGACAGGCTCCCGACGATTGTCAAAGAAATTTCTGCCCCACTGGACGGGACCCCATGAGATTATGAACAAACTCTCTCCCGTCGCATACCAGATTCAGCTAAACCAGGGACAAAGAGAACCAGTTCTCAAATGGGTTCACAGGAACCAGATCAAGAGACATGTGGCCACTAACAGAGAAAGACAGTTAGGGGCCAATGCAAGCTGAACACAACCGCCGTCCCCGAAACGAGAAGACTGTCCCACCCACCTGGGACAAATCTCACTGACACACACTCTCTCTTTCTCTCTCTCCCTCTCTCTCTCTCTCTCTCTCTTGCCTGTAACAGGATGCCACTGTGGATCCTGCTCCTGTGCCTCCAGACAATCAGAGGCCAGCCACCACCAGACATCATCACACCGGGTCCAGCCTCGGGCATCGTACTGAGAGAGCAACCTGGACTTCTGATCACCAACTGCCGAACCCACACTCAGAAGGTGTATGTCCGACTTGACCCCCGCAACGTCTACAACGCACACTACCCCCGTGCAGTAGCCCAGTACAGCTGGGCCGGTGCTCGCTGGACAGAGGACTCTCTCCGCCACGCCGATGCTGATGTCACGCACATGCTAAAACAACTAGAGAAGATGACCGTCACCCAGGCAGAATTAGGTGGACACAACCGCCGACCCAAACGGTTCCTGGGAGCGCTGCTCGGAGCCGCTGCCGCCGTCGGAACTCTGTTTAACATTGGTATGTCCAGTGTCAACGCAGTGAACATCGCCACAGTAAGACGACATGTGGCTGAAATCCAAACTGAACTTCCACAGCTCAAAGAGCAACTCACCACACAGAGTGCCGCTCTACAGACTATCGGCAAGACGTTGAGAGGAACTGTGGTAATTCTAAACACCCACAGTGTCCTGTTGAACCAGACCGTGAACTCCATGAAACAGTTATTCACCGTCTTCCAAAATGACTTTGCCCAAACACAGCTAGTTACCGCCTTAATGACGGACATGTTACGGGAAATAAGCTCGTCCATCGACAGCTTAGCCATGGGTAGAATCCCACCGTACCTGATACCCTTAAGCCTGGTGCAAAACGTGTTGGCATCTGCGATCAACGCACCCACTGACCCGCTGCAGATACACCTGGCCTACTCGTTGGGAAGCGCCATTCCCCTTTACGTGGATCCCGAGCAGAAAGAAATGGGTTTCCTCCTTAATTTACCCATCATCGAGTCGAGCCGAATCTACCGACTCAAAGACATTATTAATGTAGGCTTTTGGAAAGGTAACACCCACCTCAAGGTGCGCACTCCTCAGGTAGTCGCGTACCATGACAGCGACACACAGCTGTACCTAGCCCCAAACCTACACATGTGTACCCTGACCAAAGACATTCATTATCTCTGCCCAAGCAAACCTTTCCTCCGAGACAACACGGAGGGAATCTGCGGGTTGCAACCTATGCTCAGCAATACCCGCTGCCCCACCGACGCAACGCCTCGTACCCTAGTCACCGAGACGCAAGCAGAGATCGTAGGTGACAGGTGGCTCGTCAACACTCCCGTGCGCACCGCCACACTGATCTACGACCAACACGACACTGCGACTCGTATCAACCTGCTGGATCAGAGCATGTGGGTCCAAGTACCACGAGGAGCCATCCTCCACCTGGACGACTTGGCCTTGTACCACCTCCCGAGCGAAGAATACCAGTCGGAACTGGAAATCCCCGCCTTCTTCAAGGACCGCAACTTCACCCTCGCTCCCGAGTTAGAATTGTGGATTGAGAAAGGGGGGCCCCAGCTCATTGACATTGCTCCCCTTGATACAGCCCTCCAAGCATTGTCCCGAATACCCATCCTGAATAACTCTCCTGTGGTCCAAACCTGGACCGCAGCTGACACTGCGCTATGTGTCTCTATGATCTTCGGCAATACCCTAACCCTGGGCATCGCTTTCCTCCTGTACAGAAAATTCAACCAGATGAGAACCTCCACAGCCAAGCTCACAACGGCCGTGTCCGGGGGTCTCCGATGGAAACCCCGGAGGGAAATTACAACGCCCGGAGCAGAGACGGACCTCATCGAGCTGGCGCCCCAGCCGTAACAAACACCTGCTCCCGACTGCCCGACTCACCTACCATCCATCCATCGTGATGGGAGGCTGTCCGAGAATAACCTCAGGAACCGAAGGCTGAAGAAAAACAACAATTAAGAAACCACTAGCCACTTGACCCTCATGATCCACCTGTCATCCGACCAAAACGATAACTGTCATCCGACGATGTCATACGGACTTCGTCAGATGAAAAGGGGGAACTGTAGCGTCTGTGGTCTCTTACAATGAGGATCAAAGAGGAACCCAATGTTGATTGTAAAAAGGGGGGGGGGTAGCTTTTAGCCGCATGTAAATTAAGAGCCACGCCACAGAGTCTGGGGGAAGTGACAACTTCGGCAGTTTTACGACCCCGTCCAATAACACAGGCCCTGATCGGGTCACACGACTCGAACCCTGTTTCCCCCCCCTTTTTCATTCCCCAGACCGAAAGGCGCCAAGGCTCCTGTCAATACACAAGGACTCACACACACACACACATTCCTTATGAAGCTTTAATTAAGACTATTCTAGACTGTATACGAGGTAGCTTGGTGTGTATATGCATGCTCCTTGACTCAGGCCTACTCAGTCATGGCATAGAAACAATGTAAGCTCATTTTAAATGCTTGTATTCCTGTGTAAAATTGTATCTCTGTTTTAATATCTCCCAGCCATAAGGTGTTTGATATCTAAATATTCCTATTTCTTTGACTTACTCAATGATGCACAAAATGGGATTGTGAAATGTATCATTAATATGTTTAGCCGACTTGGGAGTAAAACCATACAAAATCAACACCCCTTTACGACACCTCAGGAACATGCAAAATAGGCCATAAAATGAGACAAAGAGAACTTTTCCCGCTACCGAATTCACCCTCTGGATTGGGTGAATTAGCCAGAAGGGGGCGTGGATTAATTCTCTTAAAAGACCAGTGGAGACCACAATCTTCTCTCTTCTTCCCCTCTTCGCTTCTGAAACTTCTTCCCGGTTTGACCTCTGAAACTCTCCTCGGAACTCTTCTGGAAACTCCGTCTTCAACAATCCTTTGTTCCTCGTTCCATCAACTTACTAGCCACGGGCTACTTCAGGAGGTAGACCCGAAACGCCGCTAAAGGAAAACTACGTCACCTCCCGACCTCGGAGAGAACTACCTAAGACGCAGACATATACACACACACACAAGCGAGAAGCCAAAACGAAACCAAAAGAAATGCAAGTATTCTTCTTCTTATAAAATTTAAACTGCTGTAAAGAAGGTGTGTATTGTCCCGTTGGGACAAGCTCCGTGAAGGTCGTAGTGGTTGAACTGAAGGAAAGTTGTGTTTTTACCTCTAAATGCTTTGTCTCATCTCTCTCTCTCATCTCTCTCTCCCCCCCATCTCTCTCTTTTATCTCTCTCTAATTTCATTCTATTCATTATTCTCTTTTATGTATTCTTTCGTTAATACCTACATGTCTACTTTCTTGATGCATATTTAGTGTGTACTCTCTGTGTGAATCGTAGTGTTATTTTTAGTCTGTGTTTATTAAACCTCCGAAAAGACATTTAATGAGTTGGGTCTGTTGTTCTCCCACATACACAAAGTCAATGAAACTTGCGATCTAAGTTACCTAACTGCTTATGCTACTATGTTAGTAAAGTAAACTGTATGACCATTTGAAATATTGAACTTGTCCTGATCAGTAAAGTTAATGTTTCCTATGCGCTCGTAAAGCAGTGATCCCTTATGGAGAATTGAGTTGAAAAGTCTATAACTAATTTGGTGGACGAACTTAGTAGGATAATTTCAAGCAATTTCATAAAGGGTTACTTGTATTTAATTAAACAATTTTCCCTATCGGGAAATTTTTAATACGTAATGAATGACGGGCAAATTATATTCATAAATTCATGAATATTGAATATTGAACCCCTTTTGAGTTAATTATTCCCCGAGACATTAAACTCATAAACTCGTTGTTGTTACAAACAGCTTCTTAAAACTGGCTATTGTGTGAGCCTCTCTAACAGCAATGGGAAGCGCGCTCCATAACCTGGGTGCAGCAACAGAGAAAGATTTTAATCTATGGGGAGGCTGTTGAAGTGTAAGGGAGTCAGCGGACCGAAGGGAACGAGAAGGCATGTATCGGGTGATTAAGTCACAAATATAAGAAGGGGCAGTTCCATGGATAGCTTTGTATGTTAATGTTAGCGTTTTAAAAACACTACATGACTGTACAGGATGCCAATGCAAACTATAGAGCACGCCTGTAATATGCTGACGTGATGGAGTATATGCTCCCTTCAAATTGACAGCCCTAATTTTAATAGATTCCAAGGCCACTAAATATGACTAAAGCCCTATTGAACTTTACAAGTGTAGAGTCGAAAAGAGTTCAAAACTAATTCCCATCTATGACTTGATGAACACATAAATGTCCTTTTCCTGCACTTCTTCTTTTGTAGTCCATGGTGAAGAATGGAAAGCAGGCCATGGTTCTCTTTTCTCTCTCTGTGGCCGGCATGAACCAGGGCCTCCTCATCTCGAACAGGCAAAGCAGGGCCCAGCGGTCCACTGACGCTCCTGGAGACCCGCATGAGGAGACGGAGGCTCGTGGATCTCAATCCCGTCGGGCACAGAAGGAAAGCAGCGAAGAGAAGAAATGCTGCAAATGCAAACCCATTGACGCTGACACCATCGACATCTACGCTCGCGCCGTCTTCCCTTTCACCTTCGCTGTGGTCAATGTCATCTACTGGGTGGCATACACAATGTAAATCATTCATAAAGTTTGAGTTCTGCATGTACATAAATCAATAAACCGATCAACATAATTATACGATTATTAGAATATCTGGATTATTAAGATAAGATTCATTTGAGTTATTAAATGCTTTTCAATATAATGATATAGGGTAGGCTTTTGGGATATGTAAATGCGTTATGTTGAATTAAATTCTATGGAAGGAGAAAACAGATACATACCTCTGCATTTTTACAATTAGTTTTTGATGCTTTACCATGACATTTCCTCAATGCATTATTTGCTTTTTCATAATATATGCACCAGAATAGCCTTCTGGTATGAAGGAACTAAAGCACAACTTTATTGAATTACTCTGTTGTTGTCTTCAATCTATACCTTCTCCATTTTTAAATCTTTCCTGGCTGAAAAGGTTTTTAATGTTGTAGTTGTTGTTGTTGCAGTGGCAGACATTACTGTTAAAATGAATGATGTTGTGCTCCATTAAAACGGAGCAGTCTAAACTAACAGCCCTTTTTCGGTATGCAAACAAGTGTTTATCATTCTCCCAGCATAGGGGTTTAAACATGAACTAATACTACTTTGTGTTGGTAAAAAAACCTTAACTGATTCATGGGAACCCACAAGTAATGTTATGCATGAGAGTTTGTATCAGTATCGCTGATGAAGGTAGTGATGTTATTCTGGCAATATATCCCTCTTTTTCTCCTTTTCTTTAGTCTGAAAGCTGCTTTTCTTCTGAAAAATGCCGCTACAATATTTCCCATTGTCATGACAATCAGCACATTGTTTTTGTGCATGAAAACAAACACAACATTAGAGCATGTGAGTTTCCTGACATTTTGATTTCTTTGTAAATTAATGAATGCCACTTCTGTGTGGTATTACCCAGACCTCTGTACGGTAGGGAAATTAATGACATGATTAATGTCCTCAGGGACAAAGCTGATAAATAAAACTATTATTGCCACCAAATGTCTTGAGATTGTATTAATATTTATGTACAATATTTTACAGATTTGCTGCTTGGGACTCTAATAACATGGCGTGCAGTATTCATAGTTTTCGGTCACATGACAAGGACCTGTAGGCCAAAACATCTGCAGCACAGGCCTGTCAATTTTTTAATAGTTTCAAACCATGAATATTTACAGCCACAGTATTTCAATTAAAAAAAAAAAAAACAGTGGGACATCGTAAAACGCTTCAAGTCTGCATGAAACGTCTTGTCTTCCCTATTGTTACATATGTCCGAATGAAACGGCTTCTGAAATGAAACAAATGTAGGGCAGGATTTAATTTCGTCCTTCAGAAATGCGATGCGAGTGCACCATCTTTGTAGCCTAGAAATCTAGACGCACCCTAGCGGCAGCAAATCTAATCTGCCCGCAAGTGTCGTCTAGGAACTCTCAATACCCCTCTGAGCTGTATTCCCCTCACTCTTGCCGGGCCAATCACATCGTGTATAGAGTCGGCGGGCGGGGTCATAATGACGGCCGAGTTGTGTTTGCGTGCTTCTAGTAAACACAGAAACTGGCGAACTGCGGCGGTCTTTCAAATCAGCTTTGACCGTGACTCTGGAAGACTTGGAGTTAAGCTTTTCTCTGAGAAAAGAACAAAGAGCGGCACTGAAGTCATTCTTAAGAAGGGAAGATGTGTTCGGGGTTTAGCCGACCGGATACGGCGAATGTTTAATCTTGATCTGGATCTGGTTAGTAACCTCTGGATAAGGAGACAGGTAGACTAATATGTGTTCCCAGTTCCAGTTTACCTAAATTATAAAGCCTAAAAATCCTTTAATGGATTTGAATGATAGAAACATGAATGTGTAATGTGAATGCTACGTTAGAGCAATGTGTTTTAGTCTAGATTTAAACTGACAGAGTGTGTCTGCTTCCTGAACAATGCTAGGAAGACTATTCCAGAGTTTAGGAGCTAAATAGGAAAGTGATCGACCGCCTCCAGTTGATTTAGATATTCTAGGTATTATCAACCGGCCAGAGTTTTGAGACCGCAAAATACACAAAGGACTTGAAAAACAATTTTTGTTGTTGTTTTAGACTATAAAAATATGCCAAAACATGCTTAGAAAAATCTAACCATGCAAGAAGAAAATGACAAAGTAGGAGATCATGTACCATGTTTTTTTTTTAACAAAATCATTAAATTTAAATAACTCAAAAAGGTTAATGGAACAAACAGGTAAGAATAACAATGAACCTAACAATAGCAACAACAACAACAACAAGTGTTAACTTTCTGCTTAGTGTAAACAGGTTAGCAGAAAGGTTGAACAAATTTAGGTTGCATGCTTACATGCACTTGTGGCAGCAGGTTACTGTGTGTCTGTCATTGGCTCATTCAATTCTTTGTTTTTGTATGTGTCAGTGACAGTGAATTTTAAAAAAAGCGCTTTGTTATAGGCTCATTAAATGCTTTGTTTGTGTGTGTGTGTGTGTGTGTGTGTGTGTGTGTGTGTGTGTGTGTGTGTGTGTGTGTGTGTGTGTGTGTGTGTGTGTGTGTGTGTGTGTGTGTGTGTGTGTGTGTGTGTGCATGTGTTTGCCACATTCAGAATGTTGTACAGACTCACACCTTCATTTCTGTGTATGTATGATCATCATTGTGTTGGATTTTTTTTTTTTTTTTTTGGACAAATAAAAATGAAAAAGCTCTGAAATCTATTAAATTCCCATTGATTCCTATGGGTGGACATTTTTGTCCACGAAGGCCCAATTAAGGAGTTTTTTTTTTCAACCACTTAACATTGTAAAATCAAGTCAATGTATTTTTTTTATGTTCAGGTGACAAACTTAGAAAAAGTAGCCAAGTCTTGTACCACTCAGATTAAGGGAAGTATTTTTAAAAATAAATAAAACAATGCTTTTGGACAGTTTTGTGCCTAAGATCCGTAGAGGGTTAATGATTCCAACCCGGGTTTGCACCCTATGCAATTTGGATTTCGATCTTTTCACTCAACTGAAACGGCTATTTGTGTTTTTGTCGAGAAGGTGAAGTTCTATTTAGATAAAAACAGTTATGTTGCTGCTGTTTTTGTTGATCTTAAGCGTGCGTTTGATACTGTGAATCATTTTAAGCTTTTGTCTAGACTGTTAACATTTGGCTTTAGTAATCAAACAGTTAAATGAATACAGTCTTATTTATCGGATAGAAAACAATGTGTGCAAATAAAGAATTGTAAGTCACCCTATCTTTAATATACACAGGGTGTTCCTCAGGGATCAATTGTAGGACCTCTGCTATTTTCACTGTATGTGAATAGTTTGCCCAATGTATGCAAAAATGTTGACACGATTATGTATGCTGATGATACGGTAATTTTTACACATGCCAAAAGTGCTGAGGATGCAGCTCATCAGCTTTCATTAGTTTTAAATGATTTGCAAAAATGGCTGAATGATTCATGCTTGTGTTTTAATGTTAAAAAGACTGTATCAATGTTTTTTTGTAAACCTAAAACAACTGTGGCCACAGTAAAAGTTTGCTTGGGTGGACAAGAATTAACTAATGTTGAGGAATTTAGGTATCTGGGAGTTCTGATAGACTCAAAATTATCTTTTAAAAAACATATAAAAAAAGTTGTGAATACTGTAAATGTTAATTTACGGAATTTTAAACAAATTCGTACATCATTAACGGATACAGCAGCGATTACATTCTTGCACTCTATGATACTGGCTCATATTGAGTACTGTGTCACAAGTTGGTCTTATACGAGTTATGCTGCAATTGGGCCAATTGAGGTATGCTACAAAAGAGCATTGAAAATATTAGATAAGAAACCTTCATCATACCATCATTGTAATATTTTAGATAAATATAAGTTTTTAAATTTTGCGAATTTCAAATTATTTAAATCAGCCTGTCTAATTAATAAAGTTATACATGGTCTAGCGCCTCCACCATTGAGTGATTTTATTAAACAAAAGTCTATCAGTGCTGTCGGGTCTCGAGTGACTAGAGCCAATATGAGAGGTGACTGTGTCTTGGCGTTTAGGCTGACATCTTTTTCACAGAACGCTCTATCGTATCAGGGGGTGAGCTTTTGGAATAGTATCCCTCAGTCAGTGAGGGAAAGCACAAGTTTCCCTATTTTTAGGAATCATTTGGTTGTATGTATAAAAAGTATGTATAAAGGTATGGTTGAGGGACACACAAATATGTGAGCATGTTTATTAATCATTAGTATATATACCAGATGTAAAATAGAGTTAGTGTTTTATACAAATAAATGGGATAGAACTATCAGTGTGATATGGGTTGTGTAATAGGAGTTAGTATAGCATGGATATAGTGTATTATGGGCTTGTATGTTGTGATGACTGTTATTGTCCTTTCTTCTCTGTATATAGCCTGTGCATAGTGTGTCTGTATGTAGTTATGTGAATTTATGTGTAACATCTACCTGCTTTGGGGTCTGCAGATGGAAATTAGCCTTTGGCTATAATCTGGCATATTTACATTTGTGAAAAATGTTCATTAATATGTATTGTCCCTTTTGCCTTTTGTTTCTACAAATAAAATAATAATAATAATAATAATAATAATAATAATAATAATAATAATAATAATAATATTTAGCCTAGGCCTACTTAATCTTATTATGACGGAAAGTGGGAACCGTTGTCCATCTTGACACAATGTCATGTAGTCTTTTTTTCCCCCCGTTTTAATTCATGAACGCGAGTCAGAGGATATCACGCAATGCGCAAAAGCAGTCTCAAACCCAACGAATTATTCACTACAGAATGTGAAAGTAAAATCTGACAAGCTTCCAGCCCATATTCTCAGACAACGAGAGATGAATCTAATTCAACATGCTGATAACGTAGCCTACTGCCTTATTTTCTTAATATTTCTATTTTGGTCCATATTGTGAGAAATAAATAGAAGAGAAGTAGGCCTATTTTGTGTTAAACAAGTTAAATAAATCTGCTCTTACTTTTCATTGAGACGGGCATTATTGCAGTGTTCTGACATTATAATCATATAACTATAGACCTATAATTCCTTGTTTAATCGGGCTAAATGTTTTTAAATAGTGAGGAGTAATCTATCTATTATTTTATTATGCAGTGTGTCGATTATGCATTATGAAATTGTTGGGGGGAGGGGGGAAAATTAATGTAATATCAATTTAATAATAAAAGTAGGCCTACTCTAATAATAATAATAATAATAATAATAATAATAATAATAATAATAATTGTATACATAAATTCTAAATCCTCTTGATACCAATAGCTGATGCATTTGATAGGCTACCTCTCTATAATACACCATGGTCTATCGGCGCCACGGGGGTTTTATTGTGCATTTTTCACCTGTACAGTGTGAGCAGTCAAGACGCGCTCGACGGTCGGACCGCACAGTGAGAGCACATCAATCGTGAGCTTTGGCTTTACATCGCATGCGATCTACTCATACAGTCTGAGTAGGTAACCTTGCTGAAAACGCATAGAAATCGCACAGTGTATGCCCAGCTTTAGTCTTTGGGAAGACAACTAGTATCAGTACTAAGACATCCTAAACACATACCCAGTACTCACGTCCTTGAACTCTGAATTATGCATTTCTATGGCAACAATATCAATTTTAAAATTAATCTGCAGCAGTCAGGTCATACAAGTTGGAGCATTACCTACGAGTTCTATACGAGGATCTTGAACGTTTTGTATAAAAGTGCTTTCACATCTCTAGTTCAGTTCATTTGGTCCGAACCAAGGGCAAACAATTATACATTGTTGCATTTTTCAGCTTTTTTGGTTCCTTTTTACACCACACTGTTTGCTTTGGTCCGAACTACACTGTGTGTATTTACCACAGTATGCAAATACCTTTCTATAATGAAGTGCGGTTGCGACGTGAAAACAACGCTCTAATGCACTGCAGACGGCGAGCGCGCATCGCTCGTCACTTCAAGCGGAGCCGTGCATTAATTATTAACTCTTGACATGCTCATCTTCCCGAAAATATTGCCAACGATCTATCAGGTAATAATATCATGCACACACTGTCAGTGCAGCTAACTACGGCAGCTGGTGAAGTCCAAAAATGATCAGTACTTTTGCAGTTGGTTCTGTTCGAGGTCGGATCACGTTCTCACCACAGACAAACCGCTCCAGAGTTCGTTTGAAAGCGTACCGAGACCAGCTCTTCAAGGAGGTCTCGGTACCCTTGTTTGGTCCGCTTTTAGTGCGCACCCGAGTGCGATTGCTGCTTTCAGACCTGACCAAACGAACCGCACCAAAGAGGGAAACGAACTCTAGTACGATTCAACCGAACTAAATGAGGCAGGTGTGAAAGCAGCCTAAGTTGGAATCTAGTATTTAGGTTAATTATGTCTGGGTGTGAACACACCTGCAGATGTTATATAATCCTAATTAAACACACCTGCACACGTTAATCAAGGTGTTAAGATAACTACACTCTAAAAAATGCTGGGTTAAAAACAACCCAAGTTGGGTTGAAAATGCACCGACCCAACAATTGAGTTGTTTTAACCCAATGGTTGAGTTGTTTTAACCCAGTGGTTGAGTTGTTTTAACCCAGTGGTTGAGTTAAATGTTGCTTAAGACAACCCAATTGCTGGGTAAGAACAACTCAACCATTGGGTTAAAACAACCCAATTGTTGGGTCGGTGCATTTTCAACCCAACTTGGGTTGTTTTTAACCCAGCATTTTTTAGAGTGTAGAAACTTTCATGCAAGTGTCTTTAAGCAGGTTGAAGCTAAACTCTGGACATTGACCAAACTGGAGCAGAATTAGACACCCCTGTTACAGTGTAACCACAGCATACAATAAGATATCTCTATAATAAAGGCAAAGGGCATGTTTACAAACCGATCCAGTTTTAAAAAGTTTCACACGCATAAATCAACAGAAAATGTATCTCCTAAGACCATTTAAAAAATACTAAACAAAATGACCAAACAGGGTTTGAGGCAATGCGGAGATCTCTTCTGGAATGCTAAAGAAATTTAATATGACTTGTTTTTTTTTCTTTCTCAGGATCGTTTCTGTGGGGAGGGCGGTTTGAAATGCGTAACATGTTGTTTCAAGGCTGAGTGCAAAGCAGATAGAAAAGGGTGAACAGAATAGCAATGACTGCGCTGAATAGCATTGAGTCAAAGTCCTTCACATTTTAAGGAACACGAGAGAGCGGCCAGAAACATAGGAGAGTGGAAGAGAAGACAGGATTGCGACTTAAGAAAATTAAAACCACCTTTTCCCCATAATGGAAATCCCTGACATTGCTTCAGTGAGTAAATAATTATCTTTCAAGTGATTTACGATAATATAAGAATTTAATATGTCTGTTTAATATTAGTTAGCTATTATAGATGTGAACAGTTATACATTTGAATGAATAAACATTGTAGTTTTTATAGAACAATTGTAAGAGATTTTGCAGGTTCACTGTAACACCCAGTACACCAAACACAAGTATTTCCACATTTCTCCAGTTATCATGACTTACTAATATTCAACATTATATGTATTTCATAATTTTTTTAAATTTTATTTCTAAAAGTGTAAACAGTAGTTGAAAATAAAAACTCTATACAAAGTTTAATAATGCTATCGCTAATGCAAATGTATATGAAATCTTGCTGTAAACAGGATTTGGCATTGTTTGCTTATTGCCAGTGAGGAATCTCTAATGATTGTTCAGTGCAGTGAAACTTCAGCATTAAACTGAAACGTTTCTTTACTGCAGCTGAAACTACATAGTCGGCCAGAGTTGTTTGACTTTGAGGGTGTTTCTATGACTCACTTTTTCACTGACAACTGGGAAAAGGTGAAAAACTTTCAAGCAAGACCTGATGACATTCTCATCGCCACTTATCCCAAAGCAGGTGAAACTTTTTGCTTGGCCAGCATGCTTACTTGACTCTTTATTGCTTACAGCTAGGTTAATCATTAGATGACACTATGAAACAGGACCATGTATTTTCGTTCCAATCTGACCTTTAAAACACTTATTTTAAAACTCCCTTTCCATTGTTTTGCTAGGTACCACATGGATTTCTTATATACTGGATCTTCTGTATTTTGGTAGTGATGAGCATCAGACTTCCCAGGCTATCTATATGAGAATCCCATTCCTGGAGTCATGCTTTCAAGAGATAATAACAGGTCAGAGACGTTCAATTGCATTTTAAACATAAATGAAAATATTGATTACTTTAAATGTAAAAAAAATAATTGCTCTTTTTTATTTTAAAGGTCATGAAACAAACACATTTTAGATGTTTACAGATACAGGTTATGCATCATTGTGTGTTTCATTGTTAAATATTTATGTGTGTTAAGGTGTGATTTGCTGTAATGTCACAATAAAGTATTTGCATTTTGGGACATGGTGATGTATGAAGGCTACATACATTCATTCCCTTGGTCAAAATCAACAAGCTGAGGGTTTGTCAGCAGAAATAAAGTGAGATTTTCCAAAATGGTTCCAGCTTAGAGACATAAACAAATGTGGGGTTAAAGGGAAGTGGAAGGCTGTCATAATCCTCAATGGGTCTCCATCATGGAATACCTGGCAGAAATAATTTCAGGAAAAAAGAAGGAAAAACGTCTCAGGTTACACATGTAACCGTTGTTCTTAGATGGGGAACAAGACACTGCATAATCTTGGGGACACTATGGGGACTGCCTTAGGCATGACCTGTGTCTGAAGCAAGAGTCTAAACTTTACATTGGACGGGGAAAGGAATACCTGAAGCATGGCAAAGAGATGTAGGGTTTCATTCCCCTTATCAGGGAACCATGGTTATATGCATAACCTGAGACATTCCCTTTTAAATGGGAATTCCCACTGCATCCTGTTGAGGCCACTATGGGGGACAAATACCCACTCTGCCATGCTGAAGAGATGAGTGCTTTATCAACTGACATTAAACTCAGTGGGCCATATTTTAAGGATTTGAACGCAAGGTCTAGTGCCCTTTCGCCGTGTCCAAATCCACTTTTGCTAGTTTAATGACAGAAAAAACGAATAGCGCCAGGTGCATGATCCAAAGGGGTTGTCTTTCGTCTTTTAATGAGTCATGGGTGCGTTTTGGGCGTAACATGCAATAAACCAATCAGAATCTCATCTCCCTTTCCCTTTAAAAGTGTGTGTTCAAATTCAACATTTAAAAAAATATATATTTTATATAAATATTTTTAATGATTACAAAAAGTCATTATTTTATTTAAAAAAGTTAATGTTATTGTATTCTATTGAAAAAATATTTTAGTTTGTCTTTTTGATTAGATCAGATAACATCTTAAGCTGTCGTATGATGATGTTACAATGTGCCCCTCACATGCTACAATGAACCCCACCTATGAGGCATGTTGTCACATTTCACTACCATTCTTTCAGGGTATATCAAGAAAAAAGTATACACTGTATTAATGAAACAAAACCAAATAATTGTAGTAGCGAGTGAAATTTATGTGGGAAAAAATAAATACTCTGAACCCCAAGAGGATTTACACAAACTGCGAAAATCAAAAAGCGTTGGGTTGTGTCCCGCTCTCCCCTACGCACCCAAGGCTGTCATAACTTTACGTTTGGTATTCCTAAGAATACCTTTAAAGGAATATTTTCACTAAAAAAGGAGCTCTCAGAATAGAGGCCCGAGCATGATGAATCTCACAACATAAGGATACTGACATTCTACAATCAGGACAGCTTCCAAGGAGGCTCACAGAGAGCCAATAACTCCAAATTGCTATCAGCAGAACTCTGAGGAGTGGAGGCATCTCTCTTTAGCAGGAGGAGACCAAGCAACCCTCTGGTTCAATCACCCAGGTAGCCAGGGAGACTCACAGAGAGCCTAGCAACTTAGCCACTGGCTAAGCTCATGGAACGGGTAGGATTACTTTCTACGCCTGTCAAGGAGGCTACGTAATAGGGCCAGCAGCTTGACAAAATATTGAGCCGAGCTAAGGGAAGCAAAGGCCTCTATGACTAAACACACTCTAACTTTTTGTTCAATGGACTTTCAGTGGAAGACAGAAACATTCATGTTTATCTTCATGTATCTTTGTGGCAAGGTTGACGAGTGAGAAACGCAGGAGGAGCAAGAGAGATCAGTGTGTGATTGAGAATGAGCGTCCTCTCGAGTCCTCTCATGAGGGAGCTCGGAGGCATTTAATAAAGGGCAACACCAGTAAAGGACGAGAGAGGACCAGGCCTGGACTTTATGGTGTGTTTTGTTTCTGTTTTATTGGTGAAAGCTGTTGTTGACCCTGGCTCTTTGGGATAAGACTGCCCCTACCCCCACATCTGATGCGTCCACCTCCACCACAAAGGGCAACTCTGGGTCTGGAAGGGTTAAAATGGGAGCAGACGTAAAGAGTTTTCTCAGCTTCTTAAAAGCTTGATTGGCCTTCTCAGTCCATGTGAATGGCCGGGCAGACTTCTTGGTCAGTGCGGAAAGAGGTTCTGCAACAAAGCTGAAGTTTCTTATAAACCTTGTATTAAAATTGGCAAACCCAAGAAAGTGTTGTACATGCTTCACAAAACAAGGCTGTGGCCATTCCTGCACTGCATGCACCATGCTAGGATCCATCTGGAGACTGCCCTTGGAAACGATGAAGCCAAGAATTGTAACTGAGGACACATGGAACTCACCTTTTTCCAGATTTACAAAGAGGCTGTGTTTAAGTAACTGGGTCAGGGCCTGTCGAACATGTTTAACATGTTCCTTGTAGTTATATGAGAAAATTAAGATATCAACAAGGT
Source organism: Pseudorasbora parva (assembly GCF_024679245.1). Taxonomy (NCBI): domain Eukaryota; kingdom Metazoa; phylum Chordata; class Actinopteri; order Cypriniformes; family Gobionidae; genus Pseudorasbora; species Pseudorasbora parva. Next base: position 2,743,011 of record NC_090184.1, read on the forward strand.
AGACAAAAACAAACTTGTTCAGCATCTCTGTTAGGGCATCATTTATGAATGCCTGGAAGATGGTTGGGGCAATGACCAGGCCAAAGGGCATTACTCTGTTCTCATAGAGGCTTGTCGGAGTGTTGAATGCCGTCTTCACTTGTCACTTTCTCGAATCCTGACTTGATGGTAGGCATTTCGGAGATCTAATTTAGAGAAAATGTTGGCACCTGGCAGGATCTCAAAAGCAGTAGTCATCAGGGGCAGGGGGTAACGATTCTTAATGGTGATGAGAGGGAGAGAGGGAGTAAATTCTACCCCGTGGTGGGCATGCTCCAGAAACCAAGTTTATAGCACAATCATAGTCTGTGCGGAGTAAGGGAGGGGGCTCAGGACTTGCTGAAGACTTCACTGAGATCAGCATACTCTGAAGGAACTCTGGACAGTTCAAGGAGAAACATAGGAGGCATAGTACTCGAAATAGGAATCGTCAGTACCTCTGTTGCTCTGCTTGAGATGACTCAGGGTGAAAGACTTGGAACCTTTTTGTGGCAGATTTGAGCGGAGATACAGGTAACCCTTGAGTGTTAGATATGTCTGAATTGATATTGACAGGCCAGTTGGTGAGTGTTGACAAAGGCCTTGTGAATGCCTCTAGTATTTCAGAAGAATGGCAAAAAGAAAGAGCAGAAATACAACAGTTAGTTCCCCAATCTTTAACCATACCTCTGGACCAGTCAATTTTTTTGTTTTGGTGACTGGATCAGAAAAAAAAATGCATTAGTTCCTTAAGACCCCTAATCTCAAACTGAAGGAATGAAGTGCAGTGACTGACCTGTCCCGACCCCAGAGGTCTGCTGCCTAGCACCGTAATGGTTAGAGGTTTCAGGAGGAGAACCAATGGGACGCCCAAATGCCTGGCTACATCTAGATCCAAAAAGTTCCCAGCAGCCCCAGAATCAATGAAAGCATCAAGCTGGTGATACTGGCTGTGTTGGAAACGCAAATTATCTGCACCTGCTTTTCTTGTGAAGTTTAGAATGTACTGGACTGAACTAAATCTTAGAAAATCATACTCTGCAAGAACTAAGAAATTTGTTCATTTTCTCGAGGTAGCATGAACAAGAACAAAGTTCGTTCTTGCCACAGCGAGAAAACAAACAGAGTATGCAGAGTATTGCAGAGTATGTTCCAAGCTTTAGTGGAATGTGGCCCTCAAGGCTCGCTGGTCCCATCAACTTTCTGAAGCCAGGGTGCAAAACTTTGAGTGCCCTGAGAGAGTCGAAGCAAACGGTAGTCCACATCTCCTGTGCAGGCCGGATGGTGGAAGACCCTCCTTATTTCAGCAATGAACCTGCTGCTGTTTGCAGTTAATGGTGACTGTTGGTCCCACAAAGTTGAAACCCATTCTTATGCCTTGCCAGTGAGAAGGGTGATGATTCCGGGATTCTAGAAAGCTTCCGGGTTGTAGTTGAAATACTAGGGTGCACTGGGTGATGAAACCACAACACTTCTCAGGACTGCCATCACTGCCATGGGGCTGGTAGTTTGGGTTCTGACAGGGAAACTATCACTGCTTGTGAAGGATTACCATGTGGCAGCTAAAGCCTAGTTCACACTGCCCGATTTTTGCCCTGATTTTGAGTCGCCGACAGGTTTTTCGAAATCGCCGACAAATGCCCGAGATCACAGGCAAATCGGTGCTCGTGCACACGAGTGACAATCACGCAGTGTGAATAATCAAAGACGCGATCAGAGAGAATCGCTGACGAGTCGCCGACGCCCACGAGATATTTGGCATGCTAAATATCTGGACCTGTCGGCGATTGAAACTCCTGCTGTGTGAACTAGCGTTCTGACTGAAAATTACACCGACAGCCAATGAGAGAGTGAGATACAGGGCAGCAGGAGGTTCAGGGAGGAGTTATAGAGCAGAATTTCAGTATTTTAATAGATATATTTACAATTCTATCAAACAGAAACAAAGGCCAAACATTTGCACATCCAGCCACAGCAGCAGCACATTACAAAATTATTTATTTACCTCAAACTGTCTTTGCAGAACACAATCCTGGCTCCCTCTGTCTCTCCAACAATTTCTTCCGCCATAATCTTTTTTCTTTTTCTCCACAAATCAGCGCACATACAATTTGAAGCAAACTTTGTGCAGTTTATCATTTTTAATAATTCCAAGTCTCGCGTGAGAACTCCGGTCTGACGCACGTGTGATCTTGCGTTGTTTACTTGTCACATCGCACGTGTAGTTGGGAAACATAGTTTGCGCACCGGAGAGAGAGTGAGTTGTTGGCGATTCTTCCTCTTGTTCAGTCATGCAGTGTGAACTCCTCTGTCGTCAAACTATCGTGCAGTGTGAACACAGCAGTGACTGAATGATACCCCAGATAGTCATGCAGAGTGAAAAGAGCAGTGACCCGACGAGTTTGAAAATCGTGCCGTCTGAACTAGGCTTAAGACTCTTGGGGTGAAGTGGCTGGAAGCTGAAGATTTAAGCGCTGGTTGCTGGGGATTGAACATGGGTCTCTAGTGTTTAAAGTCACTGAGCTTACTGATTACCTAAGTCCCCAAGCAGTTAATGAATCCAAAGACAGAGGTGGCAAAAAGCAAAGAGTCATTGATCTTCAACAAAAGACAATCTTTACTTTAAAAAATGACAACAAAATAAATTAAGCTGGGCATCCAAGAAACAGAAAACAAAACATAAATAAAAAATAAACCAATTAATAAACCAAATGAATAAACCAAACCAACCATAAACATAAACCAATACAAACTTAGCTTGCGGCTGACAACAGGTAGCATAGGCTCAAGACTGAACAATAAAGCATGGCACAAACCCACTAAAATAGGGCAAAACACAGGTGTCACACATCAGGCATAATGAGTGGTAGTGTTCAGCAGGAGCCTGGTGAGTGGCACCACCTGCCGACCAGGAGGAAAATAGCAGATGAGTTCTTACATCCAGTCAATAAATTGTAAAATAAAGTGGAACCCAAAGTCTTTTATATATTCATACATTGCTGGAATGTAAATTCTAAATTTTGCCAAGGTCTCAAATGGGGTTAGACATTAACACAATGATAATGACACTTTAAACAACATTGTAATTTACAGTTACAGGGACAGAAATGGCTGATAATCTGCCCACCTCTCCTCGTCTCATCAAAACTCACTTACCTGTTCAGTTTGTACCCAAGTCTTTCTGGGAGCAGAACTCAAGGGTAAAGTATTGCAGATTCTGCTGGATGATAAATGTAATTGCATCTGCCAAAGTCTGGATATTGATTTTCATAGGTTTCTCATTTATATTTAAAAGATGTGCTGCCATTTAAATAAATGTGATCAACGAGAGCCTTGCTTGCGTCTTGAGGTTCATAATATTTCGAAGGAACTTGACCAGATGTTAAAATATGTGATCCTGTCCCAGTTTAATGTTCAAAGACAAGCAACTAATTTATAACTTGAGATCTCGTAAAAGTGCAAATGTTGCTCTGTAGTGATATTAAAATGTTGCTGTTTTGTTGAGTGTCCTCAGGTTTAACCAATGGGCCACTTTAAATACTACCTACTCTAAAGACAAATTGACAACAGGAACATGTTTATGAAACTTGTTTAGATATAGTCCCTATGCATGGATTTACGTTTGGTCCCGCTAGTTGAACAGAAATTGCACAGCACAGCTTCAATAAAGTACTTCTGAAATATAAGTAATGCACTTGTAACTCTCAGAACAATATTGTATAAAACAACATATAACACAGCAAGTCCTGTATTATGCCATAATATTGTTTTTCTTTCACTTATTCCAGATTGTGTATGTAGCACGTAATGCAAAAGACAATGCGGTTTCCTATTTTCATTTTGATCGAATGAACATGGTACAGCCTGAACCGGGAGACTGGAACAGCTTCCTAGAAAAATTCATGAAAGGGAAAAGTAAGTGCATTGATTAAAACACTGAGAATGTAATGAGAATAGTTCATTTCTCAATTACAGCCCCTACATTATCAATCAAGAACTTTGTCATGGAGGTTTTGTTTTAACATCAACAATTTCCCGCCAGATGTGTTTGGTCCTTGGTACGACCATGTCAATGGATGGTGGGAGAAGAAACAGACGTATTCTAACCTACTGTACTTGTTCTATGAGGATTTGGTTGAGGTAAGTTAAATTCACTAAGCAACAATTTTATCAAGTGTAAAAATGTGTCTAAAGTGCGTATTTTCCTCGCCTTTTCTAGGACACTGGGCGTGAGGTGGAGCGTTTGTGCTCCTTCTTGGGTTTGTCCACCTCAGTCGAAGAAAGGGAGAAAATAACAAAAGCGTCTCAGTTTGATGCCATGAAACAGAACAATATTACCAACCACGCCACAGTCCCTTTCATGGACTTCAAGATCTCACCCTTCATGCGGAAAGGTTCATAAACCACCGAATCATGTGATTATATCCTTCTGAGTTCTGTCCTTTCACTTGCTTTTATCTTCTTGTTATTTGTGTCCCAAAAGGTAAAGTTGGAGACTGGAAATGTCACTTCACAGTGGCACAAAATGAAGAGTTTGATGAGGTCTACAAACAGAAGATGAAGAAAACCACTGTCAAGTTCCGCACTGAGATTTAATATTTGAGGTCTAGATCTGGCACCAGAATCAGATTAATTGGTGCTCTTTTCGTGCTGTTTTCACGTTGACTCTGAAATCTTAATTTTGTACATGCACATTTTAAATCTGTGAAATCAATTAAATCTACTGTTAGGATGTACCAGCAGACAGAGGTGTAAAATATGTGACTGGGGACAACAATTCAAGGTCCAGTGGTTTTATTTACCAAGGTGAAAGGAAAAAAAAATATTATATACAGTACCAACAGTGGGAAAAACTGGAAAAATAATCAAGAAATATAATACAAAAGAAAATAAATTTGCAATGTACGAATTTAAGTTGGCTATGCCAATGTGCAGGCCCAAAAATACAAATGCGATTCAATCTCTCCACATACCCCCCTTTTCCCTAAAATGGCTGCCTCTTTTATAGGCTTTGGCTCCTCCTATTTCTGGAGCATACCATTTTAGGGGAAAACCCATAGGTTACAAACAGATGACAAGGCATGAACAAAAAAAAACCTTCACAACATTTCAACTCTACAACATATATTATTTACATCTACTAACAATAAATCAATAAAGACAAAACATATAAGAAAACACTTCCTAGCTTAATGGCTACTTTCCATGTGTGCTGGTTTGGCAAGTGAGAGATGCACCCGAAGGGATGTGTAGCAGTTTGAAATGCATTGAATTTAAACTGATACTGAATTAAATGAAATAAACTCTTATGTTGTAAAGTATGTTGTTCTTTTTTGTGTAATGCTATTATAATAGCATGCATCACTGAACATTAAACATTTCAACAAATTCCAGCATTGAACAAACAAAACAAGGAAAGTGATAACTTGGGACGAGTAAAGGGATATTACAACACCAACATCAGCTTACAAACACACAACATAAGATTGTATATTTAGCCGGCATTTAGTTTGTGTGTATGTGTAATGGTGGAAACAGTTCGGTGTATGCACATACCCATGTTCAGTCCCTTCATTATAAAAGTCTGGGGTCACAGTCAGTCTGTGACATCTACCTTACGAATTTAGAAAATGCAAGTAAAAATGAGTTACAGTAACTATTTAAAAAAAAATCAAATAGCTAATTTTTTATGAGTAATGAGATCTTACTTCATTTGAACCCACTAAAGATAGCAGCTATTTGCTAGAAATAGCGCACAAATGTTTTTCATAGTTGATTAATTTTACACAGATTGAATCTTTTTAGAGCTGCTTTACAGCAGAACTTGAATGTCTCATATTTGATGAAGTTTGCATCACTGATTCTGTTATTTTCCTGTCTATGTGAATCTGTATTATATAAAGCTTTGTACAGGGAGTGCAGAATTATTAGGCAAGATGTATTTTTGAGGATTAATTTTATTATTGAACAACAACCATGTTCTCAATGAACACAAAAAACTCATTAATATCAAAGCTGAATATTTTTGGAAGTTTTAGTTTTTAGTTTTAGCTATTTTAGGGGGATATCTGTGTGTGCAGGTGACTATTACTGTGCATAATTATTAGGCAACTTAACAAAAAACAAATGTATACCCATTTCAATTATTTATTTTTTACCAGTGAAAGCAATATAACATCTCAACATTCACAAATATACATTTCTGACATTCAAAAACCAAACAAAAACAAATCAGTGACCAATATAGCCACCTTTCTTTGCAAGGACACTCAAAAGCCTGCCATCCATGGGTTCTGTCAGTGTTTTGATCTGTTCACCATCAACATTGCGTGCAGCAGCAACCACAACCACTGTTCAGAGAGGTGTACTGTTTTCCCTCCTTGTAAATCGCACATTTGATGTTGGACCACAGGTTCTCAATGGGGTTCAGATCAGGTGAACAAGGAGGCCATATCATTAGATTTTCTTCTTTTATACCCTTTCTTGCCAGCCACGCTGTGGAGTACTTGGACGCGTGTGATGGAGCATTGTCCTGCATGAAAATCATGTTTTTCTTGAAGGATGCAGACTTCTTCCTGTACCACTGCTTGAAGAAGGTGTCTTCCAGAAACTGGCAGTAGGACTGGGAGTTGAGCTTGACTCCATCCTCAACCCGAAAAGGCCCCACAAGCTCATCTTTGATGATACCAGCCCAAACCAGTACTCCACCTCCACCTTGCTGGCGTCTGAGTCGGACTGGAGCTCTCTGCCCTTTACCAATCCAGCCACGGGCCCATCCATCTGGCCCATCAAGACTCACTCTCATTTCATCAGTCCATAAAACCTTAGAAAAATCAGTCTTGAGATATTTCTTGGCCCAGTTTTGACGTTTCAGCTTGTGTGTCTTGTTCAGTGGTGGTCGACTTTCTGCCTTTCTTACCTTGGCCATGTCTCTGAGTATTGCACACCTTGTGCTTTTGGGCACTCCAGTGATGTTGCAGCTCTGAAATATGGCCAAACTGGTGGCAAGTGGCATCTTGGCAGCTGCACGCTTGACTTTTCTCAGTTCACGGGCAGTTATTTTGCGCCTTGGTTTTTCCACACGCTTCTTGTTTCCCTGTTGACTATTTTGAATGAAACGCTTGATTGTTCGATGATCACGCTTCAGAAGCTTGGCTATTTTAAGACTGCTGCATCCCTCTGCAATATATCTCACTATTTTTGACTTTTCTGAGCCTGTCAAGTCCTTCTTTTGACCCATTTTGCCAAAGGAAAGGAAGTTGCCTAATAATTATGCACACCTGATATAGGGTGTTGATGTCATTAGACCACACCCCTTCTCATTACAGAGATGCACATCACCTAATATGCTTAATTGGTAGTAGGCTTTCCAGCCTATACAGCTTGGAGTAAGACAACATGCATAACGAGGATGATGAGGTCAAAATACTCATTTGCCTAATAATTCTGCACTCCCTGTATATATAAATATGACTTGACAGACGGTTAGTTATTGGTTTTAAAGGTGCACTGTGTAAAAATTGAGGTAAAAATATCCAAAAAATGACCTTTTTTTATTTATTTTTATTTAACCCTTATTTAACCAGGGAAATCCTTTGAGAACAAGTCTCTTTTGCGAAGGAGCCCTGGCCAAGAAAGCCACAGTCAAAGTTCCACATAAAATACAAAATATTATAAATACAATGAACATACAAGAAATAACAAACAAACCAAAAAAATAAATAAAATTAAATCCCACTGTCACCATAGACTTTTCCTAATTTGTGAAGCAGGGACAGGTGCCCATTGTGCCTGCTTCCCGGTACTTTACTATCCTCTTGAATTTACCAAAGGAGGCCAAGTTATCAAATTTTAAATCCTTCTGTAACAGGCTCCATGCTGATGGGGCAGAAATCCTAAATGCTTGCTTCCCTAACTCTGAGCGAGCCCTAGGCACAACCAGGTGGAGATTATCATTAGACTGCAGAGAGCGAGTGCTGGCCTTGAATGACATAAGACTACATAAATAAGGGGGCAGTGTCCCAATGATGGATTTATATATAAACAATCGCCACCGGGTTAGTCTGCGCTGGGCAAGGGAGGGCCACTGGACTAGACTATACAGAGTGCAACAATGTGTAAAGGGTTTGCACCCTGTAATAAATCTCAGTGCACCATGATAAACTGAATCCAGTTGGTGCAAATATTTATTAGGGGCGTGCATATATAAAAAATCACCATAGTCCATAAGAGTCATGAAAGTAGCCTCAACCAATTTCTTCCTTGTTGCAAGAGAAAAGCAGGCCCTATTCCTATAATAGAACCCTAGCTTTAACCTAAGTTTCCGTGCTAAACTTTGGATATGAGCCTTAAAAGTCAAATGGTCATCAAGTAAAAGCCCCAAGTACCTATACTCAGCCACACGCTCTATTAAATTTCCTTGCAGTGTGACAATTTTTAGAGGGGTTGCTGTAGAGTTCCTATTATTTGAAAACAGGACCGTCTTAGTTTTATTTACATTTAACACAAGCTTTAGGTCAAATAGACAAGATTGTACAGTGTCAAAGGCATCCTGCAGGTACTGAAAAGTCTGATGAAGGGTTTCTCCACAAGCATAAATTATTGTGTCATCAGCATAAAAATGAAACAGAGCATTGTGGACATTTGAACCGAGGTCATTGACATAAATGGTAAATAAAAGTGGGCCCAGCACCGATCCCTGAGGAACCCCCGATACAACTTGTAAAAAAACTTGAAGAGATACCGTCAAAAGTGATGCACTGAGTCCTATCTGAGAGATAATTTTCAAACCAACCAACTGCCTTCTCAGAAAGACCAATGTTGAGCAATCTCTGCTTTAAAATACAATGGTTCACTGTATCAAAAGCTTTAGAAATATCGATGAAAAGAGCTGCACACATCTTTTTGCTGTCCAGTGCCTCAATGATGTCATTCACAACCTTCAGTGAAGCAGAGATGGTACTATGTTCCTTTCGAAAACCCGACTGAAACTCTGAGAGAATATTATGAACACTCAGGTATTCTTTCAATTGTTCACTTACTAGTCGTTCTAGGACCTTTGACAGCACAGACAAGTTGGAGATAGGCCTATAGTTGTTTAGCAGGGTAGGATCTCCTCCCTTTAACAAGGGCAGGACATGGGCAGATTTCCAGATTGATGGCACAGCATTAAGAGCAAAAGACAAATAAAAAATATACATGAGCGGTTTTGCAATAAAATCTGCAGCAATTTGTAAAAAATAAGGCTCTAAACAATCTGGGCCAGCAGGCTTTTTGATGTCCAATGACATTAGAGCTTTATGTATATCATCGATTGAAAACGGGGCAAAGGTAAAAGAAAAAGGCTGGTCAACACAACATCTTCCAGCAGCATTACCATCTGAAGGGGAGGTTTTTGAAGGTAGGGATTGGTCAAACAAAGAACCGGATGCAAGAAAATGTTCATTAAATCCTTCTAGCATCGCAGATCTGTCCGAGATAGTAATATTCTCCCTGATGATATGGGGAGGCAGTTCATTATGAGATTTGGTTAAAGAAAATTTCCAAAAAGTCCTAGGGTTATTTAGATTGTCTGTAGTAGCCGCTTGATAGTATTCAGATTTGGCATGTTGGACTGCTCCTGTGAACTGGTTTCGTAATCGTCTGAAATGAATCCTATCGGCCTCCACTCCTGATTTCCTAGCCTTTGCCCAAGCCACATCCCTGTCATGAAGAAGTTTGCTAAGCTCCGTCGAAAACCAAGGGTTGTCTCGTCCCTTGACTCTAAACTTACGCAATGGAGCATTGTGGCAAGGGGGGCGTGGTTCAGCGAGGTCTGCAGCGGGAGAGAGAGCCGCGGGACGAGCGGTAAGTGAGTGGGTTGGAAGCAGATTAATAACACCTGTCTCTCGTTCCAGTAATGAGCGTGGAGAGGGGATAAAACCTAGGTGGAACCGGAGATCGAGGAGAGAGAGAGGGACTGCTGACGCGACACACACTCACACCCACGGACATTGAGTTGTGAGACACGTTGACCCGGAAGCGGAACGTTTAACCGGAACCCGGAAGTGACTGAGAGAAATACACACTGGCAATAGCCGTGTGAAGAGACTGAGTTTTTGTTCTAATAAAGAGAAGCGTCAGCAGTCAAACCGACCCCCTTGTCCTCTTCCTTCCTTACACAAACGAACTTTATCACACTGGTGCCGAAACCCGGGAAGGAAGTAGGACAGCGCCGCCGCCATGACAACGCCCTCCGCCTCGCCATTTGCGGACATCATCACCTCCCTCGCGGTCCTCCACCAAGACCAACATCAGGCAATGCTGGACCTGCGGGCAGACCAGGAGCGCCGCTTCGAGGCGATTGTCCGCGGCCAGCAAGAGGACCGCGAGCGGTTCCGGAGCTGGATGGATCGGGAGGTTCGCGCCGAAGCCGCCGGGCGGGCTAGCGCATCGGTCCACGTGCCCCTCCACAAGATGGGGCCAGAGGACGATCCGGAGGCCTTCATAGACCTCTTCCAGAAGACCGCGGAGGCCTCCGGCTGGCCCCGGGCACAGTGGCCGGTGCGCCTCATTCCATTACTAACAGGAGAAGCCCAGGCGGCCGCCCAACATCTGCCGGTAGCGAACCTCCTGAAGTACGAGGATCTAAAAAGGGCCATCCTACAGCGGGTCGGTCGGACCCCGGAGCAACACCGCCAGAGGTTCCGCTCCCTGGAATGGGGCGAGGCCGGCCGACCCTTCGCTATGGCCCAACAGCTCCGGGACTCGTGCCGCAGATGGCTCTTGGCCGGCGGAAGCGACGTGGACCATATCATCGATCTGGTGGTGCTGGAGCAATTCATCACTCGGCTCCCAAGAAAGACCGCCGAGTGGGTCCAGTGCCACCGGCCCACGTCGCTGGAGACGGCCATCCAGCTGGCGGAGGACCACCTGGTGGCGTGCCCGGGGGTCGGCGAGCCCTCACTAACTTCTCACTCTCTCTCTCCCCCCTCTGTCTCTCCCTCTCGCCCTGTCCCTCTCCCCAGGTCCCGTCCTCCAGGCCCTCCTCGCGTTCCCCCCAGAGGTCGGGGTGGGATGGGCCCAGGACCGTCCGGGAGTTCGCGGGCTCCGCCCAGGGGGGCGGGGCCGCTGGGGGCGGGTGGCGACAATGGCTCCGGTTTCACACCCTCCCCGCGCTCATTTTCCAACCCACTCCCCGCCGCAGGGGTGGCGGGTAAGCCTGGGCTGGCCTGCTGGCGGTGCGGTGATCCGGATCATTTTGTGGACCGATGTCCGAGGATGGACATCGGGACAATGATCCGGATCCCGGACGTCCAGCGGACCACCCCCGATCAAGCAGGAGAGTACCAAATTCCTGTAAGTATCAAGGGGGGTACATATCAGGCCTTGGTGGATTCAGGATGTAACCAAACCTCGATCCATCAAAGCCTGATGCAGCCTGGGGCATTGGATACAAGCCGCATGGTTAAGGTGCGGTGTGTGCACGGGGATGTGGTGGAATATCCGGTTGTCCCAGTCACGATACAGTTTAGGGGGAAAAAGCATAGTGTTGAGGTGGCGGTTAGTCCCCACCTCCGGCATCCGCTAATTCTGGGGACGAATTGGCCCGCCTTTGCGGCATTATTGGGGTCGTTATGCGCGGATGCCGCTTGGGGAAACAAGGCTAGGAACGGGGCGGTGCGAGTGCAGGTTGGCGAGACTGATACGGGACCCTTGGGAACAGCTTCAGAGGAACCGAGCGGGGTCGAGAGACTGATTCTCTCGGACCGCGATGACTTCCCTCTGGAGCAGTCTCAAGATGAGACCCTAAAACATGCATTTCAGCAGGTCCGCTCTATCGACGGTCAGTCTCTCCAACCCGCATTGCCCGTCACGTATCCTTATTTTGCCATAATTAAGGATCGGTTGTATCGAGTGACCCAAGACACTCAGACAAAAGTGGATACAACCCAGTTATTAGTACCAAAGAGCCGCCGGGAAATGCTTTTCCAGGCGGCTCACTCGAACCCGATGGCGGGCCACCTGGGGCAGGCGGCCACACTGAATCGCTTAATGACCCGATTTTTTTGGCCAGGCATTCATGACAATGTGCGCAGGTGGTGCGCGTCTTGCCCTGAATGTCAGTTGGTGAATCCACTGGCCGCCCCAAAAGCGCCATTGCGCCCCCTTCCATTAATGCAGGTCCCCTTCGAGAGAATTGCGATGGACCTCATCGGGCCATTAGAGCGATCCGCACGCGGACATCGTTTTGCGTTAGTCATCGTGGACTACGCAACACGATATCCGGAGGCAGTGGCTCTCCGCAACATCTCCGCGAAGAGTGTTGCGGATGCACTGTTTCGTCTGATCTCCCGAGTGGGGATTCCGAAAGAAATCCTCACTGATCAAGGCACGGCGTTTATGTCACGCACGATGAGCGAACTCTACGGATTATTGGGCATTAAATCCATTCGAACAAGCGTCTATCACCCACAAACGGACGGCTTGGTCGAACGATTTAATCGCACTCTTAAATCCATGATCCGTAAGTTCGTACAGGAAGACGCCAAAAATTGGGATCGGTGGTTAGAACCCCTCTTATTTGCCGTGCGGGAGGTTCCACAAGCCTCCACGGGGTTTTCCCCCTTCGAGCTTCTCTACGGACGACAGCCACGGGGGGTGCTGGACGTCCTACGAGAAACTTGGGAGGAGGGACCTTCTTTGGCCAAAAACGAAATTCAGTACGTCATGGACTTGCGAACAAAACTCCACACCTTGGGGCGGCTATCGAGGGAGAATTTGTTGCAAGCCCAGGACCGCCAGAGCCGGTCATATAACAGGGGTACAAAACTACGCAAATTCACACCGGGAGAGAAAGTGCTCGTTCTACTCCCTACGTCGAGCTCAAAATTAATGTCAAAGTGGCAGGGGCCGTTTGAGGTCGCACGACAGATAGGAGAGCTCGATTATGAAGTGATACGATCCGATAGGAACGGGGCACGTCAAATATACCACCTCAACCTGCTAAAAAAATGGAATGAGGTGGAATCAGTGTTGTTGGCAACGGCGATCGGGGGAGAGGATGATCTCGGGCCAGAGGCGAGCATTAAAGCGCAATCAGTCGCGCTGGCCCCTGGGGGAGATCACCTCTCACCGTTACAACTCACTGATTTATCAAAATTGCAGGCGGAGTTCGCTGACGTGTTCTCGCCCCTACCGGGACGTACCGACTTGATTCAGCACCATATCGAGACCGAACCGGGCGTGGTAGTTCGCAGCCGGCCGTATCGCTTGCCTGAACACAAGAAAAAAGTAGTTCAGGAAGAATTAGGCGCAATGCTCGACATGGGAGTAATCGAGGAGTCCAACAGTGACTGGGCGAGCCCGATAGTTTTGGTCCCCAAAATAGACGGCTCGGTCAGGTTCTGTGTGGACTACCGCAAGGTGAACGCTGTGTCGAAATTCGACGCGTATCCAATGCCGCGGGTTGACGAGTTGCTTGATCGGTTAGGCACGGCTCGATTTTATTCGACACTGGACTTAACAAAGGGCTATTGGCAGATCCCCTTGTCTCCATTGTCCAAAGAAAAGACAGCTTTCACCACGCCGTTTGGATTACACCAATTTGTCACGCTTCCTTTCGGCTTGTTCGGGGCGCCCGCAACCTTCCAGCGTCTCATGGATAGGATTTTGCGCCCCCATGCTGCATATGCTGCTGCGTACCTGGATGACATAGTGATTTATAGTCACGATTGGCAGCGGCATATGCAGCATGTGAGGGCGGTCCTGAGGTCGCTGAGGGGAGCGGGGCTCACGGCCAACCCAAAGAAGTGTGCGATTGGGCGGGTGGAAGTAAGGTATCTGGGCTTCCACTTGGGTCATGGTCAGGTGCGTCCCCAAATTGATAAGACTGCCGCAATTGCAACCTGTCCGAGGCCCAAGACCAAAAAGGAGGTAAGACAGTTTTTGGGGCTGGCGGGATATTATAGACAGTTTATACCAAATTATTCGGACCTCACCAGCCCTTTGACTGATCTTACTAGAAAGGGGCTACCAGATACGGTCCAGTGGACGGAGCCGTGTCAACAGGCTTTTACCCAAGTGAAGGCTGCTCTATGTGGCGGGCCGCTATTACACTCCCCTGACTTTTCTCTCCCTTTCTTGTTGCAGACTGACGCGTCGGACAGGGGGCTGGGCGCAGTCCTGGCCCAGGAGGTGGAGGGGGGAGAGCGGCCGGTGCTGTACATTAGCCGTAAGCTCTCTAAGAGGGAAGCTAAGTACAGCACCATAGAGAAGGAGTGTTTGGCCATCAGATGGGCCGTTCTCACTCTCCGCTATTACCTCCTGGGGCGGGAGTTCACTCTCTGTTCGGACCACGCTCCTCTCCAATGGCTCCACCGCATGAAGGATACCAACGCGCGGATCACCCGTTGGTATCTAGCTCTTCAGCCGTTTAAGTTCAAGGTGGTCCACAGGCCGGGTGCTCAGATGGCTGTGGCCGATTTCCTCTCCAGAAATGGGGGGGGGGGGGGGGGGGGGGCTGCAGGCCGGACGGCTCCCCGGCCTGAGTCGGGCGGTGGGGGTATGTGGCAAGGGGGGCGTGGTTCAGCGAGGTCTGCAGCGGGAGAGAGAGCCGCGGGACGAGCGGTAAGTGAGTGGGTTGGAAGCAGATTAATAACACCTGTCTCTCGTTCCAGTAATGAGCGTGGAGAGGGGATAAAACCTAGGTGGAACCGGAGATCGAGGAGAGAGAGAGGGACTGCTGACGCGACACACACTCACACCCACGGACATTGAGTTGTGAGACACGTTGACCCGGAAGCGGAACGTTTAACCGGAACCCGGAAGTGACTGAGAGAAATACACACTGGCAATAGCCGTGTGAAGAGACTGAGTTTTTGTTCTAATAAAGAGAAGCGTCAGCAGTCAAACCGACCCCCTTGTCCTCTTCCTTCCTTACACAAACGAACTTTATCACAAGCATGTTTATTAATAAGTTGCAAAAATCCATTATGAAAGTATTTCCAAGCTATTGCCACATCATCAATAAGCCTAATGCTGTCCCAATTAAAATAGAATAAATCATGTGTAAAACCATGTAAGGAGACATGTTTCATATCACGTTTTTCAATGCATCGAGGCCTAGATTTTGGAATTTTGGCATTTCTAACTGCAGCAATCGTGCAATGATCACCGATATCATTAGCAGATACACCAATTTCAGAAAATGTATGGGGAAGCAAATCAAAAGCAAATCAATTAGAGTAGATTTCTCTGGATGTTTTGGATTTGGACGAGTAGGAGACTCAATAAGATTTAATTCACTGCAAAGACCCTTCAATCCGTCAGAAGCAGGTTTGAACCAGTCCCAGTTCATATCGCCTGCCAGGACAATCTCACTGCAGCTGTGATAAAAGCCGTGACAGCGTCTGAAGGGTGTCAGCTACTGCAGAGGGTGGTCTGTAGCTTCCAACAACAGTGACCGTCATGCCTTTATACACCTCAACATTTAGGGCCATAAATTCAAGTTGTTTACTCACAGATATGGACAAAGCTACACTGGCGATGAACTTGCTCTTTACATATAAAGCCACACCCCCAGCCTTACGAGGCCTGTCAGTTCTAAAGACATTATATCCACTGACAGCAATGTCTTTGTCTGTGATTAATTTAGAGAGCCATGTTTCTGAAAGAATTATAATATCTGCATCGGTGGATTTTGCCCAAATACGTAAGGAATCAATCTTAGGGAGCATAATTCGCATATTCAAATGAATAATACCCAACCCAGACCTGTTTTTAAAATCTGCAGGAGTATTGCAGATCTTAGAGCCAATATCAACTGGGCCAGGATTTGGCTGCACATCACCACAGATAATTAACAACATAATAATCAAACATCTCTGTTTCATTGTTGCACCAAGGCTCACAGCATTTTTTTTCCCCGTATGTATTGAGTTAAAAAAAACAACATAAGATCACTGTCAGATAAAACAGTGAAGTTTTTTAGAACAGCAAGACAGAAAGAGCAGAGAAGGAATTCAGGAGAAGCACCATGCAAGGGCTGAAGTTTTTGCACAGGTAACTCTGGCCTGGAGCAAGTCATACTGGGAACAAATGAGGGACCCCAAGCCTTCACTAGAGAGGTTTCATGAGAGCCATAGTTCATAAGCCCGTGTCCCCAGAGCAAGACAAAACTCAAAAAAAAAAAAAAAAAATCATTTTCGGCACTGTAGAGTTGCAGCTTAAATTAAAATGCAATTTGCTTGGCAGATGACTGCTTGTGCAGGCAAGTAGAAGGCTGGAGAGTTTGGTGGCTCAAAAAACAAGCACAGATGCAGGCAAGGGAAAAGTCTTACCAGTCGAAACCAGGTGAAGCAACAAGACGGGTAGGCCTACCATAGTTTACCAGTAAGGCCAAGTAGGAAGCCTGTTGAAGACCATGCAGGGGGAAACTTGGCCAGCAACAACAGCAAGAAGGTGCCAGCCAAACAGCTAGAGCAGCATGCAGTGAGGGATAATTAATTAGCCAGGTCAGCGCAGCCAGGCAGCAGCAGCAAACAAATCCATGTGGTGGAGAGACATGGGCAGCAACAACAGCAAGGAGATGAAGCTAAACAGCCAGAGCAGCATGCAGTGAGAGTTAATCAATTAGCCAGGTCAATGGAGCCAGGCAGCAGCAGCAAACAATTCCTGCAAAACTTAGCAGCTGAGATGGTGTAGGCAATGGGCAGAAATTAGTCAGGAAGTTGAGGCATTAAAATAAAATAATATAAAAGAAATTTCACTTCTTGGTTGATTCGTCAGGCTCAGCAAACATTAGACAAACTTTAACTATAGACCTACATGCATCAAAAGAATGAGAAGAAATAAGGGCGATGATGTCATTAAAAAAATGTCAAGTTATAGTGCTGGGGGGGGGAGGGGGGGGTGAAACACTCAGTTTCAGTCAATCTCATGCCAATCTTGAGTACCTATAGAGTAGTATTGCATCCATCATATCTCCGAAAAGTCTTTAGTTTTATTCATGAAAGAAATATGGGCTGTACCGAGTCTTTCCGGAAAAAAACGAGCAGCTGGAGGCGTATCGTGTGGGCGGAGCTAAAGAATGACGAGAGCGAACAAAGCGGTGACGTCCTCAAGCGTGGAGAAACCCATCGCTATCTCAGCTAATACAGATATGATCCAGAATCTAATTCGGAGGCTGAAATAAATTGAACAGGAGAAGCAGCAGGACGTCCGTCTCTGTGGTATGGACTGTATTTAGTGGCCTGTCAACATTTGTGTGTGTTTACTCGCAGTTTATGAGGACATGATTCGGTTTATGGACTATTGTATGAGACTAAACCTTAGCAGTAGCAAGCAAAACGGTTTTGCACGTCAGACTAGTGTAACGTTATACATAGAACAACCAGCGGCGTAGCACCAAATTTTGGAGACAGGTCTAACTGCAGAACCGCAGAACCCATATACGTCACTCACAACAGTCTGAGGGCGACAACAGCGCCACGCCACAGTCTCATGCCGGAAGTGGGCGGAGCTGATTTATCTTCGCATACATTGCTCTATTTGGAGCGTTTCAAGCCCTAAGTTTAAACGATGTTAATAATGTCAAGTATTTAATTAATAAGTTCTAATTGAAGATAGATAGAGAGATGATAGATAGGCTAGATAGATATACTCACTCATAGTTAAATCATATAAATATGTTTTAAAATAAACAATACTGGATATTAATACAAAATAAAATAATTTACATTAAATAATGTATTTATGAAAAAAAACATTGTAACGTTTTTAAAGTAAAAAGTTGCTATTATTTTTTATTTATTTATATTATGTCTTAAATATTATATTAGATAAACTTAACACAAATCTTAACACACAAAAAATGAAAACAAAGATTGAGCATTTGAACATTTATTTTTATGACACAATATATTTGTTTTTTACTCAAGCATCTCAGAATAAACCTTTTATTCATAGTAGATAATATATATTACACAATTCTACACTGTTATGCATGATTCAGATTAATCAAACCCCAAAACACACAGAAATTGTTTAATTTTATAAAATGTTCCTTAAAAATCCCCTTAAGTAGCAAAGGCATCATATACTAGATTGGGTTTGCTTTAAAAAAATACACAATCAGACCAAGGGGAATAAATTGAACTAAGTTGAAAGTTATTGCACAGCAGGTACATGACAAATTAAATCTAAAATAAATGTAGCCTCTATAAACATTGACAACTGTCTCTTTGGCCAGTTGTCGGTCAACCATTCAGCCTGTGAAAGTTGAAGGGCTTTTTCCTAGTCTTCCACTTTCAAATTTCAGAAATCAGGGCTCTTCCACTAAACTGTTGAAAACTTGGTTGTTCCACTGTCTTTACACTGCAGTGCAGAGGTCTTCTGTGATCCGTGGCTCCTTCATGAGACAAGGGTACAAAAAAATAGGATGAAATGTTGGAAGTGTTTTAACAATATCGTGTGTTGAAGTCAGGATGTAGCATGTATAATAAAGTTGTGAAATTCAGTTTCTCATGTCTAAATTTCTGACATAAATGATACCCTGTCACAATCAAATTAATTAACCATTTTCAGTTCAAAGTGTATACAGAAATTAAAGGCAAGCACTTCATAGGGCTTCTCACACTGAGCTTATCGTCATTCTAAACACACTTTTAACCTCGGGTAAAGTAACATTTCACACTTTTATATTTACGTGCTTTGGACAGTCACTGAAACACTGTGCACTCTATATAAATAATAAAGTCAGCATTGAAGAGGAAATACATCAAATGCAAACAGAAAACGCAATTGCAGCGAAGAAGAGACCATTTAAATTATTGTATAGTCTGAAATGTCCATTCAGGAAAAACTTGTAATACAAGGACATGCAAAGCTTGAGCATTTATGAAAACATATTGTGTGCAGTGCAGTGTCTGTCAGTGACCCTGATACTGCACATATGTTATCCCATGGTTTATTAAAGTACAGTGTGGAACGGCAGTGTATGAATACCCAGGATTAATTGTTCATCTCAGGTAAATGATGATCAGTGTGAAACATGAAGCAAGATAACCCAAGATTCTGTATACCCGGAGTTTACTATTTCAAGTGTGAAAAGTCCTCATGTTTTTTATCCTAATGAAGGGAAAAAAAAAAACCTTTTCCTTCTTTTTCTTACCATTAACATGAAGATCCTACTGTCAATAGAGCCATCCAACTGTTGTGGAACAGCAATCGAACATTATAGAATAGAAGAACATTCCTGGAAAATGTGACATATAACAACCCACTATCTGCAGGGTTGCCAACTTTTAAGTTCAGGTTGGAGTGAGATTTTTGGGGGGCCGGGCGGGGGGGGGGGGGGGGGGTAATGCTTTTGATCTTGATTCAGTATCAGTTTATATCTAGTATATATACTGTACATAATAATATGTTTGTTTTGGCACTAGTTTAAACATTTCTTGGGTCAAATTATATGTGCCATTCCTTAATATTCACTTGTGACTGCTTATATAAGTATCATTATTCATTAAAAAGATTAGGATGCAAGTTATTTAAGTTTTGAAATTTCACATTTAAAGAATTCTAGTGTTTGATCATCATATCTAAATATTTATTAGAATGCAAAGACTGCAATATATTTTTGAGCAACTAGATTAGATACATGTATATTTATTAAAGAGCCATAAGGCACCTAATGGCATTACAAATAAACATTAATATTTTTTAGCCACAAAATGACTCTAATTTGCCTCTTTGAATTGGAATTCTCTATTTTAATATTAATTACTACACTAATTGTTATATAAATTTTAGAAGAAATACAAATATTAGAAGAAAATATTTTAAGTGGTCATTTATTGACAATAATTGTTGCACAAATAGTATTTAGTACCAAAAGATCTCCTCAAAATATTCAATAAATATCATTTAATGAGTATGAGTGTGACCTATTAGTGTATTTTTTTACAGTCTATGCCTATTAGTAAGGAATACCTGAGGGCTAAATACAAGAATAACATTAATGTTATTCACTCTCCATAAAAAAAGATCCTGTAAATATGGCTGACTTAATAATCAATAAACACTAACACTATGCTGTACTGTTTACCAAAACTTGCAGCAAACATCTATATGGTGAAACTGTTGTGTATCCGCTTAAGCCATTTAAATGCATTGGCACAGCGCTAGAAGTATTGAGCGCTCATGGGCCACGTGACCAGCGCGCACCGCAGGG
This sequence comes from Pseudorasbora parva, assembly GCF_024679245.1. NCBI lineage: Eukaryota > Metazoa > Chordata > Actinopteri > Cypriniformes > Gobionidae > Pseudorasbora > Pseudorasbora parva. Next base: position 2,763,238 of record NC_090184.1, read on the forward strand.
AGACGAGAGCATGCAACTCCGCTTTTCAACGCCTCTGGCTTTAACATTATGCCACATTAGCGCCAAAACGCTATTTATTGTTTGAATTTCATTAAAACACATTTAAAAAAAATAAAGCTTATAGCTTTGTTTAATATCAAAAGCAGGTTTGGCAATTTGGCGTGAGATTGAGTTGGGCGGAGTGAGAGCGTGAGACAGAGCCTGAAAGCGTGAGTAGCCTATCACGCCAGATGCGTGAGAGTTGGCAACCCTGTATCTGTATAAGTAGCTTATGTCTTTATTAGAGCCTTTTAAAACTAACCTTGTTTTTGATCAGCTTCCATTATCCTGGGTGACATTCTGATTGTCAATTTACTGCAACAAAATCAAACAGATATATATAATGCTTGGTTGTGTACTTAATTTAATTTTAATGGGACACATTCAAACACATGAAATAGTGTTTGCATTTTGTTAGCTTAAGCACTATATATATATATACACATGAAACTTTATAACCAACTAATTCAAAAGGGACAACAAATAAATACTATTTCTTGCTACTGTGTATAAACAAATAACTCAAAGCCTTCATACCTCCATGGACAGCTGCTTTTTGAAGTGAATTTGAAGGTGTACTGTGCCATCTGGTCAGTTTAAAACACTGGGCAGTAGAAACTGTTGCAGAATGTCTTGCATTGATGTACATGAAGTAAAGCTGATCCTCTCCAAATCGTAATGCCTCAATAAATTAGTGGGAAAATAAAAATAAAACACTGGTCAGTATCAGATAAAAGCAAATAAAAAATACGGCGCCAACAACAAAATAAAATCACAAACAATTATGTTACTTAAACCAAGACCATATCAACAGACGCGATAGACATCGTAAAGCAGAGCACATTAGAAAAAAATAGAGCCACGTTCTGTATAAAGTGTTAATACAACAACGATGGATCAAATACACAACACAAATAAACTTGATAGATTAAAACCACAACACAAAACAGCTGTTTACCGTGTTCTCTTCTTCCGCCGTGCCGATTGTTTAGTTTTCGTGAACTCCGCCCACTTCCGGCATGAGACTGTGGCATGGCGCTGTTGTCCTCAGAGCGTTGTGAGTGACGTATATGGGTTCTGCGGTTCTGCAGTTGGTTATTATTGAAATTTTGGGCCCTGGGTACAAACCATGCTGGGCCCCCGTACCATGTATGTGTATGTATAGAAAACTGACTTCTAAGGGCCCCACCCCTGCCTCGGGCCCTGGTTACTTGGTACCCTTTATCCCCCCAGTCTGACGCCCCTGAGAACAACAATGGAGTCCGTTAGCGCATTTGAATGACGAAGCACGCGATCGTGACGTTTACTGATGTTTACTCACGCGACGATAGCCAACAACACAGACATTTGAAGCAGTTTTACTCACCGGCTGCTTCCAAAGCTGGACCGAACCTTTATCGCTGGGACCGCTCCGTCAAAAACACACTTCTTTGGTATGATTTGGTGAAGTCCTGACAGCAGTGAACGGTGGAGATCCACTTTGCGAAGGGATCCACAGGGAAGAGAGCGGACGGATGGCCGAAGCCCTTGGCCCCTTAAATGTATCTGATGCGTAAGTGTGGGCGCCCGGCGACTGTGTCCCGTCCCGTCATAATAAAAGTCCCGGTACTCGCGAGCCGTTTAGAATAAGCGCCCTCCAGTGGACAAAAAGTTGCATAGTGCACCTTTAATATAAAGAAACACATAGTTTATGGTTTAAATGTCACCTAACCACAGGCTCCGAACAGGGCAAATGATCCACCAGAGACTCACATTAAACTCTGAGCAAAGAACTGAAACAGAGCAAATGAAATATCATCACAGGAAAACAAAGCACAGGTGAAAACTGAAAATCAAATAATGATGACCTCTAGTGGCCAAACCAACTCCATAATCCTGACAATTACAGGGTTAGTTCACCCAAAAATTTAAATTAGCCCATGATTTTCCCATCCTCAGTATATGGGAGTTATATTAAAAAAAATTCTGGCCAATCCAAACAACTTGGGTCACTTATGAAGTCCATAAAAAAAGCATCAATCATATAACTGCTCCACACGGCTAACAAAGGCCTTCTGAAGGGAAGTGGTGCATTTGTGTAAGAAAAAATATCCATATTTAAACTATAGACTAAAATAACTAACTTCTGGTGGAAAGCTGTAGACAAGTTGGTGAAAGAGTAACCCCTGACGCATCACAAGCTTTGGCGCCTCTCGAGGATCGGGCTGGGCAACAAACTCAAGCTCCTCTTCTCTAATATTAAAATCCTCTGCCATTTCTCTTTAAAAACTCTAGACTCTAATTCATGAGCAGTGTTTTCTTTTGCTCTATCCTCTACGTGTCTGTGTTTGCATCATAGACAGTAAAAGAAATGGACAGAGCTATCCCATTGACTTCATCTGCGGAAAGTGATGTCAGTAAAGGAGCACTCACTTCCTGATGGCTGAGCGAACTGCGCAGGCTCAGACTGAGCTTGAGGACGTAGATGTGACGTGAGCCTCTGTCTGACAGCTGTAGGTCTTCTAGTAGTTGTGGAAAGTGAAAGCTGAATCACGTCGTTTAAATATTTTCTCCCGTTCCTTTTGGCTCACTATGGGCTTCTCTCCATTCTTCTCCCTTGACTTTATCAGACTTTATGTCTCCACGTCCCCCAGACTGTCTCATAGACAGTAAAGATTGCCTGCGAGCGTCTCCTCAGGTCTATACGGTAATTTCTCAACTGTGCGACAGAGTCGCGTTGGTTATGATGCAATCATTAGCCTATTTTTACAAAAACAGCTTCTGCGGGGCGATAGTGTAAGATACAAGGTAACGGAGCCTTTTATGCATTGTCGTGTTTCTTTAGAAATAATCAATGGACAAATGGAGTCTTTAAAGGGTCATGAAACCCCCCTGCTGCAGCGGTGTTTTTTCACACCTTCGATTTGAAAAGGCTTGTTAAAAGGGGAGTGGTCGACTGTGAAAAGGTGGGATGGTATTGTGTGGAAAGGGAATGGTTTGCATAAATAGGGGAGTGTCAGTAGGTGCATTAAGATTAGCGATCCCAATAGCATGAGACATGTTCTTGGGTAACGTTGGCATAGTTTAAGCTACCACAGTGAGATTAAATGAGGGATGAGTACAGCGAATGAGAGAGTTATGAGTGGCGTGCAGCAGAGATCGCAAATCATTCAGCTCTTCAAACCAGCATAATTCAGTGAGAAATGAAAATAAATGTTATTCTGCATGACGAAATATTATGCAAACGTGATAAAACTATATTTGTCCAAATATGCACGCTGTTTGGCAAGATGAACAACGCGCCGACGTGATAAGAGAACGTCAACCACCCAACATGCGATGTGACAGATGTAATTCTAGATCGGGGTAAAAGCGAAGGGGTTTGAGGCAAGTCTCGACTGCGCATCTGAAGCACAGAGCGATGCGCGCTGGGTTGCCGTGACGATCCGCGCTGTCTATCACTCGGCAGCTAAATCTATATTTGTCCAAATATGCAGCACACTGTTTCACTAAGAGCCCGAACACATGCGGTTTAGTGCATGGCAGTGACCACAAATAAAACGGAGAGGACGTGGCTTTTGTTCATTAGCCTACAGATTACAGATTGGTTATTTTGCACTCCTGACATAAATTAGATAGTCAACGCTTGCAGGTTCGGCGTGCGATTCCTCAGGTGAATTTTACTTTACAGAGCCTTTGTAGCAAATGCTTCCACAGACTGCGCCCGCTTACAGCTCGCTCGGCGCCCTTACGTTACTTCGTATCAGCACAACGCCTAGCTTTCCTCCGTGACTTTTCCGCACGCTGCTTCCAAAACTTCCCCACCATATCTCTACAATAATGATGGAAGATGATGAGCCTGACAGAAGTGACTGTCTCATGCATATTAAAGTAAATTATCTTGTATGCATAGTTACTACAGCGCAGGGATTGGACTGAATGAGCTTTATGTCATGAATATATATCGAGAATCGCTCGGAGCAGTAGACGTCAGCATGTGCCCAGCAGCCCATACTTGGGCCGAAAAGGCCGAGCTGACGTCAGCATTTGTGACGTTGCTCCGACTAAGCTTTTCAAACCGGAAGACAGAAATCGCTCTGAAAAATGCAAAAATAACTATTTTCACATATGAATACCATTAATGAGTACCCTTAGTGTTTTCAATGATGTGCAGCCTATACATATCTGTTTACATCTCAAAAAAAGTGTTTTGGGGTTTCATGACCCTTTAAACGTCTCAGATGTAAAGTTATTCACTGTCAAAGTGACTCAAAAATGAATGGGAGTCAATGGGATGCTAACAGCAGGTGATGGCTTGGTTAGCAATGGCCGCCCCTAGGGGTGGAACGCTTTCCGAGCGCTAGATTACCCCTTGGTTTGCATCAAGGGTTAAGGGTCAATACGCATGCATCAAGGGGTCGGGGGTTACTCTTCCAGTGCAAGTCGACTCGCGTACCGCTGACCGCCGGAAGCTAGTTTTTTTAGTAAAGTTTCAAATATAGATATTTTTCTTACACAAATGTGCCACTTTGCTTCAGAAGGCCTTTATTACCCTTACGAAAAATTACCATGGTTTTACTATAGTCAAACTGTAGTTTAACTATGACTGTAGTAACCGTGGTATTTTGGTGCATGGTTTTACTACAGTTACACTGTAGTAATACTACAATAAAACTGTATTTTTAATTACTGTAGTGACTGGTATTTTTAAAAACCATGGTTAATTTGTAGGCCTAGTTACTATGGTTTTACTGCAAAAACCACAGTTAAACCATGGTTACTACAAAAAAAAAAAAAAAAAGAAGAAAAAAAAACATGGTTATTTTTCGTAAGGGAGGCATGTGGAACAGTTATATGATGGATAGATGCACTTTTGTGGACTTCAAAAAAGACCCATTAATTGTAATCTGTGTTTCATCAGCCAATTGCCTGGATTTAATAAAAATTGTTTGCCCAACACTGTTGTTATTTTTACTGAAAGATCAACCACAGCCAAATATACATATACTTTTTTATTATTATTATTTCATGGGGACTTTAAGATGGGACTTTTAATTTGACACGCTGATGTGACGCGCATGCGCAGCTCAGTGTTCCTGTGATCACGCCTAGTGACCCGACCGAGTCACACGATCATCTTTATGATTACCTCTTTACTCTCCATTTAAAGCGCTTTTATTCCTCATATCTCCAAACACTCACTCTTAAGAGGATGTTAAGAAAACCGAAAGCTTGTCGCTAAGGAATAAGGTAGATGAGCGTGTCGTTTTCTCATCTGTCAGTGTGTTTAGGCTAGGCCTGTTTACAAACTATTAACGTTACACTGGCAAAGATGTTTACAACAGAGGACTCATCACACGTTTATTCAGCAGAAGTAATTTAACATACATTAACAGAACACATACTTTCTTCTGTAGCGATAAAAAAAGATACCAGACATATGTTAAGCTAGTAACTTTAAATCACTCACAATGGTTCTGCTAATTAGCGAAGTAGTGCATTGCGTTAACTTGTAGCTTATAATGGGAATGAAACCATACCTTCAAAAATTAATATTTCCTCTAACGGGTACTGTAGATGTTGTCGTTAATATCATCTAAATAAATTATGTTCAGTTGATATTGTGATTTGCCTTAAAGGGACGGTTCACCCCAAAAATAAATCTCATCATTTATTCACCCTCATGTTGTTCCAAACTTGTATGAGTTTCTTTCTTCTGAATTTTAGTAACCAGACAGTTGACAGCACCATTGACTTCCATAGTATTTTTTCTCCCATACTATGGAAGTCAATGGGTGCTGTCAACTGTCTGGTGAACTCATTTTGGGTGAACTATCCCTTTAAGACCTAGTGGTCTTTTGCTGTATTTAAACAAAAGTTTTGTCTTGAAATTTCACATAATTGCTTATGAAATATTAATATTTTTCTTTATTATTTGAGTGATGGAGAGGGTCTGGGGTGGCCGGTGCTGTCAAACAGGTGCATCGTAATCTCATTGGAAGCATTGGATCCATCCTCTCACATCCAAACACTGATGGCCTCCATCTACGCGCCTTCATTAGAAGACTCGGCTGAGGTGAAGGAGGGCTTCCTGTGCCCATTGTGTTTGAAAGACCTTCAGTCGTTCTACCAGCTACAGGGCCATTATGAAGAGGAGCACTCCGGAGACAACAGGCACGTCGCTGGTCAGCTGAAAAGTAAGTTGAAATTAAAGGGATGGTTCACTCTAAAGTGAAAATGATCCCATAATTGACTCCTCCTCAAGCCATCCTCGGTGTGTGTATGACTTTATTCTGTCAGTCGAACACAATCAGAGTTATATTAATAAATATCCTGGCTCTTCCAAGCTTGATAATGGCTATGAATGGAGATTTTGAAGCAAAAAAAAATTCTTTTATCCATTATAAGTGCTCCATATGTAGGCTGTCACGATAACGAATTTTGCTGGAGGATAAATTGGCCAAGAAATTATTGCAATAAACGATAATATTGTCATTCTGAGACCATTTTCATCTAAAATAATGACATGGCATAATAATGCAGGTACACCTTTTCAAAGATCAATAAACTTTTATTTCTAAAGGCTATTTAACACTAAAAACGGAAAACATTTTAAATATCCACAATAAATGAACAAAGCAACCAAAAACAATAAAATCATGGACTCTCAACAAAAAACGTCACTGTTAGTGAGAGAGACGAGGAAAACAAACAAGCATGCAAATGGAAATTATTGCAGCAGGAAAAATTATCGAGCTCATTTTTGTATAAATCGTGCAGTTTTTATCGCAGCTGTATCCATGCGGCTCCAGGGGCCTTCTGAAGCAAAGCCATACGTTTGTGGACAAAAAATATCTATATTTATTATAAGCTAGAATCAGTGGCTTTCGGTAACGGCCGAAGAATGACCTCAGATGCTGTTTCTGCTGCCAAAGCAAATCCACTTTGATGAGATTGATACGGTAAAACCCTCGCCATCGTTGCTGTTCGTATCACTGTGTGTCAAGAGCTGAGATTCAGATATGATAATGAGCGTTAACTTTCTGACCAATCACAGCAGTCTCGGCTATCTGACCAATCAGAGGTGCGTTTCCCGTACAATGACGTAACTCAATGTTTAACTACCATAGTACGTTGCATCGTTGAAGAAATCAACTAGTTTCCCAAAACCGTATTGTCACGAATCTGTTGTCGAACCACGCTTGTTAATGATGTGTCACACACCTGCTTTTATATAATTACTTTGCGATCGAATGCATGCTAGATTTTTTTGTTATAAATTATGGACGTGGCATCTGAGGACTAATTCTTATTTTCTCAGTTATTTTACCTTATTTACAGATTCAATCATAGGCTCGTTCTTACTATAGAGCACGTCCGCACATGCACACTACAAAAAAGGTGCTTTACATCTCTTGACAAACATAAATGACATTTGTATGTGTTTAAATTAAACATATATATTGTACTAAATGCCAGCTTGCTTATTTTGCTCAAGATACAGATTTATTAAGTCCACATGTCATGCAAACTAGAAACTTTGCTTCTAACCGCAGCTCGAGATCTGTCTTTGCAACCACATGAGTTTTCGATGCTGTTTGTGAATGTTGGTTGGAACGATGGTTTCAGGAAACACAGATTCGTTGAACTTTGTTGATAACGACGGAACTTGCGACCATAGTTGGCTAACGATGATTTTGGGAAACGCAACCCATAGCAGCTCAGAGAGCCGGGGTGTAGAGAGACCGAATCTTTGATCAAACAGTTTCAGACACTGAGAAAAGAGGTGTTTGTTGACATTGAATGCATGTCAACCTATTGTAGGAGACTCCAAAACACAATTCAAACCTTTAAAATAGCATTAAAGGGTTAGTTCACTTAAAAATGAAAATGATTTCATTAATTACTCACCCTCATGTCGTTGGACACCCGTAAGACCTTCGTTCATCTTCAGAACACAAATGAAGATATTTTTATTGAAAGCTGAGAAAGGCTTCAGAAAGGCCTCCATTATCATTCAGTCCATTCCCACTCACAAGACCCATAAAGGCACTAAACACATCGACACAAAGCCCATCTCACTACAGCGGCTGGACAATCATTTTACCAAGCGACGAGAATAGTTTTAGAGCGCAAAAAAAATCTAAATAATGACTTTATCCGCAAAGATATTGTCTTCCGTGTAGGTCTCGGCCGTGAACTCAGGTGACAGCGGCTCCTCCTCTTCCGGGTCATGAACGGTTGAGCTGCGTCATATTCTCACGCATGGGCCAAGTTCACGTCAATAACTTAGTGGATAAAGTCGTTATTTTGATTTTTGTGCGTACAATAACTATTTTCATCGCATTGTAAAATGATTGTACAGCCGCTGAGGGTGAGAAATTAATGATATAATTTTCATTTTTGGGTGAACTAACCCTTTAATAGCGGCACAAGTCATGCTTATTTAAGCATTTTCTTTATTTTATTTCATTGGTAAGTGACACATTCAATTGTATTGTTCATTGTTTCTCAGGCCTGGTGCAAAAGGCAAAGAAAGCCAAAGACAAGCTGTTAAAGCGGGACGGCGATGAGCGGACAGACAGCGGCTATGAGTCCTTTTATTATGGAGGAGTGGACCCGTACATGTGGGAGCCGCAGGAGCTCGGTAAGACCCTTACTACCAAAGACAGATGTATAACATTCTTCAAGAAGTCATTCACATTGCTTTCAGTGCCGTTCAGGGAAATGTTGGTGTTACTGTCCATACATTCAAGCTGTTCCTGGATCATTGGGTGTTGACCACAGTCAGCTGTCATTGTCAGGCTGTAATATGTCTTCTGTTAAAACAGGAGCCACCCGCAGTCACCTGGATTCTTTCAAGAAGCAAAGAGCTGCAAGAATCGACCATTATGTTATCGAAGTCAATAAATGCATCATACGACTGGAAAAGGTGAATGTTTCAGCATTGCGCTCCCAGTAATTTCATCTTGCGTGATTGTTGATGTGCTCTAGGCAAGTGCATGGCTCTGTTGAACATGTTTAAAGTGCCCCTATTATGCTATTAGGTTCCTAATTTAGTTCAAGTCTTCTACAACAGGTTTATGTGCATCAAAGGTCAAAAAACACTTCTCATAATATATTGCACATCACCTCATTTTTTCTCAAAGAGCCTGAAAAAAGTTTATTTGAAGATTCGGTCTCTCTAAACCCCGCCTCAATAAGAGCAGCTCTACTCTGATTGGTCAGATGGCCCAGTCTGATGTGATTGGTCAAAGTAAACGCTCATTATCATATCTGAAGCTCTTGACACTCAGTGATATGAACAGTAACGAGGCGTGGGTTTTACCGTATCAGTCTCAGCTGGAAACAGTGTATTGTCCACATGAACACCAACCAAACTCTTTCAGTCTCAGACACAACTACAGGCATGTGAGGGCGGGGCAAAGAGATGCTGTTCAGCCAATCAAGACCAGAAGCAGGCGTTATGCAAATCTGTTATATAGGTTTGTATTAGTTAGTGAGACTGGAATTGCTGAAGACTCGTTTTAGGCAGTTTTCTTTCTTTTAGGAGACGATCACTTTATTTGTTGTTCACTATTGATCTCTTATATTCACAGTAAGAGTGAATATAATTACGCACCGCAAGAAAGGAAATATTCAAAAAAGCATAGTATGGGCACTTTAATGAATGTTCCGGTTACAAAATGAAAGTTTGTGTTTACAATGTGTGTGTGTGTATATTGTGTATAATTATTAGGTATTGCTAAACACACACACACACACACACACACACACACACACACACACACACACACACACACACACACACACACACATTTATTTAAGAAATATTAGTATGCATACTGTGTGTGTGTGTATGTATGTGTATATATATATATATATATATATATATATATATATATATATATATATATATATATATATATATACATAATTTATATTATATAAATTTAAATATTTCATATATCAACATCATTTTTTTTCTTAAATATATAAATGCATGTGGACGTATTTAAAATATACCTAATAAGTATACACAGTACACACACACACACACATTATGTAAACAAAAACTTATAAGTTGGATGCGATTTATTGTTTGACAGCACTAGCTGTAACAAACCTCAAAAGTAGGTTAAACCTGGGTCATTCTAAACCCTGGGTCATTCTAAACCCTGGATCATTCTAAGCCCTGGGTCATTCTAAACCCTGGGTCATTCTAAACCCTGGATCATTCTGAACCCTGGATCATTCTAAGCCCTGGGTCATTCTAAACCCTGGGTCATTCTAAACCCTGGATCATTCTGAACCCTGGATCATTCTAAGCCCTGGGTCATTCTAAACCCTGGGTCATTCTAAACCCTGGATCATTCTAAACCCTGGGTCATTCTAAACCCTGGATCATTCTAAACCCTGGGTCATTCTAAACCCTGGGTCATTCTAAACCCTGGATCATTCTAAACCCTGGATCATTCTAAACCCTGGGTCATTCTAAACCCTGGGTCATTCTAAACCCTGGATCATTCTAAACCCTGGGTCATTCTAAACCCTGGGTCATTCTAAACCCTGGGTCATTCTAAACCCTGGATCATTCTAAACCCTGGATCATTCTAAACCCTGGGTCATTCTAAACCCTGGATCATTCTAAACCCTGGGTCATTCTAAACCCTGGGTCATTATAAACCCTGGATCATTCTAAACCCTGGGTCATTCTAAACCCTGGGTCATTCTAAACCCTGGATCATTCTAAACCCTGGGTCATAGTAAACCCTGGGTCATAGTAAACCCTGGGTCATTCTAAACCCTGGGTCATTCTAAACCCTGGGTCATTCTAAACCCTGGATCATTCTAAACCCTGGGTCATTCTAAACCCTGGGTTAATGGAATCCTGGGTTATCTGTCATTTTCCACATAACTTAACATTTTTAAATTATATTTTGCTTTTCACATTGTACATTCTCATTTGCATATGTGTAGCGTTTGTGTCCTCATATTATATATTGCCGTCTGCACTATAAAATATATCCTGAATGGACTTTTCGAACTATAAAGACAAGAATGAAATCACTCCAATTGACAGGTTACATAATTATGTGCACGTAATGGTGTTGTAGTACTCGAGACCGGTCTTAAGATCATTTTTTGAAGGTCTTGGTCTTGTCTCGGACTTAGAGGACTCAGGATTGTATCTCAAGACCACAACTGTGAGGATATCACTAAATTGCTGGTGCATTATCTGATTTAACATTATTAATGTGATTTGATGTAAAACTTTATGCTCAAAATGCAATCCATAACTTCTCTGTAACGTGATTTCTTTTGTTACTGTGCTGCCGGGTTCAAAAGCAATGCAGCATTGTCGCAAAAATGGCCAACATTTTAAAAAATAGACAAAAGAGATTTTTTTCTTATTTTTTATATATAACATAGAATATAAATAAGCAATATCACAAGAGCAAGAGAGCTGTTTACATGAAGCAGGATTGCAAATCATATTGATTTATACAAATGTTCAATAAACTAGAAGTTAATATAAAATGACTAATTTTAAACTGCGTCTTTGCTAATTTGGCAACGTTTCGTTATTAAATGAATCAGCGGCTTTGAACAAATCGGTTGAATGATTCTTTGAATGTTAAAGGTCCCGTTCTTCGCGTGTTTTCGAAGCTTTGATTATGTTTACAGTGTGCAATATAACATGAGTTCACGTTTCGCGTGTAAAAACACAGTATTTTTCACACAATTGACTTATCTGTACAGCGCTGTTTCCTCTGTCCTAAAAACGGCCTGATGATTTCCTTGTTCTATGAAGTCCCTCCTTCAGAAACACGTAACGAGTTCTGATTGGGCCAGCGCTTCCCGTGTTGTGATTGGACAGCAGCTTAGCGCACTTTGCCCAGAAAGGTCCCGCCTCTTACCATAACGGGGAGATGCAAGCGCTGAATGCGCGCTCTTCTCCACATGGGAGAGCAACGAGACCACGCCCCCTATTTTGCGTGTTCTTGTGGGCGGAGCTTTAGTTAACAAACGGTTCCAGTGACGTCATCACAGCAGGAAGTGCAGCGGTGTCGTCCAAACCGGCCGTTTGCTGTAGGCTTTGAAAGGGAACTTCTGTTCAATAAAATATCTCGCTGGCATTGAACTTTGAGCTTTATAATTTTACAGGTATTATTTATGCTCCAACAGCAACATTTCACACTAACTAAAGTTTGAAAGATGGAATCATGAAGAACAGGACCTTTAAATTATGTTAATGTTTTAATGTTAAATTAATCTGAACATTATTTATTTATATATATATAAACAATAACCCAGGGTTAAGCGCAGTGTTTAAAGCCCCAAAGGAACAAGTGTTGGAGTCAAGACCACCTTATCCGAGACCAAGACCAGACCAGCACTCCTTAAAGGGGGGGTGAAACACTCAGTTTCAGTCAGTGTCATGTCAATCTTGAGTACCTATAGAGTAGCATTGCATCCTGCATATCTCCGAAAAGTCTTTATTTTTTTTATAATTATATAAGAAAGATGCGCTGTTCCGAGTCTTTCCGAAAAAAGCCGAGCGGGTGGGGGCGTGTCGTGTGAGTGGAGCTAAATAATGACGTGTGCAGCAGCGCGCTGCAGTGAGGAAAGTGATTCGCTCTGTGAGGAAAGTGATTCGCCCGCCGCGTGAGGAAAGTGATTCGCTCTGTGAGGAAAGTGATTCGCTCTGTGAGGAAAGTGATTCGCTCAGTGAGGAAAGTGATTCGCCCGCCGCGTGAGGAAAGTGAGTCGCTCTGTGAGGAAAGTGATTCGCTCTGTGAGGAAAGTGATTCGCTCTGTGAGGAAAGTGATTCGCTCAGTGAGGAAAGTGATTCGCCCGCCGCGTGAGGAAAGTGAGTCGCTCTGTGAGGAAAGTGATTCGCTCTGTGAGGAAAGTGATTCGCTCAGTGAGGAAAGTGATTCGCCCGCCGCGTGAGGAAAGTGAGTCGCTCTGTGAGGAAAGTGATTCGCTCTGTGAGGAAAGTGATTCGCCTGCCGCGTGAGGAAAGTGAGTCGCTCTGTGAGGAAAGTGATTCGCCCGTCGCGTGAGGAAAGTGCTAATACAGATCGACCGCCGGCCTATCAGTGGGTAAGTCAGTAGCTACTGGTTATATCACCTGTTTAGCATCCTACAAGCCAGCGCTTTGATGGGCGTAGGCTGTTGCTTTCGCTCTCTCCCTCGCTCTCTCTCACGCGCTTCCGGTAGAATTGTCCGTAAGGCCCATACAAGGAAATTCCGCCCCCATTAACGTCAAAGGGGACGCATGATCTCAAAAAACTTGCCGAAACTTATGACTAACCGGAAGTAGTATTTTTGACAAAGAAATACTCCCATCAAACACTTTGTCTATGTTTAGTATGGGATTCCAAGTCTTTAACAGTGTAAAAAGATCAGTATGCATGAAACAGCATTTCACCCCCCCTTTAAATTCATAAAGATCCACATTAAAGCTCCACTGTGTGATATTTTCCCCCATCTAGCGGTGTAAAGGTATATGACCATCCAGTGAATAATAGTTTCTGCTCCTCTCAATTTCGATTTCGTTTCAACTCCTACGGTGGCCGATTTAGTCATGGCTTCCAGTTCGACCTCTTCGGTGAGTGTTGCTTCAAGTGATGAGGTTACTTTTGAAAACTATTATAATTTGCAGTTATTTAATTAAATATGTATTTAAAAAAATATGTTATAAGGTAAACAATACTTTTTCATCATTGACGCGAGGAAAACTATCCTAGACGTCGTTCTAGTGTTATGCTCAGCACACCATGATATAATTAGCCAAGCAACAATAAAACTTCCAATATACACAAATAGGCTGAACTAATATTACCTGTCGAGAAGAAAGCAGGCAACGTCGGCGTCCTTTTTAAAATCGTTGCTCCTCATGAGCTCTTTCCAATTATTGATTGCATCTGAAGTGATCAATCACATTAAGGATGTTAAATCAGACAATGCACCAGCAATTTAGTAATATCACAGCAGATGTGGCTGGTCTTTAGATAAAATCCTTGAGAAAGAGTCCTTGTAGTCTGAGACCGAGACAAGACCAAAACCTTCAAAAAATGGTTTTAAGACCGGTCTCGAGGACTACAACACTAACTGTAACTGACCTTCTTGGCTAAATCCTCTTCAAACTTGCCATGTAAGACAGTGACTGAGTTTCCAGCTTATGCTCATGCACCTTGTGCCAAAGCTGGGAATGCAGCAAATTATTGAATTGTGCTCCCGTTTTGCAACACGTGAGCTTGGATTCACATACATAAGCAGCCAGCAGCATATCCAGCAGCCATATCACCCTGTAGCCCAAGACTGGTTTCCCACTGAAGCTAAGCAGGGCTGAGCCTGGTCAGTACCTGGATGGGAGACCAACTGGGAAAACCAGGAGCTGCTGGTAGAGGTGTTAGTGAGGCCAGCAGCGGGTGCTCACCTCGTGGTCTGTGTGGGACCTAACACCCCAGTATAGTGATGGGAACTCTATACTGACAAAGAGCACCGTCTTTCAGATGAGGCGTTAAACTGAGGTCCCGACTCTCTGTGGTCGTTAAAAATCCCAGGATGTCCTTCGGAAAAAGAGTAGGGGTGTAACCCCGGCATCCTGGCCAAATTTGCCCTTTGGCCTCTGTCCATAATGGGCTCCTAATCATCCCCCTATTCTGATTGGCTTCATCACTCGGTCTCCTCTCCACCAATCAGCTGGTGTGTGGTGAGCGTTCTGGCGCAATATGGCTGCCGTCGCATCATCCAGGTGGTGCTGCACATTGGTGGTGGTTGAGGAGATTCCCCCTTCTATGTAAAGCGCTTTGAGTGCCTAGAAAAGCGCTATATAAATCGAACGCATTATTAAATCGAACGCATTATAAGCTACGTTTTAACAGTCTGATAAATTCAGATAATGTGTTAAATCTTTAATAGAACTGTCTATGTAATCAAATAGTTTCACATTTCTACTTTTTTTCATTTCCAGCTAACCTCCTTTGACAGAACCAGCATGGATGCAGCGCAAATAAGATGTATGTGAACAAAATATCAAAAATGTGCAGTGTACCATTTAAGTGATGAGTGGAAATGTGACTGCTATGTTTCTTTGTGTTTTCAGCACTTGAGAAATCGGTGGTTTCGTGGGTGAACGACCAGGATGTGCCATTTTGCCCTGATTGTGGGGGCAAATTCAACATCCGCAACCGCCGCCACCATTGCCGGCTCTGTGGGTCCATTATGTGCAGAAAGTGCACAGAGTTTTTGCCTCTTACACTGGCATGTGAGTTACACACGTTTAGATGTGTTAGATTGACCTCATTTAGGGGTCACACTCAAATGTGATTCTTTTTTTTCCCCCCATTCAATTCTATGTAATATACACTACCGGTCAAAAGTTTGGAAACTTTACTATTTTCAATGTTTTTGAAAGAAGACTCTTCTGCTCATCAAGCCTGCATTTATATGACCCAAAATAAAGTAAAAACAGTCATATTGTGAAATATTTTTGCAATTTAAAATAACTTTTTTCTATTTGAATATATTTTAAAATGTATTAATTTCTGTAATTCAAAGCTAAATTTTCGGCATCATTACTCCAGTCTTCACATTGTCCTTTAGAAATCATTCTTATATGCCAATTTGATGCTCAAGAAACATTTATTATTATCAGTGTTGAAAACAGTTGTGTAGTTTTTTTTCAGGATTATTTAAAGGGATAGTTCACCCAAAAATGAGCCTGTGATGTTGATCTGCTGACCCCCCCAGGCGTCTGAGATGTAGGTGTTTGTTTCTTCAGGAGAACACAAATGAAGATTTTTAACTCAACCGCTCGTATAATGCGTGTCAATGGGGTGTATTTCTATGAGAGGAAGTTGCAGTCTGTCAGTCCATGCATGTGGATGGTAGCAAAATCCATGAGAGTAAAAAAAAAACATGCACAGACAAACCCATATTAAACCCTGTGGCTCGTGGCGACACGTTGATGTCTTAAGACACGAAACGATCGGAAAACTATTTGGGTTATTTTTTACCTCATATCAGACGAATCTCATCTAGTATTCTCAGCACCATAACTTCTGTCGAGTAAGGTCAAAATCCCGGCGCGATCATAGATATATTTACATAGATTCCTCATTCGACCGAGCAGGCACTAATGAGGAATTAGTAATAGAACAAATCTTCATTTGTGTTCTCCTGAAGAAACAAACACACCTACATCTTGGATGCCCTGGGGGTCAGCAGATAAACATCACAGGCTCATTTGTATACATTTTTTTTACCTCTAATACGCCACTATGTTCAACAACCGTCAGCACGCGATCACTTCCGGTGAGTGAGGTCTGTACACGATCTGGCATAGATACACACGTGAGAGATCACTTCCGGACCGCTTGTGTAAACTACGCCAGGTCATGTACAGATCTTTGTTAGGTCACTTTGTTAAAAGAGCAGTTTTGAAACGTAAAGTAGGATCGAGTTGGCCGAGTTGCCATCTTGGCAGCGCGTCACTCCCGGATAACAGAAAATGGGCAAAGAGGCGGGACGTGGGCGGAGCTGAGGTGACATCATGACTAACAGACAGCAGACAAACGGCAATCCACCTGACACTCAGAGGCCACGCCCTTAATTATGCAGAACTTTAAGGCTTTATATAACGTAAACGAATGAGTTATAAAAAAATGTACCCCCCTCACAGTCGTCACGAAGGGCCGTATAGAAATTAGCCGTATAGACCAAAACCACAATTTGTCCCAGGCTGTGAACATGTTTTATTCTGCTGTAAAAGTTGGGCATTTTAACAAGATTCTGCTCCCTTCTGGAGTCTGTCCCTAGTGGCCAGTCGATGAATTGCAGTTTAAGTCACTTCCGTATTGGCTTCAACAGAAACTGGAGGAGGAGCCGCTTGCTCGGGATGTGATATTTTTCTTGTGATTCAGTGGGATTTAGTACCTTAAACTACCGGTAGGTCATCCTGAGCAGGTAGGTCAGATTTTCAGAACGGACTGTAATGTGCTTTCAGATAAATTAACCAGTGGAGCCAGGGAGGCTCTGTGGGCTCCTGGCCAGGGTGGCTCTCCAGGGAGCTCAGGCCCGGTGATGCAGCAGACCCTTCGCCGCGGCTCCATTAGCAGCATCTCGTCGGTCACATCCGTGCTGGAGGAGAAAGATGAGGACCGCGTGCGCTGTTGCCATCACTGCATGGACGCACTGCTCCGGCATCAGCGCAAACTGGAGGAAAAAGACCACATGCCTGATATCGTCAAACTCTATGAGGTACAAACTTTTTTTTTTGTGTTGAACATTGTGTTTAATGTCATCTACTTAAAGCCACAATATGGGATTTTTTGCAGCTATTGGTCGCTTATTCAAAGCGAAGGCATGTCTTGATGATGCCATGATTACACAGCGGTTTTAATCTGTCACAGACGAGCGCTTCCGCTTCTTCCGCTCGTGTGTGTGTGTGTGTGTAACGCAGCGCTGTTTTATCATATCACACACATCTGAGTGTGTTAAATTGATGTTATCTTGGTGCGTTGGCTCGGCGCTACTACGAGACACTTGTTCGCAATGCAGTGAATTAAATTAAATTACATACATTTTGTGTAACCAAATAATTAGTCCAGGCAAAGTAACTCATTTTGGACTTGTAACACAAAAAGTTACTTTTCATGTTTACTTTTACTATGTAAAGTTTTATTGTGGTAGGAGTAAAGGAAAAAATATTTGGGTGTATTTTGGGCATATTCAATTAGTGTATAGCTCATTTGCATATTAAAAATAATTTTCAAAGACACTTGTAATAAAAATAAATAAATAATTGTGTAAAGTACAGAAAGTGTAAAGTTCCATTTTGATAGAAGTAAAGGGAAAAAATAGCCCCATTGGGGTGTATTGTTGTCTGGCCTTATTGGCACACATCTCGGATTGATGAGAATTTAACATATTTCGGACACCTCATGGACATTATCTAAGCGGCAGAAAATTATTTTACAATGCTATGCTGGTTCTAATAGAAAGGTGTCAGAATACACAGAGCATCTCAGTTTGCTGCGTATGGGGCGGCATAGCCGCTGACCAGTCAGGGTGACCATGCTGACCCCTGACCCCGCCGAAAGCACCAACAGTGGCACGTGAGCATCAGAACTGGACCACGGAGCAATGGAAGAAGGTGGCCTGGTCTGAGGAATCACGTGTTCTTTTACATCACGTGGATGGCCGGGTGTGTGTGTGTGGCTTACCTGGGGAACACATGGCCCCAGGATGCACTATGGGAAGAAGGCGAGCCGGCGGAGGCAGTGTGATGCTTTGGCCAATGTTCTGCTGGGAAACCTTGGGTCCTCCATCCATGTGGATGTTACTTTGACACACTCCACCTACCTAAGCATTGCTGAGACCATGTTCAGCCTTTCATGGAAACGGTATTCTGGTGGCTGTGGCTCTTCTAGCAGGATAATGCTCCTGACACAAAGCACAAATGCTTCAGGAATGGTTTGAGGAGCACAACAACCAGTTTGAGGCGTCGACTCGGCCTCCAGATTCCCCAGATCTCAATCCAATCGAGCATCTGTGGGATGTGCTGAAGAAACAAGTCTGATCCATGGAGGCCCCACCTCACAACTTACAGGACTTAAAGGATCTGATGCTAACATCTGGGTACCAGATACCACAGCACACCTTCAGGGGTCTAGTGGAGTCCATGCCTCGACGGGTCAGGGCTGTTTCGGCATCAAAAGGAGGACCAACACAATATTGGAAATGTAATGTTAGGCCTGATCGGTGTATCTAATCGTCCACATGGGTGCCTGGACCCTGATGATTGCTGCATGCAGCTATATGTGTGCTTTTGATTGTATCTCCTAATGTACATAGACTTTACCACGGTATTATATGTGTTTGCTGTGCAGAGGTTAAGGACGTGCATGGAGAAAGTTGAAGCTAAGGCTCCAGAGTACACACGCATGGCCGAGTCGCTCAAGTAAGTCCTCAACTTCAGCCATAAGCAAAGCACTACTAATGTGCATTTCTTCACTTATTTACTGATCTTATGATCTTACAGAGAATGGATATATACAATGTGTGTGTGTAATTTATTTTCTTTTCTTCTAGTGCCGGGGAGACGACCTATAGTCTCGAGAATGCTGCCGGACTGAGGATGGAGATACAGAAATACTACGAGCTCATTGATGTCCTGAGGTAGACTGAAGACACTTACTGTATGATGTGATGGATGTGTCTAAAACAGGATTCTCAGCATGCGTTTCTGTGGGTTTCTATTGGCATTAGTAAGAAGATACTCACACTCGGGATAAAAGATGAGGTCCAGCCTCACCCGAAAGCCCTGCAGCTGCAGAGGATGGTGCGCTACACCGCTACACTTTTCATACAGGTGATGTAACTTCTAAAAGGTGTATGTTTACATATTTCCCAAAAGACAAAATAATAAGAGGTTGCACTGTTTAAATGTTTAATGTAGTTGCTTGCCTTCTTGAGCATCTGTGAATGTTTACACTTTTTAGTCCCTTAATAGTCCCTTAATTTTCCTCAGTGTCAAATTCTGTGCCTCAGCATCACTGTGCAGAAATAGCTTGGCTATGGCATTACTGTGAAAAATTTACCTACAGGTCCTTCTAAAAAAATTAGCATATTGTGATAAAGTGATAAACTGAAATATTTCAGGTCTTTTATTGTTTTAATACTGATGATTTTGGCATACAGCTCATGAAAACCCTCAAAAAATTAGCATATGAAGTCATGAAAAGGTTCTCTAAACGAGCTATTAACCTAATCATCTGAATCAACCAATTAACTCTAAACACCTGCAAAAGATTTCTGAGGCTTTTAAAAACTCCCAGCCTGGTTCATTACTCAAAACCGCAATCATGGGTAAGACTGCTGACCTGACTGCTGTCCAGAAGGCCATCATTGACACCCTCAAGTGAGAGGGGAAGACACAGAAAGACATTTCTGAACGAATAGGCTGTTCCCAGAGTGCTGTATCAAGGCATCTCAGTGGGAAGTCTGTGGGAAGGAAAAAGTGTGGCAAAAAACGCTGCACAACGAGAAGAGGTGAGCAGACCCTGAGGAAGATTGTGGAGAAGGACCGACTCCAGACCTTGGGGGACCTGCGGAAGCAGTGGACTGAGTCTGGAGGAGAAACATCCAGAGCCGCCGTGCACAGGCGTGAGCAGGAAATGGGCTACAGGTCCCGCATTCCCCAGGTCAAGACACTTTTGGGCTACAGAGAAGCAGCACTGGACGGTTGCTCAGTGGTCCAAAGTACTTTTTTTGGATGAAAGCAAATTTTGCATGTCATTCGGAAATCAAGGCACCAGAGTCTGGAGGAAGACTGGGGAGAAGGAAATGCCCAAATGCCTGAAGTCCAGTGTCAAGTACCCCACAGTCAGTGATGGTCTGGGGTGCCATGTCAGCTGCTGGTGTTGGTCCACTGTGTTTTATCAAGGGCAGGGTCAGTGCAGCTCGCTATCAGGAGATTTTGGAGCACTTCATGCTTCCATCTGCTGAAAAGCTTTATGGAGATGAAGATTTGGTTTTTCAGCACGACCTGGCACCTGCTCACAGTGCCCAAACCACTGGTAAATGGTTTACTGACCATGGTATTACTGTGCTCAACTCTCCTGACCTGAACCCCATAGAGAATCTGTGGGATATTGTGAAGAGAAAGTTGAGAGACGCAAGACCCAACACTCTGGATGAGCTTAAGGCCGCTATCGAAGCATCCTGGGCCTCCAGAACACCTCAGCAGTGCCACAGGCTGATCGCCTCCATGCCACGCCGCACTGAAGCAGTCATTTCTGCTAAAGGATTCCCCACCAAGTATTGAGTGCATAACTGAACATAATTATTTGAAGGTTGACTTTTTTTGTATTAAAAACACTTTTCTTTTATTGGTCGGATGAAATATGCTAATTTTTTTTAGGGTTTTCATGAGCTGTGTGCCAAAATCATCAGTATTAAAACAATAAAAGACCTGAAATATTTCAGTCTGTGTGCAATGAATCTAAAATATATGAAAGTTTAATTTGTATCATTACATTATGGAAAAGAATGAACTTTATCACAATATGCTAATTTTTTGAGAAGGACCTGTATATATATTTTTTAAATGTTAAACATGTTGCAGGTTTACAAACGTATGGGTGAACTGTAGACAAAGGTAAAAGCTCACATTCAACACTTTCTTTCATCCCATAGGAGAAACTGCTGGGTCTGACGTCCCTCCCCACCAAGGAGAAACATGAGGAGCTTAAAGAGAAGAGACGAGAGGAGCTGGAGAAAAGGGCTCAGCAGGAGAGACAGGTGAGAGAACTTATCCTGTTTCTGATAAGGAAAAACTGATCAGCGTACTGCATTTTTTAATTATGCGGAATGAAACTGAAGTTGCGCTTGTCTTTTCTTCTCTATTGTGCCGTATATCTGAGTGAAATGCTTCTCAAACAAGAACAAATGTAGGGCGGGGCTTGATTTTGTCTGTAGGGAATTGATTGGATGGTTGTGGTTTGCTGCGGTTAGGCTGTGTGTCCACCAAAGTGTTTTTTCACGCAGCTGGCTGGCGTTTTCAATTGTTTTCAATGGAAGCGCCGCATTTTTAGAACGCCTGGAGCGCAACGAGGCGCTGAGCGAGTATTTCAAGCTCAACCGCTGAGCGCTCTGCGTTTTTTTTTTTTACTTGTCGCCGAGAGTTGAAGAATGTTTAACTTTGAGTAAAACGCAGCGCTCATCATTGTCACTCTTCACCCAGCCGTCCAATCACAGTGGAGGAGAGGCGGGACAAATACTCCATAGACCAACCGCCACATTCTGTCATCAGATGACAACAAGCAATAATAACGGAACAAGATGATTTAAAACAAGAGCCAGAGCAAATACTTTACATTTTATCTGCAGTTTTATATAGAATCAATACAGAAACAATCTACCTGTGAAACTACCTAGTAACACTCCCACGGATTTTCCGTATCATAGCAAGCAAAGAGTCTCAACTGAAGAAAAAAAACGCTGCCTGCCAAAACACTCAAGCGCTCACAGCGAGGCGATTTCAGGTGGCTAAAAACGCTTTGGTGGACACACGGCCTTAGGGTTTATATTTAAACAGTACGGGTGTAATGCACTCATGTTACGATTTGGTTTAATAGACAATACTTTGAGCAAAGTCAAAATAAGTTCAAATGTTTTTGTTTTTACTTTTTTATAAATACTTCAAACACATGGTAAACAGTTAACTGATAGATGCTACATATTACATCAGGAATGCACTTGGCCTTTCTCCCCCCAGAGCGCAGGACAATGGTGACACTAGAAGAGAAATATTTATGATTTTAAAAATACAGAATTATGCAAGACACGTATACTTGCACTGTCCTTGACAACATAAACTTAAAAAGTTTTAAATATTGTACTTTATAACATAAAGCACTTATTCTTTTATTAATAAACATGGAAGCTCAAATGTGTGACCTTCTGGGTTTATTATTTTTGATGCACTGTAACCGTATCTGGTGCTAAATAAATCTGTCCAAACTTTCATTTTGGGTGAAGTGTATCGCTACACCCCTAACAGAGTAAGTCTAAAAAAAATGTAATGTCTACAACCGTCCACGTATTTCTCTTCTTTGGACAGATTTAGCTTCCAATTCCAATGAACTAATGAATTAATCGCAAAATGCATTTATTCTAACCTCAAACAAAGCTCTTGGTGAATTTGATTAATCGAATTAGTGAATTTATATTAACAATCAGTGAATCAATAATGAGTCTGATTAATCTGTAGTCTACATATTAATTTCAAACAAATAAGTTATATTTTTATTCTTGTACAATAACAGCTGGATTAAAAGCTGGTCAGAAAGTAAGCAGTTAAGTATTTTGCAGATCATATATTCCTCATATACTTTTGCATGTGCTTTGTTGAAAATAGTGCCGTTTTACTTAAAATACCTTAATCGATAATTTATGTTCATCGCATATTCATATATCTAAAAAGGTTTTATTTTTCTCCTTCTCACTAACACTTGGATGTAGAGGTCTACACGGGTCCAAAAATCCGTACCCGAACCCGAAGAGACCAGTAATGTGTTACACAGAACCGACCCGGACCCGTCTATTATTTGATAGCTGGAACGAACCCTGGTGGGGGAAGACGCAGACCCGACCGGACCCTAATGTCTCATATTCCACAATAAACTGCTCTTAAAGGGTTAGTTCACCCAAAAATGAAATGTCTGTCATTAACTCCTCCCCCTAATGTCGCTCCACACCCGTAAGACCTCCGTTCATCTTCACACACAGTTTAAGATATTTTATATTTAGTCTGAGAGCGTATGCAAGTGTATGCACACTATACTGTCCATGTCCAGAAAGGGAATAAAAACATCATCACAGTAGTCCATATGAGACATCAGTGGGTTAATTAGAGTCTCTTGAAGCATCCAAAATACATTTGGGTCCAAAAATAACAAAAACTACGACTTTATTCAGCATTGGCTTCTCTTCCGCGATTGTTTTCAATCCTCAAATAAAGATTCAAACGGTTATGAATCAGCAGATTGATTCATGATTCGGATCGCCAATGTCACGTGATTTCAGCAGTTTGACACACGATCCGAATCATGACAGTATAGTGTGCATACACTTGCATACGCTCTCGGACTAAATATAAAATATCTTAAACTGTGTGTGAAGATGAATGGAGGTCTTACGGGTGTGGAGCGACATTAGGGAGAGGAGTTAATGACAGACATTTCATTTTTGGTTGAACTAACCCTTTAACAAGTCAATAAACAAGTTGCAAAAAAATATAACTTTTTGTCTCACCCTTCCCAGCCGTCGTCTCCCTTCCTTGTAACGTTACCTGGTTGTGATGTATTACATTCCTTGCTAAGAAAAAAGTTATATCCATGTTATTCCTCTCTTGTTGTTCCAAGCATGCTAAATTCACTTATGATTTCAGCTTTAAAAGTCCACTTTATGTCACGGTGACGGATGACAAATGCAAATTTACAGATTTGCATTTCGACTCGAGCTAACTCGCATAATAACTTCGACTGTTTGCCCTTTTGAACTAATAACTATTACTCGTTCAGCGCCATGGCCCCTGACGTTAGCATTATGTTGCTATAATCTCTGTGAGCCGAGTCTGACTACCAAAACTTTAAGATTAAACAAGACGGTTCATTCATATTCATATTAAGTCATTACAGTCACTGTGGAAGTTCGGGTTGCCAAAGAAACACGACACGCTTGAGACTGCACTCGCACGTTAGCTGGAGCAACCTGAAATATGAGCTTTTTTATGCAATTTGAGCGCCATAGAAAACATTTATGTGACAGGTCACTGAGATTTTTTTGCTGATTTGAAATATATTGTTTAAATATGAGTATATTATTACTGTGCGCTTGCATTAAATCTGCCCGCTTTCTAAACGGCTGAGAGAGCGCGAGTAAGAGATCGATTGTGTTTTTAAATTTTTTTCTTAACCTTATTTCCTGGCTCACGCTTTTCTCATCCTAATTTTACAATTTGCAAGTTACACAAAACACACACGCTGTGGTGACTGATCTGATCACGGCCAGGGTATCTCAGAGTCTCCTCGACTCTGTATTACAAACAATGTTGAACAGACTCGGGACCCGAAGCAATAGATTGGGACCCGACCCAGACCTGGCTGATCATTTAAAATATTGACCCAAGACCGTATGAGTCGGGTCCCAGGTCCACGGGTCCCGGGTGTGCCGTAAAGACCTCAACTCGGATGTTTAAACTGAATAAAATGCCAACAATAAACCAAATACAATGAGATCTGTTTCCCTGTCTGTTCATGTGATGTTTGGCATAAAGCGTATTGTAACTCTGTTCTTGTCTTGCACAATCTAGGCGGGCCTGGAGGCTCAAAAACGGCGATTGGAAAATGAAAAGAACCGACCGGCCCTCAGTGCAAACGGGGATGTTCCCGCTTCACGCATGACCAAAGCTGCCGGCTGGCTTCCACAATCAGACACTCTTCACACCCGCTCGGAGCTGGATGACCCTCTCCTCCAGCAGATTAACAACATCGAGTCTTTTCTACGGCAGGCTCGCTCCGCCAACCGCACCGATGAAGTGGCCATGCTGGAGGAGAACCTGCGGCAGCTTCAGGACGAGTTCGACGCGCAACAGACCAGCCGAGCCATCCGGCTTTCACAGAGGCTGGCCGAGGAGACGGACCTTCAGCAGAGCCAGATCCAACATCTACAGCAACGAGAGCTGGAGCACCGAGCCAGCACTAAAACCTCCTCAGACCTCAGAGAGCGGGAAACGGCTCAAACGAGAGAAGAGGAGGAGGAAGGTGAACGTTTGCGTGGGTCTTTCTCACGTCTGTTAGGGAACTCTCCCCCCTCGGACGGACACCGAGAGAAACGTACGCCGACTCCACCGGCCAAAAATCCTTTCGACGACGAGCATTTCTCTGCATTCGAGGAAAAACCATCAAACTCTCAGACGGCCAATGGAAAGAAAGAGTACAACCCATTCGAGGACGACAATGACGAAGAGGAAGCTCCAGAAACGGGTAAAGCCAAGTCGTCTAGAAATCCCTTTGAAGATGAAGATTATGACGATGGAGGGAACCCTTTTAAAGAAGAGATTCCTGCTGCGTCAACCAATCCGTTTGATGAAGATGATGATGAGGATGGCACGGCAGCTGACGACACGATTGAGGAAGAGCTGCTGCTACAGCAGATCGATAACATCCGGGCGTATATCTTTGACGCCAAGCTAAGCGGACGTTCTGACGAAGTGGAGCTTCTGTCGGAGAACCTGAAGGAGCTCCAGCGCACACTACAAGAGCAGAAAAGAAAAAAATAGCGGTCGACACAACCGCTTTCAGTTACAAACATGCTACTGATGCACTAAAATGTTAAACAAATGAGGATTATCTCTGCTGGAAAAGTCGTAGGAACACAAACACTGAGAATTGCAATCAAATTGCATTGAATTTGCAATTTAACAATAAAAAAAAGCATTGGTAACTATTCAAATTCATGTGTTATGCGAACAAAACCTTATTTTCTATTTAACAGGTAGATTCGAGTCATATAAAGGGGTATGTTTTTATGCAGAACGCATCTGAAGTAAAGCTTCTGTTCAACAAAGTCAGTATTTCGTGCACAACGCTACTTTGAGCTACATTAGCCTTCAGCTTTGAGGCATTTTCTGATGATATTGATCTAATGGACGTTTCACTAAACAGAAATCCTGGGCCCGTATTCTTAAAGCGTCTTAAGAATCCTCTCAGAAAGCTCCTGATTTACAGTTAAAACTTCTACCTAGGAGTCTTGGCTTTAGAGTGACCTGAGAGCAAATCTGAGCGAGGAAAATACAAAAGCACACAGTATGGTTCTGAAATTGCTGTAATTGTGTAATGACTTTGCTTGTAGAAGGTTGTGTCAGACCCAAATCATCACCAAACCATCTCTGGCGCTATGGCATTTCTGCGCTGTCTGAGATGTTGGCATGTCGGTCACAAACATGGTCTTATCAACTCAATCATGCCTTGTGTGGAACACATTTCTTCTCCTTCGTCCGTTTTCTCCACTGATAAAAAAACTCTTAAGCCTCTTAGAAGTCCTCGTCCGTACTAAATCGTTGCATGCGATTTGACTTGTTTAACTTTAGTTAGTGTGTAATGTCGCTGCTTGAGCATAAACAGTATCTGCAAAGTTACAGCGCTGAAAGTTCAATGCAAACGGAGATATTGTCTTTTAAAGTTACGGCAGTTTATTGCCTACAAAAATGGCCGGTTTGGACTACAACGAGCTTCTTCCTGGGTTGCTGACATCATAAACCCTCGCTAGTCTCGCAGATGTGGCGTGGCCTGGCAACCTGTGCTTGGCACTTCAGCCAATAAAAATACAGGAAACTACATTTGGCCATCTGACCAATCTAAGACCATTGCGTTTTTCAGAGGGATGGGCTTCATAGAAGCAGGAAGCAAACGAACCGTTCAAAGGACAGACAGCGGTGTGGAATAAAGGGAGAATAGAAGAAAAATACGGCGTTAAAAAGAAGAAGTATTAAGACATGTTATACTGCGCGCCATAAACACAACCAAACCTAGAAAAACCCCACAGATTCACCCCTTTAAGACATATTTTCAGCTTTCTGAAATATTTTTCTTTAATTTTAATAGGAAACGCCCACTTAAGAATTTTTTCTGCTCTTTGCATTGATTTTTCATGAATACGGGCCCTGATCTCCAGTGTTTTTATCACTTAAAGGGTTAGTTCTCCCAAAAATTAAAATGACCCCATGAATTACTCCCCTTCAAGCCATCCTAGGTGTGTATGACTTTCTTCTTTTAGACGAACACAATCAGTTATATTAATAATGTCCTGGCTCTTCCAAGCTTTATAATGGCAGCCCAAATTTTGAAGCCCATAAAAGTGCATCCATCCATTATAAAACTGCTCCACATGACTCCAGGGGTTAATAAAGGCCTTTTGAAGCTAATCGATGGGTTTGTGTAAGAAAAATATCCATATTTAACATCGAATGAAAGCGTTTTGAGGCTTGTTTACAACCGGGACGATTATCACGTGCATTTATTGCCAGCGTTTAATGCCTCGTGACTAAACAAAGGGCACCAATGTGAATGTACACACCAGCGCACAAAACACCAGGCATAAAAGCCTCATTTAAAAACAAAAAAACAACTCAGGTTTGTTTTTTTGATTTGGTCGGTCAGTTAACGTGGCGAGTCAATGAGATTGTCGCTTTTGTTAGGCCAAAAGAATGTGGTGTCTCTGTGTCTGAAAACAAAGAACTGTAGGACAAACGCCAGTGACTACAAAAAGCTCCATCAGAGGGAGTTATGGAGAGGAAGTACAGATTAAATAGGATTCGATGGCGAGTTTCCATCTGCAATCAAATCAAAAGCGCCATCTACTGTCAGGAAGTGAATTTGCACGTTAACGCAGCGCATCACCAGTGAAAATCGCTCGGGTATGAACATAAAGACGCGTCAAAACTCTGGCGATAATCGTCCCGGTGTGCATGAGGCTTGAGTTGACTCTAGAAGACGGTCCGCTGGAAGCTAGATATTTTAACCTATAACGTGTTAAATATGGATATTTTTTTGACACAAACCCATCGATTCACTTCAAAGGGCCTTTATTAACCCCCAGAGCCGTGTGGAGCAGTTATATGATGGATGGATGCAATATTATGGGCCAGCCCTGGACATTTTTTAATATAACTCTGGTTTTATTCGACTGAAAGAATAAAGTTATACACACCTATGATGACATGAGGGGGAGTAAATCATGGGGTCATTTTCATATTTGGGTGAACTAACCCTTTAAATGTCAGAGTGATTATTCACTCAAACATGTGAATTGTGTTTACCGAACCTTTATGTATTTCTTTCTTGATTGGAACACAACATTTGATTTGTCTAATCAATGTCGGATGTAATTTAGACCTGTATATATAATTTAGTTTTCTATTTAAATACTGATTTCTGTTGCGCCTAAATGATTTAGCACTTATACAAATAGATCCAGTGCTATAAAGTGTTGAACTTGTGCTTAAAGTTATGCTTAAATCACAGTTTCGTTTGCATGTTTTAGTAATTGTTCACTGTATCCATCACAAACAGTCATCAAACACACTCAAGGCTTTCCTGTACAGGATATATACTGTATTTGAAGAGCTGATTTATTTCCTTTAGATTACAGTGAGAGATATAGTGGCTTTTTGTGATATACATGTGTTTTTGTCAACCGAGCAACATTTGTGTGTAATATTAACAACCTGTCCAGTAGCTTTTGGATAATGTTGTATGTTCACACCGAGCAATATCAGGTATCAAATGTAACACTAATCATTAATAAAACCAACTGAATGAAAATGTGGTCAAAGCATTCATTTAACCCAGTTTGCTTCCCATAGTCCTCATCACAGTTTACCTAACGGGTTAATCATGTTCACTCAGCAAAACCCCATTAGAGACCATAATGAGTCCAAAGTGTTTCTCGTGTTCAGAGTTTTTAATCGTCGGAGGACGCAGCTAGTTTGGCCCTGTATTTGCCAGTCATCTCTTTGGGAAGCGGGACAAGGCCGGGATGAGGAACTTGCCCCTCCACTTCACTCATACACTCCCGCAGGAAATATTTCTTGTGCCCGAAGTTAGCCGGGTTTGACAGCTCCATCTTAGCCAGAGCTTCAGCTTCGAGAACTTTACTGTGGACAGAAAGAGACACAGATACACATATTATTTTGTGGTCAATGTGATCAGGATGAGTTACACAAGGCAGTTTGATTATAAATTTAGATCTTTTTAGCGCTCGTCAATGTCAAAATGATTGAGATGGCCGATCAAAATCAAAGTAGGCGAAGTTTCCCAGTCACAGAAGCAAATTCTCTCTTGAAACCAATACGGAAGTGACTTAGGGTGCTTACACACTAGCAGTTTTCACCCCCGGGTTTGATTGACAGAGTTTGGTTCGTTTTGGATGATGTGAACGCGGTCTTTCAACTCAGGTGCGCATCCGTGAACCGTACCGAGTCCGCTTAAAAAGGTGGTCTGGGGTTTGTTTCACGAATGAGTTAAACGAATGAGTTATAAAAAGATTAACCCCCCCTCAGTCGTCATGAAGGCCAAAATTAGCCGTATAGACCAAAACCACAATTTGTCCCAGGCTGTGAACATGTTTTATTCAGCTGTAAAGTTGGGCATTTTAACAAAATTCTGCTCCTTCTGGAGTCTGTCCCTAGTGGCCTGTCGATGAATTGTAGTCTAAGTCACTTCTGTGTTGGCATCAAGAGAAACGGGGGAGGAGCCGCTTGGTTCAGACCCAAATAATATAATATGAGCACAGTCCAGCGGGTGAGGGGGAGCAATCGAACACTGGTTCGGTCCAGGCAATCGAACCAAGTGTGAAAGCACCCTTAAACTCAATTCATTGACAGGCCTCTAGAGACTGGCTCCAGATGGAGCAGAATCTGTATCTCCATGATATACGAATCCATATTAAACCCTGAGGCTCGTGACGACACGCTGATGTCTTAAGACACGAAACGATCGCTTTCTGCCAGAAACACAACAGTATTTGTGTTATTTTTTACCTCACATCAGACGAATCTCATCTAGTGTTCCCAACGCCATTACTTCTGTCGAAGATGATCAAAATCCCGGCGCGATCATAGGACACATTTGCATAGATGCCTCATTTGACATTGATATGAGGTAAAAAATAACACAAATACTGTTGTGTTTCTGGCAGAAAGCGATCGTTTCGTGTCATCAATGTGTCTCCACGAGCCGCAGGGTTTAATATGGATTCGTATGTCTGTGTGTTTTTTCCTCTCATAGATATACACCCCATTGACACGCATTATACGAGCAACGGTTGAGTTAAAAACCTTCATTTGTGTTCTCCTGAAGAAACAAACACACCTACATCTCGGACGCCCTGGGGGTCAGCAGATACACATCATGGGTGAACTATCCTTTAAAGATTTTCCAATGGGAAAGTAGTGGAAGACTCCTAATATAAAGTTTGAGCTCATGTTCTCTTTAAAGCACATTCTGAACTGCACTCACTCCGGCTTGCCGAGGATCTTCTTCACATGCTGTGTGATCTCTGTATGGGCCTTTCCTTCCACGTCCACCAGCACCTGCTCTCCATCATCTGAACACACACACACAGAGTTAGAGTACACACACCGTCACAGACCAACACTGAGAGGATCATCTGAACACACACACACACACACACCGTCACAGATCAACACTGAGAGGATCATCTGAACACACACTCACACACACACCATAACAGATCAACACTGAGAGGATCCTCTGAACACACACTCACACAAACATACACACACACACCGTCACAGACCAACACTGAGAGTATCATCTGAACACACACTCACACACACATGGTCACAGATCAACACTGAGGAACATCTGAACACACACACACACCGTCACAGATCAACACTAAGAGGAACACTGAGGAACATCTGAACACACATACACACACCGTCACAGATCAACACTGAGAGGAACACTGAGGAACATCTGAACACACACACACACCGTCACAGATCAACACTGAGAGGAACACTGAGGAACATCTGAACACACATACACACACAGTCACAGATCAACACTGAGAGGAACACTGAGGAACATCTGAACACACACACACACCGTCACAGATCAACACTAAGAGGAACACTGAGGAACATCTGAACACACACACACACCGTCACAGATCAACACTGAGAGGAACACTGAGGAACATCTGAACACACACACACACAGTCACAGATCAACACTGAGGAACATCTGAACACACACACACACCGTCACAGATCAACACTGAGAGGAACACTGAGGAACATCTGAACACACACACACACACCGTCACAGATCAACACTGAGAGGAACACTGAGGAACATCTGAAGACACACACACACACCGTCACAGATCAACACTGAGAGGAACACTGAGGAACATCTGAACACACACACACACAGTCACAGATCAACACTAAGAGGAACACTGAGGAACATCTGAACACACACACACACCGTCACAGATCAACACTGAGAGGAACACTGAGGAACATCTGAACACACACACACACCGTCACAGATCAACACTGAGAGGAACACTGAGGAACATCTGAACACACACACACACCGTCACAGATCAACACTGAGAGGAACACTGAGGAACATCTGAACACACACACACACCGTCACAGATCAACACTGAGAGGAACACTGAGGAACATCTGAACACACACACACACCGTCACAGATCAACACTGAGAGGAACACCGAGGAACATCTGAACACACACACACACCGTCACAGATCAACACTGAGAGGAACACTGAGGAACATCTGAACACACACACACACCGTCACAGATCAACACTGAGAGGAACACTGAGGAACATCTGAACACACACACCGTCACAGATCAACACTGAGAGGAACACTGAGGAACATCTGAACACACACACACACAGTCACAGATCAACACTGAGAGGAACACTGAGGAACATCTGAACACACACACACCCTCACAGATCAACACTGAGAGGAACACTGAGGAACATCTGAACACACACACACACACCGTCACAGATCAACACTGAGAGGAACACTGAGGAACATCTGAACACACACACACAACGTCACAGATCAACACTGAGAGGAACACTGAGGAACATCTGAACACACACACACCGTCACAGATCAACACTGAGAGGAACACTGAGGAACATCTGAACACACACACACCGTCACAGATCAACACTGAGAGGAACACTGAGGAACATCTGAACACACACACACCGTCACAGATCAACACTGAGAGGAACACTGAGGAACATCTGAACACACACACACACACCTCCACAGATCAACACTGAGAGGAACACTGAGGAACATCTGAACACACACACACCGTCACAGATCAACACTGAGAGGATCACTGAGGAACATCTGAACACACACACACCGTCACAGATCAAGACTGAGAGGAACACGAACATCTGAACACACACACACCGTCACAGATCAACACTGAGAGGAACACTGAGGAACATCTGAACACACACACACCGTCACGGATCAACACTGAGAGGAGCACTGGGGAACATCTGAACACACACACACCGTCACAGATCAACACTAAGAGGAACACTGAGGAACATCTGAACACACATACACACCGTCACAGATCAACACTGAGAGGAACACTGAGGAACATCTGAACACACACACACCGTCACAGAT
Organism: Pseudorasbora parva; assembly: GCF_024679245.1. Lineage (NCBI taxonomy): Eukaryota > Metazoa > Chordata > Actinopteri > Cypriniformes > Gobionidae > Pseudorasbora > Pseudorasbora parva. The sequence continues at coordinate 2,796,073 of NC_090184.1, forward strand.
CAACAATGAGAGGAACACTGAGGAACATCTGAACACACACACACACCGTCACAAATCAACACTGAGAGGAACACTGAGGAACATCTGAACACACACACACCGTCACAGATCAACACTGAGAGGAACACTGAGGAACATCTGAACACACACACACCGTCACAGATCAACACTGAGAGGAACACTGAGGAACATCTGAACACACACACACCGTCACAGATCAACACTGAGAGGAACACTGATGAACATCTGAACACACACACACCGTCACAGATCAACACTGAGAGGAACACTGAGGAACATCTGAACACACACACACACCGTCACAGATCAACACTGAGAGGAACACTGAGGAACATCTGAACACACACACACACCGTCACAGATCAACACTGAGAGGAACACTGAGGAACATCTGAACACACACACACACCGTCACAGATCAACACTGAGAGGAACACTGAGGAACATCTGAACACACACACACACCGTCACAGATCAACACTGAGAGGAACACTGAGGAACATCTGAACACACACACACACCGTCACAGATCAACACTGAGAGGAACACTGATGAACATCTGAACACACACACACACCGTCACAGATCAACACTGAGAGGAACACTGATGAACATCTGAACACACACACACACCGTCACAGATCAACACTGAGAGGAACACTGAGGAACATCTGAACACACACACACACCGTCACAGATCAACACTGAGAGGAACACTGAGAGGAACACTGAGGAACATCTGAAGACACACACACACCGTCACAGATCAACACTGAGAGGAACACTGATGATCATCTGAACACACACACACACACACACCGTCACAGATCAACACTGAGAGGAACACTGAGGAACATCTGAACACACACACACACACCGTCACAGATCAACACTGAGAGGAACACTGATGAACATCTGAACACACACACACACCGTCACAGATCAACACTGAGAGGAACACTGAGGAACATCTGAACACACACACACACACCGTCACAGATCAACACTGAGAGGAACACTGAGAGGAACACTGAGGAACATCTGAACACACACACACACCGTCACAGATCAACACTGAGAGGAACACTGAGGAACATCTGAACACACACACACCGTCACAGATCAACACTGAGAGGAACACTGAGAGGAACACTGAGGAACATCTGAACACACACACACACCGTCACAGATCAACACTGAGAGGAACACTGATGATCATCTGAACACACACACACCGTCACAGATCAACACTGAGAGGAACACTGAGGAACATCTGAACACACACACACACACCGTCACAGATCAACACTGAGAGGAACACTGATGAACATCTGAACACACACACACACCGTCACAGATCAACACTGAGAGGAACACTGAGGAACATCTGAACACACACACACACACCGTCACAGATCAACACTGAGAGGAACACTGAGAGGAACACTGAGGAACATCTGAACACACACACACACCGTCACAGATCAACACTGAGAGGAACACTGAGGAACATCTGAACACACACACACACCGTCACAGATCAACACTGAGTGGAACACTGATGAACATCTGAACACACACACACACCGTCACAGATCAACACTGAGAGGAACACTGAGGAACATCTGAACACACACACACCGTCACAGATCAACACTGAGAGGAACACTGAGGAACATCTGAACACACACACACACCGTCACAGATCAACACTGAGAGGAACACTGATGAACATCTGAACACACACACACACCGTCACAGATCAACACTGAGAGGAACACTGATGAACATCTGAACACACACACACACCGTCACAGATCAACACTGAGAGGAACACTGAGGAACATCTGAACACACACACACACCGTCACAGATCAACACTGAGAGGAACACTGAGGAACATCTGAACACACACACACACACCGTCACAGATCAACACTGAGAGGAACACTGATGAACATCTGAACACACACACACACACCATCACAGATCAACACTGAGAGGAACACTGAGGAACATCTGAACACACACACACCGTCACAGATCAACACTGAGAGGAACACTGAGGAACATCTGAACACACACACACACCGTCACAGATCAACACTGAGAGGAACACTGAGGAACATCTGAACACACACACACACCGTCACAGATCAACACTGAGAGGAACACTGAGGAACATCTGAACACACACACACACCGTCACAGATCAACACTGAGAGGAACACTGAGGAACATCTGAACACACACACACACCGTCACAGATCAACACTGAGAGGAACACTGAGGAACATCTGAACACACACACACACACCGTCACAGATCAACACTGAGAGGAACACTGATGAACATCTGAACACACACACACACCGTCACAGATCAACACTGAGAGGAACACTGAGGAACATCTGAACACACACACACACCGTCACAGATCAACACTGAGAGGAACACTGAGGAACATCTGAACACACACACACACCGTCACAGATCAACACTGAGAGGAACACTGATGATCATCTGAACACACACCCACACACACACACACACCGTCACAGATCAACACTGAGAGGAACACTGAGGAACATCTGAACACACACACACACACCGTCACAGATCAACACTGAGAGGAACACTGATGAACATCTGAACACACACACACACCGTCACAGATCAACACTGAGAGGAACACTGAGGAACATCTGAACACACACACACACCGTCACAGATCAACACTGAGAGGAACACTGAGGAACATCTGAACACACACACACCGTCACAGATCAACACTGAGTGGAACACTGATGAACATCTGAACACACACACACACTGTCACAGATCAACACTGAGAGGAACACTGAGGAACATCTGAACACACACACACCGTCACAGATCAACACTGAGAGGAACACTGAGGAACATCTGAACACACACACACACCGTCACAGATCAACACTGAGAGGAACACTGAGGAACATCTGAACACACACACACACCGTCACAGATCAACACTGAGAGGAACACTGATGAACATCTGAACACACACACACACCGTCACAGATCAACACTGAGAGGAACACTGAGGAACATCTGAACACACACACACACCGTCACAGATCAACACTGAGAGGAACACTGAGGAACATCTGAACACACACACACACCGTCACAGATCAACACTGAGAGGAACACTGAGGAACATCTGAACACACACACACACCGTCACAGATCAACACTGAGAGGAACACTGAGGAACATCTGAACACACACACACACCGTCACAGATCAACACTGAGAGGAACACTGAGAGGAACACTGAGGAACATCTGAACACACACACACACCGTCACAGATCAACACTGAGAGGAACACTGATGAACATCTGAACACACACACACACACCATCACAGATCAACACTGAGAGGAACACTGAAGAACATCTGAACACACACACACACCGTCACAGATCAACACTGAGAGGAACACTAAGGGAACATCTGAACACACACACACACCGTCACAGATCAACACTGAGAGGAACACTGAGGAACATCTGAACACACACACACACACACACCGTCACAGATCAACACTGAGAGGAACACTGAGGAACATCTGAACACACACACACACACACACCGTCACAGATCAACACTGAGAGGAACACTGAGGAACATCTGAACACACACACACACACCATCACAGATCAACACTGAGAGGAACACTCACCGAGGTAGAAGCGCAGGAAGGGGGACGGCGTCATGTTCTTGAACATCATTATTTGAACCCAGGGGTTTTTGTACTGGATTTGAGGGATGTTGAAGAACACGAACTTCCTGTCAAACACATGAACATTATCCTTCTCATACACGAGTGTATATACAGTTTTAAAAAAATGTAATACGAATATAAACGGCACATGATAAAAAATAAAAACGTGCAAGAAAAGTTATCTTAAAACACAAAAACTTGTGACTCTTAAGCCCATATCATGGCATTTCTGCAGAAACACTTGAAAAGATTGAAGTGTTTTCATCCCGGAAAACTAAATGAATTTGTTTTTATTAATGAATAATTAATTAATATTAAAGGAAGTGTATGTAAGATTGTGGCCAAAAACGGCACTGCAGGTGTTTTGGCAGTTGCTAAGTGGTGGCTAAGGTGTTCTGTTGCTAGGCTGTTCTGTGCAGTTGCTAGGCTGTTCTGTGCAGTTGCTAGGGTGTTCTGGAGGGTTGCTAGTGTCCTGAGCGGTTGCCAAGGTGTTGCTACCGTGATCTGGGTGGTTGCTATGGTATTGCTAGTGTTCTGGGTGGTTGTTATGGTGTTGCTAAAGTGTTCTGGGTGGTTGCTATGAAGACACTAGTGTTCTGGGTGGTTGCTATGGTGTTGCTAGAGTGTTATGGGTGGTTGCTAGGGTGTTCTGGGTTGTGATCTTTGATACCCTTCTTCCGACATTACACAACACAAAGTATTTATATCCGCCACACTGATGGTGAGAACAACTAACTCTCTCTGAATAACACATTTCTTTAAAATGTCGAATAGAGTCATGAGGTTGTTTTCTGACCTTGCTCCATCACTCAGATCTCCGTGTGTGTTGTAATTGACGGTCATAATCTTCACCGACCTCTGAAACACGAGTTCTCCTTTCTGCAGATACTCCAGCGTCCTCCGGATGGGGAATCTTCCCTTCATCGGCATGATTATATTATTAATGTGAGCAACACTTTTGATCCCTACACTTCAGCTCATGCTGCTCCTGACTCGCGCATGTTGATGACGTCCACTACACGAGCCATCGGGCGTCCCGCCACCTAGAGGACTGGAGGCGCGAACAATCGCTAAACTGAATAAATCCATTCATTTACAAATACATACAAATCAATACGTGACGGTTTGTTGCAATAAACATAAGTACAATCAAATGCAAGACTAATATAACCACAAAAACTACAACTTTGAAATAAAATGCTGCAGACAACATACTATGAAATTAAATAATATGAAACAACATAAAATAACATGACCGAATGTATCATGAAATGCTGTTAAAAAATACAGTCCACACAGAAAAATTCAACATATTTACATAGGCGATGGCACATTTTATGTCCAACAACAAATATTTGAGCAACATTTATATTTTAGAGTTTTTACACTCTGTTTGATGTGCAGCAAAATAGAAATATTTACATGACTTTCTAGACATTTACAGATTGCGAATTAGAGTATACCTGACTGCATAACATTATGACAATGGCAGGTGAAGTGAATAACACTGATGATCTCTTCATCACGGCTCCTGTTAGTGGGTGGGATATATTAGGCAACAAGTGAACATTTTGTCCTCAAAGCTGATGTGTTAGAAGCAGGAGAAATGGGCAAGAAGGAACAGGGTCATGGGCGGCCAAGGCTCATTGATGCACGTGGGGAGCGAAGGCTGGCCCGTGTGGTCTGATCAAACAGACGAGCTACTGGAGCTCAAACTGCTCCAGAAGTTAATGCTGGTTCTGATAGAAAGCTGTCAGAATACACAGAGCAGCTCAGTTTGTTGCGTATGGGGCGGCATAACCGCTGACCAGTCAGGGTGCCCATGCTGACCCCTGACCCCGCCGAAAGCACCAACAGTGGCACGTGAGCATCAGAACTGGACCACGGAGCAATGGAAGAAGGTGGCCTGGTCTGAGGAATCACGTGTTCTTTTACATCACGTGGATGACCAGGTGTGTGTGTGTGGCTTACCTGGGGAACACATGGCCCCAGGATGCACTATGGGAAGAAGGCGAGCCGGCGGAGGCAGTGTGATGCTTTGGGCAATGTTCTGCTGGGAAACCTTGGGTCCTCCATCCATGTGGATGTTACTTTGACACGCTCCACCTACCTAAGCATTGCTGAGACCATGTTCAGCCTTTCATGGAAACGGTATTCTGGTGGCTGTGGCTCTTCCAGCAGGATAATGCTCCTGACACAAACTTACAGGACTTAAAGGATCGGCTGCTAACATCTTGGTGAAGGATTCCACAGCACATCTTCAGGGGTCTAGTGGAGTCCATGCCTCAACGGGTCAGGTTATAACACAATATCAGGTCATAATGTTATGACTGATCTGTGTATAGGAGGATATAGAAAAATGGTGTACTTTCATTACTATGAAAAATGCACTGCAGTTGCTATAGAAACAGTCAGTGTTCTGAGACGCGTTGTTCCAGCCTGACGAAGAAGCTTTTTAACGATATTTGAGCATAAGAAACATATTAAATATATTTTCAAATATGAAATTTAATCGTGAGCTTGGTGAACAGCTTTGGAGAATTTGATTCCCCATTCAAAGAGAGAAGAGCTGAACTTGCACACCGGATAGTCGTTTCAAAGATGGCCACCAAGTGAAATGACGTACCTGAAAGGGACTTTGGGTGCGTCTTAATCAGCTCCCTAGTTCAGTAGTCAGGGCTGGTCACTCATCAGGGAGTCAGCACATTGACCTATGTCCTGATCAGTGTCCTGACTACTGAACTAGGGAGCTGATTGAGACGCACGCTTTGTCTTGACTCACTTAACCTGGGTCAAATTATTGCGATTGCGTGAACTTAAATGGTCCTTTATGGATTTGCTTTTCCCCCGACGAATGTGTTAGGTTAACCACTTCAGTTCTGCAGCATATTTCGAATAATTATGACGTAAATTATGACACATAATTATAACGCAAATTTGGACCCAAATGTGGGGCGTAGAACTGAAGTGGTTAATTCAAGTCAGGTTTTGGACTGTAATCCCCAATTTTCTTAGCGCTCTTTATGAACGAGACCTCTGAAGACCTTGTTTAGCTGGTTCAGGTGTGTTTTACCAGTGTCCTGTTCCTGGAAGGCCGTCTTCAGCCGAGTTTAGCTCCAGCCTAGCGTGCCTTTCCAAATCATGAAAAAAATCAACTGAGTTTTCACAGATTGACTCCACTCACACTCTACAAACATTTCAAAGATGATCCAGAAACATGAGATAAACCTGAAATACATTTCAAATCTGGGTTCAGTTGTGTCTTATTATTAGGATTAATTTAAGCATTTTACCATAAGGTTGCAGCATAACAAAATGTAAGAAATTAAAATAAAAAGGTCTGCATTTTATAACTTTCTAAATGCACTAAATATTTTTTTTTTCTCAAGCCACAATATTTAAACGCCACATCAGTATAGCATTTAATAAAATGTATAAGCTAGTTCATGCACAGCTTTTATCATCATCTCACAGACAGATGAAAACAGAATTACAACATGGCATTACAACACCTATTAACCAGTCACTGACGGTTTGAAATCAAAAACTTTAGGCATCTTAAAATACAGTTAGGTTTGAAACAATTGTCTGCCAGTGTTAAAAACATATAAAAACTGCTAGTAAGGAGTCATGCTTTTTTTAAACAATAAATATTTTTTTCCTTTGGGCATAAATAATCAGTGAGACCAAGTAGGGATGAATGATAAAAACGATAAACCCTAATGTGAAACAGAAACCTTCCTGTTAGAGCTCAGAAGCTTTAGAGATTCATTTTGAAACTGCTGATGAATTAAAGTTGATGTCAATGTTTGTACACTCATTTATAAAGTGAATATACTCTCTTGATTATAATGATATACTGTCAATGAAGAGCAATCACTTTATAGTAATGTTTTTTACTCGATTTACAAAAAATGTATTTAGACTTATGTTCAGAGTTCGGCCCAAAATGGAAGCTTGTTTCAGACACAATAAAAACATTTATAAAGATTTTTCATCTTACAATTTTGACTTTATATCTCGCAATTCTGACTATATCTCGTAATTCTGACTTTATATCACACAATTCTGGCAATAACTCATAATTCTGACTTTATATCACAATTCTGACTATATCACACAATTCTGACTTTATATCTCACAACTCGCAATTCCGACTATAACTCGCAATTCCGACTTTATATCACTCAATTCTGACTTTATATCTCGCAATTCCGACTTTATATCACTCAATTCTGACTTTATATCACTCAATTCTGACTTTATATCACTCAATTCTGACTTTATATCACTCAATTCTGACTTTATATCACTCAATTCCGACTTTATATCACTCAATTCTGACTTTATATCACTCAATTCTGACTTTATATCTCTCAATTCTGACTTTATATCTCTCAATTCTGACTTTATATCACTCAATTCTGACTTTATATCACTCAATTCTGACTATAACTCGTAATTCTGACTTTATATCTCGCAATTCTGACTATAACTCGTAATTCTGACTTTATATCTCGCAATTCTGACTATATCTCGTAATTCTGACTTTATATCTCGCAATTCTGACTTTATATTTTGCAATTCTGACTTTATATCACTCAATTCTGACTTTATATCACTCAATTCTGACTTTATATCACACAATTCTGACTTTATATCACACAATTCTGACTTTATATCACTCAATTCTGACTTTATATCACACAATTCTGACTATAACTCGTAATTCTGACTTTATATCTCGTAATTCTGACTTTATATCACTCAATTCTGACTTTATATCACACAATTCTGACTTTATATCACACAATTCTGACTTTATATCACTCAATTCTGACTTTATATCACACAATTCTGACTATATCTCGCAATTCTGACTTTATATTTTGCAATTCTGACTATAACTCGCAATTCTGACTTTATATTTTGCAATTCTGACTTTATATCACTCAATTCTGACTTTATATCACTCAATTCTGACTTTATATCACTCAATTCTGACTTTATATCACACAATTCTGACTTTATATCACACAATTCTGACTTTATATCACACAATTCTGACTTTATATCACACAATTCTGACTTTATATCTCTCAATTCTGACTTTATATCACTCAATTCTGACTTTATATTTTGCAATTCTGACTATAACTCGCAATTCTGACTTTATATTTTGCAATTCTGAATATAACTCGCAATTCTGACTTTATATCTTGCAATTCTGACTTTATATCACTCAATTCTGACTTTATATCACTCAATTCTGACTATAACTCGTAATTCTGACTTTATATCACACAATTCTGACTTTATATCTCTCAATTCTGACTTTATATCACTCAATTCTGACTTTATATTTTGCAATTCTGACTATAACTCGCAATTCTGACTTTATATTTTGCAATTCTGAATATAACTCGCAATTCTGACTTTATATCTTGCAATTCTGACTTTATATCACTCAATTCTGACTTTATATCACTCAATTCTGACTATAACTCGTAATTCTGACTTTATATCTCGCAATTCTGACTTTATATCTCGCAATTCTGACTTTATATTTTGCAATTCTGACTATAACTCGCAATTCTGACTTTATATTTTGCAATTCTGAATATAACTCGCAATTCTGACTTTATATCTTGCAATTCTGACTTTATATCACTCAATTCTGACTTTATATCACTCAATTCTGACTTTATATCACTCAATTCTGACTTTATATCACACAATTCTGACTTTATATCACTCAATTCTGACTTTATATCACTCAATTCTGACTTTATATCACTCAATTCTGACTTTATATCACACAATTCTGACTTTATATCACACAATTCTGACTTTATATCACACAATTCTGACTACAACTCGTAATTCTGACTTTATATCTCGTAATTCTGACTTTATATCTCGCAATTCTGACTTTATATTTTGCAATTCTGACTATAACTCGCAATTCTGACTTTATATCTCGCAATTCTGACTATAACTCGTAATTCTGACTATAACTCGTAATTCTGACTTTATATCCCGTAATTCTGACTTTATATCTCGCAATTCTGACTATAACTCGCAATTCTGACTATAACTCGTAATTCTGACTTTATATCCCGTAATTCTGACTATAACTCGCAATTCTGACTATAACTCGTAATTCTGACTTTATATCACTCAATTCTGACTATAACTCGTAATTCTGACTTTATATCTCGTAATTCTGACTTTATATCTCGCAATTCTGACTTTATATTTTGCAATTCTGACTATAACTCGCAATTCTGACTATAACTCGTAATTCTGACTTTATATCTCGCAATTCTGACTATAACTCGCAATTCTGACTATAACTCGTAATTCTGACTTTATATCACTCCATTCTGACTATAACTCGTAATTCTGACTTTATATCTCGTAATTCTGACTTTATATCTCGCAATTCTGACTTTATATTTTGCAATTCTGACTATAACTCGCAATTCTGACTTTATATTTTGCAATTCTGAATATAACTCGCAATTCTGACTTTATTGCTTGCAATTCTGACTTTATATCACTCAATTCTGACTTTATATCACTCAATTCTGACTTTATATCACACAATTCTGACTTTATATCACTCAATTCTGACTTTATATCACTCAATTCTGACTTTATATCACTCAATTCTGACTTTATATCACACAATTCTGACTTTATATCACACAATTCTGACTTTATATCACACAATTCTGACTACAACTCGTAATTCTGACTTTATATCTCGTAATTCTGACTTTATATCTCGCAATTCTGACTTTATATTTTGCAATTCTGACTATAACTCGCAATTCTGACTATAACTCGCAATTCTGACTTTATATCACTCAATTCTGACTATAACTCGCAATTCTGACTTTATATCTCGCAATTCTGACTTTATATCACTCAATTCTGACTTTATATCACTCAATTCTGACTTTATATCACACAATTCTGACTTTATATCACTCAATTCTGACTTTATATCACACAATTCTGACTATAACTCGTAATTCTGACTTTATATCTCGTAATTCTGACTTTATATCTCGCAATTCTGACTTTATATTTTGCAATTCTGACTATAACTCGCAATTCTGACTTTATATTTTGCAATTCTGAATATAACTCGCAATTCTGACTTTATATCACTCAATTCTGACTTTATATCTCGTAATTCTGACTTTATATCACTCAATTCTGACTTTATATCACTCAATTCTGACTTTATATCACACAATTCTGACTTTATATCACTCAATTCTGACTTTATATCACTCAATTCTGACTTTATATCACTCAATTCTGACTTTATATCACTCAATTCTGACTTTATATCACTCAATTCTGACTTTATATCACACAATTCTGACTTTATATCACACAATTCTGACTTTATATCACACAATTCTGACTATAACTCGTAATTCTGACTTTATATCTCGTAATTCTGACTTTATATCTCGCAATTCTGACTTTATATCTCTCAATTCTGACTTTATATCTCGCAATTCTGACTTTATATCTCTCAATTCTGACTTTATATCTCGTAATTCTGACTTTATATCACTCAATTCTGACTTTATATCACTCAATTCTGACTTTATATCACACAATTCTGACTTTATATCACTCAATTCTGACTTTATATCACTCAATTCTGACTTTATATCACTCAATTCTGACTTTATATCACACAATTCTGACTTTATATCACACAATTCTGACTTTATATCACACAATTCTGACTATAACTCGTAATTCTGACTTTATATCTCGTAATTCTGACTTTATATCTCGCAATTCTGACTTTATATTTTGCAATTCTGACTATAACTCGCAATTCTGACTTTATATCTCGCAATTCTGACTATAACTCGTAATTCTGACTATAACTCGTAATTCTGACTTTATATCCCGTAATTCTGACTTTATATCTCGCAATTCTGACTTTATATCTCGCAATTCTGACTATAACTCGTAATTCTGACTTTATATCTTGCAATTCTGACTATAACTCGTAATTCTGACTATAACTCGTAATTCTGACTTTATATCTCGCAATTCTGACTATAACTCGCAATTCTGACTTTATATCTCGTAATTCTGACTTTATATCACTCAATTCCGACTTTATATCACTCAATTCTGACTTTATATCACTCAGTTCTGACTTTATATCACTCAATTCCGACTTTATATCACTCAATTCTGACTTTATATCTCTCAATTCTGACTTTATATCACTCAATTCTGACTTTATATCACACAATTCTGACTTTATATCACTCAATTCTGACTTTATATCACACAATTCTGACTTTATATCACACAATTCTGACTTTATATCACACAATTCTGACTATAACTCGTAATTCTGACTTTATATCTCGTAATTCTGACTTTATATCTCGTAATTCTGACTTTATATTTTGCAATTCTGACTATAACTCGCAATTCTGACTTTATATCTCGCAATTCTGACTTTATATCTCGCAATTCTGACTTTATATCACTCAATTCTGACTTTATATCACTCAATTCTGACTTTATATCACTCAATTCTGACTTTATATCACTCAATTCCGACTTTATATCACTCAATTCTGACTTTATATCACTCAATTCTGACTTTATATCTCTCAATTCTGACTTTATATCACTCAATTCCGACTTTATATCACTCAATTCTGACTTTATATCTCTCAATTCTGACTTTATATCACTCAATTCTGACTTTATATCTCTCAATTCTGACTTTATATCACTCAATTCTGACTTTATATCACACAATTCTGACTTTATATCACTCAATTCTGACTTTATATCACACAATTCTGACTTTATATCACACAATTCTGACTTTATATCTCTCAATTCTGACTTTATATCACTCAATTCTGACTTTATATCACACAATTCTGACTTTATATCACTCAATTCTGACTTTATATCACACAATTCTGACTTTATATCACACAATTCTGACTATAACTCGTAATTCTGACTTTATATCTCGTAATTCTGACTTTATATCTCGCAATTCTGACTTTATATTTTGCAATTCTGACTATAACTCGCATTTCTGACTTTATATCTCGCAATTCTGACTTTATATCTCGCAATTCTGACTTTATATCTCGCATTTCTGACTATAACTCTTAATTCTGACTTTATATCTCGCAATTCTGAGTTTATATCTCGCAATTCTGACTTTATATCTCGTAATTCTGACTTTATATCTTGCAATTCTGACTATAACTCGTAATTCTGACTATAACTCGTAATTCTGACTATAACTCGTAATTCTGACTTTATATCCCGTAATTCTGACTTTATATCTCGCAATTCTGACTATAACTCGTAATTCTGACTTTATATCTCGTAATTCTGACTTTATGTCTCGCAATTCTGACTATAACTCGTAATTCTGACTTTATATCACACAATTCTGACTATAAATCTTGCAATTCTGACTATAACTCGTAATTTTGACTTTATATCTCGCAATTCTGACTATAGCTCGTAATTCTGACTTTGTCACTCAATTCTGACTTTACATCTCGCAATTTTGACTATAACTCGTAATTCTGACTTTATATTTTGCAATTCTGACTAACTCAAATTTTGACTTTATATCTCACAATTCTGACTTTATATTTTGCAATTCTGACTATAACTCTTAATTCTGACTTTATATCTCGAAATTCTGACTATAACTCGTAATTTCGACTTTATATCTCGCAATTCTGACTTTATATTTTGCAATTCTGACTATAACTCGTAATTTTGACTTTATATCTCGCAATTCTGACTTTACATCTCGCAATTCTGACTATAACTCGTAATTTTGACTTTATATCTCGCAATTCTGACTTTATATTTTGCAATTCTGACTAACTCAAATTTTGACTTTATATCTCACAATTCTGACTTTATATTTTGCAATTCTGACTAGAACTCGCAATTCTGACTTTATATCTCACAATTCTGACTTTATATTTTGCAATTCTGACTAGAACTCGCAATTCTGACTTTGTCACTCAATTCTGACTTTATATCTCGCAATTCTGACTATAACTCGTAATTTTGACTTTATATCTCGCAATTCTGACTAGAACTCGCAATTCTGACTTTATATCTCGCAATTCTGACTTTGTCACTCAATTCTGACTTTATATCTCGCAATTCTGACTTTATATTTTGCAATTCCGACTATAACTCGCATTTCTGACTTTATATCTCGCAATTCTGACTATAACTCGTAATTCTGACTTTATATCTGGCAATTCTGACTTTATATTTAGCAATTCTGACTAACTCGTAATTTTGACTTTATATCTCACAATTCTGACTTTATATTTTGCAATTCTGACTATATATCTGGCAATTCTGACTTTATATTTTGCAATTCTGACTACAACTCGCAATTCTGACTATAACTCGCAATTCTGACTTTATATTATGCAATTCTGACAACTCGTAATTCTGACTATATATCTGGCAATTCTGACTATAACTCGTAATTCTGACTTTATATCACACAATTCTGACTTTATATCTCTCAATTCTGACTTTATATCACTCAATTCTGACTTTATATCACACAATTCTGACTTTATATCACACAATTCTGACTTTATATCACACAATTCTGACTATAACTTGTAAATCTGACTTTATATCTCGCAATTCTGACTATAACTCGTAATTCTGACTTTATATCTCACAATTCTGACTTTATATCTCACAATTCTGACTTTATATCTCACAATTCTGACTTTATATCACACAATTCTGACTATAACTTGTAAATCTGACTTTATATCTCGCAATTCTGACTATAACTCGTAATTCTGACTTTATATCTCACAATTCTGACTTTATATTTTGCAATTCTGACTATATATCTGGCAATTCTGACTTTATATTTTGCAATTCTGACTACAACTCGTAATTCTGACTATAACTCGTAATTCTGACTATATATCTCGCAATTCTGTCTATAACTCGTAATTCTGACTTTATATCTCGCAATTCAAACTTTATATCACACAATTCTGACTTTATATCTCACAATTCTGACTTTATATCTCACAATTCTGACTATAACTTGTAATTCTGACTTTATATCACACAATTCTGACTATAACTTGTAAATCTGACTATATCTGGCAATTCTGACTTTATATTTTGCAATTCTGACTTTATCTTGTAATTCTGACAATAACTTAATTCTGACTTTATATCTTGCAAATTCTGACTTTTATCACACAATTCTGACTATAACTTGTAATTCTGACTTTATATCTGGCAATTCTGACTTTATATTTTGCAATTCTGACTTTATCTTGTAATTCTGACAATAACTTAAATCTGACTTTATATCTCACAATTCTGACTTTATAGCTTACAATTATGTGCGAGATTTAGATAAAAAATGTTTTTTATTTTTTATTTATTCAGTGGCTGAAACAAGCTTCCATAGCCCAAAATCATCTTGCTGCATAAGCAAAGCATGCAAAACCACCAGTTGTGTGAGTTAGTCTGTAGGTTTTCAAATACACAAGGCACATTTTGGGCAGATCTTAGGCAGATTGCACAGATGGTGGTGAAAACCGAACCTGAAATGAATTAGAGAGCATTCAAATGCTTCTGCTCAACTCACAAGTATGGCATTAAGGGTTAAATATACACTGACTTGACATGCTTTACCATGTTACAATGGGAGTGTGTGGTTTATCATTTAATAGTTAGATTGGACATAAAAAACAATGTGGCTAACCAATAATGTTTCAGGCTAACATAGTCTGGAAGTTCAAGTATATTTACTTTTTCTTTTCAAGCTACCATACACTCTAGCTGAATATAGTTCTGCTTCAGAAAAATCCTGTTTAGTTAAATAAGTGCATTTTAGTTGCTATAAACCGGGACAAAATTACATTCTGTTGTTTTGAAATGAGGAACCTAATTTAGAAAAGTCTACCTGTGCACATATCTGCAAATGAAAGCATGTTAGTAATGTAATTGCATTAAACCATCATGGTTGTGCATATATAACATCTGAAACGACACATCGCAGCAGCGGTCGAATGCTATAAAGATAAGATCAAATATGTCATTTAATAACACAAAGGATTTTTTTAAATCAAGCAAATCAGACCATCTACATTTGCATGGACTTTAGAGCTGGACTCAGGGAAATAATAAATAAAGGATATTGAGGAGAAGCTGATTGTCATGACTGCAGAAGTGACAGTACAGAGCAAAAATGAGCTGTGGGAAACAGAATATTCCCGTTCATGTCAATAACTGCATTATTAAACCAGATCCGAGCTGTGAAATGTGACCTGGACATGTTTTCGGTGGAGTCTAGATTCAGGGATCCAGAGAACTGTCTTGATATCAACTGGTACATTCAATGGAGGACCGCGTCTTCCATGGGAAAGGATCGTTCAACAGCCCGTTGCTGTAGATATTGTTCTCATAAGTAATAAAAAAATTGATGGAGGTTTAAAACATTGTCTTGGATTGTATCCAATGGAATCATCAAGAAGTGCTCAAATGTTTTTAAATTATGGTTTAAAAAAAAGAAAGGCATTTGTTTAAATTGTTGAGGCAAATGTCCTGTCCTTGGGAACTCAAAGTCCCATAATGCACCTTTCTGTAAACTACAACACAGTATTTCTAGGGTAACAAAGGCTTCCACTGTTGCAGCTCCTCTTGAGGTAGAGCTTGTTGGTCGGTTCAATATAACGTGATATATTTGAGTCGAGGGATGATGGGAGCTGCGATCACACAGCAGGGCCTGTCATTTGGCTGTTGTAGTCTGCAGTCTCCATTTTAAGGATATATGGGATGATGCTGTCGATCGGTACGTTGCCAATAAGGCCGGTGAAAAACAGCTCCTCGGTTATATTGGAACTCATCGACCGCAACGCCGGCAAACGCAACAGGATTCGGGCCAACCTGCCACATCAATTAATGAGAGCACATCAGCCACTTAACAAACACCTAAGGCTACTACATTAACCCGGATATATTTGCTGCAAAACACTGTGACGTTTGTCTTCAGCAACACTGTGAAAGTGAACAGCACATAACATTATAAACACAGATATCTGTGTACAATATGCGTCACATGACTAATTGTTTTTTCACAGTCCACACTACAAACAGCGTTTTTTTATTTTTTCCCACTTTCCTCCACTTTGCCCTGTCAAAAAGTTCAGTTTTAACAGGACAAAAACACTGTCTCAGTGTGGACGGAAGGCCTAAACAAAGAAAAAAAAAAGAAGTGTCCGGATTAATGCAGCCAACCTCAGCTCTGTGAACAGCAAATGAGGCATGTTGTCAGTAACCACATTAAAAAATGATGTTTGCAAAAGCAAAGAACAAACATGATTAGATAATTATACTTACAAAAGTTGATGTTCCAGAGAATTTAAAAGCAGTGAAGTTAACTAATTCCTGTGGGTGAGATTTGCTTCATGGAAACTATATTTTTGGCCCTGTTTGCTCGTTGTATTGAGATGCGTTTTGGTCAATCAGATCACAAGTGGACGAGGCTAAATCCAGGTGTAAACGGGTCTAACGCGGTTTGAGCTTGTCCACTTTTGACCACTTCCAGAGGTAGAGGAAAACACATCCGACCGGATTGATTTTGTGGTGTAGACACTTATCTAATGTGTTCGAACAGCCTATAAAGACGTCCTACTCTCCAATAGGGCTGTCAAAATTGCTAAAAAATGACATTCAATTATTCCCTGTAAAAAACAAAACACGAATTTTCGAACATCTGGGCACGCATTTTGTCAATGACGTGCATTATGTCAATAACAGAACAAATAATACAAAGAGACATAACTACTTGTATAGGCTGTGTATTTAAGTTTAAACATATTTGACAACGTATTATATATACAAAAACTAGTAAATCAACTAATGACCAAGACCACAGACCTTATTCTTTCTTTCTCTCTCTCTCTCTCTCTCTCTCTCTCTCTCTCTCTCTCTCTCTCTCTCTCTCTCTCACGCTCTCTCTGTGGAAATGTAAGGATGTGACACTTGTCCCAAATATAGCAGGCTTCATTCAGTGATTGAAACAAATATTATTAATATTAATTGAAGTTTTACAGCATATTGAGCGCTCCGAGCGAGCTGTGCTAAACATGGAGCTTTTTCTTGACATGAAACAGTAAATAATCACACCAGTGGAAGCAGTGCATTTATCCTTTATTCATGCAATATCTCTTCAGTCAGTACAGTAGCCTACACTTTAGTAATGTTTCTATTTAACGTTAAATAAAATGAGGCATGGTATGCTAACTGTATCTTACATAGCTTGCATATAACTTTATCTCTCGGCTCAACAATTTTACCTCCTATCGACCAAAATCCAACGTACTTCCAGACGTGGCTTTTTAGATTATGGAGTTAAAATCACTTTCTCTGCCGTGGTCGAGTTGGGCTCTGCACTTTCTGCCATCTTCACTGCAAGACGCGTCCACTTTCAGCAGTGACTCCTGTGACCTGTCCCTGAACCCCCATGTGCGCCCATCCACGTGCCCACTCGCAAAGCCGACAACCTTTTTCCCACTTTTTTTTAAAATTCGAATATTAATTTTCACCTTCGAAATTCGTTTTATTAAAAACTATTCGAATATATATTCAAATTTAGAATATTCGTTGACAGCCCTACTCTCCACTGACTGGCCTAACGCGTAAACATTATGGGATGGCACTAGCCAGACGGGATTTAAACTCTGTCGGCTGAAGACCCAAGTTTGAAGATGAAAACCGTCCCAAACTCAGTGTTCTCTCTCCAGTCCTGATCTCTAACACACACTCATAAGCGTTCGGCTGGTCTCGTGTCTTTAGCAGAAACTAAAGCTGATGATCTCCACGTGTTTGTCCATCATCTCTGGTTGTGATCAAATGTAAATTGCACAAGCTTCTTTCGCCCATTAGATCTAAAGATCTGAAAAAGCCCTTATATTTAATCACCCCTCAAATAAATCAGGACAGAAGTGTTTGAAAGTGGGACAAAAGAGACGGATTAAAACATGTGTCTCCCTCGTCTACTTGTGATCCGATCGACCAAAACACATCTTAACACCAGCTGTAAACAGAGCGTTTGAGACACTCGTGTCCAAGAAAGTCTTTAATACCTAAAGCAGTTCATTAGCATCTCAACAGCACTTTAGTGAACGGCACAGGATATGTTATTATGGGTGCAAAAGTGCATTCTACATTCCCATTAGAAGGGCATTGCAAACATGTTTTTTTCCTTAAAACAGCTAAACTGCCCCTATACGCATTTTCAGATCTGTCATTGTAGATCTGTTTGTAAATGTAAAAGCTCTGCAATATTTTAAAGATCAAAGTTATCCGGGTGTGCCAGCTCGTCTCTACTTTACGCTTCAGAACTGCTCTTCAGAATCCTATGGGCGACGTCACCGACACTACATCGATATTTTTTTACAGTCTATGGGCACAACCCTAAAGTAGCATAATAGGGGCCCTTTAAAATCCTTGTGGTAACTGACAGCATGTCACAAACGCTGGTGATAGAGATGCATTTCACCCAGAATACCACTTTAATAGGGTGCAGACCTGTAGGTATCATCGGGATAGGCCTTCTGCACATAGTCCTGGAGCTCCATCTGCGCTTTTTCCTGGAACTTCTCAATCTGGCTACAGCTACTCAAGCCTGGATGATCTTGAGAAGAAAGGGATCAGCTGTTTGTTAATAAGGGTATAGAGACAGAGCGGCACGGGCACGCGTTATAATGCCCACCGGGGGAGAAAACAAACCAACCGTCTCCATTGACTTTCTATTGCGGGAAGCGGCCTCCTTGTCATTTCAGACTTATAAAAAAACAAACAATGTCTAAAAGCTGATTTGACACATGTGTACAGAAAACAAGCTAAAAAAACCAGGAACAAAAGCCCAGAAGTTTTAATAAGCTGGTGACCCAAAAAATGAGCGTTTAAGGACCAAAAAAAGTGGATACAGGCACTTGAGACAGAGCGCGACATGCTATATTACACTGAGAAATACGCCCAGTGGAGGGGAAAGTAATCAGTGACAGGAAATATAATATATAAACCTGACATTTGGATATTTGACAAAATGTTTACTGCACACGTAGACATACTGAGACACACTGAGGGTCAGGATCCCAAAACTGACCCATTCTTCCTGCTGAAGCTTCACGTCTTATTGCCTGTGTCCACTTTTTGTCTCCTTAAACACTCGTTTTTTGGGGTCGACAGCTTATAAAAACTTAGTTATGTGTTTTTTAGCTTGTGTGCTATACACCTTGTCGCATATCAGCTTTATGACATTGCCCTGTTGTTTGTTATATGTAAAAAAAGACGAGGCGACCGCTTCACGCAATACAAAGTCAAAGGAGAGCGTTGGATTGTTTTTCCCCCCGGTGTGGGCGTGGCCTAAATACGCTCTGTCTCTATTACAACTGTTTGAAACGCAACATTCCTGGAGGAATTTAAGGGCACATGTACCTGGACTGAAGAGGACGATGGCTTTTAAATATGCATATTCATATCCGTCCGTCTGGAGCTTAGTCATGCTGTTGCAGAACTCCTGCAGCTTCCATATGTGCTCCATCACTAGTTTAATGCGTTTCACTAGATAGCTTGTCTACTGAGAGGAGATCAGGTGTTAGCTCATTAAAGACTGATGACATCTCAACATATTAAAGAGGAAGCTTCAGTGCTCCTGACATCAATAATTATCGATTCATCGTAGACGTTTCTTAAAAACAAACTAACCATTTTAACCCATTATACACATTTATGATGTGATGGACAGCACTGAACTCGGGTCTGACCTTCAGTTGCTTTTTTTTTTCAAACTGACTCCTGTGTTGGACTTCCTAACAATCCCATATTCCCATGGTTTAGAGGATTTGCGCAGCCACTAACTGTTTCAGTGTATAATATCTAAAGTCTCCAGCACAAAGTAAACTCTAAACTAGGGGTGGGGAACGTTGATCCAGAAGGGTCACGGTTTTGCCGTGTTGAAAAAAATGATGAAAAAAACACTCACCTGCCTGTAACTTAGGCTGCATCCGAAAACCTCAGCAGCTGACTCGCTGCCTTATCAGACAATGACTCTACAGGCAGTGTTTTGTGCATGAAGGCACCTCACGAAACTAATTTTGGACAGACTTCTAAGGCAGTGTAACAGTTTAATGAGCTTTGGTGAGAACTAAACACATATTTAATTACTACAGTAGTAATTCTCGCTAGAAATTACATCAGAAGTGAGAAATATTCATAAAAAACATACATTTACACACAAACTGATCAGCAAACGCAACTTTCGGACGCCATCTTATTTCCCAGCTCAACTGTCACTGAATGGAAAGCACAGGATTGTGGGATATCAACGGCAGCGAAGGACACATGTGCTGCCTTCAAAAATCGATCAGATGAAGGTCTATCGGGAGCGAGGAAGTGAAGCTAACATTAGATTCAGACATTGCTTGATGCCTTCCTGCCTTCAAATGTGCCCTCCGAAGGCAGCATTTTCCAGGTTTCGGATGCAGCCTAAAGTAATCCTGAAGACCTTGATTAGCTTCGGGGTGTGTTTGATTAGGGTTGGAGCTAAACTCTGCAAGAGAGTGGCCCTTCTGGATTAACGTTCCCACCCATGCTCTAAACATTGTGGATGTCAGGCTTGATGTGAACCGTACCGTCCTGGATGCTGGATTGCAGATGATTGACGATAGCAGCAAGAATGGTGGACAGGCTCATGATCTGAGCACACTGAGCCAGACCCAGAATAAACAACTCATTCCAGCATGCTCGTACCAGAGCTGTGTTACACTCCTGCCTACACAGAGAGAGAGAGAGAGAGAGAGAGAGAGAGAGAGAGAGAGAGAGAGAGAGAGAGAGAGAGAGAGAGAGAGAGAGAGAGAGAGAGAGAGAGAGAGAGAGAGAGAGAGAGAGAGAGAGAGAGAGAAAGAAAGAGAGAGGAGAGAGAGAGAGAGAGAAAGAGAGAGAGAGAGAGAGAGAGAGGGAGAGAGAGAGAGAGAGAGAGAGAGAGAGAGACTCTTGAGCGATAGTGTGCATAAGTATAGAGAGAAACCCAGCAATATAAATCTCACCCAAGAGCAAGGAATGCTGGGATAGAGCGTGCCCAGTGCATGGAGAGGAAGAGTAGGCGTGACGCAGACTCACAGATATAATGCACATTCAGATACTCAGGCATTGGGCTTGGCATCGTCAACTACAGAGAGAGATAACCAAACACACTCTATAAGAACATTTTTCTTTCATTATTTACAAAAGTAAAAGTGTATTTTTATCTTAAAGTCTTTAAAATCAACATTAGCAATATTAATATATTAATATTAATTAAAGTGCAATACCAATATTATTAAAGTGAAATAAACTATATTGCCAAACATTTTGGGACACCTGCCTTCACATGCACATGAATTTTAATGAATCCCATTCTTAAAATATGGAGTCGTCCCACCCTATTCAGCTCTAGCAGCTTCAGCTCTTCTGGGAAGGCTTTCCTCAAGGTTTAGGAGTGTGTTTATGGGGATTTTTGACCATTCTTCTAGAAGCTCATTTGTGAGGTCAGGCACTGATGTTGGACCAGAAGGCCTGGCTCTCAGTCTCCGCTCTAATTCATCCCAAAGCTGTTCTATCGGGATGAGTTTAGGACTCTGAGCAGGCCAGTCAAGTTCCTCCACACCAAACTCCTCATCCATGTCTTTATGGACCGACGCTTTGTGCACTGGAGTGCAGTCATGCTGGGACAGGAAGGGGCCGTTCACAAACTGTTCCTACAAAGTTGGGAGCATGAAATTGTCCAAAATGTCTTGGTATGCTGAAGCATTAAGAGTTCCTTTCACTGGAACTAAAGGGCCAAGCCCAACCCCTGAAAAACAACCCCACCAAACTTTACACTTGGCACAATGCAGTCAGGCAAGTCCCATTCTCCTGGCAACCGCCAAACCCAGACTCGTCCATGGTATTGTCAGACTGAAGCGTGATTGGTCACTCAGAGAACACGTCTCACTGCTCTAGAGTCCAGTGGCGGCTGCTTTACTCCACTGCATCCCACGCTTTGCATTGCTCTTGGTGATCTGAAGGCCACAGAAGTTTGGAGGTCTGGAGCTGTTGACTCTGCAGAAAGTTGGTGACTTCTGCGCACTGTGACCCTCAGCATACGCTGACCCCGCTCTGTCATTTTACATGGTCTACACTTCGTGGCTGAGTTGCTGTTGTTCCCAATGGCTTCCTCTTTGTTATAATCCCACTAACAGTTGAGCGTGGAATATTTAGTAGTGAGGAAATGTCAGGAATGGACTTATTGCTCAGGTGTCAGCCTATCACGGCCCCACGCTTGAGTTCACTGAGCTCCTGAGAGCGACCCATTCTTTCACTAATGTGTGTAGAAGCGTCTGCAGGACTAGAGCTTGATTTATACACCTGTGGCCATGAAGGGATTGAACACCTGAACTAAGTGATTTGGAGAAGTGTCCCAAAACTTTTGGCAATATAGTGTAAGAAATATTGAAAAATGACTATACTAAAACCACACTTTATGTCTAATAATTCAGTAACACACATCTGAAATCTGTCACTTTCTGTTTTTGGAAAGGAGACTTTCTTTTTTCTGATTCATGAACAAAGATAATGATGACCCTATGAACGGGTCACTGAATCACTTTCTCAAATGATTCAAATGGACAAGAAATATGAAGTATTGATTTCTGTGAAACTGATCAAAATGAAGTGAGTTTGTAATTAGAGAACAATATAACAAGAAAAAATGTGCTCAGAAAAATCAGCTTGATTCAAAGAAACAGATTTACAGATATTTGTTCTTGATTCAAATTCACTTCATTTTATATGTGCATTTCAAATGTATCTTGATTTAAATATGTTTAAAGGTATGTATTTATATAGGAAGACATTTATTTTTTGATATGCATGCAAAATTTAATGCTGTGACTTTATGGCTTATTTTAATACCTGCAGAAAAATACCCTGTATATTTTATCTTGAATAATGTTTACTGAATAATTGAAGATCTGAAAACATGTAATAAAAAAAGTAAAGAAAGACTTTTTATTTTAGACATTATAATTAACTTTGCACATCCATGTCAACTAACTCTCATTAGAGTATTAGTAGACTGTCTAATAGACTGTTTAATATCTGCTAACTTTTTATTGTGATGCTCCCCAACAGACATCAAATTGACTATAAGTAATGTTGCAACTACATCAACTTATTCTACTAACCCAAACCCTACCAGACTACTAATACTCTGATGAGAGTTAGTTGACATGTAATTGGAAAGATACTTAGTTTGTTAATCTAAAATGGATTATTGACATTTTTAATCTCATGTTGTCCCTTTGTGAGAGTGTGTGAATGCAGTGTACACACCTTAAAGCTGACGTGTGTGTCTGTAAGCAGAGGTCCCTCGACTTCTATGAGCGGTGTGATCTGATCCCTGCTGATCACCTGTATTGTAGCTCCGCCCACCCCATCCACCTCCGACAAGCTCCGCCCCTCGGCCGCCTCACTGGGGTTCAGAGCTTTAGCCAGCGTGTCAAAGGCACTGCAACACCAAACACATCACACTCAGAAACAATGAGAAATGCATTTTCATCTTGTTTTAATGGTAGTTGGAAATGAGCTGTTCGGAATTTAAAGGGGACCTATTCTGCAAAATTCACTTTTATAAGGTGTTAGAGCACAGATGTGTGTGTAAACAACCAGCCTATAGTGGTAAAAATCCACTCAATACTTTTATAATCCCCATAAATCATTATCAATCTCTCATAATGCGCTGTTTGATATTTCCCCCACTCTTGTCTAAGAGTAGGGAAGCCCCGCCCATGACTGTTGATGATTGGCCCTTTTAGCATAGACACGCCCCTGAGTGAGAAGCACAGAGGCATAATTTCTGTTTACTCGCTGTATCAACGCTTGAGTATTACAATGTCTGCGCCTAAAACATTACTAATGTTCCAACAAACATATGAGTCTCATAGACTGTCGACATCAGAGCCACTAAAAAATACATTTTTGAAGGAAATGCGTCAAATAATGTCAGTAAAATATATATTTGCGCAAATCATTTTACGCATGACTGCTTCATCAACGAGGGTCAGTACAACGCTTGAAGGACAGGTCAAACCCAACGCTTCGTGCTCTATCTTCATTTTCAGAAGAGGTGAGGATGGCTCTTCATATTCTGTGAATGTTTGCAGATTTCCTTTCTGAATGAGCTGAACGCTGTACGGCTAATATGGTTAAAGTTAACATCGTATCTGACTGTATTCCTAGAAACTAGAGGGTGTGTCATTAGTTTATCGTTATCCTCAAAACACTTGCTGTCATTCATAAATGCACATTTATTATGTATTGTATAGTCGGGTGATGGATGTGTTACGTTCCCACACCAGCACCGATACGACACTTTATAGATTAACATGAGGGCACAGGCTAGTCAATGAGTTGAATCAACGTAACTCCACAACAACAAACGTTACATAAAAGATCCACTAACCATTCAGTCTAAAAGTTGAACCTCTTCCTGAGTCTCTCATCTGTGTCGACTCCGGCTCAAACATGTACGGCTGCGCCACAACGGTTTATTTCTGACATTTTGTCTGAGTGAGATTGGCCTGTTCTGTTGTTGATGGAGTATTTGAAGTTCAAGGTAGGGATGGGCGTATCGATATATCGCTACTGATGTGAGCATCGAAAAGTATCGATACGCAAATAAAAATATTGATACTACGGTGTTTGTTTTTTTTACCAGTAATTTTGTTTATTTAAAAAGATTAATGCATACAATATGAATAACCTATGTTACTGAATAGTTGTGTAGTATAGGACTATTTTCCTGCTCATCTGAACCATGATCTGAACGCACGCAAATGCTGCGAGACAGAACCAATCGATCACAGTGAGAGTTTCCAAAACTATCATAAGAAACAATTGATGCTTTTGGAAATGCAGCCCAGGACAATGCTCATCAGAATACCGAAAAAAACATGTTTGAGTTAATTCACAATAAACAATTAGAAATTGTAGTCTACATAGTGCAATTACACTCTTTAAATTTAATGTTAAACGTTAATATTGATCATGTTCTATTCTGTAATGTTAATATAAATCATGCACAATCAGATTAATGCATTTTATGAGTGGAACATACTGTCCCTTATGAAAATTAACCATGGTTTATATTTTTACTACAGTGACCGTAGTATTTGTAGATTTCCATGGTTACCACAAATAAACATTTGAACCATGTGTAAACAAAAATATGATCTAATAAGTTGCAATTAAGGCCTATTGAGTGTTAAACTACCTTTCAAATATGTTAACTGGGCATTTTACTCTTAGTAAATGTAATAATTTAATTAATTTAATAATTCAAATTTTCAGTTTAGAAGTATCGATATCGGTATCAGTGATAATGGCCTTGAAGGTATCTGAATCGTATCGAAAACCAAATAAGTGGTATCGCTCATCCCTAGCTCAAGGATCCATCCTCCTCTGGAAGGGGGGCGGGGAGCAGCAGCTCATTTGCATTTAAAGGGACACACACACAAAGGAGCGTTTTTGCTCGCACCCAAATAGGGGCAAATCTGTGGGGTATTTTGAGCTGAAACTTTACACACACATTCTGGGGACATAACATATTGCATATAACATATTGTTAAAAGGGGCATAAAATGTCCCCTTTAATGTCAGTCCAAAAATGTAGCAATGGCAAAGGAATTGGAGTACGATAGAAAGTTTTTCTATCCTTTTGTACTCCATTTGGGTTTGGAACTACATGAGGGCGAGTAAACAATGACTTCTTTAACTAATACTATAATGGCATATCTCTTTACTGTGCAAACACATAGGCATGTATTGTCTGCAATGATAACACACCGTGTGATTTCACTGGGCGATTCCTCCAGCTGGCCGTCTGTCGATTCTCCGTTACTAAGCGAGTCGTTCAGGTTGGCTAATGACGTGACCACATTAGCCAGCGTCCCCAGATCACCCTGTCCCGACTCTGCCTGATCAACAAATAACAATTGCATTTATATTGTAGCATGCAAAACTAAAATAAACATAAACCTCTTCTGAATGTTTATATGTAAAATTATGAAAATTACATTTCACAGCAAATAAAAACCTCAAGGTTTTTACAAACTCTGCTTGGACTGGACTACATAAAACACAAAATAAAAGACATGTAGGTGTTTTTACTTTGTCTGTTGCTAATAGTAATGTGCCATCAGCCTGTATTAAAGGTTGTTGGATATTGACAAGCATCCCAGAGTCCAACAGCCTGGACCTGCACAGAGGATTAAATCATGATCAAAACACATGCATGCATTTAATCCAAAGTGACTAAATAGTGCAAAATAAGCAGTAAAATAAAATAAATACACTAATAGTGCTGTATTGAAGTACTTCATTAAGGCCTGGTTTTACAGACGGGCTAAGATTAAGTCCTTTGTTTAATGAGGACATTTAACCTCTTAACTGTCACCCCCCTTTTTGAGAATAGCCCTATCCAAACTTAGGACCCTATTTTAACGATCGAAGCGCAGGTGCACTTCAGGCATGTCCAAATCCACTTTTGCTAGTTTAATGAAAATAAATTATCGGCGAGCCCGGCGCATGATCTAAAAGTGTTGCCCCTCGGCTCTTAATGAGTCATGGGTGTGTTTTGGGCGTAACGTGCAATAAACCAATCAGAGTCTTTCCCTTTAAAAGCCAGTTGTGCTGTATAATGTATATAATAAAAAATATAATCCAAGCCCCTTTGATGAGGAGACGATTACGTTACTGTTGATCATCTGTCCGTCATCGTCTAAAGCCCGCCCTGATGATTTCATTGGTCCGAACAGTTTCTGTTCAGGGATAATTACTCCTCTATGGAGCGATGCCAGACCGAACTGCCCGACCTATAAATGTTGTGGGCGGGGCTAAGTTCGGCTGGCATCTAGGCTACCACACGGCTCCAGGGGTTAATCAATCGATGGGTTTGTGTAAGAAATATATCCATATTTAACACGCCATAAAGTAAAATATCTATCTTCTGGCACACCGTCTTCCGTATTCAACAGAAAGTGTAACGCCTCTCGCAGTTCAAAACGCTTTATCATCTTTGCATCATCTTCGTAAGTTAAATACAGAAGGCGGTCCGCCGGAAGTTAGATATTTTACTTTATAACATGTTAAATATGGATATTATTCTAACACAAACCCACTGATTCACTTCAGAAGGCCCTTATTAACCCACAGAGCCGTGCGGAGCACTTTTATAATTGATGGATTGGGCTTCAAATTTTGGGCTGCCATTATAAAGCTTGGAAGAGCCAGAACATTTTTAAATATAACTGATTGTGTTGGTCTGAAAGAACGTCATTATACACCTAGGATGGTAAACTAAACTTCTAGTTTACCGTAGATGTAGACAGACACCCTGTATAGCATATTGATTGTTCATAAATGTGAACTCCAGTCTCACCGTGAAGCATCTTTCTCAGAGATGAAGGTTGGCGTTGCAATGAGGGGACTTCGCAGGTCTTTCCTGATGTAGATTTTCTCTGTGGATGCTGCACAGTTGGCAGGTTTTTCTCTGGGAAGATCAATGGGTTTCCTCTCACTCTGTACAGCTGGGAGTAACATATAACACACTGTCAGAAGCTTATTTCACTGTGCAATTATGAAACATGCTTTTTTCACGTTCATCTTTCTTTACTGTGTAATGTTGCTGTTTGAGTATGAAAAAACTCTGCACACTAAGCTCCAGTTCTTCTCTCCATCAGTGTCATTGTTTCTGAACTCCACTGCAGTCTTGAGTTTTCTTACGGGAACAAACACGTCACAATATTCCACATTATAATAATTAACGCGCAGAATAAAGGGACAGGCCTAGTTGAGTTAGTTAGCAGTGTGTTGAAACTGCCAGTTACGGTAAGGGGCGGGACATTTCCTAAACGCCAATCAAAACACACTGCTTCAGCCAACCAATCAGAGCACAGTGTGCTTTTCAGAAGGAGGGGCTTCATAGAGACAAGAAATAAAAAGTTACTGACAGACTGGGAAGAGAGGAGCCACAACAATGGAGAATATGAGGAATAATCAACATTCAAGCAGGAAAACCTGCTCTAGTAGAGCACAAAAAACATCAAGACTTTGAAAAGTGGCATTATAAGTCCTCTTTAAAATGCATTCTTGCACCACAAGTCATTATTTATTTCTTCATGATAACAATATGCTTGAAAAACCTGCAAGATTAAGAAACTATGTTTGTTAGTAGGAAGGTTTTGTAGTACCAGCCAGTCACATCAATGTTTGGTTTGAGTCACAGGAAACAGGTCATTTATTGACCATTACAGGGTGTAAAAAAAAGTTCAGATCGAGTTTTATGCATGATCATGTGGTCTGAATTGTTTTTTCTAAGCACTCACACTCCATCTTCATGCCCATCTCCAAGCATTTCCTGAGACGGCAGAACTGGCAGCGGTTGCGGTGGTGTTTGTTGACCACACAGTCCTGTGTGCTGCGGCAGCTGTACGTCAGACTCTTGCGAACACTTCGCTTGAAGAAGCCCTTACAACCTTCACAGCTCACTGCCCCATAATGCCTCCCTTCAAATACACAAACCCACACAGAGATAAGACGCATTACTGAACGTTTTGAGTATTGTGTTGGTTTTAAAGGGTTAGTTCACCCAAAAATACATTTTCAATGGAGGGACAGAATCTCTCGGACTAAATATAAAATATCTTAAACTGTGTGTGAAGATGAACGGAGGTCTTACGGGTGTGGAACGACATTAGGGGGAGGAGTTAATGACAAATTTAATTTTGGGGTGAACTAACCCTTTAAGCTTCACTCAAAGAGACTGGAGTATGGGTGTAAAAATAAATGTAAATGCTGAAGATAACATATGTTTTATGTTCTTCCAGAGAAAATAATTACTATAGTTTAGAATATCACAAATCAGAGTAACATCAATGTAAACAACATCACATACAAACATAATATAATCACCAACTGTAAAAACATTCTTAGGCCCAGTTTACTTCTGGTATTGAGATGCATTTTGGTCAATCGGATCACAAGTGGACGAGGCTAAATCCAGGTGTAAACGGGTCTAAAGCGGTTTGAGCTTGTCCACTTTCGACCACTTCCAGAGGTAGAGGAAAACACATTCAACCGGATTGATTTTGTGGTGTAGACTAGGGCTGGGCGATATGGCCAAAAAAAAAATCCCAGATTTTTTGCCAAAAAATTTGATTTACGATTTTAATCAATTACCCCCCCCCCCCCCCCCCCCATAATTATTAATATAATTATTAGGCAACTTCCTTTCCTTTGGCAAAATGGGTCAAAAGAAGGACTTGACAGGCTCAGAAAAGTCAAAAATAGTGAGATATATTGCAGAGGGATGCAGCAGTCTTAAAATAGCCAAGCTTCTGAAGCGTGATCATCGAACAATCAAACGTTTCATTCAAAATAGTCAACAGGGTCGCAAGAAGCGTGTGGAAAAACCAAGACGCAAAATAACTGCCCGTGAACTGAGAAAAGTCAAGCGTGCAGCTGCCAAGATGCCACTTGCCACCAGTTTGGCCATATTTCAGAGATTTTCAAAGTCGACCACCACTGAACAAGACACACAAGCTGAAACGTCAAGACTGGGCCAAGAAATATCTCAAGACTGATTTTTCTAAGGTTTTATGGACTGATGAAATGAGAGTGAGTCTTGATGGGCCAGATGGATGGGCCCGTGGCTGGATTGGTAAAGGGCAGAGAGCTCCAGTCCGACTCAGACGCCAGCAAGGTGGAGGTGAAGTACTGGTTTGGGCTGGTATCATCAAAGATGAGCTTGTGGGGCCTTTTCGGGTTGAGGATGGAGTCAAGCTCAACTCCCAGTCCTACTGCCAGTTTCTGAAAGACACCTTCTTCAAGCAGTGGTACAGGAAGAAGTCTGCATCCTTCAAGAAAAACATGATTTTCATGCAGGACAATGCTCCATCACACGCGTCCAAGTACTCCACAGCGTGGCTGGCAAGAAAGGGTATAAAAGAAGAAAATCTAATGATATGGCCTCCTTGTTCACCTGATCTGAACCCCATTGAGAACCTGTGGTCCATCATCAAATGTGCGATTTACAAGGAGGGAAAACAGTCCACCTCTCTGAACAGTGTCTGGGAGGCTGTGGTTGCTGCTGCACGCAATGTTGATGGTGAACAGATCCAAACACTGACAGAATCCATGGAAGGCAGGCTTTTGAGTGGCCTTGCAAAGAAAGGTGGCTATATTGGTCACTGATTTGTTTTAGTTTGGTTTTTGAATGTCAGAAATGTATATTTGTGAATGTTGAGATGTTATATTGGTTTCACTGGTAAAAATAAATAATTGAAATGGGTATAAATTTGTTTTTTGTTAAGTTGCCTAATAATTATGCACAGTAATAGTCACCTGCACACACAGATATCCCCCTAAAATAGCTAAAACTAAAAACTAAAACTTCCAAAAATATTCAGCTTTGATATTAATGAGTTTTTTGTGTTCATTGAGAACATGGTTGTTGTTCAATAATAAAATTAATCCTCAAAAATACAACTTGCCTAATAATTCTGCAATCCCTGTATTAAGGAGTGGAAATGGCTAATAAATCAATAAGTGCTCTTCTGCTGGTAATATATGGTGGGCACTGCATATATTAATAAAAAATGCTTGTTTGCCACAAAATGGATTAAACATAAAAAAAATAAAAATAAACTAAAAGACTATTTCTTTCACAAGATCCCTTTAAACTTTTAGTTTTACAAACCATCACATTGAAAAATAGCATATTTTGGATATTTAGAGCTTTGAAGTGCTAGAAATAAGTGCAGTAAGTGTAAATACATGTACAAAACCATTGGAAAGTGCTTGAATTTCAATCTCAAAAGGTTGTACGAATCCTGAGATAGATAATGACAACAGCATTAAATCCATGTGGGTTTACTACAGTAAATCATGGTGAATGTTGGTGATTTGTGACTGAAACCCCTGACTTTCGCTCGTGTTGTCTCCACGTCAGCTCTGTTTGATCTGATATCTGTGGTTCATAAGAGAATTCTGCGCCGACCGCTTCCACTAGATCACAGTAGCGATGTTATTAATTCTGTGGTGAATTTAAACGCTCTCTCACTGGATCTCCAGCGCTGTGTATCATGTCTGTCCCGAGATCGGCCCGCGTATGAGCTCGCGCTGCATTCGTTGTCAGCGCAGCTCAAATGAGTGCAGTTCCGTTCAGACTTCAAACACACTTTACAGCGGGGTATTGTTAATTGTTCTGTGAAAAACTGAATGAAACTACATGACACTGTATGTTGTTAGACGCTATCCTTGTTGTTTGTGTATCTCTGTGGCAAACGCGCGGGGGAGGGCTGAGCCATTACGGGAGCCCAGAGGGAGCGTCGGCGGATTTTAAAGACAAAACCGATTTTCATTCACAAAAATCGACATAAACTAAAAACTCGAATAAATCGATAAAATCGATTTATCGCCCAGCCCTAGTGTAGACGCTCATCTAATGTGTTCGAACAGCCTATAAAGACGCCCTACTCTCCACCGACTGGTCTAATGCGTGAACATTATGGGATGGCACTAGCCAGACGGGATTTAAACTCTGTCGGCTGAAGACCCAAGTTTGAAGATGAAAACCGTCCCAAACTCAGTGTTCTCTCTCCAGTCCTGATCTCTAACACACACTCACAGCATTCGGCTGGTCTCGTGTCTTTAGCAAAAACTTAAGCTGAAGCTCTCCGTGTGTTTGTCCAGATTCATATGTAAATTGCACAAGCTTATTTTGTCCATTACATCTAAAGATCTGAAAAAGCCCTTATATTTACTCACCCATAGACCCTCCCCTCAAATAAATCAGGACGGAAGTGTTTGAAAGTGGACAAAAGAGACAGATTAAAACAGTGTGTAAACGGGAATGTGTCTTCCTCGTCTGTTTATGATCCAATCGACCAAAACACATCTTAATACCAGGTGTAAACAGGGCCTACATTACAGTCTAATCAATCTGTAATCCAGAAGATCCAGGTAAACCAGAGTAGGGTTTTTAACTCCTTTTTCCCTGGTCCAAGATTCCCGTAATATTTTATGAAAACTATGGTGCTTCCCTGTATTGCCACTAAATAGTGACACTCGATATTGGCATGTAATGTGACCAAGGCCAGATTTATTAAACAGGGCATATTAGTGTGAGAGCGCAATCCCATAAAAGTCCGGATGTTTTTTGACTGGCGACACACACATTAATGAACACAGATGCAGCCGGATCATTTCCATAATGACCAACACAATCTACCCGTTAGCAGCTGTTTTTTGGGGGGGTTGGTAAATAATGGCACAAACACCAGTCAATTGACGAGCATAAACCCTTAATAAATCATAATCATAGAGGCATGATGTAAATCTTTATTGTCTATATAGAGTGCATGTATTATCAAGGACACTAGGCCTCTCAAACAAACTCTTAAATATCTTCCAAACCAAATCCAGTGATTAGTTCTTTTTCTGAAACACTCTTTGCAGAAGCCTGGAAACGTGTAACATATTTTATTGGTATAAACTGAAATTGTTTGTAGCTAGCCAATAAAACTAGAACTAGCCTGGGCCGTGTTTCCCAAAAGCATCATATGCATTAAGTACATTGCAGAAGCCAACTTCAGCTGGCAATGCAGGGAAATGCAAATTCAGCATGCAATACTCATCATACCAATGTGATAAACAGCTCTCAAATGTGATGTTGTGTAATGTGGCATTATTGACACTGAATGTGTTAGTACCTGAGGCTTTATCTCCACACACCAAGCAGTATTCGATAGGCTGGGCTCGGCTCATGTCTGCCCCTTTACCCAGAAGCCTCTCCATTGACACTGCATCTGTCACAAACTACCATAAAAGGCAGAATGATTACTTACTTGGCATTCAGGGTTATGATTTACAATACAATTACACACCCATAGATGGGCACAGATGATGATGATGCCTCTAGTTGAAAAATTAACAAGAATCCTTTGAGCACAGCGATGGGTCGTATGACAGTATATAGCCTACTGTGCAGCAGTAGAAATGTGTCATCTAGTATATATTCGGCTCACAAATGATAATTATCCCCCCCCCCCCATATCACATCTAATGTGTGCTCTCTCAAGTAAACATAAAAACTAACTTTTGATGAAACACTATTATTGACAAAACTGATATAGGACGATATCACTAAAAATATTACACTCTTTAGCCCCGTTTCCACCAAAATTACCCAGAACAATTTGTACCAAGAACTTTTTTTATAGGAACTTTTCTCCCCCAGACCTGCAGCTGTCTGCGTTTCAACCGCGATCAAAAGTACAGTGAAGATTAGGCAGATTAGTCTGGTGATGTAGGACTGCGCGCGACTGCTCCTCCAAGTCAGTGACGGACAGTAATCATTTTTGCGTGATACTATATCCACGTTTACAAGCACGCTTTTTTTGTCATTCCGACTGAAAGATTTAGTTTACATGAGACGTTATCTAAACCGATCTGGTGTTTGCATGTGATGACTTTCAATCACAATCATTTTGTCACATGCAGTTTGTCTGCCGCATCAAAAATGTCAACGCTGTTTTCTCCAGCAGCTGGAATGTGTTAACTGTAGCCATAGCAACTCTTAACGGCCACCAGGACTAATACAGTATTATTTATAGCTATTTATCTGTTGTAACGTGTAATAATCATCTCAGAAAAAAAGTAATCTACTGTCAGGCGCAGTTAAAGTAAAACCTGCCTGGGGCAATATACGCTGTGTCATTATTCCAACATTATCTTCATAACTTACGAAATAAAAATTTTACCCCTCAGAAAAATGAGCTTTCCTGTCTTGTCAACATGAGCGCGGCGCGCGCTGTCACGTCATGTAAGGACGCACACTTAAAAGATCAGTCAGGTCGTTTACATGCTGAAAAATAGACTGTAAAAAAATGAATAACGAGTATGGAAGAGTATGGATAATTATAATAATAATTATAATAATAATTATTATTATAATTATATTTTTAAAGGAATAATTACAATTGATTTTCCATGTTTTATGTTTAATGTTTTATGCCTAAATTTGATTGCCAGAAAAATGTAAACACACAACACAAAAAATTGGAGAGAAAAAAAAATTCATTGATTATCATTTCATTAGAAAAATCACAAGATTTCACAAGCTCACAAGATGCTTTTTGACTAATTATAATTTAATTTAATTATTAAAGTGAAATCCAGAAAACTTAAACGGAACACACAGAATTTGTTAAAACATTTGACAGAATTTTGAGAGGAAAAAAAAGTTATTTTTTTGGAATAATTTTCTGTTAAAGTTTCATGATTTCAATAATTAGACATGTTTTTTGATTATTAAAATTGTATTTAACAATTTAAAGCTCCACTATGTGATATTTTCCCCCATCTAGCGGTGTAAAGGTATATGACCATCCAGTGAATAATAGTTTCTGTTCCTCTCAATTCTGATTTCGTTTTAACTCCTACGGTGGCCGATTTAGTCCAAGATTAACACGGCAATCCCCCTCTTCACATTCGACACGGTGCCATCGAGTGTTAAAACGCGAAAGGCGAAGCTTGAATTTACGGGTATGTCCCTCTTTGGCTAATGTACTTTCAAGATGGAGGAGCAACATGGCGACCGGCATTCGAACCCCTCACCCGCATGTATTTTCAATGGCATATTATAAACTTACCAGAATACTTTATTACTTGAAAAAAGTAAATATACGGTAATGAGCACATATATTTTTGAAAGAACTAAGTGTTTTTAGCTAAGAATAAACTAAAAAAGTTACACAGTGTAGCTTTAAATGGAGCCCAAAAAAAGAAAAAGAAAAAAGGAAATCCAGAAAATTCAAATAGAAAACTTTTTCGGGAAAAAACAAAACAAATAAAACATAATTTGGGGAAAAAATTAAATAGATTTCATAGGGCCCTAAAAATGGCTGCCCGAGTGAAGACGACAACTATTTTTGGCATTAATAAATATTTAACTACAAATAATAATTTATTTTACGTGACATTTAATTGTGTATTCAAATTTACGGTCATGCTCTTGTGATAAACAGCACACTTTGCCGGTGTAGTGGTGGTGTCAAATTTCTTAGGGGAATATTTTCACCCCTTCCACTTGTCACTGTTTTAAGGGGAAGGGGTATGAAATAGAATTGGGATTGGGCCTAGCAATGTTTAATGATATACTACAATATACTGAGGTGCAGATAGTATCTGCCACTATAAATAGCATTTAACACAAATTGCACTCAAAATGCAATTAGTATTTTGGTGCTATGCATACTTATAAATAGCATCCATCCCTATTTGCATTATCAGAAGCAGAAGCTGGGAAATTGCCCTCTGCTCTGTGTGTAACAATTCAGCTATTTATGATGGATTTCACATAAGAGGCATTTGGAAAGTAGCTTAAGAAAATGAATATGGTGGAATAATAAAAAGAGGTAATGCATAAATGTGCCCAGTTGCAGAAACACCCATGCATTTGTGTGACTGACTTCATACCTGAATGCGTCCGGGCACCAGGCTGTCAGCGGTGGCAAAGATGAGCTGTTTGGCACTAGTACTCTCAGGTGAGGCCAGGAGCACTTTGCCTGCTGAAGAGCCATCAGGTGCTGCCAGGATAAACTGCTGTTTGGGCACAGCGGAGTCCAGAGCCCTCACTATCTGGATTTTCTGACCCGTCTGCTGCTCAGTAACTATCTGTGGTAGAGAAAGCATGTGTGTGAAGATGCCAGTGCATCATTCATGTTAAATCGTGCCTGCATGTGCATTGTGTGCGAACCTGTATTCTCTGCTGGGTCGTGCCGGAGGGGTCAGTGGAGATGATCTGAAAGCGCTGGGGAGAGGTGCTCATCCCTGAGCTGTCTGATGGAGATGACTGTACCTGGAAAACACATACACACACACACACACACACACACACACACACACACACACACACACACACACACACACACACACACACACACACACACGTCTATCTGAGATTCAAACACAGTGTGTTTCCATGGCAACTACGTGGTTGTGGTTCTCTTTTGTTCAACAGTCCAACAAAACAATTAAAATATACAACATGTTTTCATATGCTTGCTATATTAAAGACATTTATACAAGACATCTGCTATATATATATATATATATATATATATAGAGAGAGAGAGAGAGAGAGAGAGATAATCTAAAAAAAAAAAAATCCAGAATTCACAATATATGATTTTTTTTGTACTATATATTTGTATAATACAGCTGCAAATAAGTAATAATGTTACCACCTGTCTATCAGCTACAATTCTGACCCTCAAAGACCTGTTAGTCTGCCTTTAAAATGTCCACCCCATACAATCAGTAAGAATCCAACTACTAACATGGCCAAGACCAAATGCTGTCCAAAGACACGAGCGACAAAATTGTAAACCTCCACAAGGCTGAAAAGAGCTATGGGGAAATTGCCAAGCAGCTTGGTGAAAAAAGGTCCACTGTTGGAGCAATCATTAGAAAATGGAAGAAGCTAAACATGACTGTCAATCTCCCTCAGACTGGGGCTCCATGCAAGATCTCACCTCGTGGGGTCTCAATGGTCCTAAGAAAGGTGAGAAAACAGCCCAGAACTACACGGGAGGAGCTGGTCAATGACCTGAAACCAGCTGGGACCACCGCTGCCAAGGTTACTGTTGGTAATACACTAAGATGTCATGGTTTAAAATCATGCATGGCACAGAAGGCTCCCCTGCTTAGACCAGCACATGTCCAGGCCTGTCTTAAGTTTGCCAATTACCATTTGGATGATCCAGGGGAGTCATGGGAGAAAGTCATGTGGTCAGATGAGACCAAAATATAACTTTTTGGTCATAATTCCACTAAATGTGTTTGGAGGAAGAAGAATGATGAGTACTATCCCAAGAACACCATCCCTACGGTGAAGCATGGGGGTGGCAGCATCATGCTGTGGGGGTGTTTTTCTGCACATGGGACAGGGCGACTGCACCGTATTAAGGAGAGGATGACCGAGGTCATGTATTGTGAGATTCTGGGTAACAACCTCCTTCCCTCAGTTAGAGCATTGAAGATGGGACCAGGCTGGGTCTTCCAACATGACAATGACCCGAAGCACAGCCAGGATAACCAAGGAGTGGCTCTGTAAGAAGCATATCAAGGTTCTGGCGTGGCCTAGCCAGTCTCCAGACCTAAACCCAATAGAGAGCCTTTGGAGGGAGCTCAAACTCTGTGTTTCTCAGCGACAGGCCAGAAACCTGACTGATCTAGAGAAGATCTGTGTGGAAGATTGGGCCAAAATCCCTCCTGCAGTGTGTGTAAACCTGGTGACAAACTACAGGAAATGTTTGACATCTGTAATTGCAAACAAAGGCTATTGTGCCAAATATTAACTTTGATTTTTTTCAGGTGTTCAAATACTTATTTGCAGCGTTATCATACAAATAAAAAGTTTAAAAATCATACAATGTGATTTCTGGATTTTTTTTTTTTTTTAGATTATGTCTCTTACAGTGGACATGCACTTACGATGACAATTTCAGACCCTCCATGATTTCTAAGTAGGAGAACTTGCAAAATAGCAGGGTGTTCAAATACTTATTTTCCTCACTGTACATACACACTAACCTAAAGGATTATAAGGAACACCATAGTAATACTGTTTTTGACCCTCTTTCGCCTTCAGAACTGCCTTAATTCTACGTGGCATTGATTCAACATGGTGCTGAAAGTATTCTTTAGAAATGTTGGCCCATATTGATAGGAGAGCATCTTGCAGTTGATGGAGATTTGTGGGATGCACATCCAGGGCACGAAGCTCCCGTTCGACCACATCCCAAAGATGCTCTATTGGTTCGAGACCTGGTGACTGGGGGGGCCATTTTAGTACAGTCAACTCATTGTCATGTTCAAGAAACCAATTTGAAATGATTCGAGCTTTGTGAAAACATCCCCCACACCATTACACCACCACCACCAGCCTGCACAGTGGCAACAAAGCATGATGGATCTATGTTATTATTCTGTTTACACCAAATTCTGACTCTACCATCTGAATGTCTCAACAGAAATCGAGACTCATCAGTTTAGGCAACATTTTTCCAGTCTTCAAATGTCCAATTTTGGTGATCTTGTGCAAATTGTAGCATTTTTTTTCTATTTATAGTGGAGATGAGCGGTACCCAGTGGTACCTTTTGCTGTTGTAGCCCATCCGCCTCAAGGTTGTGTGTGTTGTGGCTTCACAAATGCCTTGCTGCATACCTCGGTTGTCACGAGTGGTTATTTCAGTCAAAGTTGCTCTTCTATCAGCTTGAATGAGTCGGCCCATGCATACTGGATGATTTCCTTTTTCACACCATTCTTTATAAACCCTAGAAATGGGTTGTGCATGAAAATCCTAGAAACTGAGCAGATTGTGAAATACTGGCCCGTCTGGCACCAACAACCATGCCAAGCTCAAAATTGTTTAAATCACCTTTCTTTCCCATTCTGACATTCAGTTTGGAGTTCGGGAGATTGTCTTGACCAGGACCACACCCCTAAATGCATTGAAGCAACTGCCATGTGATTGGTTGATTAGATAATTGCATTAATGAGAAATTGAACAGGTGTTCAAAATAATCCAATAATCCAGACAGTAACTGTTTCTCGTGGGGTCATAAGGTTTTGTTTTATTATTATTTTTTAATCATTGACAGGGTCTAGTCTATGATTTTATTGCTGTCTGAATCCAGAATGTCAGTGTTTTTTCTCCCACCACCTGTGTAAAACTCCCCAGCCGAATGACCGACTGTTTTAAGACAAACACCAAGGTCATGTTCAATCCACATCTCTAGTTTTCAAAGAGACTGCTTCAAAATTCAATGTTTATATTGACCCCTGCAGAGCACCGTACATTTGTTCTTTGCTGTAATGTGGAATAATTTTAAAGATCTAGCCTACACTTTTATCATTGAAATGCTGGCAAGTATTTAAAAGAGCAATTTATTTCATCACCGCTCAAAAGAGAAAGAGAAAACACAGACATTTGAAATGGGCCGTTATTACGGCAGTATTAATACATGTTAAAATAACCACATTATTATGATCACCTCATGTGAATAAGAGGCTGTATTCACTTATTTTTGCTCATTTCCATGTGGAATAAAATTAAATCCTTTATTTTGAGATCAAATACATGTCAGAAAACCATTTTAACTATAATGTGCGTCTATATATATTCTTATTTTTAAACAGATTTGCCTAATTAAATAATAATAATTAGGATATTATTTTCCTATTAAATTACTACCTGTGACGGTAAACATTTGAAATGGGCCGCAGTAATTAAAATAACCACAATATTATGTTCACCTCATGTAAATAAGAGTATGTATTCACTTATTTCTGCTCATTTCCATATTTTTAAAATTACAACGTATTTTCCTAATTTTAAACAGACATAAATAAATAATTAATATTTTCCTATTATTAAATTAAATATGAACTTATTTTTATTAAACCAAGCATATGACATGTTATTTACAGCAGACAATCATGATATTGAGCACAAAACCCGTGAATAAATCACCATCCGATTGCACAAGTTTATCACTGAGGTGGCAGCACATTTATTATTACGGACGTCCACATGAGAGACAATTACAGTACGAATTTTAGAGTACCAAAAAAGTGATTACTTTGAATTTTCATATAATTTATTTAAACATTAGTGTAAACTGTTTAATGTAAACAATTCTACTCATAATGTTCATTTTTTAATCATTTGTAAAATATGTATTTTATATAAAATAAAAAATATTTAGTACAATATTTTTCATTTACAGTTCATTTAAACGTCCATAATTTTTTTTTTACACTTTCATATTTTGAATTGCTTTCACTTCAGCAATAATATGCCACGTGTGTTCTTTAAAACAAGACCAAACTTAATATTCCAATGCATTCTTGAATTACAGACATTTAAGTTTGGATAGTGCATTTTCATGTCTATTCTCAAAAGTTAAGGGGTGTTAAGGATAAGGGGTAAAAACTATATATATATATATATATATTTTTTTTTTTTTATTATTATTATTATTATTATTATTATTATTTTTAAAGGTAATTGGATCTATTTATCTGACAATTAAGGGAGAGAATTCTCAGAATTGTGAGATAGTCACAATCCCCGCTTTTATTTTCATATTTATAGGCGGAAACAAGCTTCCATGAAACTCAATGCCGTGATTGTGGAGGAAATGCTTGTTACATGCAAACAGCTTTGAGGTATCGCTAGTTGATGGCCAACCAACCACCGGCAGTCAGAGACTAGCCCTGGCAGCATCGCGGGGAAAGCCATGCAACACACCCGAACCTTTACACCAGGGAAACAAACACTTACGACCCATGATCATAAACTCCTCTCATCTACTCCGTGAACACGCAGACTGTCACTTCTGTCATTTGAAAGAACCACGTGCTGTCATGAATAATTAAGAGACGGTGTCTTCTCATGGGATAAGAAAACTCAGGAAGTCGAAAATAGGGTGAAAAACATAAAAATGTACCTGATTCACCTTTTAATTAAATCTAACAGATGCTAACATTATGTTCAATACACATACCTCCTTTAAAATCTCAAAGATTTAGCTATAGGGTTTCATGACCCTTTAAAAACAGGGGGTGAAAACTTTTGAA
Organism: Pseudorasbora parva; assembly: GCF_024679245.1. Classification (NCBI taxonomy): domain Eukaryota; kingdom Metazoa; phylum Chordata; class Actinopteri; order Cypriniformes; family Gobionidae; genus Pseudorasbora; species Pseudorasbora parva. Next base: position 2,837,711 of record NC_090184.1, read on the forward strand.
CAGGATGACGTGTACATTGCTCTAATTTTGTTTAAGATCATATTTTTAAGTTAGCACTTCTCTTCAAAAGCTAACTACTACTTGTGTCACAGAAGAAAAGATATGTACAAAACATTTACACCCCCCTTAATGCACGGTTTCTTCTTCTTGAGCAGGATTTCTTTAATTTTTTTCTAAGATTGTCTGCATTTATTGCTTCAAAAATATTCAACGAAATACATTACAAATGACTTTTTGATGCATGCATTTTGTAATCTGTAGGGAATTACATTTTAAAAGAAACCTTCCCAACCCAGTGTAAAGGCTTGGACTCTTTTCTCTGTGAAGACCACAGAACTTGTTTGGGAGTTTGATGCTAATCTGTGCTTTAACAGTCATATTTCTGATGTTTGTATTCAGCCTTTTCTTCCCAATAAAGGTTGCTGATCTAAAATATATGCGCTCTGTTTTTGATGCTGAAACACAAGTTCTTGCATTAATGATCTCATGACTATTGTCTAAGATTACTGTAATGCACTAATAGGACAAGTTAAAAAAATTAGCTTCAAACTGTAGCAGCAAGAGTGCTTACCAGAACCGACAAAGACAATCATATCAACCCAATTTCATCAACACTTCATTTTAAAATTCTTCTCATGTACATATAAATGTCAGGTTTGGGTGAAGGGATGAGGCGAGGACTCAAGAAGCAGAAAAATGGGCTTTTATTTGTTATATATACACACAAACTACCCCGTGGGGGAAAACCGGACCGGTCAGCTTGACTTGGCAGGACACGACATGGCTTCAGGGATCAAGACACAAGGGGTGCATGACAACGAACTGGCACAGGACTGCAAACACAAGGAGAATAAAGGCAGCAGCAAACAAGGCAGGTAATGGGGGAGGACGGGTGGGGCAATAATCAGATAACAAGGTGGGAGGGTTAGACAGCAGAGCACATGGCACACAGAAACAAACATGACCCGAACATGCAGCCAATGAGAGCTCTCGCCGACTGAGACACACAAAACATGACAACATTAAAACACACGGCCGAAGTGACAGCTAATCTATATTCTAAACTAGGGCTGGGCGATACGACCAAAGTCTCAGATCTCGATAACGATATCACAATATAGAACATTTTCTGTTAAGTCAGTATATATTAGGGATGTCAATTTACGCAAATTCCCATGATCGATCGTCATTTAAATGAACACTCAATTAACCGATTAAAGGTGGGGTAAGTTTTATTTAAAAAATGCTTTATAAAAGTGTCTCAGGCCGAGTACCAAAACAAAATTGTTGCCAATCAGCAGTAAGGGGCGTGTCTAATAATGATGAGGAGAAGAGAGAGTGAGCCAATCAGCAGTAAGGGGCGTGTCTAATAATGATGGGGAGAAGAGAGAGTGAGCCAATCAGCAGTAAGGGGCGTATCTAATAATGATGAGGAGAAGAGAGAGTGAGCCAATCAGCAGTAAGGGGCGTGTCTAATAATGATGAGGAGAAGAGAGAGTGAGCCAATCAGCAGTAAGGGGCGTGTCTAATAATGATGGGGAGAAGAGAGAGTGAGCCAATCAGCAGTAAGGGGCGTGTCTAACAATGATGGGGAGAAGAGAGAGTGAGCCAATCAGCAGTAAGGGGCGTGTCTAATAATGATGAGGAGAAGAGAGAGTGAGCCAATCAGCAGTAAGGGGCGTGTCTAATAATGATGAGGAGAAGAGAGAGTGAGCCAATCAGCAGTAAGGGGCGTGTCTAATAATGATGGGGAGAAGAGAGAGTCAACCAATCAGCAGTTAGGGGCGTATCTAATAATGATGGGGAGAAGAGAGAGTGAGCCAATCAGCAGTAAGGGGCGTATCTAATAATGATGAGGAGAAGAGCGAGTGAGCCAATCAGCAGTAAGGGGCGTACCTAATAATGATGGGGAGAAGAGAGAGTGAGCCAATTAGCAGTAAGGGGCGTATCTAATAATGATGGGGAGAAGAGAGAGTGAGCCAATCAGCAGTAAGGGGCGTATCTAATAATGATGGGGAGAAGAGAGAGTGAGCCAATCAGCAGTAAGGGGCGTGTCTAATAATGATGGGGAAAAGAGAGAGTGAGCCAATCAGCAGTAAGGGGCGTATCTAATAATGATGGGGAGAAGAGAGAGTGAGCCAATCAGCAGTAAGGGGCGTATCTAATAATGATGAGGAGAAGAGAGAGTGACCCAATCAGCAGTAAGGGGCGTATCTAATAATGATGGGGAGAAGAGAGAGTGAGCCAATCAGCAGTAAGGGGCGTATCTAATTATGATGAGGAGAAGAGAGAGTGAGCCAATCAGCAGTAAGGGGCGTGCCTAATAATGATGGGGAAAAGAGAAAGTGAGCCAATCAGCAGTAAGGGGCGTATCTAATAATGATGGGGAGAAGAGAGAGTGAGCCAATTAGCAGTAAGGGGCGTATCTAATAATGATGAGGAGAAGAGAGAGTGAGCCAATCAGCAGTAAGGGGCGTACCAAATAATGATGGGGAGAAGAGAGTGAGCCAATTAGCAGTAAGGGGCGTATCTAATAATGATGGGGAGAAGAGAGAGTGAGCCAATTAGCAGTAAGGGGCGTATCTAATAATGATGGGGAGAAGAGAGAGTGAGCCAATGAGCAGTAAGGGGCGTATCTAATAATGATGGGGAGAAGAGAGAGTGAGGCAATCAGCAGTAAGGGGCGTATCTAATAATGATGGGGAGAAGAGAGAGTGAGCCAATTAGCAGTAAGGGGCGTATCTAATAATGATGGGGAGAAGAGAGAGTGAGGCAATCAGCAGTAAGGGGCGTATCTAATAATGATGGGGAGAAGAGAGAGTGAGCCAATCAGCAGTAAGAGGCGTGTCTAATAATGATGGGGAGAAGAGAGAGTGAGCCAATCAGCAGTAAGGGGCGTATCTAATAATGATGAGGAGAAGAGAGAGTGAGCCAATCAGCAGTAAGGGGCGTGTCTAATAATGATGGGGAAAAGAGAGAGTGAGCCAATCAGCAGTAAGGGGCGTATCTAATAATGATGGGGAGAAGAGAGAGTGAGCCAATCAGCAGTAAGCGGCGTATCTAATAATGATGAGGAGAAGAGAGTGTGAGCCAATCAGCAGTAAGGGGCGTACCTAATAATTATGGGGAGAAGAGAGTGAGCCAATTAGCAGTAAGGGGCGTATCTAATAATGATGGGGAGAAGAGAGAGTGAGCCAATGAGCAGTAAGGGGCGTATCTAATAATGATAGGGAGAAGAGAGAGTGAGGCAATCAGCAGTAAGGGGCGTGTCTAATAATGATGGGGAGAAGAGAGAGTCCATCAATCAGCAGTAAGGGGCGTATCTAATAATGATGAGGAGAAGAGAGAGTGAGCCAATCAGCAGTAAGGGGCGTGTCTAATAATGATGGGGAGAAGAGAGAGTCAACCAATCAGCAGTAAGGGGCGTATCTAATAATGATGGGGAGAAGAGAGAGTGAGCCAATTAGCAGTAAGGGGTGTATCTAATAATGATGGGGAGAAGAGAGAGTGAGCCAATCAGCAGAAAGGGGTGTGTCTACTAATGACGGTGAGAAGAGAGAGTGAGCTAATCAGCAGTAAGGGGTGTGTCTAATAATGATGGTGAGAAGAGAGAGAGCCAATCAGCAGTAAGGGATGTGTCTAATAATGATGGTGAGAAGAGAGAGTGAGCCAATCAGCAGTAAGGGGTGTGTCTAATAATGATGGGGAAAAGAGAGTGAGCCAATCAGCAGTAAGGGGTGTGTCTAATAATGATGGAGAGAAGAGAGTGAGCCAATCAGCAGTAAGGGGTGTGTCTTCTAATGATGGTGAGAAGAGAGAGAGCCAATCAGCAGTAAGGGGTGTGTCTACTAATGATGGTGAGAAGAGAGAGTGAGCCAATTAGCAGTAAGGGGTGTGTCTAATAATGATGGGGAGAAGAGAGAGTGAGCCAATCAGCAGAAAGGGGTGTGTCTACTAATGACGGTGAGAAGAGAGAGTGAGCTAATCAGCAGTAAGGGGTGTGTCTAATAATGATGGTGAGAAGAGAGAGAGCCAATCAGCAGTAAGGGATGTGTCTAATAATGATGGTGAGAAGAGAGAGTGAGCCAATCAGCAGTAAGGGGTGTGTCTAATAATGATGGGGAAAAGAGAGTGAGCCAATCAGCAGTAAGGGGTGTGTCTAATAATGATGGAGAGAAGAGAGTGAGCCAATCAGCAGTAAGGGGTGTGTCTTCTAATGATGGTGAGAAGAGAGAGAGCCAATCAGCAGTAAGGGGTGTGTCTACTAATGATGGAGAGAAGAGAGTGAGCCAATCAGCAGTAAGGGGTGTGTCTTCTAATGATGGTGAGAAGAGAGAGAGCCAATCAGCAGTAAGGGGTGTGTCTACTAATGATGGTGAGAAGAGAGAGAGCCAATCAGCAGTAAGGGGTGTGTCTACTAATGATGGTGAGAAGAGAGAGTGAGCCAATTAGCAGTAAGGGGTGCAGCAGGTTTAGCACAGCAAAGCAGACTCGGTGCAGAAACAATCGCGGCACTTCGCACTGACGGACCGACAATCTGTTAACTGTAATCTGTTAACATGGGTACGGAAAAAACACGCACCGCTAACAGAGTAGAGCTGTGTGTGAAACGGGCAGGTGTCGCTTCAGATAGCCATGCTCGATGTAATGCCACTTTCACACGGCTTTCTCATGCTGCCGCAGTAACGTTACCTACATACTGTTATAGTTTTGATGACATCTTACAGAAGGCTGCGAATGCATGACCCTGCTTAATCGATGATCAATACGCTTAATTGATTATCGACAATTAATCGACCGTTGATTAAACGTTAACATACCTAGTTTATATATATTGAGTAGATACTCAAAAATGTACTTATTCATTATTTTTCTCTCTTTATTTAGAGTTTGTCATTTAATCATTCAGTTTAAACGAAATAAGAAATGTATTTCAATGAATCATGAAATGGCCCTGATCATGATCATTTTAAACACTTCTATCACTGACAACAGTAGTCCGGCCAGGATATTGTCATTTTAAAGTTGTTGTTGCAGCGCTCAGCTGATGTTGATGATGTCATGTTGTGTTTTGGCCTGAAGCTCCGCCCTCCACCTGTCGACCAATCACGAGTCAGTAGTGTTTCTGCATCCGGGTTGCCAGATCTGCTCCAGTTACCACAGCTACAGATCTACAAATGTTCTTGCCAGTTTGAACATTCAAGTGATTTCACACTATTCAATAACATCAATATGGAAAACATGGCGCTTCGGTGCTCGCGAGCTGTTTTCTGTGACAGAGCAGAGTCGACCAGATCACTTTCACTTGCCACTTCACTAAGCTTTGTCCATTTTATGTTTTAACGCTTGCCAGTTTGGACATTCAAGCGATTTTAGACCATCGGATGTATCATTAAATTGAGCTCTTGCGCTGATGCATTGTGGTAAACGAACACAGACACTCGTTGTTATTCACGTTTCTGCCTGCATCCTTGCGGTGGCGTGTACGATTGCAGTCATCCAAATGATGAAAAAGTTTTGCCGTAAAAAATGTATTTTGCGACATTAAGAAATAAACGATAGAGCATAATATGAAACAATAGACTTTTTATTTCACCCATCCGATTTATATCATTATATCGCACAGCCCTATGCTAAAACATGCTAACAATATGCTAATTAACGCTTACAAATGCTAAATCAAGCTAATCATCCTAACAACAGTCGAACAATGTGATAAAACATGCAAGCAAATGTTAAATCATGCTAGCAAAATGTTAAATCATGCTAGAAATATGCTAATTATGATAAATTATTATATTATAACCTTTATTTTACCAGGAAAAATAAGCACATTGAGATTAAAAATCACTTTTACAAGAGCGCCCTTGCCATCAGTGACATCAACAAATCTCACGTGGGTTTAACAGAAAACATTCATACATATTTACAAAAAAAAAAAACAATAAATAAAATAAAAAAATTACAAAACTAGTCAAAAACATCTACAGACCGATGTTTCTGTCTCCAAATCATTTACCATCACTTTAAAAAAAAAAAGTTAAATAATGCAAGCACCATGCTAATCATCCTAACAACATGCTAGCAAACGTGTTAAATCACGTTAGCAACATGCTAATCATCCTAACAAACATGCTAACAACATTTAATCATGTCAACAAATGTTAAATCATGCTAGAAATCCACTATATAATGCTAGAATCATGCAAGCAGCATGCTAATCATGCTATCAACATGTTAAATCATGTTATCAGCATACTAATCAAGTTAACAAAAACAGCTAAATAATGCTAGCACCATGTTAGTTAAACAAGATGTTAAATAATGGTAGCGATTCGCTAAATCACAAAAGCCACATGCTGTTTCAAATCACGCTACCGACATGTTAAATCATGCTAGTAAGAGGCATCCCAGCAATGAGTTAATTAATGTTAATAATGTGCTAAATTATAATAGCAGCATGTTAGCAACAGGCTAATTCATGTTAGAAACATCACACATGACAGACGGTTCTATTTTTCTGACAGACAATTTTTCCTTTAAAACATTCAAACTTGAAACTATTTTAAACTTCAAAAGGAAAAACTTCCAAGCTTTTTAAACTTTCTTGTCAGGCTTTCTGAAGCCAACTTCAATGTTTGTCTTGACAAATATTGTTTTTTTTATCTAGTTAGTTTTGTGACCTCGCACAACATCACATTCACTATGGATCTAGGACAGATCTCCTGCCCATTGATAGATCCTAAAATATCAAAAAGCACAATTCTGGCACTGTTTGGGACACACATTTTAAGTCTAGCCTAAGACTTTTTTTTTTGTTTTTTGTCTGATAAATTAATTTACACCTCACAGCTCATGGTTATGCTGCATTATTGAGGTCCATTGGAAGCATCCAGTCAATGGCTTCTAATGCAGCTTCACTACATCTAGTCTTTGTCCTTCTCTTGTCACATCACTCACCTCTGAAACTTGCTCAGTGCTCAATATCTGCTGAGCCAGCACCTCCATATTGGTCATCATGGTGATGCAAGGTCATTAGAAACATCTGATTGGACGAGATCCGCATCTGCCAACAACACCTCCACCTATGAGCCAATCAAATATAGATGATCAAGCATAGCCAAATATGTTTTGCAAGCACAATATAATTTTACATGCAAGACTTGGAAATACTCCTTTAGACAGACTGTAAATATCTGCATATAAATAGCATATATATATATATATATATATATATATATATATATATATATATATATATATATATATATATATATATCTGTTTACAGAAATAGAAAATCTGTTTATCCGTTTAAAATCTGTTTGAATAGATCATATCTTTAATTTCAGCACAGAGATTAACATAACCAATATTTAAAAACTGCTGTAAATATATTCTATACTAGTTCATGTTAATTACAGTGTCGTTAACGTTTACAACCATCTTGCAAAGTGTCTTAATGGTCCATTTCACCAAGCAGGACCTGTTTTTTTTTGTTTTGCTTGTTTGTATGACCGCACAATTTTGTGCTTATTTTAATATAACTAGTAATAATTATTGCTTTTTTTTTTTTTTTTACAAAATAAGAAAAATTACTGTTACATTCAGGGCTCGCCATTAAAGGTGCAATATGCAACTTTTGTCCACTGGAGGGCGCCTATTCTAAACGGCTCGCGAGTACCGGGACTTTTATTATGACGGGACGGGACACAGTCGCCGGGCGCCCCGCACTTCCGCACCTTTAAGCCTTTTCGTGTACTTGTCCTTCAGACAAGTAAATCGGTCATTCATTTGTCCAGAAAAAAATTGGAAAATATAATTGTACATATATAGTGATGTAAATATAATTTATTCTGAAGCATTATTCTCAACAGTGTTCAGGCAACTTTGACATATTAGTGATATTTTAACCTTTATAAAGGGCATTTTCCCCTAAATCCCCCTAAAATTTTAAAATCTAAAATGAAAGTTAAAGAATATATTAAATTAGAATAAGACGACACTATAGGGCTGTTACCAATCAAATTAAATAATTAACACTAAAAAAATGACAACTGCATTAAATGTTATGAGATTATTCTGAATTAACAAATAAGAAATGTTGGCAAGAATCAGTAGGTGGCGGCAGGTGACCGTCTTAATGAGTGAGTCATTGATTCGAACAGCTGATTCGTTCAGGAATGAGGAAGTTGTTTATGAACGATTCATTGGCTGCGTCCGAAACTTGAAAAATGCTGCCTTCGGAGGTCACATTTGAAGGGAGGAAGGCATCAAGCCACGTCCGAATCTAATGTTTGCTTCCCGTCTCCTGAGATATCTTCATCTGATCGATTTTGGAAGGCAGCATATATGTATACAATGCTGCCTTTGATATAGGGCTGTGCAATATATCGAAATATCGCAAATGTACATATCACAATATGCATAACGCAACTGCACACAATATCTGAATTATTTTAATAGGCTACTTCACCTTTGTGAAAAGTGTACGTTTTAGGTTGACGCATATAGCAGAGAATAGACTGGGCACATGACTTACTTATGCGACTTGCTTGACATTAAAAGAGTTATTAAAAGCAATAACTTGTGAAAACAACTCCTTGCAGTCTCACGCTGTCTGCTGTCTGACACAGACACACAGACACACACACACCGAAGCGTGCACACAAGCCGCCTCTCTAAAAGCGTGTGATTCCAGTTGTCAGTTCTGTTGTTTCTTGTTACACACTCCAACTGTCAAATACACACACAGTTATGTGGGGCTGCAGTGGCTCAGTGGTTCATGTAGGTTGTCTACAAACCGGAAGGTTGGTGGTTCAATCCCCGGTTCCACCTGACCAAGTGTCGAAGTGTCCATGAGCAAGACACCTAACCCCAGCTGCTCCCGACGAGCTGGATGGCTCCTTACATGGCTGACATCGCCGTCGGTGTATGAATGGGTGAATGTGAGGCAAAATGCAAAGCGCTTTGGATAAAAGCGCTATATAAATGCAGTCCATTTACATTTACCATTTATGTCAAAAGGGCTGTCTTGATGAGTATAAATGTAAACACAGTCGGTTATGCTTTAAGTGAAGGATAGCAGTTGGAAAACGAAGACGAACGTGTGTCAATAGGATCTGTGCATTAGCTCTTAAAGTGACAGTAAACCTGCCGCTGTCTGTCAAACAACAAAAGAAAAAGAGAAAATCACTCACTGCTCTTGACTGAATAACCTTTGTAGCTTTATTATATATCAGTGTATATTTAATTAATGTGAAGTTTAAAATTTTTTAATTAATGTTTAGTTTCCTATTTTTAATAACAAAAAAATCATTTTCCATCCCTAGTTCAGGTTTCTTTGTTTACCTGGATGTTCTTGATGTTAAGTTTTAGGTAGGGGTGTCCAGGGTTAACCGATTAACCGTTAACAATTGCGTAACCGAGTGAAACATTTTGCTCTGTTAAGTGGCGTCAATGACGTGCTTTGAATTTAGTTGTAATATATTTTTGCACCACTAGAGACTGCCAGAGCGCTCCCAGACATTTATAATATCCACAAGAAGAAGTCATGACCAGCTTTCTAACATGAAGCGGGCAAAGAAAAGTACAGCGTGGAAGCACTTTAAAATTGAGAGTGACGGGGCAAAATGCAAGTATTGCAATGCAGTGCTTACCGCATTTTTCAGGCTATAAGTCGCTCCGGAGTATAAGTCGCATCAATCAAAAAATGCATCATGAAGAGGAAAATAACATACGTCGCACTGGACACATAAGTCGCATTAGGGCAGAAGCAGAGCGGGAGCCGCGCGCGCTGTGCATAACGGATCAGAAGAAAGAAAGTTTGAAGTGAGAAACATGTGAGGGACTAGCGATAAAGCAGACGTTACTTTAACTGTAATGAAGAAAACAAAAAAAGCTAATCGCGGACTGAAAGCAAGATGGCCAGAGCTGAAGGAACGAGTCCACAGATGCTTGAACTCTCTGCCGGTGTCATGACAAATCCTGTCCCCCTGTGAAATCGTGTCCGCTGGTAGCGGTTTTAAATGCCTGATCAAAAGTTGTTATACATGGTTCTGGACAATTAATTGTTTGAAAATAACTAAATAATAAACTAATAAACTATTAATTCATTGCCATAATAAGTACACACGTAAAACATTTATTCAAAATATTTAATTGATTGCTATAATGGGAGCAAAAACATGTTCTGAATTATATACTTATATAAGCACTTATAGCTTCAGTTATATACTACTAATACATGAAACATATGCTTTGTAAGACATTAAAGACTATTTTAACACAATTTAAACAGCAAAAATCAAAACGCGATTGTGTAAGAATTGTAATCAGGCTCTGAACAGATTACCTATTAAAATTTCTTTCAGCCAATAGAATCGCTCTTGGGGTCCTTGCGGACACGATTTCACAGGGGGACAGGATTTTTCATGACACCGGGAGAGGCTCAGCCGCGCGAGTCAAACGCTGTGTGAATCGCTCTCGGCTGCATATTTTACTACATGCCCTAATCATGCAGGCGCCCTCGCGGCCACTTGCATTGCTCGTGAACTGCAGCGCATCTCATCCTAATTTAACGAAACTCAGCGTACGCCTCACAGAAATAGGCTACTCTCTGATTATGTAGTCCATAATGTGCATTTCTCTCTATAGGCGCGTTCACTACGGAGATGGCGGTCGTCAAATTAATAAACTAATAATAACCCTGACGCACACTATGGTTAACCGAGTATTAACCGCTAAGGGCCTCGGTTAACGGTTAATGAAAAACTTGAAAACGTGCAGCCCTAGTTTTAGGTTGATATTACTATACATTACCAAGTCAAGTAAAGCATTTTTGGTATTTAAATATTTGCATTACATTTTCTTGTTTGTTTACATTGGTGTTAAAATTATAATGTCAAATTTGTGACATACATTTTTGTTGTAGCGACATGTTATTCTCCCAAAAAGAATGTGAAACACATAAATTGTATTCTGTTTTTAAATGTTTTTTTTAAATAAAATTTAAATAGATTTTACACACTAATAGCAAATTGCAACAAGGCATCGCATTTTTCTTCAATATCGCACAGTCCTACTTTGATATCCCACAATCCTGTGCTTTCCATTCAGTGACAGTTGAGCTGGGGAAAAAGATGTCATCCGAAAGTTGCGTTTGCTGGTCAGTTTGTGTGTAAATGTAATTTTTTTAACCAATATTTTCCACTTCTGGTGTCATTTCTAGCGAGAAATTACTAATGTAGTAATTAAATGTGTTTAGCTCTCACCAAAGCTCTCTCTATTTTGCTGTAGATCTTTGAATTGTTACGCTCCATTAGAAGTCTGTCTGAAATCAGTTTTGTGAGGTGCCTTCATACACAAAACACTGCCTTCAAGCCATTGCCACAGGCTATGTCTACACTAATCCGGATCAAATTAAAAACTGAGTTTTTGTCTAAAAACGCTCCGCGTCCACACTATCATTTTCAATCGTTTTCCAAATAATGTTCATCTACGCTGAAACGTCTGAAAAATCCAAGACGCTTCGACTTGCGTCATTTCCGCTACTCTTTATTTACTCTTTGAAATTTTGCGGCAATGTCGAGAAAAGGCAGGAGTTTTTTAACAGTATGTACTCTGACATTAATATTTAACAAGGCTGTCAAAACAGAAAGCATACAAAACAACTGCTGTACAATGTCGTTCACCATCTTGGGTGAATTGGTCACATGACTGCATCACATGGCTAAAAATGCATCATTGTATTAAAAAGCCTCCGTTTTCACAGTCCACACTACGACGCGAAGACGCCGTTTTCAAATGTATCCGCTTTGGAGAGCGTTTTCAAAACGATACGTTTTCATTGACTTAAAATGCTGTCTCAGTGTGGACGGAAGGCCAAAACGGAGAGAAAAATATATGTTTTCAAATGAAAACGTATTAGTGTGGACATGGCCTCATAAGGCAGCGAGGCAACAGTCAGCTGTCTAGGTTTTTGGACGCAGCAATTGACTCTACCTATTTGTTCAAACCACTGAATCATTTAATGAAACATGGCTGAGTGTTGCTGTGAAATGTGCTGTGGTTCTTCTGTGATCTTGGAACAATTTTCGCTGCTGAAACAGAACAAAAACAGTCAATATTCTGTTTAAAATGTAAGTGACTTAGCGTTAATTACTTGTGTCATATGAAATCAGTGTAATTTTCAGTCGTGATGCTATTCAGCACTCTTGGTCGCGTGATGTTGCTTAACTGTATCGTGAGTTATAAAGATTTTTTACGCAGCATGTTAACTGAGTTTCTCTGTGTGAGCGGCGCACATTTGTTGCGATTTCTCCTTGAGAGGCTGTGCGAGCCTCAACAGCACCACCTGGTTACCGTCAGTTCATTATTTATACATATTATTATCCACTAGTGTTGGGCGATATGCCTAATTTTCCAATCGTCATATCGTCAGCCTGTGAGATCGCGATACACGATATTATCGCGTCGGGGCGGAGCAATCAGTGGCGTTACTTTGTTTTAAAAAGTGGGTGGGACAGTCTCACGAAAATGCGTATAAATATTACGAGTGTGCAATCTCGTGGAATGTATACGTCAAAATGAGCTTTGGCTTACAAATTGTAGGCTACACAGTTTTTTTGTGTGCATATGATACACACTTTATGGCGTATTATAAGGGGATGCATCTAAACACAATATAGCGTTAGTGTCCAGATTTTTCACGTGAATAAAGGCATAGATTTGCACACTTTAAATCCTCGCATTTTTTTCTCATTAAAACCGAATATCATCAGTGATTGTACATGAAGAGCAGGGACAGTTTTTGTGCATTTTGTTTCGTGATTTTACCGGAACAAATAAAAAAGTTAGATTAAAGTGCTCTGCACATGCACGAGCCATTAGAGAAATCTGCACCACTGAAAACAGCAACGAGCGCCAGATCGCCTCTTATTTAACAAACGAAATTATGCTCTTCTAGTTAACCAGATGTGTTGTGTTTGTATTAGTTAGGTTCATCCGTGAAGCAATCCGTGTGCAACTGGTCCGCTGTTGCATACCACAAACACAGCATTTATTCATTATTTTTTATTTAAAATCCAAAAGTTTTTACTGAACATGGCTCGTCAGAATTGCAATTCTCTTTGTTTACTCTTCTAAGTCAGGTTAACGTACTAGCCAACATAAACAGCATTTTATTCAATTCATTTATTCATATTTAGATTTAGCTCACACAAGTGGCAAAACATTTAAACATAGGTTATAGCCTAAATCACAAACATTTTAAATTAGAAACTTACAATAGGCTATTCAAAAACAGCCGACTCTCGTCTTTTCTTTCGTTTTTAAACCTTTTAAAGGAAATCCTGCAGTGTGGTTTCCTTGCTTAACTTGAGAAAAAAAGCCATGTGTTGACTTTGAAACAAGAGTAGGCCTATATTTTAAATTATCTGTGGTTAAATTACTAGATTTTCGTGTCAGTACATGTTTATTTTAATGCGAACAATGTTCTGTCGCTTTAATGCAGCAACGCAGCGCAGCGCAGCAAAGAATAGACTCGGTACGAAAACGATCCGTGCACTGCTGCAGACTAGGGCTGGGATAAACGATTATTTTTTAAACGATTAATCTAGCGATTATTTTTTCGATGCATCGGTTAATCTAACGATTAATTTTCCTGTCCGATTCGGTTACGATTCGATTCGATTATCGATTATCTCCCCATTAATTGCCTAATAGCAATTTACACATGTTGATTTAATTCTCTGAATAAAAAAAACGAATTCCTTAACATTGCAATATATTTAATATTTTTAAAATTCCAAAGTAAAAGACTATACAAGAACAATGCATTCAATAAAATCATAAAGTGCACACACACACACACACACACACAAATAAATAAATAGCTAAGTATAAAACAACAACAAAAACACAATATACGATTTTTCTATGTATGCAACTCAATCTACAGGCTATGCCCATCGATTAAATATTAACAAGTTGGTTAATCAAATCCGGGGACACTGAAGCATGCCGTGAGCGTCTCGGCTGCGTGGCGTTTTTGTTTCGGCTCCCACGTAAACAGGTTAACAGGTAAACAGTGGAGTTTGCACACTGCCTGTGCCGTCAATATCATAGATATATGGTCAGTAGGCTACTGCCGACGTTGTCTTTGCTGTATCAGTAGGCTATTTATGTTTAACATTAAGTATAGGGCTTCCCTCCGCATCAATAGCAGCAACAGTGCCGCCGCGTCAGACACGCTTCTAGTTTGCAGACTTGCAGAGGCAGAGAAAACGCCACACAGCCCCGTGGATGACACGTAACAGAAACGCCAAGCGCATCCGCGGCATGACAGTGAAAACAGTAGAGTGCCTTACGGGCGTCAATATTCCGTTTAAAACCTGAATAGTCCTTGGATGAAACTGTGCTCACTTAGAGGATGGACACCCTCGGTCACATCAGCGCGATTAGACAGTGAACATTTTAAATTTAAAACAGCTTATTATGTAGGTATCCAATGTGCCCGATACTTTCACTTGATGCAAACGTTTGTTATTGTGATTAAAATACATAAAATATAACCAAAACATCTGTCTTCCTGTGTGCAGAAATTTGTTTATGTAGCCGTGACAACAAAACGCGTGCATGCGCGCCTGTATTCAGAGCGCCTTGCTCCGTGCGCGCCGCGTGCCAACCCGCAAGCCTTGCACTTCTGAAAGTCTGAGGGGCCACTCGTGTTGCTACCATAGATATTCAAAATAAATAATATACTTAATTACATAATGCTTTATTATGTATATCTATGGTTGCTACTACTCTCCGGCGCCATCATCTTTATTTTGACTCTGACGAATCGACGCGCATATTTTGCGTCGACGTATTTTTTGCGTCGACGTCATCGATGACATCGTTGTCCCAGCCCTACTGCAGACGCAACGCTCTTGGAACGGACTGACGGACAGCATTCGCGTGCAGTGTGAAAGCTGTCATCGGTTAACATGGGTACGGAAAAAAATACGCGCCGCACACGCACTGCAGACGGAGTATGTGTGAAACGGGCTCCATCGGAACGCGTGTTCTGGCAACATAACTCCCCACCGCAACCTTCTCAAACCCGAGAGAGTAAACCAGCTGGTTTTCTTTATACAAAACATTTTTGGGAATAGATACCTGAATTGCATAACAATAATTGTTGTCTTAATTGTTTCTGGCCTTGTGTTTGTTTTAGCAATAAGTTCATTCGAGTAGCCTATACATGAGGTGATTTAATTGTTTTGCCGTTTTATTTGAGTTCTTTCATTGTGTTTTTTATTTATTAAAGCCTATTTCATTATATATTATTTTTAGGCTATCGTCAACCTGGTGTCGCAGCCTGTCTATTTTAATGGACTATTTATTTCTGTAGCCCATACAGTGGGCAAGGGCTAAAACACATATTATTAGAAAATACATTGTCTGCTGACATTTAAGTATTTCACTGCACTTTAACAAGAAATCTTAGCTTAACGGCCAGTGCAATATTTTTTGTTCATTGTTGTTCCGTCGTTTGAAATAAAGCTGCTTTTACTTTTTGACTGATTGCTCTGTTCAAATTTATAGGCTATAGCCTATAATTATAATATAGCAATTTGTTATTGTATTATTATAAGTATAAAATAAATGTACATTTATG
The DNA here is from genome assembly GCF_024679245.1 of Pseudorasbora parva. Classification (NCBI taxonomy): domain Eukaryota; kingdom Metazoa; phylum Chordata; class Actinopteri; order Cypriniformes; family Gobionidae; genus Pseudorasbora; species Pseudorasbora parva. The sequence continues at coordinate 2,853,373 of NC_090184.1, forward strand.
AGAAAAAAAAATTGCTTTAGCCTGATGATGATGATGCCGTTTTCGCCGTGGCTTATGTGAATTTGTGAATATAGGGCTAGGTTGATCACCTTGCAATTAAATTCTGAAACTACGTAGTTTTTTAGTCTTTAAAAAAAAAATTTTCACTGAAGAGTAACTCATTTTTACATTTTAAAAGCGTGTGGTGTTGCTCTCGCAGTATATATTTGGCAGCATGTGAGTGCAACACCACGCGCTTTGATGTTGATGTGAATAGTAAGGCTAAGCAGAATAAGTACAATTAATGTAATGATGATGATAATAATAATAATAACTATGATCATAATATTTTCATTTAATAATGATTTTTATTTATTATATTCATGGGGAGCGAGCCAAATACCGCCTTGATATCGCCAACAGCTTCAGCTTTCGGCGATCTCTCTGCTTATCGTCGATACACGATACTATCGTCTATCGGCACAACCCTATTATCCACTATCGATCGCCACTTACAAAATGAATGCAGAATCATTCTGGCATCTTAGTGATATGATATCCCTATTTATTTTTTTTGTTATTGACATTTTAAACAGGATACATTTTCGGTCAGGCAAGTAAAATTATTTTTCACCTGCGCCCCTTCAAAAAATGCACTTTTCCTGGACAAGCATTAATGTCGACTATAATGTCCCTGACTATAAAATAATTCATTGTCCACCTCATAAACACTCGATTGACGATATGAAGCGAGTTATTATTATTAAATGCTGTCTTTTGTTGGACAACAGGTTAATGAGCGCTTCACATGATTAGTTTGTGAAGATGTTTGATGCATGTTGCTTTTCAAACACACATTATCAAACTCAAACTCACAGTGTTTTCAGACGGAGCAGCGTTTACTACGGATCACAGAGCCGCTCTTCGCTAACGCTGTGCATATTTATTTAATTAAAATCACAGCCTATACACTTACATAATCACACAGAAGCCAAATCACGATTTCGGCATGATTTCGATTAATCGTGCCACCCTAGTTTCTACATGATAATAAAAAACTAAAATTTTTGACAAACAGTGATTGCTGAAATTACAAACAAAACAGTCTGGCAATAACAACCGAAATGTGCTTAAAGCCGGTATGAAACTGAAGTTGCACTCATCTTTACTTCCCTATTGTGCCGTATATCTGAGTGAAACAGCTTCACAAACAAGAACAAATGTAGGGCGGGGCTTGATTTTGTCTGTGGGGAATTGATTGGATGTCTGTGGTTTGCTATTGGTGGATCTCATGTGAGTGACAGGTTAACCTGCCAGCCACAAAAATCCAGTAGTTCTCCAGTGGCTCCTAAACCAAAGGGCCCATGTGATTTTTTTTTAAGAATACGATTTAACTTTTCACAACATTTGTATTTATTTATTTATTTGTCAAATTGAAAACAGTAATGAATCTAGTTTCCGCAACAATAATAAATAAATATAATTGTGGCTTTTTATCTAACAATTCTGAATTTATTTCTGGCAAATGAGAGTTTATAACTTGCAATTCTGACTTTATTTCTCAGAAAAGATATAATCAGAATTGCGTGAAAAAACAACCTTTTTCTAAATGCAAGTTTAGATTCCGACACAATTCCGACGGAATCTCACAATTCCGAGTTTATATTATGAAATTGCGAGTTAATAACAAAAATTTGCGATAAATTTTCCCCAAGAAATTCAGGTAATATAAGTTTTGACTTTTTTTATTGTAATTCTGAGTTTATAAGTTTTTGCGAAAAAGACCGAATTATCAGAAAGAAAGAAAAAAGATTTGTAAATACCTTTTTATTTTTTATTCCGTGGCGAAAACAGGCTTACACAACTGATAACATTTACGTTTATTAAATGCAAAGTCATGGCCAAATTTTTCTAGAAACCATGTTGTATTCAGAATATTGACTGATGACAAAAATAGCTGAATTTTTCATCAATACAATGTAGATTCTGGATAAAATATTTATCCATTTAATGTAACGTTAGGTGTATAAAACTTAAACGTTTATTCTGTAATTTTCTTAGCAGATATTTACCCCCTTTTTTAATGCATTTATTTGTGTGGATGCTTTAAGCTGTCTCTTTCTACACTTACAAATGCCATTATAAATGTATATTTTATTTACGTTTAATAAAAAAAGTACCCTACCGCCTCACAGCGGAAGTCGAGTTCAAAGCACGGAACAAAATGGCGGCTCTGGCGCAAGGCCAATAAAAAACAACAACACGAAGCCTCGGTAAAACGTCCGTTAAAAATAATTAATTAAAAAACATTCGTTATTCCTCGTGGCAGCGATATTCAGGTTAAGTCAGACGACAGCCCAAAAGTAAAGACTAAAATGCATGAACACTGAGGCGAAATCCTCCCCTGAAGGACCCGCGGTGGCAAAGGTAAAAGGGTCGAGTTCATATGTTAGCTCTCAGGCTAACCAGCTAATATATCAAACTGTAGCAACACTATAGGTTAAATTATCTATATATACAGCAGTTGCTGTATTATGAAGAGGAATGTGCCGTGCGATCAGGAGCATGCTAAGCTCGGGTTGGGCTTTTGTTCTGCTTATAGACACACAAGCTAAGTTTTAAGAAGAGCTCTGGCCTGTTTCTCTGCATACACACAAGCCTTTGCACAAATGGTTTTTTTTTTTCTCCACTCGGCCGTTTTGACCAACCGTTGTGCGACATGCAGAAATGAAAAGCTGCTTACCTGTGATATGAACGGACGTGGTTTTTTAACGCTCTCGGATTTATTGCACATTATTTGTTATTGTTTTACTCCAGCGAAAGGTCATAGTTCGTGACCCCGTTTGCCAGCGTGCGAGTTTTTCTTCCTCTCGGGCGCGTGCACGAGCGTCTGGCGCGAGGCGCCGCTGACGTCATCGTGTCTGTCTTCGACACGAGCGCTGATTGGCAGTCTCTTTTAGGCACTGTATTCACAAGGATTTGACATAAGATTTATAGCATGTGAAAATATTAATTTTATATACATACGGTCGGCATTCCTGAACAATGGGCTTAATTCTCCTTTTTATTGGGTCTAGGGGTAAAAAAACGGGCTTCTTGACCTTCATAGACATTAATTGTCATTGCACTCTTTCTTTTTGTCTCCACAAAGGTTATAATTGACTCGGAATAAAATTTAATCTTAATGTTTTCAAATCACAATGAATTTCTTTCCTGTTTTGTGTAAAATTTCTCATTCAATGTGTCGTTCTACATGTAAAACATAATTTTGGACTGATAGCAAGTTTCCTTAGAAAAGTCAAGAGAAAAAACATGAAAAGTGTAAATAAATAAATAAGATTAAAATAAGTAAATGGGTTATATCATATTAACATAAGATAAAACATAAAAAATAAATAATACCATTAAAATAAGTAAATGGATTATATCATATTAACATAAGATAAAATATAAAAAATAAATAAATAAGATTAAAATAAGTAAATGGGTTATATCATATTAACATAAGATAAAATATAAAAAATAAATAAATAAGATTAAAATAAGTAAATGGGTTATATCATATTAACATAAGATAAATAGTAAATAAATTAGCTTATTTCTAAATTAGCTTGAGTTTAGAATTTTTTATTTATTATTTTGAACAAATAAATACATAATTGTGTGTTATATTACCATATGATAAAAATGTAAAAAAAACAAAAAAATAAACTTACATAAATATGTCATATGTGCCAAAAAGCCTAGAGTAAAAATATAAATATACTAATATTAAAATAAGTACATTATCCTAAATAAATGTGCAAAGGTTTGAGAAATACCTATATATATATATATATATATATATATATATATATATATATATATATATATATATATATATATATATATATACATTTATTAAAATAAATCATTGATTCAATGTTAAATTAACATCATAAAATTTTTTTTTTTTTAAAGATTCAAATAAACAAATAAAAATGTACTAATTGTTTTTTTTATTAGTCTATAAAATTAATGGCGGTAATAATTCTACTTTATGAAATGAATGTTTATCAGGAAGGATCGGTAGTTTTGATGAAATATCTTCAAAAGTCATGTCAGTCAAAAGTTATTTGTGAGCGAACGCTACACTCTAAAAACTGCTGGGTTAAAAACAACCCAAGTTGGGTTGAAAATGGACAAACCCAGAAATTGGGTTGTTCAATTCAATGGGATTCAATGTTTTTGACCCAGCAGTTTTTAGAGTGTATATGAAACTTTTCAGAGAGAACGCAGAAGAATTTCAAAAATATATGTGAGCGTTCTGTTAAAAATAATGTTAGTCTGTTAAAAATGTGAACTTAGTCTGTTTGCCTTTTTAAGTTATCGGTACTTAAAAATGTAAGCTAATTCAATGAAGAGACCCCATTAGATCAACGCTAATTAAATTCAGGCAGGATTAGCATAATACACATCCAGCATTATGTTTTTCAATCAGACTGATCTCACTAAATGGTGTATGTATGACACGCCAATCCGTATGCCATTTTGGCGTGCTATCAAGACACATAATCGTTTTTAGTGTGTTTATCAACGCCATTTAATTTTATCCCCCTACACTGCTCCTACCCCTAAACCTACCCATCACACACACACACACACACACACACACACACACACACACACACACACACACACACACACACACACACAATATCATTGATTCAACATTACAGAATATTTTTTACCATCACTTTTGCACCCTCAGTTACTGTTGAAACAATGTTGATATTTCAACAAAAAATCTATTTTAATTTCATTGAATCAACAATGGTGAAATAAAAATGATTATGGTAATGCTATTGAATCAACATTACAGTATGATTAATTCATATTGAAATTAACAAAAATAATCAATATTGTTGAATCAATGTTACACTACGATGTTGATTCTACATTACTGATGTTGACTCAACACTGATATGATGTAAAATAATTGTGGCGAGGTGAAGGAGTGAGGGACATGGGAGGAGCAAGAGAGACCAGGGACGTGATTGCGAAGGAGCGTCACCTGCGAGCCACACCGGTCTCGAGTCCTCTCATGAGGGAGACAGAGGCATATAAGGACGAGCGACACCAGTCAAGGACGAGAGAGGACCAGGCCTGGACTTTACGTTGAGTTTTGTTTTGTTATGTGTGTGCGGGCAGTCGTCCATGAGGGGCTGCCCGCGGTTTACTTTCTTTTTGTTTATTTAATAAACGTTGTTGAATGTTCGCCGGTTCCCGCCTCCTTCCTTCCCATCTACGAACTTTATTACAATAATATTTGGTAATATTGCTGAATCAATGTTAAAATGTGATGTTGATTCTAGATCACTTTTTGAAACTGAAAATACAACTGAAACGTAATGACAACATAAATAATGTAACCAACTGATATACCAAGTTAATGTTTAAACAACATACATTAATACATTCGTTTTCATGAAAATCGAATGTAAAGAGTTTTATCTCTAAACACAGATTAGCTTATAACGCTTGTCTATGGGGCACAGGGTAGACACAGGGTGGTAAAATTAAATCGTTAGTTAATACCACTAACAAGGCTCAAAATAGCCTCACACTAACACGGCAGCATAATGAGGGTCCCTACATGCAAACCGAAGCATTGAGAACTTTGTAAGTGTACAAACAGTTTAATAAGAAGATACTTTATAAACATAGTGCATTACGCGTTCACGGACAGGCACCATCTCGAAAAACAGTCTCGACTCATCGATCCACGAGCGCTGTTCTAGTGAGCTGGTCGATAGGAATTCAGTTTGTGAAATGTAATAACATGGACATTTTTATTTTTCTTTATTTATTTTATCAGTGTTTTCTTCCGGAAACAAAGGACCATATGAGATTCCAAGTCACAGTTCATCACTTAGCATAGCGCTCGTGGATCGATTCGTCGAGACTGTTTTCCAAGATGGCGCCTGTCCGTGAACGCGTAATGCAGTATGTCTATAAACTGTCTTCTTATTAAACTGTTTGTACTCTTACAAAGTTCTCAATGCTTCGGTTTGCATGTAGGGACCCTCATTATGCCACTGTGTTAGTGTGAGGCTATTTTTAGCCTTGTTAGTGGTATTAACTAGCGATTTAATTTCACTACTCTGTGCCCCATAGACTAGCGTTATAAGCTAATCTGTTTTTAGAGATAAAACTCTTTACATTCGATTTCCATGAAAACGCATCCCAGAGAACGATCTACTCGGTAACCATCTGTTAATTACCCCTAGGTTCATTTCTCACCAGAGTTGTCCTTTAACAGTTTATTTAAGTCTGATGTCATTATAACTACAGGTGGTCCAACAGTTCAGGTTTTGCAAATCTGGCTTGCATCAGGGCCCGGTTTTTCAAAAGGTTTAAAATTGATCTGGATTTAGTAATCCTTTTTTTTGCGATCCGTGATCACATAAAGCAGCTTACTTTTGGCGCCAGTTTTTTAAAGCAACATCGGGTTGGATCAATCTGATCCGGATAGGAACTTTTCAGGATCACCAAATCTGGATAACCAGTGCTCAAACAAGATAGAAAATCACAATGTAGAACTATAGATATGTAAAGAGCAACACGTAGAATAGCCAGTGTGGGGTCAATATAAGTTTATTTTTATTTGAAATGAAAACACACACATTTAAAAAAAAAACTAAACACAAGAAAAACCCCACCCATCCTCTTCCAGCAGTCCGCTCATCTGAGACCTACAACACAAACACTGGACACTGAGGAGATTTATAACAAGTATCAAGTAAAGATGTACTGTAATCCCTGCATGCATCACTAATAAATATTCTAAAAACAAAAATATTTTCGATTGTGATGAATATATATATATATATATATCAATTAGTGACAGAATAAAATTAATTGTTTTTGGTCAATTTTGACAGCGGGATTATTTTATGAGGCCAAACTCTTTCTACTTTGCTGTTGGCCTATACTGAAATGCTGAATACGTTAAAGCCTACCTAATCACTGTAGCCTGACGGATGAACAAATACAATTAAAAATCTTATGAATAAATAGGATATCTTGTAAGATACTGCATGATCCAAATATAGTATTATTTGATACATTTTTAAAGTTTTCATTACATTTTGGGCATGAAATCCACGCTGAATCCACCCTTCTGATGGGATCAGTTTAATCCAGATTTTTTTTTGATCAAAGTGATCCAAATCCTACATAAAAGTTCTCAAAAACCCAAACTAAAGGTTTGATCCGGATCAAAACCATTGGATTACGTGATCTAATCTGATTATGGAATCCGTTTTTTCTTTTGAAAAACACATTTTCAAGATTTGATCCAATCCAAAATCCTAGTGGATTACTTTTGAAAAACCGGGCCCTGTTGACTCTTTTCCTTTGGGTTCTCGGAAATCTGAAAAAGAAAGCAAGATATTACTTATGAACAAGTCAATTCAGATTTAAATCACAGTCACATTTAAGAATGCTATACTAGTCACAATATGACTCACTTAAAAAAAAAGTTGCTCAAACTAGGATTATAGTACTGTTATATTATGTATATTTATTTTAGTTTTCTAAAATCTATTCATGCTCAGGATCAACAGAAAGTGTGAGAGATTCTTCCCACCAAGTTTATCTCCAGCCCTAATTAAACACAGATTTTCTGTGAAGCTTGATAGCATTCAAATAACAAGTTAAACTTGAAGAATAGAAGAGTGTAACACATTATGTAAAGAGATATTTACCAACCTGTATGAGTGTCTTTCTTCTGCTGAACACAAAAGAAGATATTTTAATTAATGTTGGTAACCATTGATTTCTAAAGTAGGAAAAAAAATACTATGGATTTCAATGGCTGCCAACTGTCTGGTTATTCATTAAAATATCTTCTTTTGTGTTCAGCAGAAGAAAGACACTCATACAGGTTGAGGGTAAAATGATGACCATTTTCATTTTAGAGAGAACTATCTCTTTAAAGCTGCAGATTCACCTTATGTCAACCGTAATCTCTTTAGCCAGGTCTCAATAAACACAAAATGTTTTTTTATCATTTGTGTTTCAGTGGATACTGAATAGAGATCAGTTGCTTTCCCTAAATGTAATAGTGATTCAGAAATATGAACAATTACCTGATTAGTGGGAGCAGGAGATAAGTCTCAGGTCAGGTGAGGCTGTCGACAGTAACTCAATGTATAATCAATGTCAGCATAATCAGGTGGTGCTTTGATTTTTATTTTTTACTGTCCATCTTCATCCTCCTTCGCTCCTACTAAAAGAGAAATGTGCTCTGCAAGCACTGATGGATGAAGACATGGGCTGTGTGTGTGACATTCCTGCTCATGTTCATGTCTCTTGCACTTCAAGAAATCTGTTAAATGATGTTAGAACTTTATTCAGGAATTCCCCGATAAACATTACTAAAGCAGATGCATTTTTAAAGAAGAAGCATCAATTCATCTGCTCAGAAGAACATTATGCTAAGCCAAAATGGCTGTTTACCAATCAGTGGCCAATTTCAAACTTCAATAGATGTTTTTCAACCATTTTTCAACAGACTTGCTAAACTCATGAAGGCCCATCCCTAAACCAAGCCCCCACTGACAGCCAATCAGGGAAAGCGATTAAAATGCTGATTGTGGTTTGAAAACGCCCCACTGATTGGGAAACACCCACTAGTGTTCTGCAGAGACACAAACCTGCATGATCATCAATTACAATTCTCTGTTAGTTCAATGTCACTGTCTCCACCCATGTGTGCTGTTAACTTTCATCAAAGTTTCAATGCTGATCCAACATACTTTAAACATTGAAATGTCAAATTCTACACCCAAAATGATGATTTGGATCAAAAGTCAACATTGTATCAATGTTACCATGCTGTCTGGGATCTTAAGATAAAATTTAAGAAGTAACTTAAATAACTTCTTAAAGTTAGAATAACCTCCAACCTATCTTTAATACCCAAATGTAAGATGTTTAACACATTTATTGGGTCATTTAAAATATTAAGCATTACAACATAACAGTAGCTAGCTAAATACAGGTCCATCTCCACAGCAAAAAACATGTTGGGAGATTTATCACCACGGGTGTTAAAATTATCACTTTCCGGGTGAACATACAGGTCCATCTTTGCTAGTGTTAAAACAACACTGACGAAAGTGTTCGTTATACAAACACTGTGTTAGTGTTTCTTTTTAGTCACTCAAGGTGTTGAGAAATGTATTACTCATAAGTGTACATTTAAGACTTTATGGTGATTAATCTCACACACCCAGTGTATTTAATGTTTATTTAATGTAAATACTTAAATACTAAAATGGCACTGTGAATGAAATTTAAAACAATTTATATATATTATTTTATTTTTTCCCCCAAAAAATCAAGTGACTACAAATTTATTTAAATATTTATTGAAATTGTAATATATCAATTCCATTACATTTGTATTTGGCAGACACTTTTATCCAATGCGACTTACACTGCATTCAATACCATTTTTAATTTAAAAAAAAAACTTTTTTGTCAGTTCTTGCTTTCGCCGGGAATCGCTACAGTAAAGCCATTGTTGTCACACATACAATTGAATAAAACAATTTCTTGTTATACTCCAATGCTATAATATCTTACCATGATAAATCTCTACTGCGTTTCAAACAAGATTAAACAAAGAAACATTCCTCAAGTAATGTTTTAATTGAAAAAATACAAAAAATCAACATTGTATATATTAAATCAACCTGGTTGGTTGGTTTGTAATTCATTCTGATAAAAAATACTATTCCTTTATAAATTAATACATTTACATTTGGCAGATGATTTTATCCAAAGCGACTTACATTGCATTCAATGTATGCATTTTTACATTTTGTCAGTTCTTGCTTTCCCAATTCATCAATCCCACGATCTTGGCGTTGATAGCGCTCCTCAAAATGATCCAAACACATAGTATCGTTCCTGTTAAAGATACAAATTTGGTTAAAACAAACACATTAAAAAAATCTAAGATATAAAGTTTCAAACATCTTCAATCAACAAGCAGAGATACTTACATAGCCTGTCTTCCTTTCAGGATCGTTTAGGTTTGTAGAGTAATAATGCCAAGGGCATACATAGATTGTGGCCTTAAGTGGTTTCCTTCTGCAATAATAAACAATATTCCATGAAACCAAAATCCTCCAAAGCAGAAAGCAAACTAAAAGACTCAAAATAATCAGGTCACTTTGTGTTTTACTTCAGGTTATTTTTATACCAATACATAGCAAGAAAACGTTATATTCAAAACATAAGCACTACTGTTACAGATTTAGGCCTACAATGCTACAACTAGAAAAGGCTAGAACTAAGTTGTACAGAAAAAATCGCGCATGGAAGGGCACTAATGCATGTCTGCTCAACTAATACAAAATAAGACGAAAAATGTCAAATAGTACGAGTGTGCAATGTCGTGGAATGTATACGCCAAAACTCATTTTGGCGTGCATATGATACGCTGTTTTTTGCGTGCATATGATACGCACTTTATGCCGTATATATATGACACGCTCTCTTGGGTAGGTTTAGGGTAGTGGGGTGGGGGGTTCGTATGTATAATACGCCATAAATTGCGTATCATATGCACGCAAAAAACAGCGTATCATATGCACGCCAAAATGAGTTTTGGCATATACATTCCACGACATTGCACACTCGTACTCGATCTTGAGTTTCTATATATTGACTGAAGCAGTTCATGAAGAAAAGCGTGTCCTACGATGTTTTCGACATTTTGAAGCGCTGTACAGAATGGTCGGCGTATGTTATCAAAGTACCACGAGAAGATTGCTAGAACACACAGAGCATTTCACTCGCAAAATGTTGCAGGCCGATCAGTATGCGCAGCGCCGACAATGATGGACCGTGCTGTAGGGATGTCCGGTTCGCGAACGAATCGTTCTTTTTAACCGGATCTTTATAGTGAACCGGTCGAACCAGTTCACCAAATCGAACTGAATCATTCCAAACGGTTCGCGTCTCAAATCAGGGCTGATCCCACAAGTTACTGTAGTTATTAACTTTCTGCTATCAGTGACAGTCTCTCAAACTAGAAATAAAACTAATATCTTGAAGTAGATGTTGTAACTCCAATCGTTAGCTGAAGTGAGATATGTTTTGCTGAGAGATCTGATGAACTCACGAGCAGCTGATACTGAGCATGCGCGTGTAACCGAACGTACCGGTTGTCGGATCCTCGGATCAGCAGTACAGAATCAAAAACCGTTTCTGTCGGACACGTTCGATACTGAGAACCGATGAGCCGATGAGCTGCGCATGCGTGTTATTTGTTCAGAGGAACGAAATGCAGGTTAAGTGTATTTAAAACTAATCACGTTTGGAAACATCATAACAAAGCTGTCACTGTATTATTTTAAAGTTTTGGAAACAATGGATTTTAACACGGTCAAATTAAACATTTATTTGTTTTATCAATAATGCAGGATATTTTCAGGAACAGCTTTTATCTTATTTAATTTCTAAGTCGATACAGATTTTAAAATACATGTAATCAAAACAGGTTTGATATAAACTATTCAGCTTGCAGCACCCTGTGCTCAGCACACACACACACAGATACAGCGGTTCTCGAGTCAGCTCGACCGGTTGCAACGGATCACCGGTACAGAATCGAGAACCGTTTCTATCAGACACGTTCGATCTTTCAGACATGTTCGATTCTGAGAACCGGTGAGCTGAGATACTGAGCATGCGTGACAGCGTCGTGCTGATGCTGATAATACATGAGCACGGGTGAACTGAGGATTTGTGTAAGTAGGCCTATTATGTCAATGTACGTTTATTTAATCCGTGTAAAACATCAGTGTTTGCGTGACAGTGACAGTCTCTCAAACTAGAAATAAAACTAATAGGCTATCTTGAAGTAGATGTTGTAACAATCGATTCAGTTCGATTTGGTGAACTGTATTTAGTGCTGTTGCAAAACATAAATGAAAAAATGTTTCCAAGATGATGATGATGTCAATTATAATTATAACTATACTAAGTTTTGATAACAAATACTTTATATGGATGTGTTTGAATGTATTTTCATCCGCCGGGATGATAGAAATGACGTCATTACGTAAAGACGTAAAAGAACCGGTGATCCGGTTTTTTTAACCGGATCATGGAAACGAACTGTCCGAAAGAACCGGTTCGCGGAAAAGAACCGAACTTCCCATCACTACCGTGCTATCCGTGGGTGCTCGGCCAGGGATCGAGCCCCGGCGTCACACAAGAAAAAAAAATTAAGAGCAATTAATTAATTCGATTAACGTCTGCTTTCTCATTTGAATGACATTTCAAAACACCAGAATTAACTCGTAGTTACGGGGTGAAAGATATAAACGGTCTTATAAAGGTTGGAAGCCCTAAAGATACTTAACGTTATGCCAAATGAGAAGAAATAACTATCCAAGTCCAGTGAGTTAAAAAATGACACATAATGTTAATGCTGCTACATTATTACAAAATTAGTACAACGAAATTAAGTCACTTACGTAAATCTCGTCCTCCATTAACGAATTGTGTTAGTGGGGGTTATTCAGTTATGTTAAACTGAATGGCGGATCAAAAGCGCGCTAAATTTAAACTGAGGTAAAAAAAACAAACAAAAAAAACGCTAACAGAGTTAAGTCAACCACATCGGCTACGTTACTCATTACAAGCTCATTAATAAATCACAAGTTGATAAGATAATAATACTATACTATACCTTGTCCTTGTAACCGTTGTGTGTGCAGGGAAATCCATAAAGATGGAGAGACCGAAGGATGATCGAGCTGGGAAATTTAAAATGCTCTGCACATGCGCAGATGTTGATTGTTAACACCCAAAGGAAACACTGTGCTTTATCACTAAACAAGTGATAAAGCATATAATATTTGTAAATTAACACCAGATTTTATCACTAGATGCCCAACACCAGGTTTTTATCCCTCAGTAATTTGCTGTGTAAAAAAATTAGCATATTGTGATAAAGTTCATTATTTTCAAACTTCAATAGATGTTTTTCAACCATTTTTCAACAGACTTGCTTAACTCATGAAGGCCCATCCCTAAACCAAGCCCCCAGTGGATTACAGCCAATCAGGGAAAGCGATTAAAATGCTGATTGTGGTTTGAAAACGCCCACTGATTGGGAAACACCCACTAGTGTTGTGCAGAGACACAAACCTGCATGATCTTGGGCTCATCAACTACAAATCTCTGTTAGTTCAATGTCACTGTCTCCACCCATGTGTGCTGTTAACTTTCATCAAAGTTTCAATGCTGATCCAACATACTTTAAACATTGAAATGAAGTGTCCCCATCACTATACTGGGGTGTTAGAACCCACACAGACCACAGGGTGAGCACCCCCTGCTGGCCTCACTAACACCTCTACCAGCAGCTACCTGGTTTTCCCAGTCCCATCCAGGTACCAACCAGTCTTGGGCTACAGGGTGATATGGCTGCTGGCAAGACACAGAAAGACATTTCTGGACGAATAGGCTGTTCCCAGATTGCTGTATCAAGGCACCTCAGTGGGAAGTCTGTGGGAAGGAAAAAGTGTGGCAAAAAACGCTGCACAACGAGAAGAGGTGAGCGGACCCTGAGGAAGATTGTGGAGAAGGACCGACTCCAGACCTTGGGGGACCTGCGGAAGCAGTGGACTGAGTCTGGAGTAGAAACATCCAGAGCCACCGTGCACAGGCGTGAGCAGGAAATGGGCTACAGGTGCCGCATTCCCCAGGTCAAGACACTTTGGGGCTACAGAGAAGCAGCACTGGACTGTTGCTCAGTGGTCCAAAGTACTTTTTTCGGATGAAAGCAAATTTTGCATGTCATTCGGAGATCAAGGTGCCAAAGTCTGGAGGAAGACTGGGGAGAAGGAAATGCCCAAATGCCTGAAGTCCAGTGTCAAGTCCCCACAGTCAGTGATGGTCTGGGGTGCCATGTCAGCTGCTGGTGTTGGTCCACTGTGTTTTATCAAGGGCAGGGCCAATGCAGCTCGCTATCAGGAGATTTTGGAGAACTTCATGCTTCCATCTGCTGAAAAGCTTTATGGAGATGAAGATTTGGTTTTTCAGCACGACCTGGCACCTGCTCACAGTGCCAAAACCACTGGTAAATGGTTTACTGACCATGGTATTACTGTGCTCAATGGGCCTGCCAACTCTCCTGACCTGAACCCCATAGAGAATCTGTGGGATATTGTGAAGAGAAAGTTGAGAGACGCCAGACCCAACACTCTGGATGAGCTTGCGGCCGCTATCGAAGCATCCTGGGCCTCCATCACACCTCAGCAGTGCCACAGGCTGATCGCCTCCATGCCACGCCGCACTGAAGCAGTCATTTCTGCTAAAGGATTCCCCACCAAGTATTGAGTGCAGAACTGAACATAATTATTTGAAGGTTGACTTTTTTGTATTAAAAACACTTTTCTTTTATTGGTCGGATGAAATATGCTAATTTTTTTAGACAGGAATTTGGGGTTTTCATGAGCTGTGTGCCAAAATCATCAGAATTAAAACAATGAAAGGCCTGAAATATTTCAGTTGGTGTGCAATGAATCTAAAATATATGAAAGTTTCATTTTTATCATTACTTTTTCAGGCGAGAATGTACTTGTTTAGAGATTTAATCTGTGGTTTATTTATCAAGAGAGCCTCTATTTGACAATTGTATCTGTGTGTTTTATCCGTGTGTACCCACCGAGAGCAGCCTTTCCTCGGCCAGTTCTTCTGACGTCTGCTGCGGGCTCGGATGATTCTGAGATATGATTCAACTTGTGTGTGTAGATCTAACGGACGATCTTTGGTACTCGAGCAGCGTTCTTGACACATGAGAGGAAAAAATCGGGATTGGGTCACTTGAACCATGCAGTGTAAACAGGGCCTAATTAGACAGACTGGGAAAAACTAGTTCACAGGAACTGAACTAAAACACGATGAAAATAACAGAAATATGACACATACCAAAATCCCAGATGGCCATCCTAGGTTAAGTGCTCGTAAACAACTGGAGGCTTGGACTCTGGAATGGTATTCCGAATGTCACGATAACCAGCGGATAGAGACACTGCATCCATTGTGTCCACCATATGACATGCCTTCAAATCTGGTCTCAAAGAAAATCCATTGTTTCCCACTCATAATTACGACTTTGTGGAGAAGTGTAGGAAAGCCTCCTCTGTTAACATCCAAAAAACGTCCGCTGGTATCCTTCCCTGTGAAGCACAGCTTTAGCAGGTGTTGCACTTTTTTTGCCAACTTTGCAGGCTTTGTTTCCACTTCCTATGTTTAGTTCCTCCTTCTGAATGAAAGAGGCTCTCGGTTCATCTAAATGAAATTTACTTGAGTTGACCTCTCCATTGAAGTAGCTTAAAGGGGTCATGAATTAAAAAAATACCTTTCCCTTGAGCTTTTGATATATAAAAGTTTCAGAGCTGAAAACTTGGAAAGCTTTTATTGACACCATGCCTAGAAAATGCTCGATCTCAGAATATGCCACACCTTGACGTCATCGTGTGGTGAAACGCCGCCTCAGGCTATGTGGAGCTAAACCAGATCCAATTTCTAAGCAATAAACATGCCACATAAGCTTCATTCAAATTCCAATATTATGAAGGCATGGATGAACTTTATTTTTAATATATAGTGTGATTCACTCATGCAAGAGAGAGGGCACAATTCACTTCTCTTCTGAGATTGAGAGATCATTTTGCAAATGATCATGAAATTAAATGCGTTTACAAAGCAGGAATAAACACTGCTGCTGCAGCGACAGTTTGAGAAGGCAGCTTAAATAATATCTGACTATATCAATGCATGACGTGAATCAAAGAAATATGCCTAATTATAGGTTCACAAAGAGCTCAAATGAATACACGTTGTTTAAAAAGAATTATGAATGCATGTTTTATATTTATATTCATATTTGTCTACTTGTCAATTCATATAATAATTATATGAATATATTATATTTTAAAACTTACATTTAAAATTAAAAGTAATTCGTATAATAAATATAATAAATAATTAGTTCCAAAGGATGAGGAATTTTTGTCTAACACTTTTTTTATTATTATAAACTGCTTTAATTAGATACAGCGGGTGTGACTTTAGTGCGTCTTTGCTTGCAGCTGATTGGTCCAGTTTGGGTTTGCTTTCTCTAACCCAGAATAAAACCTGCTCCAGAGTAGGTTAGCCGTGTAGTGTAAGTTACCATGGTGATGAACACCGCTAAAAACCAATCCAACTTCTTGAGCCCGAAAAACCAGAGTGTCGTGTGCGCTGGGAAGAAAGAACAGCAAGATCCAATTGTGAAATAATAAAGATTTATTTCTCTCAGTAATGTAGCAAGAACAGTCTTTCACAAGAAAGTCAGGTAGATCAGTTTTAGGTGGTAATGTGGCAGTGAAGCAGCGCAGTCCGTGCGGAGAGGTCGGCAGACACAGATGTTCCGTGAGCAGGGAGGCAAGGGCAGACGCGGTCGGGCGGAACCGGAATCAAGGCGAAGCAATCCCACGAAGAACACGAACACACAGGAACCACAAGACACACTGCAATGATCTGACAACAGACTGAGTGAGACACAGGAATATATGGGCGCAGTAATGAGGTGCAGCAGGTGAGCGTGATCGGTGATGAGTAATCCAACAACACCACACAACACAGGCAGAAGGAGACAGTGAATTCATGAACCGTGATAGTACCCCTCCCCCTAAGAGTGCCTCCTGGCGCTCCCAGGAGGACCTACCTGTCGATTGAAATCATCGATAAGGGAATGATCCAATATGTCCCTGGCAGGAACCCAACTTCTCTCCTCCGGACCGTAACCTTCCCAGTCCACCAAGTACTGAAATCCTTGTCCCCTCCATCTAGAGTCCAGAATGCGATTAACCGAATACGTGGGTTCCCCATCTACGAGGCGCGGAGCTGGCGGATTAATGCGGAACTGAAAAGCAGGTTTTAATTTGGAGACATGAAAGGCGGGATGAATCCTCCCGTACGCTGGAGGTAGTTTGAGGCGGACTGTCACTGGGCTAATGATTTTAGTGACAGGAAACGGGCCAATGAATTTGGGAGCGAGCTTATTACTTACGGAACGCAGCGGAATGTTCTTTTTAGAAAGCCACACTTTTTGACCCACGACGCACACAGGAGGCTTAGACTGGTGGCGATCGGCTTGGGCCTTGGTGCGTCTACCTACATGGAGTAGAGTCTCACGGGTTCTATTCCATGTGTGACGACACCTCTGGACAAAGGCGTGTGCGGAGGGGACCACGACTTCGGATTCCAGACTGGGAAAGATAGGTGGCTGGTACCCTAAACTACACTTGAATTGAGAGAGGCACGTGGCTGACACTGGTAACGAGTTGTGAGCGTACTCATCCCAAGAAATCAGTTGGCTCCAAGAGGAAGGGTTTTTGGTGGCAATACATCGTAACACTCGCTCAAGATCTTGGTTGGCTCGTTCAGTTTGACCATTGCTCTGGGGATGGAAACCGGAAGACAGACTAACTGTCGCCCCCAGTAATTTACAGAATTCACGCCACTATTTGGATACAAATTGGGGCCCCCTGTCGGAAACCACGTCTGTCGGAAGGCCATGTAAGCGAAAGACGTGGTCTACGACAGTCACCGCTGTCTCCTTGGCGGAAGGTAATTTAGGCAAGGGAATAAAATGAACCATTTTCAAGAACCGGTCCACGACGGTCCTAACAACCGTCTTGCCCTGGGAGGGCGGGAGGACGGTAACAAAATCTAGAGCGATGTGGGACCAGGGTCTCGAAGGAACAGACAGCGGTTGGAGTAACCCATCTGGGGAGCGATTGGAAGTCTTACCCATGGCACAAACTAAACACGCCAAAACAAATTCCCGGATGTCACGAGCCATACCAGGCCACCAAAACCGTTGCTGTACCAAAAATTTGGTTCTATTGACTCCCGGAGGGCAAGCTACATTGGAGCTATGACCCCATCGAATTACGTCGGACCGAACTCCCTCTGGCACAAATAAACGATTCGGTGGGCCACCGGGCGGAGGAGTTACCCCTTCTAAGGCCGATTTGACCTTCGATTCGACCTCCCATGTGAGTGACGAGACGATGAGTCTCTCTGGAAAAATGCACTCGGGAGTAGACGGGCGTTCGGAGCGGTCAAAAACGCGAGATAAAGCATCGGGTTTGAGGTTCTTAGAACCCGGGCGGTACGATAGAGTAAATTCAAAACGTCCGAAAAAAAGAGCCCACCGAGCCTGCCTAGAGTGGAGTCTTTTGGCAGATCTGATATATTCCAGATTCTTATGGTCGGTCCAAACAATAAAAGTAACCCCCGCTCCCTCTAACCAATGACGCCATTCCTCCAATGCAAGCTTAACTGCCAACAGTTCCCTGTTACCAATGTCATAATTACATTCGGCTGGCGACAAATGGTGAGATAAAAACGCGCACGGATGCATCTTGTCGTCCGAGGGAGAGAGCTGGGAAAGAACCGCTCCTACCCCCACCTCTGAAGCGTCCACCACAAACTGACGTGATGGATCAGGGGCGATGAGAATGGGAGCCGAAACAAAGCGGCTCTTGAGGTTGGTAAATGCAGTTTCGGCTTCACCAGACCACCTGAACGTCACTTTGGGGGAGGTCAACGTTGTCAGAGGCGCGGCTAGTTGGCTGAAATTATGAATAAAACATCGATAAAAATTGGCGAACCCCAGGAACCTCTGCAGGACCTTGCGGGAATCTGGGGTTGGCCAATCTATCACAGCCTTAACCTTGTCGGGATCCATGCGCATTCCCTCGGACGAGACGATGTGTCCAAGGAACGGAACAGACTGTGCATGGAAAGCGCATTTCTCCGCCTTGACAAAAAGCCCATTCGCTAGCAACCTCTGGAGCACTAGTCAAACATGCTGGACATGAGAGGGTAAAAAGATATATGAATTGATCGACCATGTCTCTCAGCAAATCATTGACATGTGCTTGGAAGACCGCGGGAGCATTGGACAGCCCGAAAGGCATGACCAAATATTCAAAGTGCCCCCTGGGGGTATTAAACGCAGTCTTCCATTCATCCCCCTCCCTAATGCGGACCAAATGATAAGCGTTGCAGAGATCTAACTTCGTAAAAAAGGAAGCTCCCTGCAGCCGCTCGAAAGCTCGAAAGGAAATGGCTTTCCTGAGGTAAATGTTATGTGACAAAATTGTTCTCCAGTTGTTTTATTGACCCCTTTGTTAGACTGATTGGTCGATATTATGTATGAGGAATATACATTTGGTTAAGTTGTAGGCTACTGTTTCTTTCAACATTGTTCATTCATGTTTACTATTAGTTAGTAGAGATAATCAGTCCACATGCAGCTAGGGATCTGTCGCGTAACATTTACAAGCGCCAAAACAGCATTTGTTGTTTGAATTTCGTAATTCAAAAGTGACAGAATCTGAGAGCTGAGATTTTTTTAATATATCATAAGTAACCTGCTCTGTCGGTCTCGTTTCCTCTTTGCTTCGCGATTTTTCTGTGAGAAAATGTATGTGTGGCGTGGGAGCATGAAAAGCGTCAATTGAACAGAAACAGAGCTGATGGTGAACAGAAACAGAGCTGATGGTGAACAGAAACAGAGCTGATGGAGAACAGAAACAGAGCTGACGGTGAACAGAAACAGAGCTGATGGTGAACAGAAACAGAGCTGATGGTGAACAGAAACAGAGCTGATGGTGAACAGAAAACAGAGCTGACGGTGAACAGAAACAGAGCTGACGGTGAACAGAAACAGAGCTGATGGTGAACAGAAACAGAGCTGACGGTGAACAGAAACAGAGCTGACGGTGAACAGAAACAGAGCTGACGGTGAACAGAAACAGAGCTGACGGTGAACAGAAACAGAGCTGATGGTGAACAGAAACAGAGCTGATGGTGAACAGAAACAGAGCTGATGGAGAACAGAAACAGAGCTGACGGTGAACAGAAACAGAGCTGAAGGTGAACAGAAAACAGAGCTGATGGTGAACAGAAAACAGAGCTGATGGAGAACAGAAACAGAGCTGATGGTGAACAGAAACAGAGCTGATGGTGAACAGAAAACAGAGCTGATGGTGAACAGAAACAGAGCTGATGGTGAACAGAAACAGAGCTGACGGTGAACAGAAACAGAGCTGATGGTGAACAGAAACAGAGCTGACGGTGAACAGAAACAGAGCTGATGGTGAACAGAAACAGAGCTGACGGTGAACAGAAACAGAGCTGACGGTGAACAGAAACAGAGCTGATGGTGAACAAAAACAGAGCTGAAGGTGAACAGAAAACAGAGCTGACGGTGAACAGAAAACAGAGCTGACGGTGAACAGAAAACAGAGCTGACGATGAACAGAAACAGAGCTGACGGTGAACAGAAAACAGAGCTGATGGTGAACAGAAACAGAGCTGATGGTGAACAGAAACAGAGCTGATGGTGAACAGAAACAGAGCTGATGGTGAACAGAAACAGAGCTGATGGTGAACAGAAACAGAGCTGATGGTGAACAGAAACAGAGCTGATGGTGAACAGAAACAGAGCTGACGGTGAACAGAAACAGAGCTGACGGTGAACAGAAACAGAGCTGATGGTGAACAAAAACAGAGCTGAAGGTGAACAGAAAACAGAGCTGACGGTGAACAGAAAACAGAGCTGATGATGAACAGAAACAGAGCTGATGGTGAACAGAAAACAGAGCTGATGATGAACAGAAACAGAGCTGACGGTGAACAGAAAACAGAGCTGATGGTGAACAGAAACAGAGCTGATGGTGAACAGAAACAGAGCTGATGGTGAACAGAAACAGAGCTGATGGTGAACAGAAACAGAGCTGATGGTGAACAGAAACAGAGCTGATGGTGAACAGAAACAGAGCTGACGGTGAACAGAAACAGAGCTGACGATGAACAGAAACAGAGCTGATGATGAACAGAAACAGAGCTGATGGTGGACAGAAACAGAGCTGATGGTGGACAGAAACAGAGCTGATGGTGAACAGAAACAGAGCTGATGGTGAACAGAAACAGATCTGATGGTGGAAGTCTCTGTTAGCTCCGCAGCACACTGTGGTCCACTCCATGTTTTAAATTTCTCCCAGCAGCAGTGTCCTGATGATGTCGTCGAGGCATGACAGCTGAAGACCAGATGATGGGTCTTCTTGACGATTCAGACGGTGGGGATCGCCGCAGCACCATGCAGGAGGCAGACAAAGCTCTCCGGGCACTTCTGTGGACACACCGGGGTCGGTGCAGAAGTCCAAACCGCTCCACGGCCGCAATGCAGGACGGAACAGCGGCGCAGCCGAGAAGCGGAACATCCCAACATCATGCCGGACGCTGATGACGATGGCCCGGATGACGCTAGCCTGGTGCAAACTTCAGCCACCATGCAGCTTAAGCCCGAGGGAGACCACCAGTGAGCAGTCGCAGTGAGAAACATCAAATGTCCTCCAAACCAGAACCAACCGCAGCAATTCAAACATAAACATAAGAGAAGCGGTGGAAAACGGCGAACGGTGAACAACGTCCTCTCAGTGGCTGCCAGCAATCAGCATAAGTCCCAATTGTAGCTCTGACTGTTAGACTAGTCACAAACATAATAAAATAAAATAAAATCTAAATCTAATAGTACAGTAACATGATTTGTGGGTGGAGAAGCGGCGAACAGACAACGCCAGCGTCCTCTCCCCCACGTTGCCTAGCCAATAAGACCTAGAATGAGCGAACGCCGCTCTGCACGTTTGCATCAAGGACGTAGCTAAGTACTTGTGGGGCGGGGGATGGGGGAGATTATATTTTATGTATTTTAATTTTAATACATTTAAAATTAAAAATAAAATGGTTTACTTTTGGTAAATGTATTGGACATACTCACGGATTGTTTTTACAGTTTTTGGATCTTTAAAGTTAGGGGGGCAGCTGTGGATCCGCCCATGAGTAGAAAGTAGCCTACTGATATTTGTGTTAAAATGTAATGAGTAAAAGTAAAAAGTAGACTTAAAAAATAAATAGTAGCCTAAAGTAAAGTAAAAATATCAGAAAAATCTACTTAAGTAGGCTACAGTAACGAAGTATTTGTACTTTGTTACTTCCCATCTCTGCATATTAATAAGATGGTGAAAGCATAGTTGAGTTATGGCCCTTTATATAAGCAGACTGCAGAAGCCAGAGAATAACCTTCTGTTTTAGTTGTGTTCGTTTAGTTCAGTTTAGTTGCTTTTCTCTGGCTTCCTGTGAATTTTAGAATGAGGTGTAAGGCCATGTGGTCTGCAAAACTGCAAGCACATTATCTGCTTTATACACTCAGTTTGAATTTGTAAAACAAACATTTAGCAAAAGGCTAAAAACAGATCTCCTTAGACACAGAACTCAAAACTAACAGCTCTTTTAAATTAAACTATAATTTACCAATTACCTACCCTTAAAGATCATGTGTGAAAACACTTATAAATCGTTCCCTTATAAATAAAAACTCAATGTTTTCAGAAAGAAAGAAATAATATTTACCCCTTTGCATTTCTGTTTATAGTGCAAATATACACTGTGAACCTGAATAAGTTAGCAAAACTAAACAAAACGAGGTATTCAGTAACATCAAAATATAAAGTTAAAAAATTCAAAATGTAAGTAAGCAGAACTGGCGGGGTTTTATTGTGTACTACATTTTAATTGCTCTTAATTTGAGATATTTGAGTAAGCTAATTCATACATTTCACTTAAAAATGTCATGTAATCTCAATTTAATTATTTTTAGTTGTGGAAACTTGGCTAGCTTTAACTATAATTCATTAAATGCTAACTTGCTTAATAGTAACACAATGATTTGATAGCATTAGCTTATAAAATATAATTGCTAAATGAGTACAACAATATAGAATTTTTTAACATACACCAATCAGGCATATCATTATGACCACTGACAGGTGAAGTGAATAACACTGATGATCTCTTCATCACGGCTCCTGTTAGTGGGTGGGATATATTAGGCAGCAAGTGAACATTTTGTCCTCGGAGTTGATGTGTGTGAAGCAGGAGAAATGGGCAAGCGTAAGGATTTGAGCGAGTTTGACAAGGGCCAGATTGTGACGGCTAGACGACTGGGTCAGAGCATCTCCAAAACTGCAGCTCTTGTACCCACAGTCGGAGGCATTGTGTGCCCCCTCAAATCTGTGTTTACGGTTTGGCTATATCTTATCTTATAATATTATATGTACAAAACAGTGACTTTTGGTGAATTTCTTCATTTTGAAGCTAAGTTTGTTACACCTTTGTTACGCCTAGGTGATTCGTGCAGAACTAGAACAAGGTGTCACGTGCGGGTTAATTGGGATAATCCATCCAAAATAAAACTTTTTTTTTTTTTAACATCCTTAGCCTTCTGTTACTTTGACTTTTAGTGCAGAGTATAGTGCTTAAATGCTTTAAAATATTTTGTTTATATAAGCTACAGAAAACAAGACTGAATTGATAGTAACTGAATAGGATAGGCTATTCATAATATTCTAAAATAGCAACAGTAAATGCATTAATAATAATAATATAATAATATAATATATATATATGTTGTACCCCTAAAGGTACAATTTTGACACCCTTTTTTTCTGTGTTTAGGGTTTACACTGTTCTTAAATTGATCACTTA
This sequence comes from Pseudorasbora parva, assembly GCF_024679245.1. NCBI lineage: Eukaryota > Metazoa > Chordata > Actinopteri > Cypriniformes > Gobionidae > Pseudorasbora > Pseudorasbora parva. The sequence continues at coordinate 2,877,031 of NC_090184.1, forward strand.
GAAATCAAAACTCAATGTTTTGAGAAACTAATACATTTTTGATTTTTATTTTGTAAAAATGAATGGAATGTGCATACAAGTCAGGTAACCTTTATTTCTGTAGCCCTTTACACAATACAGATTCAAAATCGTAACAAATTCAGATTCTGCTGTAAAGCAGCTCTAACAAACCCGTCATTATTCAGCTCAAGTCAATTCAGTCAATAACAGTAAAGTTCACCAATTGTGCAAACATACTTTATATACAGTGTATTTGTGCACATACACGTACATTTGACAAACTCCTATTTACTGAACAAGCAAAAGACAACATTTCTCACATCTGTGTGTAGTTTGGTGTGATAGTTTTACGACAGTTAATCTAGTTTAGAATAAAGAGTTTGCTTTTGCAAGAGATGTCATGTTTTGCATCTTGAGTGCATGTTTTAAGAAATGGAGCCATAGTTTAAGAAATTATAAGCAATATTAAAAAAGTATAATATGCGTTTTGGTTGATCGGATCAAAAGTGGACGAGGCTAAATACAGGTGTAAACGGGTCTAACGCGGTTTGAGCTTGTCCACTTTTGACCACTTCCAGAGGTAGAGAAAAACACATTCGACCGGATTGATTTTGTGGTGTAGACGCTCATCTAATGTGTTCGAACAGCCTATAAAGACGCCCTACTCTCCACCGACTGGCCTAACGCGTGAACATTATGGGATGGCAGTAGCCAGACGGGATTTAAACTCTTACGGCTGAAGACCCAAGTTTGGTTTGAAGAGGAGAAACGTCTCAAACTCAGTGTTCTCTCTCCAGTCCTGATCTCTAACACACACTCACAGCGTTCGGCATGGCTTCCCTCATCTACTTGTGATCCGATCAACCAAAACTAATCTTAATACCAGGTGTAAACAAGGCTTTTATGTGCTTTTTTAAGCTTAAAATATTTGACTTTGTGTTCTATTGACTTTAAAGCAGTGTAGCAAAGTTTAAAATAGTGAAGGACGAAAGACAGGGTTGGGTTGACTGAGACTCGTGGTCAACTTTATTTACTCTTAATAGAGCCAACAAAACATAAATTTGCACCGCTGGTGTTTCAACAGCTCAGTCCTCCTTAAAGATTCACTCAAGTGCTCTCCAGAGTTTTCTCAGTCCCTTAAGGGGTGCCACGAGTCTCCAATCTGTCTCTCTGTCCCAGGGGGCTTTACGTGGCCTTCACACCCATTACTGAAACAAGACGCATTTGTCATTTGCACTAGACCGACTTATGCCCCGGTTGTCTCCAAAACCGCTCTCCTATCAGTTCCTCACAATAGCAACAGATGTGCCAGTGCATTTGATATTTTAACAATGTGAAAATGAGAATTGCGTCGGGGTAAACTGGCGTGGCATTGCGTCGGTGTCTCAACCTCTCAAAGTCTGCATTTCCCGAAACCTTCTTAGCACTACGTCATTCTTAAGGTATCCCTTAACGTTAATATGTTTTTCCCGAAACAAACTTAGTTAAGAATACCTTCTGTAAGTCATACTTTCGTAAGGTTGGTCTGGACCACTCTTAGCTAGACCTTATCACTATGAACAGTTCATTCCACTAGTGGCCACCACTGAGCAAAAAGCTTCTTTATATGTCAGTCTATATACGAATATAATTCTGAAGTTGTAATATACACCCAGTGTTCAATTAGGCTATTGAATAGTTTTTGTTTGTTTTTTGTATTGTTTTTTTGTTTTTTACGCAAGGATTAAAATTGTCATAAAAAATGTCATTACAAACACTAATGGTTGTTAGCTTTTTAATGATATTATCCAAAGGTACATCAGCTGGCAAACCATTAGACAGGAAAGCTTCGGAGTCTATTTAAAGGGAATGATTGTGGAGGAGTTTAGTCAAACTTTAGCGAATAGAATTGTGCTAAATCAAAGACGGCGCCGTCCGCGCAGCCATTTAGTGTATGTGCACTACTTCATTCGTGAAAACTTTAGTCCCCTGCGGCTGCCATGTCAGAAGCTGCTATTAAAAATAAATTTCGCCTGCCACGACAGCAAATTCAGCAGATTTTAGATCTTGTTGGACCAACTTTGTCGAGACAAACTGGACGGAGCTAGCCCTGAAATCAGCTGCTGGCGGCTCTTCTCTTTCTTTCTTTTTTCTCCGCATATAGCAGCTGATTATACATTTTGCGTGTTGCATTTTTATTGACTAGGCCATCTAATAATATAAATGAGTAATTTACACAATAATGTGAAGCAGCTGTGCATGGGCAATCATCCCTGGTTGTGGAGTAAATCAAGACACTGTGGAAAATATATTGTAATAATTTAAATGACGCGTGATGCTCATGATGCGGTTGAGCATGAGATTGCTGGTTTGTGCACTCATTTCAGAATTATGTAAAATTTAGGTGCAATTTTGTATGATAAATGAAAGTTCGCAACTATTTCTGAAGTGCTTCTTTTATAAAGAACATCATTTTTTTCGCATAACGCAGTGAAACAGCCCCTGCATAGAGTAAATAATCCATTATTGAGCCATCGATATAAGCCGATTCAGCACCGCCTCCACGAAGAGCACCTGCTAACGTCGCACTTAACAAGGGTTACCTACTAAGGTATAGTTCGGGGAACACACCTAGAAATGTTAAGTTATACCTTTAGAGACTTCGTAGCATGCTAAGAGATAACGTTATCGGGAAATGCAGCCCAGGACTTGTCTTAGACTCAGATTAGGTGGTCGTGACTACAACACTAATAATTAGACCTACTGTAGATCTTATTGAACAGTTCATATTATTGCCTTAAATCCCTTTTAATCCTTATTTAAATGAAAAATGTTGGCCCCCACAATGTTCATGGCCTTGCTTGATACTAAATAAACATGAACATGCAAGTTTAAACGACGGTATGTAAATCTAAAGTATTTTAGGCTACTAAATCAAAAGAGTTAACACAGCTATAAGCCAAGAACACTTAGACTTTTCTGTCAGTGTAAGTCAAGTATATGTTAGTGCAATTTTAAGTATATTTCTAAAGGAAAAAGTGCAAGTATTAAAATTATTAAGTATATTTCTCTCTATATTAAAGTAGGGTACAACGGGGCTAAAGGCACAGCTTAAGAAAAATGTGCTTTTCACTACTCCTATAATGTGTGATATACAGAAAAATATACAGCTCTGAAAAAAATGAAGAGACCACTTATCATGGATTCCTCAATGTAGAGTGGTGTCTTAATTTTATCCAGACCTGTATATGTTTGTATTAAACATTTATGGAGCAACATATTTTGTGTGAAAATTAATCATAAAAGTGGTTTATTTTATTTCAAAATCTTTAAAATGTAAAAGGTGGCGAGGGGGGCCTTTTACCTCACACATGAGGCACACAGTATTGATACAAATACTTTCACTAAAATAATGTTTTTAATAATGTTTAAATCAATGTTAATCACAATGTTGAACTATTTTCTGTTTGTTTTGATGAATAAAATAATACATTTTTGATCAATAAATATGATGTCATTAAAATATGTTAATATAGATATATATCTGAAAAATATAGAAACAAAATCATTTAAAAAAGTAAAGATTCTGAAAGCATTGAAGGATCCCATAATAATTTAATATACATTTACATTATAACAATAACATATTTTGTAATATGATATGATTAATTTCACATTTTTAAATATAATGGTTTCATTTATAAATATGGTGATTATCTCTACGGTGGACACCCAACTTAAACTTATCATCTGAATCTAGCCATGTCATGTCAACAAACGGAAAAGTCCGTCGCTGTTTATTGCCACGTTGAATATGGTGCCTTTTACCCCAAATGCCATATTTTTATATATACTTCCGTTATTGAAAAACTGTTTCTTGAACAAAACATTAACAAGACCTTTGTTTCAAAACATATTCAATAAGTCTAGCAATTTGTATTTGCTGCTTAAATCTACAATATTTTTTAAAACACCAAGACAAATTAGACACATTTCCACGTGCATCTTGAAAAGTGGATGTTTTGGAGCTGAGGCAAGTTTTCGTGCCATCTAGTTGTTTAGAGGAGAATAAAATCAAAGGAGGCTTTTACCCTGTGGAGCCTTTAGCCCCCTTGTACCCTACACATAGTAGACTGAAAATATACTTTCTTATTTTTAGTTTAAAAGAAGCATATTAGCACACTTCTTATTTCAGTAAAACAGTATGTTTTATTTTGTGGATGGGGGTGTTATGAGCAGAGTTATTATTAATTATCCCATCCTGTTGTCCGCCTATGCATGATTATATTACAGGTGGGCGGTGACTTGTGTTAACCTGTTGGAGGCTGATCCGGATATAAACACCGCACTGAGGAGGCCATCATTGTGCCTTTGATCGTATCTTATTGCTTCGTATTGCTTGTTAGAGTGTCCTCTTAAGATCTGGGACCATTTTATTATTATTATTATAAATAATATTACAGCTCAGACAACAGCATATGCATATACATTTTTCTTACTTTTAGCAGTGCTTGTTTTCTTAAAAATAAAATCAAAATAAACAGAGTTTTTGCTTAAAACAGGCAAAATGATCTGCCAATGGGGTAAGAAAAATAATCTCGTTTCTGATTGAAATCTTGTTTCTTGTTTCCGTCCCAAACAGAAATAAGATTATTTTTCTCACCCCACTGGCAGATCATTTTGCCTGTTTTAAGCAAAAACTCACTTCATTTTTATTTTCCCCCAGAAAACAAGAAAAAATATATTATGTCATTTTACATTTTAATTTAAATATATATACAGGTCCTTCTAAAAAAAAAAAATAGCATATTGTGATAAAGTTCATTATTTTCCATAGTGTAATGATAAAAATGTAACTTTCATATATTTTAGATTCATTGGACACAAACTGAAATATTTCAGGTCTTTTATTGTTTTAATACTGATGATTTTGGCATACAGCTCATGAAAACCCTCAAAAAATTAGCATATCATGAAAAGGTTCTCTAAACGAGCTATTAACCTAATCATCTGAATCAACTACACTCTAAAAAATAATTCAGTGGCTTAGTAAATATCACAGTAACAATTAACTTTATTAACTTAATAAAATCTCTCAATATCATTTACTTGATGGTTTTAGTTAAACATACCAAAATAATTGACTAAAAATCCAACAGTTAATTTTGTCTAAAATTTATAGTTATATTTAAGTTTTTTTCACTAAAATAATTTAGTATTCAAATAACCAATTATTTATTTTAAATATACTTAATACATTTGCGAAATTTATTTCAAAATATTTGAGAATGGAGAATTAAACCGATCTGTTTCAAGAACCACAAATATTACTTAATTAAAATCAAGATTATTAATATTTAACACACACTGAAGAAATTGAGTAAATTTACTCGATTAAAACAATGCACCCCTCCCCCACCCTCTGACGCGACGACAGCTCGACGGTTCTCAGCGTCGCAGAATTGGGGCATTTCCTCTGTGAAATTCAGGTTTGTATGTTTTTTTTTAAATCTAAATAATCATTACTGTGCTAAAAGGCATTTTATTTAATTCAAAACAACATACAGGGACGCAGTGTGAGTCACCTTAAGTTAACGTGTGGCGTTGATCTTTGAAACGCCTGCTGTGTTGCTCAAAACACACAACTTTATTCATAAAGATAATGAATATAATGAATTTGGATGATAAAATCTTATTAAAACTGGGCACTGTTTGTTTATTGTCAGGTTATGGAGTCTGGCGCCTCGCAGCATCTTTCAGCTACGAATGAAACGCAGGACAGTGGTCTCAAGTTCAAAGTCCACCCGCAGACCGCTAACGTTAGTCCATTTCAGGCTCGAGAAACAGCGCTGATACGGTGGAAATGGGATAACAGACCGGTTGATTACACTTGAATTACTTTTAAATGTTTAATTTTTACTTCTAAAATGTTTGTTACATGAGTTTAAATGTTGTAAAATAACTGTTATTCTTTACATGTCAAAACAGTAATATATGCTGTAACGTTATTGCTGTACTCGTCGACAATAAAGGCCATGTCATGTATAAGTGTGTTTGTGTGGACTGTGGAGTATTTTACAAAGGTTTAGAGGAAATTAAAGTTATACTATACAAGTTAGTAATACTCATAAATAAAAACAGTTCATATTAGTCATAAATATTGGTTTTTAAATGCTTTTTACCCAATTTTTTCTACTCAATTGAATTTGTTAATGTAACAAATGCAGTTACTCAGATCTACTTAATTTTTTTACTTACATTTACTCAGTTCATATGGTGTCTATAATTGATTTCACTGCTTTAAAATGTACTCAATTTTTTTAGTGTAAAAATGTTTCACCAAAAATTTTTAGTAAATCATAGTATTAGTTTTTAGAGTGTAATGAACTCTAAACACCTGCAAAAGATTCCTGAGGCTTTTAAAAACTCCCAGCCTGGTTCATTACTCAAAACCGCAATCGTGGGTAAGACTGCCGACCTGACTGCTGTCCAGAAGGCCATCATTGACACCCTCAAGCGAGAGGGGAAGACACAGAAAGACATTTCTGAACGAATAGGCTGTTCCCAGAGTGCTGTATCAAGGCACCTCAGTGGGAAGTCTGTGGGAAGGAAAAAGTGTGGCAAAAACGCTGCTCAACGAGAAGAGGTGAGCAGACCCTGAGGAAGATTGTGGAGAAGGACCGACTCCAGACCTTGGGGGACCTGCGGAAGCAGTGGACTGAGTCTGGAGTAGAAACATCCAGAGCCACCGTGCACAGGTGTGTGCAGGAAATGGGCTACAGGTGCCGCATTCCCCAAGTCAAGACACTTAGGGCTACAGAGAAGCAGCACTGGACTGTTGCTCAGTGGTCCAAAGTACTTTTTTGTGTGCAAATTTTGCATGTCATTCGGAAATCAAGGTGCCAGAGTCTGGAGGAAGACTGGGGAGAAGGAAATGCCCAAATGCCTGAAGTCCAGTGTCAGGTACCCACAGTCAGTGATGGTCTGGGGTGCCATGTCAGCTGCTGGTGTTGGTCCACTGTGTTTTATCAAGGGCAGGGTCAATGCAGCGAGCTATCAGGAGATTTTGGAGCACTTCATGCTTCCATCTGCTGAAAAGCTTTTTGGAGATGAAGATTTGGTTTTTCAGCACGACCTGGCACCTGCTCACAGTGCCAAAACCACTGGTGAATGGTTTACTGACCATGGTATTACTGTGCTCAACTCTCCTGACCTGAACCCCGTAGAGAATCTGTGGGATATTGTGAAGAGAAAGTTGAGAGACGCAAGACCCAACACTCTGGATGAGCTTAAGGCCGCTATCGAAGCATCCTGGTCCTCCAGAACACCTCAGCAGTGCCACAGGCTGATCGCCTCCATGCCACGCCGCACTGAAGCAGTCATTTCTGCAAAAGGATTCCCCACCAAGTATTGAGTGCATAACTGAACATAATTATTTGAAGGTTGACTTTTTTTGTTTTAAAAACACTTTTCTTTTATTGGTCGGATGAAATATGCTAATTTTTTGAGATGGGAATTTTGGGTTTTCATGAGCTGTGTGCCAAAATCATCAGTATTAAAACAATAAAAGACCTGAAATATTTCAGTTGGTGTGCAATGAATCTAAAATATATGAAAGTTTAATTTTTATCATTACATTATGGAAAATAATGAACTTTATCACAATATGCAATTTTTTTTAGAAGGAACTGTATATATATATATATATATATATATATATATATATATATATATATATATGAGTGTGTGTGTTTGATGTTTAGGGTCAAAATTAGGAATTGTAGAGGTTTAAAAAAAGGATTCTTCTGTTTGTTATTTTGCCCTTGTCTGCCTCCGAGCTAAACCCTGTGTAAGAAATAAACATTTGCATAACTTTATCTCTCTGGTAGTGAGACTCATTTCTTCCTCTTCCTGTTGCGACTGACCCCTAGACGGTCATTACAGAAGCAGTGAACAAAAATGAAAGTATTGCATAATAAAAATAGTATCCTCATTTCCCTTTGGCTATTTCAGAAGTCTCTCCCCAACAGTGTCCCGAGAAGTGCTCTTACTTTACACACACCAAGAGATGTGCGCATGCCCAACCACGAGCATGGGGCAGTGGAGTGCACTTTGGCCCAGTAGTGCACCATGTCCCCTGGCTTGGTGTGGTGGACAGACACCATAGTTTGGTAACAGCAACGGCTGTAAGGTACAGCTGGTCCTCCGGAGAAGAGCGGAGAATGGGTCGGTGCAATGCCTGCCGTGTGAGCGCAAATCCCCACAAACACATCCTCTGGGGGCAATGGACTGACTAAGCGTATGTCGACGGCTGCTAGTGACAGCTTTAACAAAGCGGGTCGAGAAAGCACATAGGCCGTCCCGCTGCAGTAATCAGGAAAAACTACACCGGCGTACAACGTTTCTGACGTGAAGTGTCTACTGGCAGGATTTCGGTCCGGAGCGACCTGCATGTGGACGCGTCCCAGGTAAAGCTCGGCGAGTTCGCTTTCGGGTGCTTTAAAGCTGTGGTTGAGATACTGCAGAAGAGCACTAGGGTTGAAGAGTACGTCATCATCCACCTTCGCCAGATAGCGAGCCTGTGGGCAGAAACGGCGTGCCCAGCCCAGCATAGACAGAGTTTTAAGGGTCAAGTTGGCATAGGAGTCAACGAAGCGACCCTGCACAAGGTCCCCACGCTCCTTTGACTCCTCCACCAATTCTTTGCCGAGGACTGGGTCCGATGGCTGACCGACCATAAATAGGGTCATGACTCGGTGACCCCTGACTTGTACTTCCCCTCCCCAGGTGTCACGAATGGCCTGGCGGGCCTTTCTGTTTTGAGGTGCAGATGCCACCAGAGTAATGAGGTACGGTTTGGCACGCTGGCAGACGTGGATGCTGGGCATAAGCAGGTACTCTTCCGAACGGGTCGGAGGTATACTGTGAGGAAGGAGCGGTCCATGAGGCCCTTCCATTCGGCTCATGCCCAGCGAGGTCACCCATAGTTCAATGACATCAATAAAGAGTAAAGCAAGCAGGGAGCCACAGAAGACTATGATGGAGAGGTAATGGACGAACCCTAAATGGCCTCCTCGCTTCCCAATACGCCCCTTACAGATCCTAAAACTATGCACCATTTTCTTTTTAGAGATCAGAAGAAAAACTTCTTTACTCCTCCTTTTTGGGTATGATTATGGACAGATCCAGGGAAGAGACCACTGCATGGTGTCCAGTTCTGCTTTTCTCTGCAACGCCAACTGCAAGAGGAAAAAGACAAACTGTAGATTAGTGTTAATAGCTGATATCTAGAGCAAAAAAAATATATTCTTTAACTTGCATACACTACACTCTAAAAACTACTGGGTTGTTTCAACCCATGTCTGGGTCAAATGTCGACAAACCCAACTGTTTGGTTTAAAATTTAAATAAACGGTTGGGTTTGTCTAGCCTGGCTCCGGCCTCCTTCGTACTTCCGCTCAATTTTTTTCTTCCTTCAGTACTCCATCTGAGATTGCGGTATACTCACTATTTTTCTCCGGTCAAATTTTACCTTATCCACTCAGTAAACGTTAGCAATTGGTGATGGCAGATCTAATAATTTTAAACTTCAACTGAGTTCCCTCCTTCAAGAATGTTAACACTTGTCTATGGAGAGTGGCCAGACTCTCTGTACAATTGAAATGTATGAGAGTCTGGTAGGACCAGGCTAGGGATTGTCCATATTTGACCCAAACCAGGGCCGTAACCAACATAGACATTAAGGGCCCTATCTTGCACCCAGCGCAATTGACTTTGTACACCGACGCATGTGTCATTCCTATTTTGCACCCGCGCAAAGCGTGCTTTTCCCTCCACAGAAGCACGTCGCTAAACCAGTGAATGAACTTGCGCTCCCTGGGCGGTCCAGCGCAAAAAAGGAGGCGTGTTCCGGCGCAAACAATCCCTGGAGCTATTTTGCTGTTCCATTAAACAATTGCGCCTCGTCTAAAGTCAGTGGCGCGTTGCGCGTTGTTCATTATGCTATTTTAAGGGCGCATGCTTGACCATAATGTAGAGCGTGCACAACGCGCATACACTTTGCTCATGTAATCTACACAGATGCAACAGTTATTTTTGCAAATCATAAATTGTTACACTAAAAAAATATTAACACATGAGATGACGGAAATCATTGTGGTGTGCTGGCGTCAGGTCCTGAGTAGAGGCAGATCCACCTCCTGTTACGCAGTGTGCCCGATTGATGCTGGCAAGCTTGGACTTTCCCCATCTTCTGATGTCATTGTAGCACTTGCGGCACTGGTGCGACGTCCTGGGGATGCCAGCTGATGAAACAATTGTGGCTATTTCCTCCCACGCCTGTTTAACCGATGCTATTTTGGGTGGGTTTCTCCCATCCCCATTCAACACAACTTCTTTGTCTTTCACTGCTCTTCAAGAACATCAGTCTCCTCGGCTGTGAACCGCTCCTGGCGTGCGCCTGGTAAATACGCCATAATAATAGCGACCCATAATGGAACTTGCGCAGCTGCTTTTAAAGGGAATGTTGGATGCCGCTCTGATTGGTTTATTCACGTTACGCCCAAACCACACCTACGAATAATGAAGCTACTTCAGACCAGCCCATTTTAGATTTGCGCCGGGCGCAAGAGCCATTTATCCCGCCGGCAAAATAGCAACAGCGCCGAGACCTGCCCACAAAGTTACTTGCGCTTCGCGCTTTGACACTTGCGCTTCAGATCGTTAAAATAGGGCCCTAAGGGTGACAAGTAGGGATGTCCCGGTCAGGTTTTTTTGCCCTCGAGTTCGAGTCATTTGACTTTGAGTATCTGCCGATACCGAGTCCCGATCCGACACTTCTATAATACATAAAAAAAGAACAAAGAAGAGCGATAAAAACAATCCAGGATGTTCCTTTTTTTTTTTTTTAATTCACCTTATTTTAACATTCAACAACTCTGTTAACAAACAGAGCACTTCTGTGAGGTAGCTTGAACAATCAAGTAATAAATTCTTCACTTTTGGATTTTAGTGCAACAGTAAAAATAAAAAAAGTCTGGGACCGGATTTGCGCAATAGAGAGCAGGTAGTACAGTCGCGATATCAAAAGCCCGCCCATACTCTCACAGATGCAGAACAGTTAATTATGTTGGTGTGAAATAAACAGTTATGGAAATGTAGAAATTAAATTAAATTAAATCCCGGAAAAAGTCCGTTAGTGCCTCAGCGACAACTTTACTCAGAGAAGCCGTCGATCTCAGCTGTCAATCGTGACGTCACACCCCCCGTTTTTATAGCATCAAATAACTAACTAAAACTAAACTTATTTTAAAAACGAACACTTGAAATGAAATCATCGTGATGATAACTGCCTTCAGTGACATAAACTAACTTATCTGAGAGGGGTGCTGCACATATAGGTACTGAAGGCTTGATTTAAATAACAAAAGTGACGTCATGCCGCAAGCGTTGCTGTTTCTGTGTGGAGTTAAAAGGGTCTTACTGTGTGCCACTGCATAACTATTGATGCGTTAAAAAAAAAGTTGAGAATATACATATATATCCGAGTCCTGATCGGGAGGTAACGTCCGATTCCGATTGAGTCTGAATTCACGTGATCGGATCAGGACATCCCTAGTGACAAGTCCCCCTGAATAATTAAAAATGGACAAATTGTCCTCACCAATATTTTCTTTTCTTAATGCTGCAAATCAAAGAAGCCTTTATGTTTTCGATTAATATTAATGATTAATGTTACAATTTCAAGAGTGTGATGTAAGCAGCAAAACATTTAATATTTGAGAACTGGTTTACCATAAAAACATCAAACATCATATATATAAAAAATATTCATATTTAACACGTTATAAAGTACAATATCTAGCTGCCGCTAAACCGCCTTCTGTATTCAACTTACGTAATATTTTTTAAGTAATCCAAATTGTTAGCATGCCACCTCCAAGTCTGTACCAGTACAAGCAATATATAAAACCCAACCGCAAGTAAACAGATCAAACACAATCACTTGCACATACCTTTGCCCTGCAGTATTAAGCCCTGAGTTTCTCTAGGTCTTCGGTCTTTATCTTACATGTTATGTTGTTAAATGATTGTTTATTGCATCGTTTTACCATCATGTTATTAGATGCTGGTGTTCTGTGTGCATCCTCTATAAGTTAATATTTTACTCAGCTTGTAGAAAAACTTTTGAACTTCTGAACTTTGATTCTTTATGTCTTTCTCTTTACCACCTGTGTTAGTTGTCAGTGTGCTATAAAAGTACAAAATATATTAGGTTAGTTTATTTACATAATATCAGTTAGTAAAATATTCAGTATTTACTGTAATAAGTACCGTTAAGACTGTTAGCTTAGGTTTAGTAGAATAAGTTGACAAACAAATGTAGTTGTTGCGGGGTAGCACCTTTAGCAACCTTAATTAATTTTCAGTTCTGCTGACGGACAATTATGGACAGTGATTCCGGTAAGAGAATCAGGCACGGGAGAATGATATCCTCTTCAAACTTCTCTTTAATAACATTTGTCAGGCAGTCAGTGACATCCATTTACAATGTGAGGATGGTAGAAACATAATGGAATGTTATGTTGTGTTATTAGTTGCATGAACGCACAACATTGAACAATGTCAGGAGCACACAGGTGGAGCTGTCGTCAGATCAGTCTACAGGAAGTGGCAACTCTGATATCAGTCCGTCAGAACGCGCTACAGATTTTCTGTTCCGGGACGGTCTTTCTCACAGTAGTTGCATAGTGATTTTTTATTGTCATTTTACAAACAACTATACAACAAAATACTGTGTGCTGGCCAACGCATACAGATAACGTTAAAGAAAATAAAATAAAGTGTATATTACAAACGAAGGCCATTTTTCACAGAAATGAAATAAAGTGCTCAAATGCTATTGCACATAATAAATAAATGAAATAAAATGCTCAGTAACTGTTTGGTAACTGTTGGTTTGTGATGATGTTCGGTGCAGTCCTTATAACTCTCTGCAAAGCCTTTTCATCAGACGCAGAGCAGCCTCCATACCGCACCAGCATGCCATGTGATAGGTTTACCTTCCTGAGCGTTCTTATAAAGTTCAGCCGCTTTTGTACCTTATTGACTAATGCCGTGATGTTTATCATCCATGAGATCCTCTGAGATGTTGTTAAAGGGGTGGTTGATTGCCTCTTTTTACAAGATGTAAAATAAGTCTGATGTCCCCAGAGATTGTAGGTGAAGTTTTAGCTCAAAATAACACAAAGAACTTTTTTTAAAGCATGTTAAATTGGACACTTTTTAAGGATGAGCATGCATTTTTGTGTGTCCCTTTAAATGCAAATGAGCTGCTGCTCATGGGGCGAAGCTTCAAGCTCTGATTACCTCATTCAGACGGGCAATGAAACTGCCTTTTATGTTCAAAACGGATTCGGACAATGATAGAGACACAAGAAGAAGAGAAAACGTAGAAAGAGACAGGACGTTTCTGAATGGAAAGAGGATGAGTAACCTATCTTCATACATTATCTTGTGTGTTCCCGGGGGTGGGGTTTATGTCAGGGTAAGTGATGTCACTAACCCGTGAAGAAGCTTGTTGTAGTCCTTAAAGGGATACTCCACCGCTTTTTCATATTAAACTATGTTATTCCCTTAACTTAAACGAGTTGTTACACACCTCTCTCGTCTCAGTGCGTGCACTTAATCTCTCTGACGCGCGGTGACGATCTGATAGCATTTAGCTTAGCCCACTAAGCCCAGTTCATTCGCTATGGAACCAAACAGAGATCAAGTTAGAAGTACCAAACACCTCCACGTTTCCCCTATTTAAATACAATTACACCAATAGTTGAACGACCTAGTATGGTGACATAAAATAAAACGTGACACTTTTCTAAGTGGATTAAAAAGGAGAACTATAATGTATGGCGGAATAGCACTTCTGAGAGTACTTCGACTCGGCGGACTAAAGAGTCCCGGCTGAAAGATCCTCTCCTCACTCTCTCATTTCTGTCAATAGGGGGTCAATTCTGTCAATTTTAGTTACTTTGAAGGGTCGTAACTCTGCAGATGTTGTTTATGCTCAAACAGCAACATTACACACTTACTAAAGTTTAAAAAGTGAAATCATAGTCAACCACCCTTTTAAGAAGTCCTTAATTTACATTTAGATGTTGTACTGTATGCCAAGGTCAGACATCTTGGAGAGCAATCTACTGGGTAAGATGGCATTAAAAGCAGACCTGTAGTCCACGAACAGCAGCAATGCATATGGTGTGTGGTGTTCCAGGAGGCACAGTACAGTGTGGAGGACAGAGATGGCATCATCTGGCGATCTGTTGGCCCTGTATGCATACTGGTGGAGTCAAGGTGAGTAGCAGAGCAGCCTTGATGTGATGCAGAACCAGCATCTCCAGGCATTTTGTAACTATAGAGCCCCTTTCACACTGCACGTCGGACCCGCAATATTCCCGGAACATTGCCGGGTCGCCTTCTGTGTGAAAGCAACCACGTCCCAGCATTGATTACCGAATTGAACCCGGGTCGGGGACCTAGTAACATTGCGGGATTCGACCCGGGACGAGCGCTGTGTGAACAAAAGGCGAAACTAATGCCGCAACGTGTACGTAGTTATCGTGCGACTCCTAGAGCTTGTTTTTTCAATAATACAACCCTGCAGTGCCAGAAGAGCTCGTCTGTGTTTTAAACGCAGAGAGTGTTCGTATACAAAAGAAACTAAAATTAAACAAGCAGAAATGTGCGCAAACTGGACACAAGTCGAGACCACGGAGCTCCTTACTATCCGCGCTGAAGCGGAGATCGCTCGCCGTTATACGTCACATCAGGATGTCACGTGTCAACTCGACCCGGGACCGTTAAGCGTTGTGTGTGAAAGCGCACATATTACGGTATTTCGCTGGCAGTGTGAATGGACCCAATCTAGCGGCCCGGGAACAAATGCCGAGTCGCATTATCCGTGTATTTGCCGGAATCGCAGTGTGAAAGGGGCTTAGGTGTCAAGTGCAATAGACCTATAATCAGTGAGTGTTGTAATGGCGGTCTGCTTTGACACTGGCACTATTGTTGATGTCTTCAGGAGGTTGGAACTGTGCACTGCAACAAAGAAATTTGTCGAAAGATATTTGTAAATACCGTACCTCACCTAATCAGCTAGACCCGCTGGTTTTCACATGTTGATTATACAGAGAGTGTGTATCACCTCGGCAGGCTGGAGGATATTTTGTGGCTGTTGTTGTCGGGAGCTGGATTTGTGGTAGTCCCAGTTGTTTCCACCTTGAAGCGGCCAAAGTACTGGTTGAGCTGCTCTGCCTCTGAAGCACTGTTGTTGTTCAGACTGCTGGTGTTGTAATTGATGTAACGAGTTGCTGAAATGGTTCTCGAGTCTCCACCTGTAGGCCGCTTTAGCATCCCTGACGCCCTTCTTCAGGTTCATCCTGTACTGCAGCATGCCACCAGACCGGAAAGCAGAATTACGGGCCTTCAGTAGGACTTTTGCATTCTTGGTCACAAGAAACATGCAAATCCGTTTTATTGTGGTCACATTTTCAATGCAGCATTTAATGTAAAATAGCACAGAGAATGTGGAGATGTCAATATTTTCATCCACAAATACAGTCCAGTCAGTTCAACGGAGAGTTGCCTAGACGCCCCTTCTGGCCACATTTGTATTGTTTTAGTAGTTGGCTTTACCTCATTTATTAGTGACTCTAGTCTTTATGCCAGAGTCAGAAACAATTAAATATGGTCAGACAGTCCAAGATGGGGGAGAAGTGAAGCCATATATCCATGCTTGACATTGCTATAAACATGGTCAAGTGTGTTTTTCCCTCTAATTGGACACTGGACATACTGGTGGAATTTGGGCTGGCTCCATCCAGATTGGATAATCCCCACAAAAGTAAACCAAAAGGTAATAAAGTTTTAAGAGTTTAGAGATATTTTGCTTATGGTGGGGAGGTGTATCCCTCTGTCAATTGGTCTTTCATGCATATTACCTCAATTAGGTGTAAACTACAGGTCTGGATTTTTGATTGATGCAAATTCACATTGTGAATGTTGATCAACAAACCTATATAGGGTGAGCTTTACCTCTGTTTAATGTAAAGTTACTCTAGCTAAGTGTACATGGGAAACCACGACCAAACCAATACTTTCTCTAATGGTCAGCTTATTTCTGAAGTAGTGGTCATGACCTCTGTCTAGAGATAACGTACATCTAAAAAAAAAGTTAATCCCCATAGATCTGTGTGCACTTGAATAAAGCAACGTTGCTTTATTCAAGTGTACACAGATCTATGGGGATTAACTTTGTTTTAGTTAGTGAGCATGGGAGCAATGCTCTAAATAGTACAGTTAATTACCTCTGTCTAAATAACTAAGACTGACAAGTTTGTGATTGTGGAGCCGTATAATGAACGGCCGGTGTGAGGACCCTGTGCGACACGTTCAATAAAAGAGTTAATTGGAATAATCAGATGTCTAGATAAATTATCATATAAATGGTCGATAATGAATTGGCATTCTAACATAAATTCCAGGTCATGATAAAATGGAGTCAGATAAAAGTTTAACTGGAATTAAGCTACTTTACCCCACTGAAAAGACAACACAGAAACCTACACCCGCTTACAGGACACCTTTGTTGGGACGATTGGACGGGCCTTACACCCTCAAAAAAATAAGGAATCAAAACAGGTCCTTTAAGTCATCTCCTGAACTCAAACGCAATAGATGATTTAATGTAAATTGAGGAGGAGGAAGTACCGATATGCAATTCTACCAATCAATTAAAATAAGCTTGTTGAAAAGCATGATGTGAAATGTTGTATCCTGTCAAAAAATCAATTTAAATAAACATTCAACACCCAAGTTTTCATATTTTTTCATTACTTCCACTGTGCGCTTAAATTAATTATCTCATGCCAGGCTTTCATCTTGTGTGCAAGAGTGACTGATTATAGCGGCTGGCTTGGTAGTTTTTTATAATAAAAAGTTTGGTTTAGATATCTGCAGCTCTTGTGGGCTGTTCCCGGTCTGCAGTGGTCAGTATCTATCAAAAGTGCTCCAAGGAAGGACCAGTGGAGAACCGGCCACAGGGTCATGGGCGGCCAAGGCTCATTGATGCACGTGGGGAGCGAAGGCTGGCCCGTGTGGTCCGATCAAACAGACGAGCTACTGGAGCTCAAACTGCTCCAGAAGGTAATGCTGGTTCTGATAGAAAGCTGTCAGAATACACAGAGCATCTCAGTTTGTTGCGTATGGGGCGGCATAGCTGCTGACCAGTCAGGGTGCCCATGCTGACCCCTGACCCCGCCGAAAGCACCAACAGTGGCACGTGAGCATCAGAACTGGACCACGGAGCAATGGAAGAAGGTGGCCTGGTCTGAGGAATCACGTGTTCTTTTACATCACGTGGATGGCCGGGTGTGTGTGTGTGTGGCTTACCTGGGGAACACATGGCCCCAGGATGCACTATGGGAAGAAGGCGAGCCGGCGGAGGCAGTGTGATGCTTTGGCCAATGTTCTGCTGGGAAACCTTGGGTCCTCCATCCATGTGGATGTTACTTTGACACGCTCCACCTACCTAAGCATTGCTGAGACCATGTTCAGCCTTTCATGGAAACGGTATTCTGGTGGCTGTGGCTCTTCCAGCAGGATAATGCTCCTGACACAAAGCACAAATGCTTCAGGAATGGTTTGAGGAGCACAACAACCAGTTTGAGGCGTCGACTCAGCCTCCAGATTCCCCAGATCTCAATCCAATCGAGCACCTGTGGGATGTACTGAACAAACAAGTCCGATCCATGGAGGCCCCACCTCGCAACTTATAGGACTTAAAAGATCTGCTGCTAACATCTTGGTGCCGAATACCGCAGCACACCTTCAGGGGTCTAGTGTAGTCCATTGGGACGAACACAATATTAGGTCATAATGTTATGCCTGATAGGTGTATAAATGTAATTGAATGGAAAACAATGTGAGTGACATGTCAGGATTCTGAACATCCTCTGGTCCGGAGTCGTAGCTGGACTAATGTGCTCGAGGACGCTCTGTGTCGTTCATCAGACTGCATTTAATATTCTCCATAGCCAAAGTATCGTAGTACAGCTGTATGGTTTAGTAAATACTACATTTGTTTTAAAGTCAGTTGTCTGTTATGGTTTGTTTATTGTGTGAGATTTCGTAACTTACGCTTTTTCTTTACGCTGTATTTTGCCCGAAACTATGGAGAAATGCTTAGTAAACACTTAAGATGGGCGTACACGTGCGAGCTAAAGCTCACAGATGATATTTTACTCTCGGGAGAAATCGTGCGGACATCGGGGATGCTTGTTTGGCTGCGGCTCACAGTGTGTGAGAGGAATTATGAGATGAGCATGTTGATCATTTTTAAACATGTTAAATTTTTTGGAGAGTCGGCCCGATTTAAACCAGTGTATAGCGGTCCACTAATTGCCAAATCATGCACAACCTTAGATTGATTAGTATGATTAGACTATAGCTCAGTGGCTTCAACCATACACTCATGTGTGCACCCTCTCTCTCCCTGGTTTGTTTCTGTTGAAAGGAATGGCTGCTGTTCTCTGCTTTTCAACAAATCATTTACACACAAATATTTTTATTTTATTATTTCTATCTGAAGTTATGACAGCAGCATTGAAATCTCCAGTCTCTGTGTTTAGAGCGAAAGCTCGTGTGATCGCCGCCGGCTCGCCGTGCATTGCAGTTGAGTTTTGTACCAGCTGCTTTGATGCGATTATACTGCCTCGTAGCATGTGCAATATCTCACAATCTCCAGAGTGTCTGAATTTGCACAGTACGCCTGCCTTCAGGTAAGAGTGATGTTTGTTGCAATGCTCTTAATCCTCAGGGATTTTTCCTCCTTAGGGATACAACCATTCAAGTCATTGTATGCAACTGGGCCCTGAAACTTACAGGATGTTTTTATAGTTTTTATTTACAATGGCCTTTTAAATGTCAAAGGGTTAGTTCACCCAAAAATGAAAATGATTTCATTAATTACTCCCCCTCATGTCGTTGGACACCCGTAACACCTTCGTTCATCTTTGGAACACAAGTGAAGATATTTTTGTTGAAAGCTGAGAAAGGCTTCAGAAAGGCCTCCATTATCATTCAGTCCATTCCCACTCACAAGACCCATAAAGGCACTAAACACATCAACACAAAGCCCATCTCACTACAGTGGCTGTACAATCATTTTACAATGCAACCAAAATAGTTATTGTGTGCACAAAAATCAAAATAACGACTTTATCCACTGAGAATATGACGCAGCTCCACCGTTCATGACCCGGAAGAGGAGGAGCCGCTATCGCCTGAGTTCACGGCCGAGACCTACACGGAAGACAATAACTTGGCGGATAAAGTCATTATTTAGATTTTTTTTTGCGCACAAAAACTATTCTCGTCGCATTGTAAAATGATTGTACAGCCGCTGTAGTGAGATGGACTTTGTATCGATGTGTTTAGTGCCTTTATGGGTCTTGTGAGTGGGAATGGACTGAATGCCAATGGAGGCCTTTCTGAAGCCTTTCTCAGCTTTCAACAAAAATATCTTCATTTGTGTTCTGAAGATGAGCGAAGGTCTTACGGGTGTCCAACGACATGAGGGTGAGTAATTAATGAAATAATTTTCATTTTTGGGTGAACTAACCCTTTAAGGAAAAGCTGTGTTGCAAAGCAGCATGCCGTGGAAGCAGCCAAACAGGCAGATCCTGTAAGCGGTCCTGAGAGTTGCCAGTTGATAGTGTATGAATCAAATCATCTGATTTGGGTTGGGTTGGAATTGTACCAATCCTTTTGTTTTAACATGTCCCAGAACTCAGCCTGGTACAGGGGTTCCTGGTATAAGGACAATTCATGTCTTGAAAAATCTGAAAGTCAAGATTCGGCTTATTGTTTTGCCTGTAGGCAGCTGAATACACCTGAATCTGCCTTCAAATTGCAGTCAGGATCGCAGATATGACGCGATGGACAGGCAACTCGCTCAAACTCTATGCTGACACGTCCCGGTGCTTGGTTAAAATAGCAATTTTCTCACAATTTACAAATAGTTGGACATATTTGTGATATTGTAAGTACTCAACGGAACAAAATATATAACACTACTTACTTGAACAATTTAATGCATCCTTGCTGAATAAATTATATATTAGTTTAAGTTCTTTCTCAAAAAAAACAAAAAAACAAAACACTTTCATCAAATTATCCTAAAAAATGTTGTACACAGCTGCTTTCAACATTGATAATAATAATAATAAATACTTCTTGAGCAGTGATATGAGAGTGAAGGATCAGTGACACTGAAGACTGGAGTAATGATGATAAATTCAGCTTTGATCACAGGAATAAATTACACTTTACTATATATTCACATAGAGAACAGATATTTTACATTTGAATAATATTTCACAATATTACAGCTTTTTTTGTATTTTAAAAACATAAAAGCAGCCTTGGTTAGCAGAGCGAAGAGACTTCTTAAAAACATTTTAAAAATCATACCGTTCTCCAACTTTTGTTTGAGAAGTGTATATATAATTAAATGGCTAACAACGATTTTGGATCGCTATAGGTTGGCCTGTATGTTTGGCACCCAACCTCATATTCTTTCATAGGGCCCAAAATTGCTAGCTATGCCCCTGTGCATAATTACATGCATCTGAAACTAAATCAAACCCTAATCCTTCTCTACCCATATAGCAGGTACGTGAACTTAATTTATATTACTGAGATATATTATTACACTGAAAATTTAAATAAAGGGTAACATTGAAAAAAAAAGTGTTTAGCAGCAGTTCAAGTAACAGACACATGCTACTGTATCTTAACTCATTGGTGCTTAAAACTGCACTATGTAACTTTTTTCCGTCCACTAGAGGTCGCCTATTCAAAACAAAGGCGTAGTTTGATGAGGCCAAGTCTGAGCGCAGCATCTTGGGACATCTTCACCTCACAGCTGGTGGGAAAGAATCGGGATAGGACTCGAGCAGAAATCATGTTGATGGATGAGATTATTAACGTTACTGTAGTAAAGCAGAGCAGGACCGAGTGTTGAGGAGCTGTGCACGGCCGCTGGAGCGATTGATTATTAACGTTACTGTAGTAAAGCAGAGCAGGGCCGAGTGTTGAGGAGCTGAGTACGGCTGCTGGAGCGATTGGTTATTAACGTTACTGTAGTGAAGCAGAGCAGGAGCGAGTATTGAGGAGCTGAGCACGGCCGCTGGAGCGATTGGTTATTAACGTTACTGTAGTGAAGCAGAGCTGGAGCGAGTGTTGAGGAGCTGAGCACGGCCGCTGGAGCGATTGGTTATTAACGTTACTGTAGTGAAGCAGAGCAGGACCGAGTGTTGTGGAGCTGAGCACGGCCGCTGGAGCGATTGGTTATTAACGTTACTGTAGTGAAGCAGAGCAGGACCGAGTGTTGAGGAGCTGTGCACGGCCGCTGGAGCGATTGGTTATTAACGTTACTGTAGTGAAGCAGAGCAGGAGCGAGTGTTGAGGAGCTGAGCACGGCCGCTGGAGCGATTGGTTATTAACGTTACTGTAGCGAAGCAGAGCAGGACCGAGTGTTGAGGAGCTGAGCACGGCTGCTGGAGCGATTGGTTATTAACGTTACTGTAGTGAAGCAGAGCAGGAGCGAGTGTTGAGGAGCTGAGTACGGCTGCTGGAGCGATTGGTTATTAACGTTACTGTAGTGAAGCAGAGCAGGAGCGAGTGTTGAGGAGCTGAGCACGGCCGCTGGAGCGATTGGTTATTAACGTTACTGTAGTGAAGCAGAGCAGGAGCGAGTGTTGAGGAGCTGAGCACGGCCGCTGGAGCGATTGGTTATTAACGTTACTGTAGTGAAGCAGAGCAGGAGCGAGTGTTGAGGAGCTGAGCACGGCCGCTGGAGCGATTGGTTATTAACGTTACTGTAGTGAAGCAGAGCAGGACCGAGTGTTGAGGAGCTGTGCACGGCCGCTGGAGCGATTGGTTATTAACGTTACTGTAGTGAAGCAGAGCAGGACCGAGTGTTGTGGAGCTGAGCACGGCCGCTGGAGCGATTGGTTATTAACGTTACTGTAGTGAAGCAGAGCAGGACCGAGTGTTGAGGAGCTGAGCACGGCCGCTGGAGCGATTGGTTATTAACGTTACTGTAGTGAAGCAGAGCAGGAGCGAGTGTTGAGGAGCTGAGCACGGCCGCTGGAGCGATTGGTTATTAACGTTACTGTAGTGAAGCAGAGCAGGAGCGAGTGTTGAGGAGCTGAGCACGGCCGCTGGGGCGATTGGTTATTAACGTTACTGTAGTGAAGCAGAGCAGGACCGAGTGTTGAGGAGCTGAGCACGGCCGCTGGAGCGATTGGTTATTAACGTTACTGTAGTGAAGCAGAGCAGGAGCGAGTGTTGTGGAGCTGAGCACGGCCGCTGGAGCGATTGGTTATTAACGTTACTGTAGTGAAGCAGAGCAGGACCGAGTGTTGAGGAGCTGAGCACGGCTGCTGGAGCGATTGGTTATTAACGTTACTGTAGTGAAGCAGAGCAGGAGCGAGTGTTGAGGAGCTGAGCACGGCCGCTGGAGCGATTGGTTATTAACGTTACTGTAGTGAAGCAGACTAGGAGCGAGTGTTGAGGAGCTGAGCACGGCCGCTGGAGCGATTGGTTATTAACGTTACTGTAGTGAAGCAGAGCAGGAGCGAGTGTTGAGGAGCTGAGTACGGCTGCTGGAGCGATTGGTTATTAACGTTACTGTAGTGAAGCAGAGCAGGACCGAGTGTTGAGGAGCTGAGCACGGCTGCTGGAGCGATTGGTTATTAACGTTACTGTAGTGAAGCAGAGCAGGAGCGAGTGTTGAGGAGCTGAGTACGGCCGCTGGAGCGATTGGTTATTAACGTTACTGTAGTGAAGCAGAGCTGGAGCGAGTGTTGAGGAGCTGAGCACGGCTGCTGGAGCGATTGGTTATTAACGTTACTGTAGTGAAGCAGAGCAGGAGCGAGTGTTGAGGAGCTGAGTACGGCCGCTGGAGCGATTGGTTATTAACGTTACTGTAGTGAAGCAGAGCTGGAGCGAGTGTTGAGGAGCTGAGCACGGCTGCTGGAGCGATTGGTTATTAACGTTACTGTAGTGAAGCAGAGCTGGAGCGAGTGTTGAGGAGCTGAGCATGGCCGCTGGAGCGATTGGTTATTAACGTTACTGTAGTGAAGCAGAGCAGGAGCGAGTGTTGAGGAGCTGAGCACGGCTGCTGGAGTGATTGGTTATTAACGTTACTGTAGTGAAGCAGAGCAGGAGCGAGTGTTGAGGAGCTGAGCACGGCCGCTGGAGCGATTGGTTATTAACGTTACTGTAGCGAAGCAGAGCAGGACCGAGTGTTGAGGAGCTGAGCACGGCTGCTGGAGTGATTGGTTATTAACGTTACTGTAGTGTAGCAGAGCAGGACCGAGTGTTGAGGAGCTGAGCACGGCTGCTGGAGTGATTGGTTATTAACGTTACTGTAGTGTAGCAGAGCAGGACCGAGTGTTGAGGAGCTGAGCACGGCCGCTGGAGCGATTGGTTATTAACGTTACTGTAGCGAAGCAGAGCAGGAGCGAGTGTTGAGGAGCTGAGCACGGCCGCTGGAGCGATTGGTAATTAACGTTACTGTAGTGAAGCAGAGCTGGAGCGAGTGTTGAGGAGCTGAGCACGGCCGCTGGAGCGATTGGTTATTAACGTTACTGTAGTGAAGCAGAGCTGGAGCGAGTGTTGAGGAGCTGAGCACGGCCGCTGGAGCGATTGGTTATTAACGTTACTGTAGCGAAGCAGAGCAGGAGCGAGTGTTGAGGAGCTGAGCACGGCCGCTGGAGCGATTGGTAATTAACGTTACTGTAGTGAAGCAGAGCTGGAGCGAGTGTTGAGGAGCTGAGCACGGCCGCTGGAGCGATTGGTTATTAACGTTACTGTAGTGAAGCAGAGCTGGAGCGAGTGTTGAGGAGCTGAGCACGGCCGCTGGAGTGATTGTTAATTAGATGAACAAAACACGGCACTACAGCAGCGGGACTTTTATTATGCCACAGTCGCCGGCGCCATTTCTGCTTTTCCAGTCGTGAGTGTGAGGTAACGCAGCTCTGTTTATCATATTAGACTAGGGCTGTCCCTGACTAAGGCTTTACACATTCGAATCAGAATTGTCGAATCTTTCTATAGTCGACTGATAGTCGAATCATCTGTGTGTGTGTGAATGGGTTGGAGGGGCACGACACTAGTCAGCAAGAGGGTAAAACTATTTTTCTTTTTCTTTACACACTGCACACAGCAACAACTTTTAATAAAGCGACCAAAACTGCCTGCAAACGGACAGATAAACTGACGATGGCTTTCTTATTTAGGTTTAAATAAAAGGTAAAGTGGTAGATAAACATTCATATACCGTTTTCTCATAATCTTTTAAAGCCGCGATCGAAATACACATCATGCAAATTTTACTGCACGTTTACTGCACGTTCTTAAGCCAATTGTGCCTAAAGGGGGTCCCACACCGGACTGAAGCTCAGCACCGCGCCTCAGGATCTCACACCGGACACACACATTAACGTTATATACACACAAGCTCAATTTTGAATCGAGTTCTGACAGAAGAGCTGCATGATGGATGTATCTTGTAGCACAGGGTGAAATCAGTTTGCACATTGGTGATTTGAGGGAAATATAAATGTAATATAAAGCCTTGAAATGGCACTCTGTGGTGCGGCAGGATTTTAAACAACTTCCTGAGTCGCTACGGACAGGCGCCGGTGTGTGTGCACATTTGCTCGAATTTTAAAAACAACGTGGCACTGTGCATCCGGTGCGAAGCTCAGCGCCCTTAAAGGGATCGCACATCTGCGCCGCGCCATGTCTTTAAAATATTAAGCACCCCCATATTGCCAAAATGGTATGATCCTCGTTTCATAACCTGCGAAGATTCGACTGAGATCGGTGGTCGAATCCGGCTCCGCATCGAATCTTCGACTATTCGGGGTCACCCCTAAATTACAACATCTGAGTGTGTTTAAAATGATGTTCTGACGTTACTCTGTGTGTTCGCTCAGCGGCTGCTGTGACACTTGTTCACACTGCTAAGAGTAAAGCGCTTCTGCAGAATAAAACCGTAACTGAGGGTAACGCGGATATGATGTTATCGACAGCCGATGTCCTCGCACGTCCCGGCTCATTGAGTAAAATCGCCATTTTCTACAATTTACAAATAGTTGGAAACATTTGTGATATTTTAAGAACTCAACTGAACAAAATATATAAAACTGGCCTATGGTTTTTGGATATTTATTTAATGAAACATTTTTACATAGTGCACCTTTAAGATTTATTTTCTGAAAATATTTTGGATGTTCAACACTTAGACAGACAGAGCGACAAAATTGTTTCCACTATGTGTGTGTGTGTGTGTGTGTGTGTGTGTGTGGACATGTTTTTCTATCCTGCTGAGGACTGCACACAGACTCATTTGGGGACTCGTGTCACTGTGGGGAAATAAACTGAGGTCCCGATGGTGTGTACCAAAGTTTATAAATCATACAGAATGAAAGAAAGTAATGTCTTTTGACTGTAAAATGTAAAAAGCAGAAAGTTAAGTGTGATGGGTAGGGTTAGTGTAATAATATTCAGTACAAAACATTACGTCTATGGAGAGTCCCCTAGATAGCGCGCCAGACGTGTGTGTGTATTATAACTATTATAGATCAAACACATCAACTCATCATGCATACATTTTGTAAATGTAATAATGCATTTTGTGATGTACAGTATAAAACGTTATGGAAAAATACCTACAAAAATACAAATGTTTAATAGTGTTAGTTTTTTATCTTTTAACATTGATTGTCATGTAGGCTATAAGTGCACAATAACGAGCTATTTAAGCTATCAAAATGAACTTCAACACACAGTCGAGCAGCTCCTCTAACAGAAGCACAATGCATGATCTATGAGACAAAAACGCCATTAGAAATATCCTCAGCCCTGATCTGTTTGCTCGCGCGTTTCCGCTGTCTCGCAGTCGCATGCGAATATAAACCATCGTGTCGTTTCTTTTAATGCGTGTTGAAGGTTGAAGTAGAAATGTAGAAATGTTACCTTCCCAGCGCGGAATCCTCTGGAATAAAAGCAACCTTGCAATGTTCACATTTTGCCATGAGGGTGATAAACGCATCCTTTATTCATGGCCCATTCGGATGTCCGTTTCTCCATAGCGGTTTAATGTAATCCAGAGGAGCGCGCATTTTTTCAGTCTGACTATTGTTGCAATCCCGGTATTTTATTCCCGCTGCCCTGACCGCAGGATCCGCTGCCATGAGCATCCACTGAGCAGTAAATATGATGGTGATGATGAGCACAGATATGGCGATTCCAATAAGAGGCTCAGAGCCCGATTTACAGACTGCGCAGTGTGCACTGCTCCCTACTCCCTGTTCACTGGAGAGTAATCGACCTATGAAGCTGTACTGTAACTGTCAAAGGCAAATAATATGTAACATTTGGTTAATATGTGAACGTGTTAATCCATGGTCTTAAAGGGACAGTTCACCCAAAAATGAAAATTGTCATCATTTAATTGCTCACCCTCATGTTGTTCAATAACATCCAGTTTTTTCTTCTTCTGTTGAACACAAAATATACATATTTTACAGAATGTTGGTAACCAAAAATGCAGAGTGTGAATTCCTGCAGTTTTAGTAACATTTAGTACATGTGAACTATTTTACGACAGAAATGTTAAACGACAGGCAGTAACATCTATGCAAACTACACATTTTTCTCTCTCAGATATGTGGTTTTGAATGGAAAATATGCATTTATGTGATTCATGTCAGACCTACTGATTGTGAAGAGACAAGAAACCACTGCTATTGAATTTTTCCTTGTGTGCACGCATGCCACACAACTAAACCTATTCATTGGGGTGAAGATGTAAATCATATTGTGCTATTCGACCTATATATATATACGCATTTCATGAGAACGAGCTGGTAAAAATAGGTGTACAAGCAAGAGGAAGAACAAAAAATCCCAAAGCAAAGAAGTAATTGCTGATCATTTTTGAGCTACCCATATAGAACATGTTTTCATTCATCAAAAGACAATGACAAGGATATTAAATTTGTTTTGAGATTGAAAAATAATCTCCCTGAGAACTGTTTTGAACCATGTGTTTTCTATTTTGGTGTATTTGTTTATCATTTTGATCACTTTTTTTATGATTTGAGAGCAGTGTTTGGTTTTGAACACAGGTAAAACAAGTCTTGAGGCGAAAGTTTAATTTTGCCAGAGGAGTCAGATGTTTTGTTTTTAATGTTTTCAGAAAATGGAGCAAGGTTTCAGAAAGAGTGTTTTAGCAATTGAGAAAAACTGTAAATAGATCTACTAGCTAAGTATGTTCAGGTGAACGTGTGAACTTTTTTAGTTATCTGAACATCTCTGAAACCAAAACCACACACACATCTATTTAAACCGACGTGTAGTTCTGCTGTTTTGAGTTGCAAGCTACACTTGTGGTGTGTGTGTGTGTGTGACTGTAAATGTCTGCGTTACGGTGCTGTGTCCATCATCTGTTATTTCCACCACTTAATCAAGGCACTCTTCTTTAAAACACTTTATTTCACGTCTTTGTGTTTCACGTTGCCTTTCATATTGAGCTTTTTGGACAACAAACATGACTTACATGTGCCGTTATTATCTCTAAAAGTACAATCAAATGGATTTCTTGCTCATTTCACGTCTGCGCAGTGGTTTATTCTGTATGTGCAGCCGTGCACGCGCGCAGCTTAGAGGGAACATTGCTGGTAAACACGTGACAAAAGTCAAATACAAATGGAGAACAAATGTCATTGAATGTTTCAAATGATGAGACACAACCAATGTTAGTACAGTGCATTGTAGGCTGTATACTGTAGTCTACAACGAACAAATTGTATGGCCCTAAACATTGTGCTGAACAGTACTGACTGCAGGTTCATATCAACAAAGAACAAGAATTACAATATCACAGAGACAAAGGTCAAGTTTGTGAAATGAAGGTTACAGTAGGCTGCTATAAAAATAGGGTAGAAGGAGGAAAAAATTAATAAATAAGAGCAAAGCAGAGTAATAATTTCTGATCAATTTTGAGCTCCTTTGATAGAACATGTTTTCGTTCATCAAAAGATAATCAGGGGGATTTTTTTTATTTTTTATTTAAAATGTACTTCTCCCTGAGAATTATACGTTTTGAACAATGTGTTTTCTTTTGTGTGTGTGGACACAAATGTGTATAATGCCATGGGTATGACACAGGTATTACAGGAGAGGGTGAAATATGAGGACATGACCCATGGCCCCACTTCTCAAAAGGCTTATAAATCATACAGGAGGAGTTTTTTGGAGAAAGTTAAAATTCAGAATGTTTCCTGTGATAGGTAGGTTTAGGGGCTGTGTGTGTGTGTGTGTGTGTGTGTGTGTGTGTGTGTGTGTGTGTGTGTGTGTGTGTGTGTGTGTGTGTGTGTGTGTGTGTGTGTGTGTGCTATACAGATCTGCTATAATGTTTTTGCTGTGCAGAATGTGAGTTTTGCTGAAAAGTCTGAGTAAGATCTGCAAATTGTGTTTTACAATGTGAAATGGTTTAAGGTATTCAGGCAACTGACAACTTTGTTCAGTCAACGGGTTTTAGTGTTTTAGCAATTGAGAAAAAACAAACAAACTGCAACACAATTCACAAAACCACGCACCCCAACTGCAAAATACCTCATATATCTTGCAAAATGAAGCACTGCAACCAAAACTACATATAGCATTATCAAAATCAAACTTTTCCACGCATTCGAACACACCTTTATTGATATTACCAGATTTTTGTCTAACCAAATACACACTGTTGTGCATAATGAAACACACTCTCATCTTTATATGCTTTAACATAATAATAAAAATGTAGTTCAAACAGTAGAAATTGTTTCCGACTGTACATGCACAGATATATTTGCAGATAGTTCACCCAAAAATGAAATGTCTGTCATTAACTCCTCCCCCTAATGTCGCTCCACACCCGTAAGACCTCCGTTCATCTTCACACACAGTTTAAGATATTTTATATTTAGTCCGAGAGCGTATGCAAGTGTATGCACACTATACTGTCCATGTCCAGAAAGGGAATAAAAACATCATCACAGTAGTCCATATGAGACATCAGTGGGTTAATTAGAGTCTCTTGAAGCATCCAAAATACATTTGGGTCCAAAAATAACAAAAACTACGACTTTATTCAGCATTGGCTTCTCTTCCGGGTCTGTTTTCAATCCTCAAATAAAGATTCGAATGGTTATGAATCAGCGAATTGATTCCTGAATCAATACCCTTGAGCTTTTGATATATAAAGTCGCTGCATAAGCTTCCTTCGGATCCTAATATTAGGAATGTGCGATACTTCATTTATTTTTAATGACGTTTCAGCTGACGTGGGGAAGAACATTTGTGTGCTCGCTTCATTTCACTGCAGAATCGTTTTTAAACAAGTCTCATATGCTGGATTTGCAGACACAATGTTGTGCTTCTGTATTGGATCCGACAGGAATGGTGCAACAAACTTATGTGAGTAAAACGTCTTTTTTATATGTAGGCCTAATAGTAGTTCTGGGGCTGTGTGTTTTCCAGACAGGCTACTGAAGGGGGGGATTCTGAAATCCACTGCCGCTTCAATATACCTGTATATATTTATATCCTAATTAACTTCATAATCAAAACTTTAATCAATATTTATCATATATTATTATAATGATTCTATCCAGTTATGATTTTGTTTTAGCTTCATGTTTTCTAAAGTTTGTATTTGGTCTCTGAGGAGTGACTGAGGGTCTGGCCTAGAGATGTGTGATGTGTCACTAAACACTGGCAACAAGGTCATGTGTTTGGATTTTGGAGGCATCACACACCCCTAACATGTCAGGAGTGCAGCAACAGGGTTTGCTCACTTAGCCCGGCTTCCAGATATGAAATATGGATTTGTCTTTCATTTAATTTATTATGTTTTATTCCTTTTATATTTCCTTTTACTGAAACACTAAAAAGTCAAGATGAATATTGCCTGTACTATTGTGTGTCCCTCTCACTAAAGGAAAGCACATGTTATCAGTATGTTTTGGTAAGAACTGGTTAGAACTGGAGCTTAATCAGCTCCAACCTTGGAGAGACTGTGTATCTGTGTATGTGCGAAATATTCTATGCTCCAGATCAGAATGGTGTACAATGGGCACCCTAAGAGATGGGTGGACTTGTTGTTCTGGGCAAGCTGGCGCCTGCTCCAGATCTGGAAGGTCACTTTGGGCCTAATTCTGGGGTGAAAGCATCAACAAGTGACACGTCAGTGGAAACGTGCATCAGATTAACTGACTCGAGTGGAAATTTACCATGACTGTGCATTGTCTCTGAGCCAATCAGAACCATCCACATCGCAGTAATGACGTGGATAAGACCTTGAAAACGGTATAACTGTTGGGACAATTGTATGTACGATAGGGCGAGGCAACGAGACAGTGAGAGAGGGAGCGCGGCCTACGAACTCCTTGTGAGACTTGAAGCTGGCTTCTGCTTTTGAAACTGCAAACTATTCTTAAGTAAATTTTTCTTTTATTTAATTGCAATCCTGACTCTTCATTTCTTCACTACTGGTCCTGGGTCATAAGCTGTTAACCCCTAACACTACCAAAACGTACGCCCGTTGGCAGAAATTCTTTCTTGATCTGGGCACGCACTTGTGTGTGTGTGTGTGTGTGTGTGTGTGTGTGTGTGTGTGTGTGTGTGTGTGTGTGTTCGCGCTTATATCGACCGATCGTGCGGGCCATGCAAAATAGTAATTATATTCCAGGATGAGAAATATATCATTGTGTTTGTTAGATAAAGACGTTTACGAGCCCTGTGGTCGAGAGAATCATTGCAGTTGCCGCTTTACAGTTTTTCTCAAATGTTTACACACATTTTCTGAAAGCATGCCTCATATTCTCAGAACTACACAGAAATCCAAAAAACACACACAATGGGCAAAACCCCTCAATTATCCTGCAAAATGAAACTTTACATTCAAAACAATGTTATTTCTTCTCAAAATGGGGTTTTGTTTTCAAATGACACACACACACACACACACACACACACACACACACACACACACACACACACACACACACCATCATATGTGTAGACATTTATAAGAGCCAGCTGAACACTGATGTGCTCAATGTAAAACACTTCTCCATTCATCATCATGACTGAGGCCTTTTTTTGGTTACACTTACTACAGACAGTACAAACATAAGTTTGTTGTAAAATATTTGAGAATATTGTTTTGATACTCAGAACACACAAATACATGGTGAAATTTTATTTTATTTTTCATGCAAAAACAATTTACACAGTGTACATCCCATTCCCAACCAACACAAAGATGCACATACACGACATACAACACAACAGAAGGATTTACTGGATACAGCTACAGTAAAAAACAGTAAACAGTAAAAAATAAAAAATCCCTATGCTGCGTCCCCGTTGGCCTTTTCTGCTAAAGCTCTGATTGCTGATTGTAAAACTGTGTGACGGGTGTTTGCCCTTGTGATGAGTCAGTGTGCATATCTGAATGGCAGTGTGTTCCTTGTGAAAACAAGATAGTTTCTGCATGAAAAGTGTGCCAAAAGCAGATAATTGTGTGTAGTGTTTTGAAAAAAGTGTGTTTTAGAACTGCAGTTTGAGTGTAAAGCAGGAACTGTGCTTGTAGAATTGGTTCAGGGGGAATGAGTTACATGTTGTGGACATTGTGTCTCACGTAAAAGAATTTGTGTGTAAACATTTGAGAAAAACTGTAATAATCTCTCCCTCATGTGAACTGAACTGACAGCAGAGCTGAAGCTCATTAAATATGCAAATCTTATCCAATCCTAGCCGTGGGCGTTTACTTCCAAGTCTCCAGTGATACGCCCATCAAAACCCAGCGTTCAGGAGAGAGCCTCAAAACCCGTGTAGAAAATAGCCTATTACTGATTAGTTATGATGTTTTTTAATGTAAAAACCACACAAACATCTTTAGTTGACCTCAGACAACAGTATAAAAAAAGAAAAAAAGACAGTTCATGACACCTTTAAAATGTCTCAACTGAAGCCTATTCGGCTGATTAGTGTTCAGTTTTGTAAGTAGGTGTTTTCTATTCAAAGTGTTTTCAATTAACCAGTGTGTGTTTTATTTTGAATAGATGTGTTTTCCCAATGGTACCCTGAGATTTCATTTTTGAACTAAGTGTCTTATGTATGAAATGTTTGTAGTGTCTTGGAGCCAGTGTGTTACAGTATTGCAACTAAAGTGCGAAGCAGCGCTTTTGACTAAGGTATGGTTACACTGTTTAAGGTATAGTCACAACAACTTCAAGTTATGTTACTTTGGTTTAAGCATGTGTTTATAGCAGGGGTGGGCAAACTTTTTGACTCGCGGGCCACAATGGGTTCTAAAATTTGACAGAGGGGCTGGGCCAGGAGCATTTGGAGGGAGTGTTTGGGCCGGATATACTAAAGTATTAAATGTAGTGTGTGCAAACCTCATAGCACAGTAAGAACACTACAACCCAATTTATTAACTGTCTTTCAAATGTGAAAAATAGCCCTTATCAGTTAATAAATTTGTCTCAAGGAATATGCAAGATATGGCATTTACATACTATTTCGCAGATACTGGGAGGAGGAAATGTAAATAGATTAAAATAATATACGCACTGTGATTTATCAAGATTGCGTCTGTTTTTAATAAGTTTCAATCGAAGGTGCAAAGTTAAAGAAATCAACATTTATTGAAAAATGGAATCACTTTCATGTGCAAATGTTACAAATCATGTGCACATAAAAACTAATTGTGCCATATAAATCGCACAATAAATACAATTTGTGATGTATATGCATTTCATGAGAATGAGTTGGTAAAAATAGGGCTACAAGCAAGAGGAAGAACAAAAAATTGCAAAACAAAGCAGAGTAGTCATAATTTCTGACCAATTTTGAGCTACTATGATGGAACATGTTTTCATTCATCACAAGACAATAACAGAAAAATATGAAATTTGTTTTGAGATTAAAATTTACTTCTGCCTGAGAACTATGTTTTGAACAATGTGTGTTCTATTTTTGATTTTCAGTATTGTTTACTGATTGCTTGATAGTGTTTATAATTTTGTTAACTTTGTTTATGATTTGAGAGCAGTGTTTGATTTTGAACACAGGTAAAACTGTTTTGAGGTGCAAGTTTCATTTTGCAAGAGGAGTCAGAGGTTTTGTGAATAGTGCTTGAAGAGGAGGTTTTGTGTTTAATGGTTTCAGAAAATGGAGCAAGGTTTCAGAAATAGTGTTTAAGCAATTGAGAAAAACTGTATTACACAACGAAATACTCAAGCTCAATAATATCTACTTGTGTTAAACTCCGCAAAATCATGGATGGATTGTCCCGACCGCGCGCTCTACAAATTCGCCACGGACGCCCTCGCCTTCACGCGCAAATAGTACACGTGTATCGTTGCCAAGCACACAGACATAGGCTGTATTAAATATCCTACCTGCAGCTGAAAATTTAAATTTAAATTAAGAGCGATGTGCGGCGTGTTAATTAAGCTACTGTACTGCTGCTGTGCGTAAATGCGCATTGCTCTTAATTAAAAGACGCACTTCCAAACTTTCCAAATGCCTTTTTTTAATAACACAGCAGAAAAACTCACCATTTCAGTGGGAACAGTGTTGTTGGTCTCCCTTTTTTGCCAGTGCATCAAAGTCTGGAGTTAGTTTTGTTGTGGCAATTCTCAGGACAGATCTGAGATGTTGGTCAGTTAACTTGGATCTGTGATGGGCCTTGTTGATTTTCATGACGCTAAACGTCTGCTCACACACGTAGGTCGAGCCAAACAACACCAGCATCTTCTGCGCCATCCTCCGGAGGTTTGGAAACGCGGTCTCGTTAAGTGAAGCGTAATAGTCATTCAGTTTAAGAGACTTGAACTTCTCCTTTGAGACGGAGAGAAATACGCGCCACTCCAACAACGGTCAATGTGTTTTGAGTGCGCCATCTATTGGGGAAACGTGGGCATTGCAGGGAAAGGGGAAAAAAGGAGGTTTTTACTATAATTTGGACAAGTTCGGTGGGCCGGATTAAAAAGCCTAACGGGCTGTATGTGGCCCGTGGGTCGTAGTTTGCCCATGTCTGGTTTATAGTGTTCAAGCAATGGGCAAAAAACATCTCGGGTTACTTTTGTAACCCTTGTTCCCTGAGAGGGAACGAGACACTGCGTCGTCGAGTGACGACACTCTGGGGAACTCCCCCCAGCGTGACGGCTCTGAAGTATGAATGAAATCAGCCACCAATCCGATTGGTGCAACGTCATGACGTAGTAGGTGACGGAGTACGAGGAAGCTATAAGAAGGCGCCGTCACAAACAACAGACAGCCTTTGCGATGAAGCGAGCGCTCTACGTGAAGGTGTGGCGACGAGACGCAGTGTCTCATTCCCTCTCAGGGAACAAGGGTTACAAAAGTAACCCGAGACGTTCCCTTTATCGAGGGAACTCACACTGCTTCGTCAAGTGACGACACTCTGGGGAACGAATACCCACTATGCCACACCGAAACACGTCCATCCTGGTGTGAAGCTGACACTTCAGGCACACTTAGGATGCAAGCACTCTAGCACCCGGCGTAGCCGGGAGGTCCAGCTTATAAAACCTGATAAAGGTATGCGGGTTAGCCCACCCCGCTGCCTCACAAATCTCAATAAGTGAGGCTCCCGAAAGGAGGGCCACCGAGGAGGCCAAATACCTCGTAGAGTGAGCCCTCACAGCTATGGGTGAAGGCAAATTGCGCACCCGATAGGCCGTGGCTATAGCCTGGACGATCCAGTTACTAATAGTCTGTCTCGCCGCCGGCAACCCTTTCTTAGGGGGGCCAAAGCACACCAAAAGCTGGTCCGACTTCCTTCAATGGTCTGACCTGTCCAAATAAATCCTCAGTGCCCTAACAGGGCAGAGCAGGTGCAGCCTAGCTTTCTCAGCCGTTGCGTGAGGCGGAGGATGAAATGCCTGAAGAAAAACCGACCCCATCCCCGTAGATGGAACCTTGGGCACGTAGCCCGGTCTGGGGTGCAAGATAGCCTCGAAGGAACCGTACAACCAAGTGGTGCCTACCCAGCGGACCCCCATCTAAAGGCAAGTGGAAAGCCCCTATTGCAGCCACGTACACCTTTAGAGTGCATGAGGTCAGACCGGCGGAGAAACGGTCTTGGAGGAACTCCAGCACTGAGGCCACAGCGCAGTCAACTGGGTCCACCCTCCGTTCTCTACACTAGCTAGAGAAGACATTCCACTTTAGGTTATACAGTTTCCTCGTAGAGGGAGCCCTAGAGCTGAGAATGGTCTCTACGACCTCTTGTGGCAGGCCCTCCCCTAGGTACTGTGCCCCCTCAAGGGCCAGACCCAGAGGTCCCACAGCTTGGGCCTGGGGTGGAATATAATTCCCCCTGCCTGAGACAGCAGATCCCTCCTCAGAGGGACCTGCCATGGGGGGCCGTCTAGAAGTGCCACAATGTCGGAGAACCAAACTGTCGGTCACCGGGGTGCTACTAATAGGAGGCTGATGCCCTGCCGGCGGACCCACTCTAGAACTCTGAACACTCCCCGGGCCTCAGCCCCTGCCTCGACAGGACGTCCGCTCCCTGGTTCTGGTCCCCTGGGACATACATCGCTCTGAGAGACGACAGTTTCCCCTGGGACCACAGGAGGATCTGATGCGCCAACCTGCACAGTGGGCGCAACCTCAGACCCCCCTGGTGATTCAGATACGATACTACTGACATGTTAATAATAATAATAATTCATTACATTTGTATAGCGCTTTTCTAGACACCCAAAGCGCTTTACATAGAAGGGGGAATCTCCTCAGCCACCACCAATTTGCAGCATCCACCTGGATGATGCGACGGCAGCCATTTTGCGCCAGAACGCCCACCGCACACCAGCTGATTGGTGGAGAGGAGACAGAGTGATTAAGCCAATCAGGATATAGGGATTATTAGGAGGCCATGCTGGACAGGGGCCAAAGGGCAAATTTTTTACGACCACAGAGAGTCGGGACCTCGATTTAACGTCTCATCCGAAGGACGGATGTTGTCGGATCGTATCAGGACATGGTGGCCGTGGAGGTCCGGGAGAAAGCTCCTCAGAGCTTTGTAAACCGCCAACATTTCCACGCAATTTATGTGCCAGGAAGAATGCTGGGGTCCCCTCAGACCTCTCATGAACCGGCCTTCCATGACCGCGCCCCAGCCAGTGAGGGAGGCGTCTGTTGAAAGGATCTTCCTGCAACATAACGCTCCTAACACTGGCCCTTGGGACAGGAACCTTGGATTTTTCCATATGATGAGGGAACAAAGGCATTTACCCTGATCATACGGAAAGGTTTTCCCCTTGA
Source organism: Pseudorasbora parva (assembly GCF_024679245.1). NCBI lineage: Eukaryota > Metazoa > Chordata > Actinopteri > Cypriniformes > Gobionidae > Pseudorasbora > Pseudorasbora parva. The sequence continues at coordinate 2,913,496 of NC_090184.1, forward strand.
GGAGAACCCCCTGGTTCCCAGCCACCACTGGAGGGGCCTCATGTATAACAGGCCGAACGGAATCACGTTGGACGCTGCTGCCATGAGGCCCAGCAGTCTCTGAAACTGCTTCACAGTGCGGCTGTGGCCTAGCTTCATACCTGAGACCTCCGCCAGTATGGTCCCAACCCGTGTGGGGGACACGCTCGCCCGCATCGTGGTCGAGTCCCATACTACACCGAGGAACATAGTCCTCTGGGCGGGTACTAACACGCAAATAGACGACATCTCAATGCCGAATCGCCATCTCGCGCGACTGAGCCATTATGAGCCAGTCGTCAATGTAATTCAGTACACGGATGCCCTGGAGCCTCATCGGGGCCAGAGCTGCATCCATGCACTTGGTAAAGGTGCGAGGGGAAAGAGCTAGACCGAAAGGAAGCACCCGATATTGGTACGCTTCGCCCCCGAAAGCGAACCTCAGGAACTTCCTGTGGGCAGGAAGGATGGAGACATGAAAATATGCGTCTTTTAGATCTATCGTGACGAACCAGTCCTCGAACTGGATCAAAGTCACTATTGCTTGAATTGTGAGCATCTTGAACCTGAATCTCCTCAGAGACCGGTTCAAGTACCTCAGATCTAATATTAGACGCAAGCCTCCACCCTTTTTGGGAACTATGAAGTAGCAGCTGTCAGACTCCCTGTCTGGCGGAGGAACACGCTCTATAGCCTCCTTGACCAGCAGAGATTAGGACCGCTTGCCAGAAGCCTTCTTTGCCTGATGGACGTCTCTTAAATCGCCCTTAGGCTTGGAAGACTTCTGGCGAGAACGCCGCCTCCTTTGCCAAGCTCCCTCGGGAGGGGCGCGGGAAGCGACGCTCTCCTTCTGCACCTGCCGATGAGCGGCGCTGGTGGACGGCTGGGACTGGCCACCAGAGAGACCTCCCTGCTGGCTCCAGGAGGCCCCTGGCGGCGAGGGAGATACAGCCGGAAAGCCACCGACTGCTTCCTCACCTCCTGGAATCTCTCGACGACGCAATTTACTGCGTCGCCAAAGAGACCCACAGGGGCTATCGGGGAATCCAGAATGAAGGATTTCTCCTTCTCTTTCATCTCTGATAGGTTTAACCAGAGGTGCCTCTCCACGCACACCAAGCCAGCCATAGAGCGGCCGATAGCACGGGCCGTCTCTTTGGTGACGCGGAGAGACAAGTCGGTTGCTTTCCACAGCTCTGTAATATCGTCCGGGGATGGACCATCTCCCTCATCGAGCTCTTTAAGGAGCTCAGCTTGGTAGGCCTGCAGGACTGCCATGGTGTGCAGGCAACTACCAGCTCGCCTGGCCGCTCGATACGCCCTGCCCACCAGGGATGACGTGTCCCTGTATGGCTTGGTGGGCAGGACAGGGGCTTTCAGGGACGCTGCTGCTTCGGGAGACAGATAGCTCGCTAACGCCTCTTCGACGCGAGGCAGCGCCCCGTAGCCAGCCTCAGACGCACCCACAACACACCCAAAATCAAGAACTGGGGGGTTCGATAGGCGCGCCGAGTATGGTTTTCCCCAAGATTTACACAACTCGTTGTGTAAATCCGGGAAAAATGGCAAGCCCTTGCGTGGCGGCTGAGCACGCTTTTTGAAGAAGCGTCCATCCAATCTGCTCACAGGCTGAACTTTCACCTCTTCCTGTGGACAGTCGATGTTAAGTTTGGCCACAGCGCGTGTCAGCACATCCACGAGCTCTTCTTGAGCGGGGAAGTGAAGAGGTGAATTCACCTGCACTCCGCCCGCCTCCAGGCTGAACTGATCTGATCCCTCGGAATCAGACAGCATCAGAACTGGGTTATCGCCCTCGTGGGAAGATGCCGCAGCGCAGGCTTTCTCACGAGGCGGAAGAGCGTCTGAATCCTCGGACGAGGAGTGGGAAGATGCCTCAGCATGCACACACCGTCTAAATTGCTCGCTTGCCATGCTTTCTGCTTAATATTGGTGACAGTATCAACAGTAAATAGACAAACAATATCAACACAGAGCGCCTCGCTGAAGAGCAAAGGCTGTCTGTTGTTTGTGACGGCGCCTTCTTATAGCTTCCGCGTACTCCGTCACCTACTACGTCATGACGTTGCACCAATCGGATTGGTGGCTGATTTCATTCATATTTCAGAGCCGTCATGCTGGGGGGCGTTCCCCAGAGTGTTGTCACTCGACGACGCAGTGCGAGTTCCCTCGATAAAGGGAACTGCATTTTCTTGCACCATTTCAGTGATGGCAAGCTCTTGTTGTTGAGTGAAGAGCAGTTCCCTTCCAACCATTCTGTGGATGCATGAGAACGAGTTGGTAAAAAGAGGGCTACAAGCAGGAGGAAGAACAAAAAATTGCAAAGCAAAGCAGAGTAGTAATTTTGGATCAATTTTGAGCTACTATGATGAACATGTTTTCATTCATCAAAAGACAATGACAGAAAAATATGAAATATGTTGAGATTAAAAATGTATTTCTCTATGAGAACTGTTTTGAACAATGTGTTTTCTATTTTTTGCTGTATTATTTACTGATTACTTGATAGTGTTTATCCTTTTGATCACTTTTATGATTTGAGAGCAGTGTTTGATTTTGAACACAGGTAAAACTGTTTTGAGGCGAGTTTTATTTTGCCAGAGGAGTCAGAGGTTTTGTGTTTAATGGGTATAGAAAATGGAGCAAGGTTTCAGAAAAAGTGTTTTAGCAATTGAGAAAAACTGTAACTGGCGATTTACAGTTTTAACCCGTTGCTTGAACACTATAGACCCATGCTTAAACTAAAGTAACACAACTTGAAGCTTTTCTTACCATACCTCAAACACATGTACCCATTCATTAAACAAAAGTGCTGCTTATCACTCTAGTTTCAATTCTGCAACACACTTACACCTTTATGCAACACACTCGGTTCTGCATACTACACTCTATTTCATACATAACACACTTTGTTCAAAAATGAAATCTCAGGGTGGCATTTGGAAAACACATGTATCCAAAATACAACACACATAGTGCAATTGCAACCACTCAAATACACACCTGAAGGCACTTACTTGCAAAACTGAACACCAATCAGCCAACCACAAATAGGCCTCAGTTAAGCCATTCTGAGAACTTTGCAAGCATTGAGGTAGAGAGAGAGAGAGAGAGAGAGAGAGAGAGAGAGAGAGAGAGAGAGAGAGAGAGAGAGAGAGAGAGAGAGAGAGAGAGGCTATATACACAGGACAATATTTCAGATTATATTAGAGCAACTTTGGTGGTTGATGTGGTCAGTCATGGCCTGACAGTGAGGAAACCTGGGCAGAGAGTTCTCCACATCTAAGCCGGTTCACATTTCATCCATCATAAGGACATTCAGACTGAAAAACAGCGATTCTCCATTGCAGACTGTATCTACAGTATTTACAGTACTGTACCGTATCACATTACTGTATTGCAAGTTGGCTAGTGCTCCTTTTGTAACAAAAAAATGGTAGTTTTGTGTAACATTACATAACACTGTACCATTGAGATTGTACTGTAGTGTGAAGTATAGTACTGTGATGTACAGTATTATGTCATTTGTACCATTTCAGTACTTTCATTTTTGTTGTGAACCTTTGTTGGAAAAAAAAAAAGAACAGAAACTGTAAGTGTTGCATTGCTTCACAGAATGCTAACTAATGAACTGAATAAAAACAGTGAACGAAAAATTAAAGACTACAGTGTTTAAAGTAGACTAGTGTGTTCCCCCTGATCTGAAAGTGTATTCATATGATGCAAGTGTGTATCATTTTGTCATCAGAGTTACATTTTGACAAAGGAATGTTAGGTTTTGATAATAGTTTCAATTTGACACAGATGTGAACGGTATATTTCCCGGTATTGTGTCATGTTTACTTGTGTGTAGAGTTTTGGCACAGTGAGCGAAGTTTTGCAAAATGTGTTCAAGCAACGGGCAAAAACTGTAATTGTACTTATCCTGTGCCCCATACACAGCGTTATAAGCTAATCTGCTTTTAGAGATAAAACTCTTTACATTCGATTTCATTAAAACCGCATCCCAGAGAACGATCTACTTGGTAACCATCTGTTAAAGGTGCACTATGGAGCTTTCCGTCCACTAGAGGGCGCCTATTCAAAACAAATCGTAGTTTGATGACGCAACGTGTGAGCGCAGCATCTTGGGAGATGTGGTCTTCTCATCACAGCCGGTGGAAAATAGGACTCGGGCAGAAATCACGTTCATGCATGCGGTTATTAACGTTACTGTAGTGTAAAGCAGAGCAGGACCGAGTGTTGAGGACCTGAGCACAGCTGCTGGAGCGATTGTTAAACAAATACCCGCCTCGCGAATACCGGGACTTTTATTATGAAGGGACGGGAGACATTCGCAGAGCGCCTGCACAGATCCGCTCTTCCGGTTATGATTTTGAGGTAATGGAGCTCTGTTTATCATATTAGATACATTTAAGTGTGTTCAAAACGATGTTATGACGTTACTCCGTGCGTTCAGTTGTTTACACTGCTAAGAGTAAAGCGCTCCTGCCAAATAAAAGCCGAAACCGAGAGTAACGCAGATATGACGCAATTGACAGGCGACTCCCTCAAACGCTATGTTGAAATGTCCCTGTCCTTAGTTAAAATAGCAATTTACTCAAAATTTACAAATAGTTGGAAACTTCTGGGATATTGTAGGTACTCAACTGAACAAAATATATAACACCGGCCTAGTGGTTTTTGGATATTTTACTGCAAAAATACTACATACCCTTACAAAAAATAACTGCAGTATATTGAAGTAAAACTGCAGTACATTGAAGTAAAACTGCAGTACATTGAAGTAAAACTGCAGTACATTGAAGTAATACTGCAGTACTATGTAGTAAAACTGCAGTACATTGAAGTAAAACTGCAGTACTATGTAGTATAACTGCAGTACATTGAAGTAATACTGCAGTACTATGTAGTATAACTGCAGTACATTGAAGTAAAACTGCAGTACTATGTAGTATAACTGCAGTACATTGAAGTAATACTACAGTACTATGTAGTAAAACTGCAGTACATTGAAGTAATACTGCAGTACTATGTAGTAAAACTGCAGTACATTGAAGTAAAACTGCAGTACTATGTAGTATAACTGCAGTACATTGAAGTAATACTGCAGTACTATGTAGTATAACTGCAGTACATTGAAGTAATACTGCAGTACTATGTAGTATAACTGCAGTACATTGAAGTAATACTGCAGTATTATTGTAGTAATACTTCATATGTATTGCAGTAATACTGCAGTATACTGCAATATTGCAGTTTTTTCGTGTCCAAAAAACTGCATTTTTCTACATGTAACAAAAACTGCGGTATTACTTTAAAAAAACTGCAGTAATTTTTTGTAAGGGTAGTGCACCTTTAATTACCCCTAGGCTCATTTCTCACCACAGTTGTCCTTTGAGGTATTGACAACAGACTGCACAATTAGCTAAACAAGTTCAGGCAACTGAGACCTTAGTTCAACCAGTGGGTTTTAGTGTTTTAGAAATTGTAAAAAGTGCCATTTTGAATGGCAAAATGTGTGTAAAGCAGAAAATGCGTTAAGACTTTAGGAGACTCAAGCAGAGGTTTTGCTCTCTGTGTGTCAGTTTAAATAATTGTGCTGTGCATGTCATTTTAGTGTGTTAGCATTAGTGTAACCAGCCCCGAAAGGTTAAACTACAGGTTCTCTACTGGACAATAAATTTACTATGGGCTCAGTAACCAGAAAAACACTCAAGTACTCAAGAGACAAAAATGTAACAATTTTATTTATGGACAATGGTATTAAAACTCAGGGGCGCCAGGTTAATATGATCATTAGAGGTACAAGCCACTGGAGATTTGTTACAGTTTTTTTCAACTGCTTACACACAAAATTGTTACTTGTCACACAATTTTTAAAACCTGACACTCAAACACCAGAACCACACACTAAATCTGCAAAACCATACACTCATTTTTGGCCTTTTACTCAGTTTTCAATTTCATTAAACACTTTTTGCAAAACACAACACACAATTTTCTATGCAACACACAAAAATCTGACATGAAGTTTCTTGATTTCCTTTTTTAAACACAACCAATCAAAATGCCACACTAATTCATCAGTGCCTCACACTAACTCCTCACATGTGCAAACACTTGTTGCTTTACTTAACAACAACCAATCATAACTTAAGTAGTGGCCTATAAATAGGCCAAAGGTGAAGTAATAGCTTTTGGACAATGGATGCAAACAATGCAGACAGAGTAAGAGGAGTTGGAGGGAGAGCCAGAGGACGAGCTCGACTAAGAGGAGTTGGAAGGGGAGCAGGCAATGGAGGAGGCATATGGAGACACTGATGCTGCCTCCATCCAATGTTGGATATGCCATACAAGAAGGTTCTTTCCACGGTGTCTGGCAAGAGAGAATATAGCATGTGACGTGGATGAAGTATTGTGGCCGGACCCAGCCCGGAGGAGAGATGGAGCCTAGATACACCCAACCATCTCCACATGCAAGCACACACATTATGTTTGGTTTTACACTACATGCTACAACACTACATATTTTTGATGTGTTTTTTTTCTTTTCAAACTGTGTACACTAATACTACATTTACAACCACAAAGAGCAAAAAAATAAATAAAAACATAAATAAAAAGTTTGGTTTCAATTTTGCTTTTGTTTTTACTTTATATATTCAACAGCTCTCTCCCAATTACATTCATTCATGTACATGTGAGCTTTTAAAAGAAGAGCTTTAGGTTTTGAATGACAGTGTGTATATGACATAATCAAAAATATAACATTATGGTAAAGGTGTTTACAACGTAAGACAAATGTTTGCTTTTGAAATATGTTTGTGATAATTTGACTGTGTTGTTTCATTTTGAAAGGGATGTGAGGCATTTTGCATCTTGTGTGTGGAATTCTTGAATTTGTGTGTTAAGTTTTGAAAAAAAGAGGAAACCTCTGGAAAATGTGTGTGAGCAGTTGAAAAAAACTGTAATTGAAAACAGTAATAACCAGCAAGGTTAACTATAAGGAGAATACAACATCAACAAGCAGGAACATATTTAGCTCGGGGTTTCAACGGTTATTATAGAGACACACCCATTCAATAAATTCATATGATCACAAAACGTGCATGATGAGCAGCTTACATTAGGGAAAAATTGTATAATGGTTGTGTTACATCATTTGAAACAGGTTAAATCAGTTTTGAATGTTTTGTTCAATCAATGACATTGTGTTCTCTATTTGTATTTGACTGTTGCCGCTTGTGTTTACCAGTATGGATGACGTGTGCATTTGAGAGCAGAGCGTGTTTGGAGGATGAGGATGTGTTCAGAGCTTTGCTCAAAAGTCTTAGTACACTGTAAACAATTATTTAGAAACAAAGTTACTTGGTAGCCTTAAAATGTTGAGTTACAGTTTTTCTCATTTGCTAAAACACTAAAACCCATCGGCTGAACAAATATCTCAGTTGCCTGAACTCATTTAGCTAACTGTGCAGTCTGTTGTCAATACTTTAAACCATTTCACATCATAAAACACAATTTGCAGATCTCACTTAGACTTTTCAGCAAAACTCTAAAAACATTCTCATTGTCAAAAAACATTCTGCACTCTAATGCACACGTCATCCATACGGGTTAACACAAGTGGCAACAATCAAATACAAATGGAGAACACAATGTCATTGACTGAACACAACCACTCAAAACTGATTTAACCTGTTTCAAATGATGAGACACAACCAATATAAGTACAGTGCATTGTAGGCTGTATACTGTACAATTACTGTAACAAATCAAATTGCCTTGAACATGTTGCTTTCCAGTTGTAGGCTACTGACTGCTCAATAGATCTTGACTAGTTGCAGGTTCATATCAACAAAGGACAAGTTTGTGAGATGCAGTACTGTAAAAATCAGCCTAATTTAATGAAAATGCATATCTATAGCACAAATTGTATTTATCGTGCGATTTATATGCAAAAATGAGTTTTTATGTGCATATGTTACGCATGCAGTTTTCGTGTGCATATGATATGTACTTTATATTGTGTTATGTGCACGTACTCCAAGCAACTAAACCTACCCAATGGGGTGACAATGCAAATCATGTGCACATAAAAAATAATTGTGCCGTATAAATCGCACAATAAATGCAATTTGTGATGTATATGCATTTCATGAGAATGAGTTGGTAAAAATAGGGCTACAAGCAAGAGGAAGAACAAAAAATTGCAAAGCAAAGCAGACTAGCAATAATTTCTGACCAATTTTGAGCTACTATGATGGAACATGTTTTCATTCATCACAAGACAATAACAGAAAAATATGAAATTTGTTTTGAGATTAAAAATTTACTTCTGCCTGAGAACTATGTTTTGAACAATGTGTGTTCTATTTTTGATTTTCAGTATTGTTTACTGATTGCTTGATAGTGTTTATCATTTTGTTAACTTTGTTTATGATTTGAGAGCAGTGTTTGATTTTGAACACAGGTAAAACTGTTTTGAGGTGAAAGTTTCATTTTGCAAGAGGAGTCAGAGGTTTTGTGAATAGTGCTTGAAGAGGAGGTTTTGTGTTTAATGGTTTCAGAAAATGGAGCAAGGTTTCAGAAATAGTGTTTAAGCAATTGAGAAAAACTGTATTACAATGAACACTTTTTGAGATTCGACAACCTTTATTAAAAGATTATTAATAGATTTTGTAAGCATATTGGGTAATTGTGTGTGTTTTATTTCTGATGACGCAGTGAAACATGCCACATAGTGCTATTTTCATGATTTATCACATTTTTTATGTGGTTCAGATACAATAATATTTTGAGTTTCTATTTACTAAACAAATTCCCTTCATTGTATCAACTCAAATTTTTAATTTCAATAAACTCAAACTTTTAAGGCAACCAGGTTACTTACTTTTTTAAGTCAAACCAACAAAAAATGTTTACAGTGTAAGATCTGCAAATTGTGTACCATGTGAAATGGTTTAAGGTATTGATATCAGACTGCACACACAGTTAGCTAAAAGAGTTTAGGCAACTGAGAACTTCGTTCAGCAAATGGGTTTTAGTATTTTAGCAATTGAGAAAAACGTTAATCTTTATTTAGTGTATAACATGTTTGTATTTGTAAGTAATCCCTCTCATTTTTTTAAAAAGAACTTTTGATAAAAAATGCCAACTACAGTATGGTTTGTCGGCACATAACGTGGCATGTTCTGGGTGATATTTCAACAATAACGCATACAAAATGTATAATGCAGGATTTCGTTAGAGAATGAACTTTATTTATATACAATGAATTGTCAGAATGAAGTAATTGATATCTTCTAATAAAGAACAAAAATGACATAACATTAAATCTCAGATGCAAACACAAATGATATCAATGCCACACACAAAAAAGCTTGGAGTATTGAAACAAACGATCTTTTTTTTTTTTTTTTAAAGGCTATATGTCTTTAGTTTAATGTAAACTGCTGCATTCTCAGACCCCTCGTTTTTAAGAAACAGCGCCTCCTGCTGTTCTGAAGACCGTACAACACCCATATCCAAATAAGATATATTATTACGGCGTCGTTTCATTTAAAGTTTTCCAAATAAATCTAAACAAATTAGCCTAACGATTTTGCAAACATCTTTGCATTCCCTAAACATGTGATTGTTTTCTCTGACCAACAAAGTACCCAGTAGTTTTTGTTTTTTGTTTATTTAAATAAAAGAAAATTACTGATGGAACAGATACAATTACAGATTTAACTATCCTTTGAAAAATGTTATGTGATATTATATTGCTACAATGTTTTTCTAATTCCAATTCCAATGTTTCTTTCAGGTCAACCTATGCTAATGGTCTAATTAACATATTATACATTGCTAGCATTAAAAAACCTGTTGATATCTGGAATCCAAAGCAAAACTCAAACAAGAATAGACAAAACACCAATAACAAACAAAGCTGTACAATTCAAAAATTGTATTACTACTGTAAACTGCATTATTTACAGTAGTTATTATTTCACCTTATGCAATTGAAGATGCAAAGTAGTCACTAACCCAATTCTTTCTTCCTTTTTTCTTTGCTTTGTCCTGTTTACCGCAATATGATGTTTAGGTGATAGTTAAAGTACAGACTTGTTTATTATTGGTGTTTTGTCTATTCTTGTGTGAGTTATGATTTGCATTCCAGATATAAAAAGTATGGTTTTGTAATGTTAGCATTGCGTATTATATGTCAATTAGACCATTAGCATGCGAACCTGAAAGAAACATTGAACAAAAAAAAAAAAAAAAAAGAAATGTAGCGATATATCACATAATATTTTTCAGAGGATAGTTCAATCTGTAATTGTATTTTGTCCATCAGTCATTTTCTTTCAATTGCCCACACTCTTTATTAAATAAATAAATAAATAAATAAATCTACTGCGTACTTAGTCAGAGAAAACAATGACATCTTTTGGGAATGCAAAGATGTTTGCAAACGCGTTATTTTGTGTAAATTTATTTTTAAATGAAAACTTTAAATGAAACGATAACGTAATATTGCATCCTATTTGGATATGGGTGTTATACGATCTTCAGAACAGCAGGAGGCGCTGTTTCTTAAAAACGAGGGGTCTGAGAATGCGGGACTGTGGATGCAGGCTCCGAGTCTGCAGCTTCATACTGTTGGAGTAAGGAGTTGGCGAAAAAGGAGCTGGAGTCAGCCTCGTCTTAGCACGCCTGTCCAGCTTAGCAAGACAATAGAAGAGATGCACATCAACTTAACTTTACTGTTATTTGCTGACATCAAACTTGGAGAGGAGAGAACACAAGTTTACCTGATTGCTGTTCCACTTCACTCGCCGGGGGGGGGGGGTGGGGGGTGGGGGGGGGGGGGGGGTAAATTGGGTAAATTGGGTAAATTGCGGGGGCCGACGCAGCTTGCGTAGTGAGTGAGCGTATAGGGCTGTTCGGCTCTCACAACACATAAAGGTTTAATAAAAAGGATGCATGAAATAAAAGATATTCTGAGTGAATTTGAAGATTTGTTTACAGGACTGGGATGAGACGCCAGGTTCTAGGCATTTTCATCCCAAATGTTTCAGAAGTGACTGCACCTCTCAGAAAGCTATGGAAGGAGACAAAGTACTCTGGCATTGTATTGGGAGAGTGAACAAGACCTCTTTAATTGCCTGAAAGTGCTAGACGAGAGTACAGCACCAGTGTTGAAGTTTAAGGATGTGGACCAGCCAGTTACATTGTCAGTAGTAGCACTCGTTGTTGTGCTCCTCAAACCATTCCTGAAGCATTTGTGCTTTGTGTCAGGAGCATTATCCTGCTGGAAGAGCCACAGCCACCAGAATACCGTTTCCATCAAAGGCTGAACATGGTCTCAGCAATGCTTAGGTAGGTGGAGCGTGTCAAAGTAACATCCACATGGATGGAGGACCCAAGGTTTCCCAGCAGAACATTGGCCAAAGCATCACACTGCCTCCGCCGGCTCGCCTTCTTCCCATAGTGCATCCTGGGGCCATGTGTTCCCCAGGTAAGCCACACACCCGGCCATCCACGTGATGTAAAAGAACACGTGATTCCTCAGACCAGGCCACCTTCTTTCATTGCTCCGTGGTCCAGTTCTGATGCTCACGTGCCACTGTTGGTGCTTTCGGCGGGGTCAGGGGTCAGCATGGGCTCCCTGACTGGTCTATGCCGCCCCAAATGCTCCGTGTATTCTGACAGCTTTCTATCAGAACCAGCATTAACTTCTGGAGCAGTTTGAGCTCCAGTAGCTCGTCTGTTTGATCGGACCACACGGGCCAGCCTTCGCTCCCCATTGCTGCCTAATATATCCCACCCACTAAAAGGCGTTTTGTGATGAAGAGATCAGTGTTATTCATTTCACCGTCATAATGTTATGCCTGATCAGCCTACATTCTTTTAACAATAAATATATAATTAGAATATCATTAAAAAAGTAAACCTTGATATATATATATATTATATATTCATATTCATATATTATATTGTATATTTATATTCACTTTATATTCACTTTAATATTAAACCTTTTCGCAATATTCTAATTTTCTGTGATACTGAATTTCGGATTTTCCTTAGTTGTCCGTTATAATCATCGAAATTAAAAGAAATAAACATTTGAAATATATCAGTCTGTGTGCAATGAAGGAATATAATATACAAGGTTCACTTTTTGAATGGAATTAGTTAAATAAATCAACTTATTGATGATATTCTAATTATATGACCAACACACACACACACACACACACACACACACACACACACACACACACACACACACACACACACACACACACACACACACACACACACACACACACACACACACACACACACACACGCACATATATACCAGATTCTAAAACAAACAACATGATAAGAGAGGGGAATGCTATTAATTGCTAAATAAACAACAATAATATTTAATACTCATGTCTGCTTTTGTTGCCAAATCCATTACTCTGGTTAATCTTACAATTATATTGGTCTTTTCAGTGGATCAGCCGGCTTCAGGACTAATATCGGCTCTCAGCAGCTGCTCTGGTGATTATATTGGCTAAACATTAAAGCTTTTGAATATGATATGCAGGATGTTGATCTCATATAGAAGTGTGCTATAGAAATAGCAGCATCTGCTGAGTCTACCAGGGAAGGACAGCGGTTACTGCCAGTGCTGTTAGTGGCTGATGACCTATATTAGATTGTATTGCATTTTTAAATAATCATAATCAGACTACAGTTGACCTTTTTTAATTGATTACATGATTACATGTTATTCTCACAGTGGCAGTAAATTATTCACAATTCATTGATTCTCCTTACTACGTTTATCTTTTAAATGTCCCTCACTAAAAACCCTGCTAATATCCATTAAGAAGCTCTTCCAGGTTTGTGGAATTGGTCATGTGACTGTCACTGAAAACTGAGCAAAACTAGGTAGACGGTTCCTTCTGATTTAAAGATCATTAAGATATTTTATAAAATTGCCTACCGTAAATATATCAGAAATGTTTTATTATTAGAAGTATTAGTAATAATATGCCTGAGATTCAAGATGTTCAAATAGTTGTACCTCGGACAATATTGTCCTATCCTAACAAACCATACATTAATGGAAATATTATTTATTAAGCTTTCATGTGATGTATAGGTGTACAGGTGATGTATAGGTGTACAGGTGATGTATAGGTGTACAGATGATGTATAGGTGTACAGGTGATGTATAGGTGTACAGATGATGTATAGGTGTACAGGTGATGTATAGGTGTACAGATGATGTATAGGTGTACAGGTGATGTATAGGTGTACAGATGATGTATAGGTGTACAGATGATGTATAGGTGTACAGATGATGTATAGGTGTACAGATGATGTATAGGTGTACAGGTGATGTATAGGTGTACAGATGATGTATAGGTGTACAGGTGATGTATAGGTGTACAGGTGATGTATAGGTGTACAGGTGATGTATAGGTGTACAGATGATGTATAGGTGTACAGATGATGTATAGGTGTACAGATGATGTATAGGTGTACAGGTGATGTATAGGTGTACAGATGATGTATAGGTGTACAGGTGATGTATAGGTGTACAGGTGATGTATAGGTGTACAGATGATGTATAGGTGTACAGGTGATGTATAGGTGTACAGATGATATAGGTGTACAGATGATGTATAGGTGTACAGGTGATGTATAGGGGTACAGATGATGTATAGGTGTACAGATGATGTATAGGTGTACAGATCATATTATGGCGCTCGCGTTGTGTCATTTCTTTCCTAACCACGCTTAAAGGCGTGTTAACGTGCGTGTGACATGCGTGTGTAGAACGTCTACACGTCTGAACGTCTGCCCGTCCGAACGTCTGCCCGTCTACACGTCTGCCCCTCCAATGCCCGATAATTAAGCTATTATTAAAAAAGATTAAGCAATTTAGATGAAGTACTAATTATTAAATTACATTAAGTAAAAGCACATTCATAGCTATAACATTATGGTAATGAATTGTTCCAATTCTTTCAAAAACACAAATATATATAGTTAATAATACCCACACAACTCCTTTCAGACAGGTCCAAGTGTTTTCTACTGGTGTGCTGTTTGGAACTATATTTTCATTGACTATTGTGTGAAATGCCTGTCCTGAACAGTTTATCTGCAGGCATTCTGGTTTTCTAATGATTTATTTTTTATAAGCTAAAAAATGCACATATTAAACAAATATTTACAATTTTTTTTTACTTGGTATTTTCCCTTAACTTTTGTCTCAATTGGCAGTTAAGTTTCATTTTTGACTGTCTCAGTTTCTGAACATTAACTCTGTCATTATTCACCGTTTTTAAAAGAATTCATAAAAGTATAGAATATAATAGTTTAGGCCTATTTCTAATAGCGTTACAACCATAACGCACCCTATCTGTGCAACTGGGATTTAAACAGCGGCTCATGTTTTCTGCTGGTTAGATCAGCATTAAAGAACGATCTCAACTGTTAAATAACAGATATAAGATTAAAATAATATCAGATGTCTTATTTTTAAATAAACACAAAAAGTTGAAAAAATAACTTAAATTTACTATGGTCTATGGTTAAAAAAAATGTTCAGTAATATCTTCCAGATTTTTAAACTTTGGATTTAAACAATATTTTCTCTATATAATATTAATATGGCAACTAGTAAACACACTAAGTTTAATCATCCTAGTATGTATGGAAAGGGTTAAACCATGCGTGTTACATCTAACCCCACATAAGGTTTCCCCCATTACTCCCCCATTGTATAAAAGTCTGACTACAGCTATGGAAAAACAGTCATGTTTACAATACTTCAATAATGATTAACCAATATCAGGGGTGGGACCCATTTTCAGCCCGGGAGCCCAAGAACACAAATGTAAAAGAAGCAAACAATACACACTATAAATAAGATTTTATAAACAAAACAAAAACACAACAACAACATTGGGTGGGCCAGTTGGGTAATGATCAGCCAGGCTTTTTTAGGCTACCCCAAAAAACTGGTGAGTGAATAATTGCAGAGGTCATGAATTTACAAAAATCTTCATATTCATGCCCAATGGGCAACTTCAATGTAATCACGTTGACACATTTACTAAATACATTAGCACATACTTGCCCTGAATGTCCTTTTTGTTTTTCTCAGTCACTTTGGTACATTTCTTGAATCATCCTTAAGATTTGCAAACCAGTAAATGCATTTCTTAAAATAATTTATTCAAGCAGCAGCAATAAATGGATTACCCGCAAAATCCTTTTCAAAGTGAGGGAAGTGATTGTGTGTGTGTGTGTGTGTGTGTGTGTGTGTGTGTGTGTGTGTGTGTGTGTGTGTTACATTGTCTTTATAAAGTATATTTACTGTATCATCTAAAATACAAATGGACTACTGCAATACAGTAAGTATACAGTACAGTACAGAAAGCTGTCTGATTATACCCGTTCTGTCTACAAATGTTTTAATTATTAAAGACACTGTTGTTCTCCCAACATTCGGCTATATAACTTTTGACACACCTCAGTTGTTTAAGGTCATGGTTGAGAACATAATCTGGAATAGTGTCCCTTATTTCAACATGTCCACAATCTCCACCTCTTCTACTGTTCTGCCTACCCTTCTACCACACATCCTTACTCTTCTTCTTCCCAGCTGTTGGCCTGTTTGTTTCATTTGTTGTTCTTCCATTATTTTCATGTGTAACACACTCTGTCTATTTATGCTTGCCAAATGAAGCTTCATGAGATGCACTCTGATCTACTTCAAAGAACTGGCTGATCATTGTATATATATATATATATATATATATATATATATACAGGGAGTGCAGAATTATTAGGCAAATGAGTATTTTGACCGCATCATCCTCGTTATGCATGTTGTCTTACTCCAAGCTGTATAGGCCAATTAAGCATATTAGGTGATGTGCATCTCTGTAATGAGAAGGGGTGTGGTCTAATGACATCAACACCCTATATCAGGTGTGCATAATTATTAGGCAACTTCCTTTCCTTTGGCAAAATGGGTCAAAAGAAGGACTTGACAGACTCAGAACAGTCAAAAATAGTGAGATATATTGCAGAGGGATGCAGCAGTCTTAAAATAGCCAAGCTTCTGAAGCGTGATCATCGAACAATCAAGCGTTTCATTCAAAATAGTCAACAGGGTCGCAAGAAGCGTGTGGAAAAACCAAGGCGCAAAATAACTGCCCGTGAACTGAGAAAAGTCAAGCGTGCAGCTGCCAAGATGCCACTTGCCACCAGTTTGGCCATATTTCAGAGCTGCAACATCACTGGAGTGCCCAAAAGCACAAGGTGTGCAATACTCAGAGACATGGCCAAGGTAAGAAAGGCAGAAAGTCGACCACCACTGAACAAGACACACAAGCTGAAACGTCAAGACTGGGCCAAGAAATATCTCAAGACTGATTTTTCTAAGGTTTTATGGACTGATGAAATGAGAGTGAGTCTTGATGGGCCAGATGGATGGGCCCGTGGCTGGATTGGTAAAGGGCAGAGAGCTCCAGTCCGACTCAGACGCCAGCAAGGTGGAGGTGGAGTACTGGTTTGGGCTGGTATCATCAAAGATGAGCTTGTGGGGCCTTTTCGGGTTGAGGATGGAGTCAAGCTCAACTCCCAGTCCTACTGCCAGTTTCTGGAAGACACCTTCTTCAAGCAGTGGTACAGAAAGAAGTCTGCATCCTTCAAGAAAACATGATTTTCATGCAGGACAATGCTCCATCACACGCGTCCAAGTACTCCACAGCGTGGCCGGCAAGAAAGGGTATAAAAGAAGAAAATCTAATGATATGGCCTCCTTGTTCACCTGATCTGAACCCCATTGAGAACCTGTGGTCCATCATCAAATGTGCGATTTACAAGGAGGGAAAACAGTACACCTCTCTGAACAGTGTCTGGGAGGCTGTGGTTGCTGCTGCACGCAATGTTGATGGTGAACAGATCAAAACACTGACAGAATCCATGGATGGCAGGCTTTTGAGTGTCCTTGCAAAGAAAGGTGGCTATATTGGTCACTGATTTGTTTTTGTTTGGTTTTTGAATGTCAGAAATGTATATTTGTGAATGTTGAGATGTTATATTGGTTTCACTGGTAAAAATAAATAATTGAAATGGGTATAAATTTGTTTTTTGTTAAGTTTCCTAATAATTATGCACCGTAATAGTCACCTGCACACACAGATATCCCCCTAAAATAGCTAAAACTAAAAACTAAAACTTCCAAAAATATTCAGCTTTGATATTAATGAGTTTGTGTTCATTGAGAACATGGTTGTTGTTCAATAATAAAATTAATCCTCAAAAATACAACTTGCCTAATAATTCTGCACTCCCTGTATATATATATATATATATATATAATGAAAATTAACTGCCAATTGAGACAAAAATTTGAGGAAAAATACCAAGTAAAACACAAATTTGTAAATATATACAGTCTTGTTCAAAATAATAGCAGTACAATGTGACTAACCAGAATAATCAAGGTTTTTCGTATATTTTTTTATTGCTACGTGGCAAACAAGTTACCAGTAGGTTCAGTAGATTCTCAGAAAACAAATGAGACCCAGCATTCATGATATGCACGCTCTTAAGGCTGTGCAATTGGGCAATTAGTTGAATTAGTTGAAAGGGGTGTGTTCAAAAAAATAGCAGTGTGGCATTCAATCACTGAGGTCATCAATTTTGTGAAGAAACAGGTGTGAATCAGGTGGCCCCTATTTAAGGATGAAGCCAACACTTGTTGAACATGCATTTGAAAGCTGAGGAAAATGGGTCGTTCAAGACATTGTTCAGAAGAACAGCGTACTTTGATTAAAAAGTTGATTAGAGAGGGGAAAACCTATAAAGAGGTGCAAAAAATGATAGGCTGTTCAGCTAAAATGATCTCCAATGCCTTAAAATGGAGAGCAAAACCAGAGAGACGTGGAAGAAAACGGAAGACAACCATCAAAATGGATAGAAGAATAACCAGAATGGCAAAGGCTCAGCCAATGATCACCTCCAGGATGATCAAAGACAGTCTGGAGTTACCTGTAAGTACTGTGACAGTTAGAAGACGTCTGTGTGAAGCTAATCTATTTTCAAGAATCCCCCGCAAAGTCCCTCTGTTAAAAAAAAGGCATGTGCAGAAGAGGTTACAATTGGCCAAAGAACACATCAACTGGCCTAAAGAGAAATGGAGGAACATTTTGTGGACTGATGAGAGTAAAATTGTTCTTTTTTGGTCCAAGGGCCACAGGCAGTTTGTGAGACGACCCCCAAACTCTGAATTCAAGCCACAGTACACAGTGAAGACAGTGAAGCATGGAGGTGCAAGCATCATGATATGGGCATGTTTCTCCTACTATGGTGTTGGGCCTATTTATCGCATACCAGGGATCATGGATCAGTTTGCATATGTTAAAATACTTGAAGAGGTCATGTTGCCCTATGCTGAAGAGGACATGCCCTTGCAACGGTTGTTTCAACAAGACAATGACCCAAAACACACTAGTAAACAGGCAAAGTCTTGGTTCCAAACCAACAAAATTAATGTTATGGAGTGGCCAGCCCAATCTCCAGACCTTAATCCAATTGAGAACTTGTGGGGTGATATCAAAAATGCTGTTTCTGAAGCAAAACCAAGAAATGTGAATGAATTGTGGAATGTTGTTAAAGAATCATGGAGTGGAATAACAGCTGAGAGGTGCCACAAGTTGGTTGACTCCATGCCACACAGATGTCAAGCAGTTTTAAAAAACTGTGGTCATACAACTAAATATTAGTTTAGTGATTCACAGGATTGCTAAATCCCAGAAAAAAAAAATGTTTGTACAAAATAGTTTTGAGTTTGTACAGTCAAAGGTAGACACTGCTATTTTTTTGAACACACCCCTTTCAACTAATTGCCCAATTGCACAGCCTTAAGAGTGTGCATATCATGAATGCTGGGTCTTGTTTGTTTTCTGACAATCTACTGAACCTACTGGTAACTTGTTTGCCACGTAGCAATAAAAAAATATACTAAAAACCTTGATTATTCTGGTTAGTCACATTGTACTGCTATTATTTTGAACAAGACTGTATATATATATTATGTTTCCGTAATAAGCAGTTTTAGCTTAGAAAAAAGAAATCATTAGAAAACCAGAAGAATGCCTGCAGATAAACTGTTAAGGACAGGCATGATTTCACACAATAGTCAATGAAAATATAGTTCCAAACAGCACACCAGTAGAAAACACTTGCACTAGTCTGACAGGAGTTGTGTGGGTATTATTACATATATATTTGTTTTTGAAAGAATAGGTTGAACATTTTCCAGTAATCTTAATAGTACAGTTCATTGCTGCCATCTATTGGAGGTTTTCATTTCGGCAACCCGGTTCAAATGAGCTTTCAAGATGTGCACGATTTTTGAAAAGAAATTCAGAATATACTCAAGTAATGCATCCACTCTACTATGATTCTTTTTATTTTTTATTGTATATAGGCTATGCTAAACCCATGTTAGTTTTTACTGTTGTGATGTTAGTTTTTATATTTATTATTATTATAATTTTTTTTATTAAATCACAAACCAAATAGTATTTTCTTGATATTCTTCAAGGAAAGATATGCTTATGCACTATATGTTAAATAGCAATTAATGTGCTTATCGGGCATTAGACGTGCAGACGTTCAGACGTGCAGACGTTCTCCACACGTTCAGACGTCCAGACGTTCTCCACACGTTCAGACGTAATCCACACGTTAACTTCTAACGTGACGCCACCGTGACGTCTGCATAGATCAACAGCTACACGTTACTGACGTGTCTACGTCAGGTAATATTTGCGTGTACGTCTCCATATAAAACAAATGGAGACGTACACGCACGTATACACGTGTGTTATCTGTCGTGCTTTTCAGTCTCGTCGCCGAATGGAACATTCAGAGCGCCATAGATATAGGTGTACAGATGATGTATAGGTGTACAGATGATGTATAGGTGTACAGGTGATGTATAGGTGTACAGGTGATGTATAGGTGTACAGATGATGTATAGGTGTACAGGTGATGTATAGGTGTACAGGTGATGTATAGGTGTACAGGTGATGTATAGGTGTACAGATGATGTATAGGTGTACAGATGATGTATAGGTGTACAGGTGATGTATAGGTGTACAGATGATGTATAGGTGTACAGATGATGTATAGGTGTACAGGTGATGTATAGGTGTACAGGTGATGTATAGGTGTACAGGTGATGTATAGGTGTACAGATGATGTATAGGTGTACAGGTGATGTATAGGTGTACAGGTGATGTATAGGTGTACAGGTGATGTATAGGTGTACAGATGATATAGGTGTACAGATGATGTATAGGTGTACAGGTGATGTATAGGTGTACAGATGATGTATAGGTGTACAGATGATGTATAGGTGTACAGGTGATGTATAGGTGTACAGATGATGTATAGGTGTACAGGTGATGTATAGGTGTACAGATGATGTATAGGTGTACAGGTGATGTATAGGTGTACAGATGATGTATAGGTGTACAGATGATGTATAGGTGTACAGGTGATGTATAGGTGTACATATGATGTATAGGTGTACAGGTGATGTATAGGTGTACAGGTGATGTATAGGTGTACAGATGTTGTATAGGTGTACAGGTGATGTATAGGTGTACAGATGATGTATAGGTGTACAGATGATGTATAGGTGTACAGATGATGTATAGGTGTACAGGTGATGTATAGGTGTACAGATGATGTATAGGTGTACAGGTGATGTATAGGTGTACAGATGATGTATAGGTGTACAGATGATGTATAGGTGTACAGGTGATGTATAGGTGTACAGATGATGTATAGGTGTACAGGTGATATATAGGTGTACAGATGATGTATAGGTGTACAGGTGATGTATAGGTGTACAGATGATGTATAGGTGTACAGATGATGTGTAGGTGTACAGGTGATGTATAGGTGTACAGATGATGTATAGGTGTACAGATGATGTATAGGTGTACAGGTGATGTATAGGTGTACAGATGATGTATAGGTGTACAGGTGATGTATAGGTGTACAGGTGATGTATAGGTGTACAGATGATATAGGTGTACAGATGATGTATAGGTGTACAGGTGATGTATAGGTGTACAGGTGATGTATAGGTGTACAGATGATGTATAGGTGTACAGGTGTACAGGTGATGTATAGGTGTACAGGTGATGTATAGGTGTACAGATGATGTATAGGTGTACAGGTGTTGTATAGGTGTACAGATGATGTATAGGTGTACAGGTGATTTATAGGTGTACAGGTGATGTATAGGTGTACAGGTGATGTATAGGTGTACAGATGATGTATAGGTGTACAGGTGATGTATAGGTGTACAGGTGTACAGGTGATGTATAGGTGTACAGATGATGTATAAGTGTACAGGTGATGTATAGGTGTACAGATGATGTATAGGTGTACAGGTGATGTATAGGTGTACAGGTGATGTATAGGTGTACAGATGATGTATAGGTGTACAGGTGATGTATAGGTGTACAGGTGTACAGGTGATGTATAGGTGTACAGATGATGTATAAGTGTACAGGTGATGTATAGGTGTACAGATGATGTATAGGTGTACAGGTGATGTATAGGTGTACAGATGATGTATAGGTGTACAGGTGATGTATAGGTGTACAGATGATGTATAGGTGTACAGGTGATGTATAGGTGTACAGATGATGTATAGGTGTACAGGTGATGTATAGGTGTACAGATGATGTATAGGTGTACAGGTGATGTATAGGTGTACAGATGATGTATAGGTGTACAGGTGATGTATAGGTGTACAGATGATGTATAGGTGTACAGGTGATGTATAGGTGTACAAATGATGTATAGGTGGTGTATCTCAATTTAACAATAAATTACACTTTTGACTGGTTATGTGGTCCAGGGTCACATAAAAAAATGCCATTGATTTATATGAAAAAGTTAATCAATGTATTTTATTGACAAAATAGAGTTTGTGAATTATTATTATTATATATTTTTTAATATCATAACATTTTAAGCTATCATATGGTCATGTTACAATGAACCCCTCCTATGGGCCACGTTGTCACATTTCACTTCCCTTCTTTAGGGGTAAATCAAGAAAAAAGTATAAACTCTATTAATGAAACAAAACCAAATAATTGTACTAGAGTTGTGGGTAATAATGTGGGGAATAAAAAAATACTCTGAACCCCAAGTGGCAAATGCATTACATAAACATGGTCATATTGCAAAAAGATTTTACTATGTGGGAAAATATAAACCAACTACATTTGCTGCAGTGTTGCTTTCAGAGCAATATAGGATTTTTTACAGTATTTAACAGCACTTTCACTGCCTCGATAATGCAGAATATACATGAAAATCACATGTCAAAATCACCCATATAAAGACAGCAGGTCATGATGCAAATTTAAGAGCTAGCCTGGCTTTCTCAGAGTGATGCTGACTTAGATATCTTAACTTCAAGATGCACACACACTTATGTAATAAACTCTAAGTGCAGAGTCTGACGCAACAACACCACAGACTGAGCATCAGGTGTGCATGATATAGACTTACTTTGCATCATCCTTTACGGGTCAGGGCTGTTTTTGCAGCAAAAGGGGACCAACACAATATTAGGATATTAGGTCATAATATTATGCCTGATCGGTGTTAGGTACAAAACCATTTAAAAGGTTTCAGTAAGTTTCTTAAATGTCTTTTAATGAAAGACGTCTGAGTTTAAATGATCAAAATACAGTAAAATAGTGAACTATTCCTCCAGTGTAAATCATCTGTTCTCTGTGTGAATATATAGTAAAGTGTGATTTATTCCTGTGATCAAAGCTGAATTTATCATCATTACTCCAGTCTTCAGTGTCACATGATCCTTCACTTATCACTCTCAGATGAGGATCTGATGATCAACACACATTTATGATTATTATCAGTGTTAAAAACAGTTGTGCTGCTTCATATTTTTGTCTGAATACTTCAGGATTCTTTGATGAATGGAAAGTTCAACAGGACAGATGTTACATTTTTTATTTTACTATAGCTATTTATTTAAAATAGGGATCTTTTGCAACATTATAAAAGTCTGTACTGTCATTTTTTAAGACAATCTATTTAATGCATGAATCAAAAATATTGCAAACTTTATAACAGTTTGTGTTGCCACTTCTCATTTGTTGCTAAAAGCACAGGGACAGGTGATGAGAATCAGTTGAAGACTCATATTTATTTTTCTTTCTATTTCAGACACATGAGGTAATGCAAAACATCTTTGGTTGAAACTGATATTTCATTGTACATTTATATATATCTGTATAAATGGCTCTTTTATTGTGTTTAATACTGAGCATATTGTCTAAATGCTCACACAACACACATACAAATACCACCTTAATTAAATATATACATTCTCTTTTACTATCTTACCATATTTACAAGTCACCCCTTTACAATGAGCATCCATTCACTGTTCAAGTCCGTTAAGTACGAAAAGATATAAAAATAAAGCTGCCTCTTCTTAGTATTAACAGGAAAGTAGTCCGCTGAGTTTGTGGAAGTGTTGGTGCTAGGAAGCGGAGTGAGGTTTTCTGTTGCGTTTAGCCCGTCGGGTCGGTGGGAAGCTGATGAACTCGAAGTGTTTGGGTTGGTCCGAGTTCGGGAAGGGAAGAGGACCTTTGTGGAGGCGCTTGATGAAGTGAACTTCCCGCTGGTTCTCCCTGGTTTTGGAAGCCTTGATGGGCCGACCCTTTCTGCTGAAGGCCACGTACCAGCCTTCATATTTAGCGTTCTGGAAAGCGGTGTAGTTGTTCTCCAGAACGATCTCGGTGAAGATGCAGTCTCGTCCCCTGCCGTTGGGCTGTGAGAAAGACAGAAGAAGTCACAGGTTATTTCACAGGACTTCAAAAACAATTTTTATGGAATATTGCAGTTTATTATAATTGATTAATCCATGCACATTATTGTTTTTATGTTGAGCAACCTGTCACTCACATGAGATTCACCAATAGCAAACCACAGCCATCCAATTCAAGAAGCTTTCTCTCTCACACACACACACACACACACACACACACACACACACACACACACACACACACACACACACACGCACACATCAATAATATTATTTATTTATTATTTACCCTTCAGTAAATTCAGGTGTTCAATCCCTTCATGGCCACAGGTGTATAACTCAAGCTCTAGGCCTGCAGACGCTTCTACACACATTAGTGAATGAATGGGTCGCTCTCAGGAGCTCAGTGAACTCAAGCGTGGGGCCGTGATAGGCTGACACCTGAGCAATAAGTCCATTCCTGACATTTCCTCACAACTAAATATTCCACGCTCAACTGTTAGTGAGATTATAACAAAGGGGAAGCCATTGGGAACAACAGCAACTCAGCCACGAAGTGTTAAATCCCAGAGCGGGGTCAGCGCATGCTGAGGGTCACAGTGCGCAGAAGTCACCAACTTTCTGCAGAGTCAAAAGCTCCAGACCTCCAAACTTCTGTGGCCTTCGGATGAGCTCAAGAACAGTGTAGAGAGCTTCATGGAATGGGTTTCCATGGCCGAGCCGCTCATCCAAGCCTTACATCACCAAGAGCAATGCAAAGCGTGGGATGCAGTGGAGTAAAGCAGCCGCCACATGACTCTAGAGCAGTGAGACGTGTTCTCTGAGTGACCAATCACGCTTCAGTCTGACAATCACATGGATGAGTCTGGGTCTGGCGTCTGCCAGGAGAACGGGACTTGCCTGACTGCATGTGCCAAGTGTAAAGTTTGCTGGAGGGGGGATTGTGGTGTGGTTTTTTTCAGGGGTTGGGATAAAAGGATATTGCTTCAGCATACCAAGACATTTTGGACAATTTCATGCTCCCAATTTTGTGGGAACAGTTTGGGGACGGCCCCTTCCTGTCCCAGCATGACTGTGCTCCAGTGCACAAAGCATCAGTCCATAAAGACATGGATGAGGAGTTTGGTGTGGAGGAACTTGACTGGCCTGCTCAGAGTCCTGAGCTCATCCCGATAGAACAGCTTTGGGATGAATTAGAGCGGAGACTGAGAGCCAGGCCTTCTTATGTCTGTACTGCAGTAGATTTGGAGGTCTATAGTCTATTTTGATGGGTATATTTTTACACCGTGATCAGTTAAAGCTACAGGCTTTGCTGATGTTTCACTAATCTTACAAAATAACCAATATGACAGAGGTCTTCCCTTGAGAAAAAGAAGCACACTTAGCACACTTTTAAAAAGCATAATTACCGGTATTATGTAAGTTTTATACTTCAAAAGAATAGACTTGAGTGCAAATAACTTTTTTTAACACACTATTGCATGTTACTTGCAATTAACTGAAAATATATTACACTGTAAAAAAATTTAAAATGTAAAATGTAGTGGTAATTTTCTGCCAGGACATTATCCAGGAATTTTACAGAAATTTCCATTAGCACTAAAACACACTGCAATGCGTAATTCAAGATACAAGTAAACATACCTGGAAAAAAAAACAATATGAAAAATTCCTTTATATTTACACAGTATATTGTGCCCAATTTTTACTGAATTATTATGTTTTTTATTTTGAATAAATGTATATGTAATATATAATTCAGACTCAAGTACCTCTGTATATGTAATTTCATAATTACTTTTTTTTGTCTTTGAAATATGGTTAAAATTATGGCTGAATGTACTGAACAAATTATGGTGAACTAAAATTTAAAGTAATACTGTATATTTCAAACTTGTCATGTCATGTATTTAAATATATTTGTAATTACACATTTATAATCATGAAGTTTCAATTTAGTACATTTAAAATATTAACTTTATGTAACAAACTACAGTTTGAATTCTAATCAAGTATAATCAACTTTAAAACAAGTACACTTCTTTAGAGCATGACAAAAGATGATTAAAACTTAAAAGTAAAACATTTGAAGTTATTACAAAGTGTATTTTTACTCAAGTATTTTTACTCAATATACATATATATATATGTTTATGTACATTTAAAGGTGGGGTAAGCGCTATCTGTTAACCGTTGTTATTTCAAATCACCAAAACAAACACGCCCCTACCCCCAAAAGGGTCTCGCCCCTATTTTGATAGCGCCGCCCCACACATACGTAACCCAGAGGCATCAACGGCTACGGCAGAATCTCTGTGTATCTAATCCAGGTCGAATATTCAATGAAAAAGTCATCCCCTCTATCACAAAAACGCAAACCGTTCTCATGAACAACTCGATAGAACACAAGCCGACAGTCCAGCTAACGACATATTACAATTATGACTGGATAAGGGTTATATAGATCATGAAAAGAGTAAGCAAACATATATTAGGAGTGTAGTATCTTACTTGTCGGAGACATTGTGTGAGCTGACGCTTGAAGCACACGGTGAGGAGATTTAGATGCTCCATACAGTGTGGAAATGAACGGGTCTTTATCATCGCTGAAGTGAGACACAATACGATCGCAAATGGACTAACAAGCGAACATGACACACGAGCATAGTCAAGCAGCATATATTAGGCTAGTTCTCGACTAATGTCCGTCATGTGTGACTCGTTTGTTTTGAATAATGACGTGCACAGAGCGAGAGCGAGCGCTCTTCTCACCATCAATAGTAGACACGCCCCTTACCTGCTGATTGGCCACAAGTTTGTTATTCCACTCGGCCCGAGTCCTTTTTCTAAAACGGTTTTGAAATAAGACTTACCCCACCTTTAAGGACACTTGTTTTATAAAGGTTGGTCTGAATACTGACACCTATGGATGATTATGATGTTTATTATTATGCATGTCACTGCTGTTCATGGAGGATAAAACTAAAACAGCTTTTATTATTTAAATCAGTGTTTCCCAACCACGATCCTAGAGGCACACAAACACTGCACATTTTGCATGTTTCCCGAATCAAACACACCTGATTCAAACGATCATCTTATTAGTGGAGACTCAAAGACCTGAGATGGCTGTGGCAGATAAAGGAGACGTGTGCTTCCAGGATCGTGGTTGGGAAACACTGATTTAAATGACAGACTTTGTTTTGTTTCATAATTCCAAATTTCCAAAAGGCATTGAAAATGCTTGGATCTGATGTAAGCCAGTGCGAACACTCATTATTTGTGCCCTCGTCTCTCAACACAGATCAGGGCCGTCCTGATGCGCTCACTGTCTCCATCTAGTTGTCCCAGCACTTTGTCTCATTGCAAATCCATAAAGCTGAAGACATTTTTTCCACTTCCGTGAAGGAAGAAGTGGCTTGACATCTGACTAAACACAGAATGCGTGTGAAAGCCGTTTCCTCTTCAGGCCTGGCAGTCGAGTCTCAGGCAAACACACACTGACCTTCGATGCCATTCTCACTGTCTGTAGCTGTAGATCTACATGTCCTGCTCCGCTTCACTAGTCCTGACATTCACAGGATGGAAAAGAGCATTTTGATAACTCTTTTGTCTTTCGCAGGAAACAATCAAATGAGTTTGGAGCGACTTGAGGGAGGGCAGATTATGTTACATTTGTATTTTAAACAATATTTTCTTCCCTAAGTGATGTCTGACCTACAGAAAAATTGCCATCATTGCCCTTTATTACAAATAGTATTAAAAATTTTGTACGCATATTGCGCATAGTTGTGCTGGAATCAATTGTTTTAGTTGTGAAAATGCAATGAAACAATTTATGACCAGGCTGTCATACAAAGATATTGGCCCTCATTTATCAATCTTGCGTAGAAACGGGTGTATATGTTGGCGTAAGATTATGCTTACACTCCTCTCACCGCCTGATTTATGAAACTGTGCGCACCTCTGCAATTCAGGTGTACGCAATACTTGCCCTTGATAAATCCCGCGGCTGAAAACGATCGTCATTAGAATAACACGCCCCTATATATTCAAGTCTCTGCCTCCCGCACGCCCTCATTTTACGCCATGGACAAACAGAAGACGGCAAAGAAACGAAACTTCTCCGACGTGGAGATCGGGCGCGCTCAATCATCTCTTTAGTCCACTTAGTCAGGGCACTGATTAGGACATAAGTCAACGGGCTGACTCCCTGATCAGTGCTCTGACTACTGAACTATTGAGATGATTGAGACGCGCCCATCGAGACCATCACCAGGGAAGTGGAAAAAAACCCGAAATTGTTTTATTTGGGAGTTTAAAGAGTGGGATTAAAGGCGCTCACAAAAACAAAATATGGACCCAAATTACGAGTAGCTACTGTTAGTGTGGGGGTTGAGAAGCGCACTCCAGCAGTTTAAAGCTGTTTGAATGATAAATTACCATCACAATGCATTATTTTACAGCACGTTTTGAAACAATTAGCATTTAATTTCGTATCACGGCACATGTATTGGGGTGTACAATAGTGATGATGATGTGATGTGGAGTAAGATTCATTCACATTAATAATTACATGACAATTTGTAAGATTCTTCTTCTTATTATTATGATTATTATTCTTAATGACGCTTGTTATTTAGAAGAAAATGCCGTTTTTATTGATATTATTATTATTTAAAAGAAGAAGGCCATTTTTATTATTTTGTCAGTCTGAATTATTTTAGTCTCAGTCCGTGCGCAGCTGCTGGGCCAGGCGCGGGCCTGAAACGTCAGATAAAGCGCACAGGCTCGCGACTGGAGGAATACATATGCCTACAGATCAAACACTTTGGTAAAGTCACACAAATTAAACATTGACGTTCATGTTACACAAAAATAAACACTAAATGTTGTTGTTGTGGTTTTTAACAGTGGGTCATATAGCATATCTTGTCAGTGCGTTTTGTGGTGTTAGGAATTGTTTTTCTGCGCATTTTCGCACTAACTCAAACGTGCGTACACCACCTCCTGAGCTGGCGTAGGATTTGAGCGTGCCGTACGCCAACGTCCATATTGATAAATCTCAAAGTCACCGTGGGTTTTGGGTGTACGCAAGGTGTACGCTGGAAATTTGGTGTACGCACTTTTGATAAATGAGGGCCATTATGAACACATGCGAAAACAAGAGAGAACCAATGAAATATTAGTAACTGATTATGTTGTAGATTTAGTTTTTTATGCATATTTTTGCATAGTAAAATCAAACCTGTAGTTTGAATTTTACGCTAAATAATTTAACCAAGTTTTGTTCTTCATTCATATTTAAAATGTATAAAAATATAAAATAATTATTTAATATATGATGGTTATAATGGAACTTGTAGGGCCATTAAAAAACACCTCCTGACATTATTTTTTGTCCACTACTGTATATCCGAGTGAAACAGCCTCACAAACAAGAACAAATGTAGGGCGGGGCTTGATTTTGTCCACGGGGAATTGATTGGATGATTGTGGTTTGTTATTGGCCGATCTCATGCTTTAAATCATGCAACCTAATTATCAAAGCTGAAAATACACTTGCCCCAACAAAAATTAAATGTGCTTTCCAGGGAAATCTCCAAGCAAGATAATGGATAGGTTACATACCTTGCCCACCAGTTTCCCCCTGCGGTTCATACAGAGGTATCGGCCACTCTCTGCTCCTTTGATCCGAACTCTGCTTCCGAAGGTATCCGTCTCCACATAAAGCCTGGCTGTAATGCACCACAAGTGTTTCACCAAACAAAATACTGCAGCCTTGAATAGATCCAGCCACTTATCAATATCATATAAAACTATACCATAAACATAATGAAAACATACCAAATTTAGCTCAATATTCAAGTAATTCTACCTGACCTAAAGTCCTGTTACACTGAGATGATATGGCAAGCTGTTTTAACCTTTATTCATTCCCAGGATATGATTTCTTGGTATAAACGATTCAATTTTGACTAATTAATACGACAATTCTTGGTATATAGAATTAGATTTCTACTAGTAACAATGGCCATTTTTGATATCAAGATTTAAATGAGTAAAAACTATAAATCGTAAACTGGTAAAAACTATCATTCTTGATCATTCTTTATTAAAAAAATGTCACTAGTTAAATGTAGCCATTGGCTGCCATTCAAATTCAATTGTTAATATAAAAAAAATGTATGAATTTGTTGAAATTCCAATTGCACATATCATAAATACCATAAAAATAATATCTTTAAGAGAAATAATTACTTTGTTACAAGTAAAAATGTAAATTCTTGATATCAACATCTCAATTTTTACTAGTTCAAATGTTATTTCTTGATATCTGTAAGTGTATTTCTGATATCAATAATTTGGAGAGTAATTTCAGATATCTAAAACGGCTTTCTTCCTAGTAACAATCACATACATGATATCAGAAATTAACATAGTCACAAGTGACAATCAAAATATTGATATAAAAAATGAACATTTAAATAGTAGCAATTTAACAAGTAACAAAGTAATTGCCTATCAAAAATTATGATTTTTACTAGTGAGAATTGATATGTTAATATGTGATTCTGATATGTGAAACCGGAATTTCAACTAGTAAGAAATCAAACATTGATATCAACAATTGATTTTGAATGGCAGCCTATGGTGAAAATACAATTACAGATATCGAGAAATAAAGTTTTTACTAGTTGAATTTTTTATCAAGAGATCAAGAGATTTCTTTAAGTGATGATCTTGATTTTGATCATTGTTGAAATCAAGAATTCATATCCTGGGAATGAATAAATGTCAAAATGGCTTGCCATAAAAAACATCATTTTTGAAATCAATAATTACTTTGTTAGGCCTACTAGTAAAAATATAAATTCCTGATATCAAGTACTCAGTTGTCACAAGTTAAAATGTTAATTCTTGATATCTCTAAATGTAGCCTATTGTTTGCACTAGTAACAAAGTGATTTCAAAAATGTTTTTTTACTTGTAAGAATTGTAATTTCTGATGTGAAATTGGAATTTCAGCTAGTAAGAAATCAAATCTTGATATCAACAATTGAATTTGAATGGCAACCTATGGTGACATTTAATTAGTGAAAATATAATAACCAAGAACTATAGTTTTTACCAGTTGAAATGTAATTCTTGATATCAAGAATTTACATTTTTAAGTGTAGAAATCTAATTTCCGATTTCAAAAATAAGCATTTAACAAGGGAAATTTGAAATGTTGATAGCAAGAATTCATATTCTGGGAATGAATAAAGGTTAAAACGGCTTGCCATATTTCAGATATCAGAAATAACAAATGTAACACACTTACAGATATCAAGAATTAGCATTGTAACTAGTGGGAATAAAATAGTTGATAGCAATAAATATCCTGGCAATGAATAAAGGTTAAAACGGCTTGCCATATTTCAGATATTTGAAATAACAAATGTAACACGTTGAAATACATTTACAGATATCAAGAATTAACATTTTGACTAATTAAAATGTAATTGTTGATTGCGAGAAATTACATGCGGTCATAAAACGTTGAAGTGTGCAATGAGTGATAGGTCAATATTTTTAAGATTTCAAGAATATTTAGTTATGTATGCACAGCGCGATGTCGTGATGTTTCAGGATGACTGGTCGCAAGTCGAATCAGTCTCATTTCCCCTTGCTGTTTGGAGCAAATTAACACATCCTAATCAACACAAAGGGAAACGATTAAGCAAATAAATGCCTTTTGAACTATATCAGCAAGTCCCCTTTCAGCCAATAACCCAATCAGGCGTGAAAACAGCCCTATCTGCACCGAAACCCAAAGTGAGTGAATTATATTTTTTTACAGCCCTATCTGCACCTTCACCCACCGTGAGTATGGATATTTTTACTTTTAAATATGAATTCTCTCTCTCTTTTTTTATACTTGCATCCTATAATATGTAGCCTATATGTTTTAGAAATTTTTTAGACAAGCCCAACCACACTTAGAGAAAAGTGTTCATTCAGGTTCATAGAGCCATAGGGTTCTTTACTCAACTCCAAAGAACCGTTATGCTAAAAGGTTCTATAATGACAAGAAAGAACCCTTTTGGCACTTAAAATGGGTTCTTCTATGGGTTCCAAATATGTAGCGCCGATAGAAACTTTTAAGGTTGTAGCTATCCTATTGAGAATTAGCACTAAACTATAGGCTATGCTACGCATCATTTGCAGGACTTGGTTGTAGCTATGTATGCATTGTCCCTGTTAAATAAATAAATAAATAAATAAATAAATAAATAAATAAATAAATAAATAAATAAATAAATAAATTTCGCGACTCACCGAAAGTGTTGCCGTCCTCCGCGTTCGCGCTCACCCTCCGGCCCTGGATCTGCACGTGTCGGCCACTCGTCCGGCTGTAGAGCTGGTAAACCCGAACCTGCCGCCGGCTCAGCTGGTCCGTCAGTGAGCCCTGTTCCCTCACATACTGCTTAAAATTAGGAGAAGGGTGATTCTTCTCCCCCTTTTCGGTGCAAAGGGAAAATAAGATCACATATATCTCTCTCTATGTTGCTGGAATAGAAAACCCTTGTTCGTTTTGTAAATGCCAGCGCTGATCTAACGCTATAGTTAGGCTATAACCGAATCAATAGATTTAGATGTGATTTAGGCTCATAGGGGCCCACTAGAGGGCCTCAGTAAACTTAAAATGAGTTACAATAAGTGATCGATGCTGATTAGAATGCTAAAACTTGTCAAGTAAACTAACTTCGTTTACTATGCCCCACCAATAACATATAGGCTCAGTTTGAGAAGCTTTATAAGGCAGCTTTTTATAACTACTTGCTAAGGCTGGCTAATAGCCTAATGGTTCCTGACCCTAATCATGTCACGATGAGTTTGAATTACTACCATCAAATCGGAGGTACAGAGTCCCAAGATTCAACAATGTGAGGCTGAAACACACTTTTGTATATCAGGCTATCTTAGAGTTGAATAAATCACTTAAGTAGAAATTCACAGTATTGAAAAGGTGGATTAAGTGTATGTCTGTTTGATGTTTGTGGGCTGTTGTAAACATAGTTGTGCAAGGAAATTTTCAGACTTGTTTGACAATAAAGTATTATATCATATTATATTATAACATATCATATTATTAAAACTTTTGATCGATTTTGAAGCTTGTCTATACAGCTTGTCCAAAAAGGTTGAGAACCATTTCTAAATTTAAACTGAATGCACTTACCATATGCATGCAATTTAAAGTGAAACAATAATTAGGACATTAAAGACGAACACAAACAAAATAAAATGATAAATATTTACCTGCGCGTGACACCACACCACGAAGAAGTGAAACGAGCTACAAAGCAAAAGTGAGAAAAGCATTATATAATTAGATAATATACAAGCCATTCAATCGCTCTCATGCGTTACTTTGAGTTCAGCAAAGACCGCCTTCTTATCGAAAAATAAATACATATTTTCAATAGGCTATATAATTATTGAGGTGCTTGTATGGGTCTTTCCCCACGCAAGCGCCAAAGACATTATCTAAAGAACTAGAGAGTAAAACATGTAGGCTATGCAGAGTCTATAAAGTTCTTCAAACTGCGTAATTAAGAGTATATAGCAGCTAATTATCAATACTCACATGTACAAGCAGCGCTGATTTATTCCATACATTGTGTGAACGCAAAGTGTGCTGTCGTATATCCAGGGTTCTCCTGAATGATAATCCAGCTGGCTGTGATCTGCTGATTAAACGAGCCGAGTCAAATCCATACGCCGGTGTAAAGACTGCAGGAGCGCGACAGTTTTAAAAGCACCTCAGATGCGCGTCTCCGCAAAAACACACACGCAGATAAATCCGATTAGGACAAAACCGATCCACATATAGTCCAGAAGATGATGGAGTTCCATCATATATGTTTTATCGCAATGCACGTCGCGCAGTCTTCATTGCACTGGCGCTCTTGATGTTGTGTTGGCGCTGTCACTTGCGCGCTCTCCCGTCTGGATGCCTCGAGATCCCTCTCGTGCATGCGCGCTGAACCCCTTTCCCCCTTTGGAGACTCGTGCACTTTAACCCCCCTGGCCTTGCTGTGTTCTGTGAGATGAACACATGGAGGTGTATCTACAGAAGGCTATGCAAACAAGCACCAACTTCTCCAAGAGACCTTAAAGTCTTAGAGGCTCCTGGTGTCTCCAGGTTTCACCCGAGCTCCCATCTGACGGATGATTAATCTGTCCAAATGAACTCTGATGTGTTCAGATCATCCTCTGTATTTAAAGCTTTGAGGGTCTTCAGAAAGGGGTGTGCCGTCCTGATGTTTGCCGGGCCCCATCTCAGTGTTGGTCTATCCCCATGAAGGGGCCGCGGCTCACACCTTTTGCTAACCTGGCAGCTCTAATGAGATAACAATGGCAGGCTTTAATCACAGGACTCCTGCGGGCTTTTGTTAGCTCCTGCAGAATCAACATCAAGCACTAACGATATAACGTCAACAGGATGCTCGCTTTCCGACGCATAGTTAAGTTGCATCAGGGCAATTAGTGCTGTCTTGTGAGTGTGACCATAGCAGAGGTCCCTCACTTGGGTCTCTCAAATGAAAATGTGTGTGAACTTTTCAAACCCAACCATGTAAGACATGTTCCTGGATCAACATTCATGTCTGAAAATGCATTCGTAACCCTATCCCATCCCAACCCCTAAAGCTAACCCTACCCGGCCACAACGTATCCCTACAATTAATATTAGAGGGAAATTATATGTGAATTACACTGATGTAGAAGCCTAAATATTATATAAACTGTGAACGTGTCCCTCAAATTTGATTAGTTGATTGGAATGTTTTTCCAGGAACATTCACCAGATTATACTGTAAATAAGGGTTTCTTGATTTTGCTTCAGAACTCAAACCACAATATCGACACACACACACACACACACACACACACACACACACACACACACACACACACACACACACACACACACACACACACACACACACACACACACACACACACACACACACACACACACACACACAGCCCCTAAACCTACCCATCACACACACACACACACACACACACACACACACACACACACACACACACACACACACACACACACACACACACACACACACACACACACACACACACACACACACACACACACACACACAGCCCCTAAACCTACCCATCACACACACACACACACACACACACACACACACACACACACACACACACACTGCCCCTAAACCTACCCATCACAGGAAACATTCTGCATTTTTACTTTCTCAAAAAAAACTCATCCTGTATGATTTATAAGATGTTTTCCTCATGGGGACCAAAAAATGTCCCCACAAGGACGTAGGGATTACCAGCCCACACACA
Source organism: Pseudorasbora parva (assembly GCF_024679245.1). NCBI lineage: Eukaryota > Metazoa > Chordata > Actinopteri > Cypriniformes > Gobionidae > Pseudorasbora > Pseudorasbora parva. The sequence continues at coordinate 2,948,843 of NC_090184.1, forward strand.
CACACACACACACACATTTTTTATTTATTTTTGTCTCACAACCTGCCCGTGTTGGCATATAATTTGTCTCGTCAATATGGGCTAACAGGTGAAAATATTGTGAAAATCAAAGTTTGATTGGATGAACCAAAATCCAGGTTTGGGCCAAGTTATGCTGAGGTGTCTTTTATTGGATGCAAACTTTGCATGTCAAAACAAACCATTTAGAAAGCATTTTCCTTCTTTTTCAAAAGTCAGTGAGCCTAATTATTTTGCCATCATTACCATTTGAAGCATCACAGACCGTGACACAGAATTGAATGTTTATTTACAGAAAGTGTTTGAATTTGAGATACTTCTTTTTTATTACATCGAGGCCATTTGTATTCAGTTTATTAATGGCCTAACTTCTTGAGGGAATTTAAATTTGTTAACTGTCCATCTGACTGGGCAGGATGGCGACAGACTCTTGGCGTTTATTGCAGAGTATTCTCCACCCATCAGTTTGTATTTTGCTAACGACAGACAGATAGTCAGGAGGGTGTGAATAGTTATTGGCGATAAAGACGAGCGAGACAGGTGTGTGTTTGATGTGAATGAAACTGGAGGACTGAAGGAGGGCATTCTCAGGGCTTTGTTCTAAATCTCGCAGGAGTCTAAACTCTGCACACGTTTCTCCACCGGTGTCTTAATTTATATTAAATCTAGATTAATAACGAGTATTATATTTTCAAAATGTATCTGATTAGAATTGTATTAGAATTTAGTCAGGTTTTTTTCTGTTATTGCTTGTTTTTGTTGCTTAAATCCAGACAGAACTTTGTTTCTGCTCTAATTTTGGAAAAAAAAATTCCTGGATGAAATTTAGGAAAACAATTTGGAAGACATTTTGGGGAAAACATTTGAAGAATTTTTTGAAGACATTTGGGAAGAAAATGTTGAAAAACAAATTGAAAAAAAAAAAATGTGGAAGGCATTTTGGGAAAAAATTGGAAAAATTTTGGGAAGAAATTTGCGAACAAAATGTGGAAGGAATTTTAGGGAAAAAATTACGAGATTTTGGAAAAAGTGTGAAAGACGTTTTTGAAGAAATTTAACGAAACAAAATTGAAACACATTTTGGAAAAGATTTCGGAAGAAATTTTTTTGGGGGGGGGGGGGGGGGGGGGCGACATTTTGGAAGAAATTGGAATAAATGTTCGGGGGAAAATCTGGAAGACCTTTT